>NC_134530.1:74838648-75492577 GCF_050624435.1 Tenrec ecaudatus
GTCCGATCTTGTACATATCACTTCCATTTAATGACTGAGTGCTTCTGTGCATGCCCAACTTCATGACTTTCTGGATCAGACAACACCCAGTTCATGATGGGCAGCTCAGGCTGCATGGTGACTTGGTGGCCCATGGTGAGTCATTCAGTCTCCACTAAAACCAAGTAACAGACAAATATTATTTTTCAAAAGGGTAATAGTTGCCTGCAGAGGATGGCAGAGATAAGCTCCAAAATCCTAAGGGTCTGTGCTGTGATTCAACAATAGGGATCTTCCAACAACTCTAAACTGCATCTCTATCTGCCACTGCCACTTCAAGCACCATCAGGTCAGCTGGGTCATAGGGCCCAAGTGACAGAGCAGCCTGCATAGCAGCCTGAACCTGTTGATGAGTCTTCTCATTCTGGGTTCCAATCAAATCTCAACTCAATATGGAAACTTTTCTATTCCCTTGATAGCTAGGGCAGAGTAGCACACCAAAATGAGGGCTGTGTTGTCTCCAAAATCCAAAGAGCCCCACCAGGCATTGCACCTCCTTCTCAATTGTGAGAGTGAGCAGATACAATAATTTATCTGTCACTTTTCTATGGATAGCTCAACATATTCACATCACTGGACCCCTAGACATTTCACTGAGGTGGAAGGTGCCTGGATTTTTGCCAGGTTAATTTCCCACTCTCTAGCATGCAAATGTTGTACCAATAAGTCTAAACTCAATGATACTTCTTTCTTACTAAGTCCAATCATCAGAATGTTATTAACGTAATCGACCAGTATAACATTTTGTGGAATGAAAAGGTGATCAGGTTCCCTGCTGACTAAATTATGACATAGTGTCAGAGCGTTCACATAACCCTGGAGGACAATTGTAAAAGTCTATTGACCTTCCAGAAGAACAAACAAATATTTCTTGGAAGATGCATAGCCAGAATGTTTCTTAGAGGCAAGGCTGGTGAGACTTTGTCTCATGTAATTTTGACATATTGTCAGGAAAGATCAATTCATGCTTGGTACGTAATGCTTACTAAATAGAGGGGCAGTGAAAAAGAGGAAGTTGCGCAACAAGGTGGATTGATAGAGTGGCTGCAACAATGAGCTCACATATAAGAATTGTGAGGAGGGGGTAGGGCTGGCAGCGCTCTATTCTGTTGCAAATAGGATCACTCTGTGTTGGAACTGACTTGATAGCATCTAACAATACTAGTAAACTACTAACATTGTTATTTCAAAGTAAGGGAACTGGATAGACAGAAAGACAGGAGGTGGGGATTTACTTTTACCTCAAATGCCATATTAACTGTATTCAATATGCAAGTTTGAAATTAATATTTAAGTTTTCCACTGTGAAGCAGCCTTTAAATTTAGTTTAGGACCGCATTTGCTCTACCTATTTGTATTTCCTTTAAGGACATCTAAAACTAATATAAAGTTATAAAAAGGCATTTTGGGAAAATTTCCATAACTCAAAACCAAATTAAGTGCCATCAATTTGATTCCAACTCATAGCATTGCTGGGTAGAACTGCCCCTATGGGTTTCCAAGACTTTAAATCTTTACAGGAACAGACAGTCTCAATTTTTTTCTCAAGGAGTGACTGGTGGGTTTGAACCACTAACTTTGAGGTTAACAGGTCAATTTGTAACCCCTACTTTTGAACTTGTCACGGAACTTACGCAAATTACTAGATTGGAGCCACAGACACACTCCAAGGATTCAGGTGGTACTAATGTTAACCTGGGTACTATAAAAAGTAATTCAACTACGAAACAAACAGGGGTAAGTCAAAAAGCATTACCACTAAGATTCTAGTTCATATATGGAAGGGTTTATTACATACAAAACATGCTTAAACATGTCCCTATCATTACTGGATAATATGCTTGTCTTAGTCTCACAACAGTGCCTTCAAAAAAACAGGTCCAATCAAAGCATTAACTTCCATGGGGATATGATAGGACAGTTAAATGCAAAGGTAAGAGGTACTGATTAAAATTAGAAAAGGTGCGTATCACGGGAGTGTCCTCTTAGAAAGTTATGGAACACTTTTCTTGGATTCCAAAATGGTAATCTTTATAGATAATCTAAAAGGAAACAGGACAACCACAGAGGCTTATGATGAAGCCTCTCATATTCAGTAAAAGGATACTTTAGTGAGAAAATTTTGCTAAGGATTTATTTTTAAATCTTGAATATGTACTGCACATTCTTTGATGGTAGCAAGATTTCCATACAAGAATTTAATTGGGAAACCTTATCCTACCAATCCTACATCTGAGATCTTTCCCATTCATACTTGTGGTTTTACTTTTTCTCCTTAAAATTGAAAGAACATTTAAAAGAAACACACTCTGAGTTGAGAGAGGTTGCTCTACCTGCCATTTGGACATAATGTAATTCCAAGAGAGCAGAATTCTTTTGGGAAAAGTTAGAAAGATAGAAACAGCGACTTCAGAAATGCTTAAACTTAGATGAAGGATATATTAAGAAACAAGAGCTTCACATTTTTGTATTTTTGTTTAATGACAGTTTCTGAATTACCCTCTTGGGACCTACTTCACCTCCAGCACTATACTAAGTCATTGAGGTGACACTGAGAAAAACAGGCAGTATTTCTGCTCAAATACCTTGCAGCCTTGTAACAAATATTATTAGTAAATAAGTCATTTCAAATAAGTAAGTATAAAATGTTGGATAGGATATATTTCTGTGGGGTTTTTAACTTTAAATTGTGAATTAGGTGGGGATTTACATTTTAGAGAAATCAATTTTGTATTCAACAACTTAAACTACATCTCAAACTTCCCAATATCTTTCTGTGGCCCCTCATTGGTTTCTCTTTCTTCTCTTGTAGAATACTCTATTTTTCTTCACCCAAGCCAAGACCTATTCACTCTGTAGATTATTGCTTCACATTGCACCCCCAACGCTAAATAAAGTTTGTTTCTTTTGGTATGAAGATCTTTCTCTTGCTCCCCGCCCCCTTTGTAACATGTTTCATATAGTATTTGTCCTTTTGTGATTAAATAACTTCACTCAGCATACTGTTCTTCAAGTTCAACCATGACATGAGGTGCTTCACAGTTTCATCAGTGTTCTTTAGCTATGCACAGTATTCAATTGTGTGTAAATACCAAAGTTTATCCGCTCTTCCACTATGGGTACTTAAATTGTTTCCATCTTCCTGACCAGTGCTGAGATGAATATGGATATGCATATATGTTGGTATTTGGGCTCTTTCTTCTTTAGGGTACTTACACAGCAAAGGAATTGCTAGGTCATGTGTACGCTATTTCTATTCATAGTTGTTTGAATAAACACCATAAGCCCTTCCCTACTGGTTTCACATTTCCCTTCTGTGGCATAAACATGATGTCAGGTGTCATCAAATGCCCCCAAGAAGCTCAAAAAATTATTGCATCAGGAAATGTATCTTCTCATCACACGTAATCAATCTGTATGTTGAGCAAATCCTCAGAGAAACTGTATAATAATAAGAAGAATGCAGCATCAGAACAACAGGAAGACTTATTAACAACTTGTGATATGCAGGTGACACACCTTGCTTGCTCAAATTGAGGAAGATATGAAGCATTTGTTGATGGAAGATCAAGGATTGCAAACTTCAATATGTATTAGAACTCAATGTAAAGAAAACCAGACCAATAGATAACATTCAGATAAATGGAGAATAAATTGAAGTTTCCAAGTATTTTATCTTGCTTGGATCTACAACCAGGCTCCCGGAAGCAGCAGTAGGGAAATGAAAGAATGGATTACATTCGGTACACTGGTTAAGACTTCTTTAAAGTGTTGAAAAACAAGGGTGTTACTTGGAGGACAAAGATGAATCTGACCCAAGTCAAGGTATTTTCAATCTTCTCATATACATGTGAAAGTTGAACAATAAATAAGGAAGAATGAAAAAGAATCGATGCATTTCGATTATGTGCTGGTAAAGAATATTAAAAGTACTATAGACTGTCAAAGAAAATGCAAATCTGTCTTGAAGTACAGCCAGAATACTGCTCAGAAGCAAGCAGGGTAATTGTTTGTCTCATGTGCTTTGGACAAGGACACCATGCTTGGTAATGTAGAGAGGCAGTGGGAAAAGGAAGACCCAGGAGAGAAAGATTAACACAGTGGTGGCAACATTGAGCTTAAAATTGTGAGGATGGGATTGGGGCAGGGAATGTGCGGATGTGCTTTATACAATTGATGTATGTATATGAATTTATCGTGATAAGAGTTGTATGAGTCCCTAATAAAATGTAAAAAAAAGAAAGGAAAAAAAAAGAAAATGATTGGGGCAAAGAATGTACAGATGTGCTTTATACAATTGATGTATGTATATGTATGGATTGTGATAAGAGTTGTATGAGCCCCTAATAAAATGTTTTAAAAATTCTGAGGATGATGCAGGGGCAGGCACTTCTTGCATTCTGTTGGGATTTATGTGTCTGATGGCACCTAAAACAGCAACGTTTAACAAAGACATAACCAGGGTCAAGTCTTTTGCTGAATCTTTTAAATAAATTAGCTCATTTAAGTTTTACAATGATATTTTAATGCTCTAGTTTATGAATGAAGAAATAGAGAATAAAAGGATGTAGGAAGACTTTCCCAAAGATATTTAGCAAGCTAGTGGCAAAGCCAGTGTTGGGGTTTCCAACCGCTGCCTGTAGGCTATAGGGTACAACTAGGGAGTCTGGGAGAGAATCAATGGCAAGGAAAAGGAGGAGCAAAGGGCCTGCCCACTGAGGATTCATCTCCAGAAATGAGGGGCCTGTCCCCTCCCTATGGGGAGAAGTGTTCCGGAGGGAACAAAAAGAAAAACAAAACTCACCTGGCACTGGAGAGGAAAACACTCTTTTTAGCACTCTTTGGTTATTTTATTAAAGAGTTCTTTAAGGTCTGTGGGAGGCAAGTCGGTTAAAATTTCTACCATTAGCCTCTATAATCCGGATCTTAGCTACACATTCCAACCCTCAGAGAGATAGGTAAAATTGACATCATCACACTGTCCAACCTCATTTCAGCTCGTTTCAGACTAAACATGTCCCAAACCTCTTCTTTGTTTCATGAATTCTAACTAAGTTTGATCCTCATGTGCTGTGTCAGTACTCTTTGTATTCCATATCAATCAAGGAATGAAACTCGGCTCTCTCTCTCTCTCTCACACACACACACACACACACACACACACACACACACACACACACACCCCGATACAATTCACACACAAAATATTTTGTGACTTTGTCTAACTTGAAACATCTAGGAATCACTGAATTAGTTCATATCTCATTCACTGTTATGAGTCAAACTGACTCGTGGCAACACCCTATGGGTTTCTGAGACCATACTATTTACAGGAGTGTAAAGCTCAGTCTTCTTGAAGGGAGACAGTGGTGGTTTTGAACACCAAAGTGTTGAAAAGCAAGGATATTACTTTGAGGACAAAGGTGCATCTCACCTAAGTCAAAGCATTTTTAATTTACTCATCTGCATTTGAAATGTAAAAGATAGATGGTGGTTTCGAACCTCCAACTATGCAGATCACAGCCAATCACCTAACCACTACACACAACCAAGACTCCATGAGTGATGTCAGATGGTGCAAAATCTTTTTCCCCCCCTCACTGGTTCAGCCACTCTAGTTCCTCCTTCTGCTCTCTTCACTTATCTCGTTTCCATTTAATGCTTTGAAACAAACAACAACAACAACAACAACAACAACAACAACAACATAATTGAGCAACTTGCTCTGAATTTGTGCACTCAGTGGTGTCACCTGGGAAGGTTCTTTTTGGTCACAGTGAATTTTTTCATAAAAGCAGTTTTGCTCAAACCTCGTTTTTAGTGATGGCCAATTAAAGAGAATAGTGTGTGGCTGTGAAATTTTGTTTCCTGCTCAGGGAAAAATGCTGCAGAAAATTATGAAGCTGAACAGAGCTTATAAAGAGAGAGCATGGTGGGGAAAAGTCACTCAGGTGTGCGGGTGGTTTTCTCATTTCCAAAAAGGCAAAATGTCGATTGATGACAACCTCATTCTGGATGTCCGTCACCTGCCTGCACGGATGAAAACGTCGACTCACAGAGCATGTGGATTAGTTCTACCAGGTCAGACTGCTAATCAAGCTTTCCACTTAGAGGCTCTCAAAAGACTGCATACCAGAGTGCCACCCAAAAAGGCCTGATGGTGGCAGACGGGAGACTGGTTCTGCCACCAAGACAATGGACCTGCTCACACACCATCTCAGTGCACCAATCTTGACAAAAATCAGCATTCCTCTCTTGCTGCACTCACCTTGCTCACCTGTCCTCACTCTGTGACTTCTTTTTGTTTCTGCCAATGAAGAGGGACATGAAAGGACAGCCATTTGATGACATGGAAGAGGTGAAGAAAAAAATGAAGGAGGTGCTGTTAGACATCCAAACAGATGAGTGTGAAAATGTTTCCAAGAATGGAATCACATGTGACAAATGCATTAAGTCCAATGGAGAGTACTTTGAAGGTAATAAGGTTGTTTTGCTTAAAAAAATTAACACATAGCTTTAAAAAATGCCATTTTGAATGTTCCCCTTCATATAATACTATTTTTTAAATTAATAAATCTTTTTATTGGGGATCATACAACTCTTATCACAATCTGTACATACATCAATTGAGCAAAGCACCCTTATACATTCGTTGCACTCGTCATTCTCAAAATTCACCTTCCACTTGGGTTCCTGGAATCAGCTCGGTTTCCCTTTTTTCCCCCTTCCTCTCCCTCCCTGCTCCTCCCTTCCCCCTGGTCCCTTGATAGCTTATAAATAATTATTATATCTTATCTTGCACTCCCCGGTGTCTCCCCTCACCCACCTCCCCATTGCCCATCTCCCAGAGAGGAGGCTACACATAGATCTCATACCCTGCCAAGTTATGCATTAAGATAGAGGGTAAGATAAGGGTCTTCCAGGACAAGGAAGAACTCAAAGAATATGCTGCAAGTCACCTGACCCTGCGGAACATGCTGGCTGACTCACCATGGCCAGAGGATCAAGCTCCAACTAGAACCATCGAGGAGGCCACCATAATACTATTTTTTATTGAGTACATTATCTTGTGCCAATCACTATGTCAAGTAGTGATTTTTACAAATGTTACCTTATTCAATCCTTACAATCATGCAATAAGAAAAGTATTTTAACTCTATTTTACCTAGTAGAAAATGGTGTGTGAAAAGGTTTGTTATATGACAACCCAGGATCCCAAAGCTAAAAATCTAAGAAAGCTGAACTCTAATCCAAGATGTGCTTCCTCCATCGGGGCCTTTTGCCATATTATTATTATTAGTGTTTTATAGAGTCTCAAATGGTGAAAAGATGAGCAAGGGCAAAAAAGAGATGATAAAATTCCATCAAAGAAAGGGATTCCTCTGCATTTCTGTGCAGGACAAGCAATTTTCCAAAAATCTTTTGTTGAGTTCTTATGTTGGGATGATTGATCTCCTGTGTGACAGTTTCTTAAATTGCATGTCACCAGCTGAAATGTATAGTTTGATGGGTCCACAGAAGAGTATTGCGATTGGGGTGGAGGGAGCAGAAAAATCTTTCAAAGAAGCACAAAATTTAATTAAGAAAACATTAGATCAATTAAAACTAAATGGTGGTATAAAACATTAAGGTAAAACATGTATTAGTGTGACATTTGCATTTTTATGAAGTACGAATCACAAAGAAATAATATATGCAGCTAAATTTCAGTTAACTCTCTTTTAAAAGTCTTGTTACCATGGCAATGCCAAGAATGAGTCTTCACAGGATGTAAGATATGGATTTTTTGATTTCTTAAAAGCAGTTTAAAAACTACCAACAGCATGGCCTCTTTTCATTTCTCTTCTCTGACCAAGGGCCACTAAAAATAAGAATCACCTAGATATCTATTCCAGAAATTATACAGAAAAAATACCAAACAGATGAACTGTAGTTCCCTGTTCTATTTATTTTACTTCACATTTCCCTGAGTCACTGGTATAGTTGTAATCGGTCCATTCAACAAGCTAGGCCTAGGAAAGCACTTTTGTTGTGAAAGAAACAAAGGGGACTATTGTCTTCTTGGCATTCGCTATAATCCTACTAGCTCTGCTGGTTCAATTAGGGAAGCTTTTAATAACAGCCACTCTCCTCATTGAGCTCAGTTAAAATTCTACTATAAAGGCTATCTTTGACACCAGCAGCTAAATGGATTTTGCCTTCAGAATTCCAGATCTAAGGAAAGTTGCCTCGTCTCTAATGAGTAATAGAGGATTGAGCTTTCTAGGCTACAAAAATCCTGTTGTGGCGAAAAAGGCAGAAACCTAACTCCGAAATCAATACCGTATTACTCTCTCCACAGGCAGGATCTGCTGGGTCAGGGGAATCATGAAAAATTCATAGCGGAGGTGGCCAAGTCATCCATAAGATAGAGAAAATGATGCTACATCTGAAGATCCCCTGAGCAATCGAAAGCACTTTATAGATTTCACTCGGATAAGTGCTGGTGTGTGTCATCTCGGTGCCTTAATGCTACTGCGATCTTATTTTTGACAGTCAATGAGGAAGTTTTGATCTATATTTATAGGACCCTATTTACGATAGTGCTTAGCCTTTTTGCTGCATTTGGAAGGTAGTGGTCATGGGGATGTGGCCTAAAACAGCCTCAGTCGTGGAGACTCTCCTTGGCTGAATCTGGCTTGGTTTGGCCTTTGTTCCTCACACTTCTCCGGGAACAATCCTTTCATTGAATATTACATTCTTTGTAAATTCATTTAATTCTCACAATAGTTCTTAAAATTAAATGTTATTATTCCCATTTTTAAATAATAGAAAACCTAGCTAAAATAGATCATTGGATATATACAAGATTACCCAGAGGAATACCAGGAATCAGAATTCCGGCCCATGTGTTTCTGCATTCAAAGACCTGTGACAAGAACTCATAAGACAGGTTAGCTTGCTCCAAATGGTGTAAAGCTCCTTCCGACACAATTCAGGTGAGGAGGTGCATTGCACTCCATTCACTGTACAACACCACAAGCAAGACTCTGAGTAGGTTTGTGCTATACTCTCTGCTCCCGCCAATCAACCGTATGCTTTTTCCATTCTTGTTTCCCACTACCCACCTACATAAAATTCAAATTCCTCAAGCTAAGATCATCCCATGCTCTTTTCAAAATTCATTTCACATGACGTTCCCTCCCTCTCTACTATTCATACAAATACAAGATTATAAAAAGATTATTATGAACTTTCTTCACTATGCTAATATCCCACACCCTTGATAATCCTCATAACCTCAAAAGAGTGACCGAGGCATTGCAGTGTTCCTAATGACTGGCTGCCTCATTTCTCCCAAACAATCTGGCTTTATTTTGCTAAACTATTGACTTATTTCTCAGTGGCTGCTATCTAGTCCTATAATACCTGAATTTTTAATTTCAGGAAAAAAATTTTGTTTTTATTCTTTACTTTCATAATTATATATATATACATATACGTGTAATTAAATGTTACAAAAAAGTCTTGCTCGGCATTACAGGGCTAGGATAAAGCCAAACTTCTCAGGCTGAATCAAAGGTTTATTTTGGTTAGTTGTAATCTTCCTTCATAATTTTACTTCATATTCTACTGCTTTCTTAAAAAGTTACAGGTAGGTCACCACATTGTCTCCAAAAAGAACCCTGTGTATTCATCAATATTCTTGTACACACTCAGTCTCCTCAATTGGGGCCTCCATCCTGTTGGCCTCTTAAGTTTCCTTTAAACTTTTTAGAAGCTTCACCTCTCAGAGGAGATATTTTCTGCTCCTTTTTACTTGTGGTAACCACTCCTTCTCCTGTAAGTCTACTCTTAATTATACTATGTCTTATATCCACTGTACTTTCTGGACATGCCTCTCATGCACAGTAAGACTGTGATCTGGTTTAAGGTAATTCAACTGGACCTCACTCTTCTTGCAGGCAGCTGTAAAACTGCCAGATACTGTGTCAGGTCAGTCTCTATTCCAATCACATTTACTTTGACTTCAACAACACAGCTGATGTTTCCCCCTTTCAAAGCTCTCTTGTCACATTAATTTAGCACTTTGAAATGCATGATTGTTATTATCATTATTATTTTAACTTATTTCTGGAACAAAAGGCATACTGAACCAGCTCTCTCTAGAAAGGCCAGAAAGGGACCAGTAGTTGTTTTAGTTGAATTACATGGGAAAGAGGAGTCTCCCTATCCTCAGGTAGTTTGCAGATATCTGGATTTGATTCATTAATATGCTTAACAAATATTCGTGAAAAGACTTCTTGTGCCAGGTTCAATGTTAAGCAGTGGGCCACATGCAAAGAGGAACAAAGGACCATTTAATGAGAAAATGTCAAAGGAAATATTGGAGGTGGTTTAAAAAGAAAAACCAGTATGAGTTAACCAGGTAGAAAAAGAAGATGAACCAACACGAGAAATTACTGTCCATTCTAAAAACACTTACCATATTTCCTAAACGTGAATATCAAGCAGATTTTATTCCCTTATGTATTTTCCCATCTGATTCTGAATTTTTTTGTTTCACTTCCATAAAAGAAATAAATTTGAAAGAAACTGGCGCAAAAATTTCTAATATATGGTTAGCCTTTTTATAACACTTAGAGCTCTTAATAATGTGGAGAAAAATATGGCCTAGAGCCTCTAAAGAGGTTGTTAAGTAAGCAGTCACCTGCCTAGAGAAAAGGCAGCATTGTCACCAGGCCCATCCAGGTCTCAACTCGCTATGGTTCACTGAAAGGCTTAATCTTAAAAATTGCTTTAAAATACCCAATCAGTGGAACCACCAAAGTATAAGGCATTATGGATGACAAAGAAAGAACAAAAGAGATTATTCACGCTGGGCACTGCTGAGATGCTGTACCTTTTGACATAGGTTTGGCAATGGCTTGGCCAAACTCCAAATCCAGTGGTTATCCTACTCACCACTAAATGCAGCTAGTTGCCTGAATAAGAACTCAAAAAAAGTAGTAATCTTTTGTGTCTTTAGCTAATAATGATAATAAAGGTAATAATGAGAGCAAAACTACTATTTACTGAAAATCTATAATGTGATACCTTTTTCATATATATATCATCACATCTAATTTCCTCAAAAACTCTGCAAGATAAATATTCTTACCTCCCTATCTCTTACAACAACGACCATTTTACAAATGAGAAATGAGAATCTAAGGAATTTTAAGCTGCTTAACAGTAGCTCTACAATTCAAACCAACAAGATGCATCACGGGAGTAAGAGGAAGCTGAGTTCTTCCACAGATATTCCCAGACTCAGTTGTACTCTATCTTACAGCACTGCTATAAGTCAGAGTCAGCTCCATGAGGTGGTTTTGGGGTCTTCAGCATCACATAGCACATAAATGGCAGGCAGGATTTGAACCAGGTCCTGACTAGTGCTAACACAGCTGTCCTGTCTGACATACTACATTGTCTTTCATCAAGTACTACTGGAGTGTCTAAAGTGAAGAATGTGCCTTATGGAACCACAAGGTTCCACATCCAAGAATAAAAGCCAAGCACACGATGGAAGGATGAACAAAGGCATTTCCAATGACCAAGAGCAAGACGAGATCCTGATTGCTCTGAAGAGCAACTTAGGAAGACATATGCGGACGTGTGCTAGATTTCTGTCTACATTTGTCGGGCATGATGATTTTGTTGTTGTTTAATCCTTTTGGTCTCTGAGGAAAAGACACAGAAATGAATAAAGATTAGGTAATAATAAAACTGATAACTCATCAAAATGCAAATTTAAAAAGGAAACAGGAGATAGTTTGTCAATTAAAATAACATGAATTTGATAAAGGTAAGTAACGTAGTCAAGAGTAAGGCACAAGAGAAGCAGAGCAAGGTCAACCATGGGTCTGACAGAAAAGGAAGAGGGTTATAAGCTGAGGAAGCGAGATGGAGTCGTGCTTTACCATTGTTCACTCTGCAACCTTGGGCAAATAATTTAATTTTTCTGAGCCTCAATTAAATCATCTACAGAATGAGAGAACAATATATATCTCCTTCCTAGAGTTATAAGAATTAAATATGACAGCAGAAGTAAAATGTTTTGTAAATTCTAAGGACATACACACAGTTTTCAGTTATTTTTAGTATTTCCATATGGCCTACTGCCCTGCGAGGTTCATTCTAAATTCACACAAGCAAAGCATTTAGAGGGCAACAACTAGAAAATAGAACCAAAGAACTAGGCAAGCAAGTATATTGAAATACAGAATTAAGAGGCAAATCATAGATAGTTGCTCAGAGGAGGAGAGGAAAAATTTTAAAAAAAAACTAACATCTACTTAGCACCAAGAGCTTTTAAAACTAATAATTTTCTTTTATAGTGAAAAAAAAAAAACTTAGTACAGAAGTGCTATTTCCTTCTATTTTGAAAAGATGAAGAAAATTTCCCAATGTCACATAGCTAGGAATGTAAGAGTTTTAATTCAATGGTGAATCTGACAGACTCCAAAACCCATATTTCAGCATAGGTAGTCATAATCTTTTTCCTAATTATCGTTTTGCAGTTTTTGTTGAGAACATACACAGAAAAACAAATACCAATTCAACTGTTTCTACATGCACGATTCAGTGACACTGGTTATATTTTTCAAGTGTGCGTCCTTTCTCACCATCCTTCCTTCCACATCGACAGAAGCTCCGCCCTCCACTAAGGTCCCTACCTAATCTTTCAAGTTGTTGGTGTTACTTTGAACCGATATAAGACAGTTCATGGCAATACAGATACTTTTTAAGGTAGACTTTTTTTTTACTAGGTAAGTTAAATTATAATTTGGTTAAGAAGATTTCAGGGGGAAATACTGGTTTAGGTTTAAATATTCTCTCAGGGCAATAATTTCAGGAGTTCCCTCAGCCTCTATGACTCCAGAAAGGCTGGGTACACGATAGTCTGAAATTCTGTTCACTCTCCCCCCACTAATAATAGGAATTCTTCTACAGAATCTTTGATCAAAATGTTGAGTAATGGTAGCAAGGCATTATTCAGTTTTTTTAGTCTTATGGCAGAGGAAGAAATTTTTCATGGAGGCAATTAAACATAAAGTGCATATGCTCATCCTATTCCTGATTCTTTTTAATTATCTGTTGCTATGGGTGAATAGAGGCCAATTCTTATACCTTCAGTGACCACTTGCAAGCTTTTAAGACCCCAGGCAGTATCCAAGGAATTAGTAGGTAGAACGGTAATTATAAAACACTCTACTAGGCCTATTAACTGGGATGACCCTTGAAACTGTGACCCTGAACCTCCAAACTAAAGAAACAAATCCCAGGAGGTTTTGGGTTGTATATAAACAGTCTCAGTTGTTGCTCCTTTTTTTAGAATGGGGGTCGGGAGGATTTGTCAGTGTTATATACATCACATAGCTACTGACAATTCAACTCTTCATGGTATACAACTTGGTGGCAGTTATTCAATAATTGATTGTGTAGTCCTGTGTACCCATTATTCAGTGAGACTTTCCCAACATCATTTCCCTCATCCTCATGCCCCTGGTCCAACTCCAAACGCACTGCCACTGACCCAGTAACCTTTTAAGGCTGAGTAGAATGATGCCTATAAGTTTCCAAGTCTATTAATCTTTGCCAGAGTAGAAAGCCTCATCTTTCTTCCATGCTGACCTTGCAGTTGCAGCCCAGGGTGTAACCCATTGACCCACCAGGGCTCTCATGTCCCTGGTAACCATTATTAAACGCTGCCTCTTCTTATCTTTTTACATAACTGAATCAAAAAAGAACACCAAGTATTATATGACACCAATGTTCAATGTGGCCCAAGTCCCAATAGCCAAAAGGTATAAACAGTCTAAATGTCCATCAACAGATGAATGGATAAACAAAACGTGTTATAAACATAACATGTGATGCTGTTGAGGCAGGTTGGGTACATGCTCCCATATGGATGGAGTACAATGTCTTCAACCTTCGTTTTGAGGAACTGCTACCTTGCTTTCTACAATAGCGATACCCTTTTGTATTCCCACCAGAAAATCCCCCACATTTAACCAACAAGAATTACCTGCTGTAATTTTCTCTTTTTATTTGTTGGTTTATTGGTTTTAATCTCAGTCATTTTGGTGGGATTGAAACTGTAACTCATTGCTCTTTTGATTTTCATCTCTCTGATGGTAGTGATGTGGGGCAGCTGTGACGGTTTAGAGGGTTACAACCATGGCTCAGCAATTCAGAATCCACCAGCCACTCCATGGGAGAAAAATGAGGCTTTCTATTCACACAAAGAGTTACAGTCTCTGAAACCCACTGGGGCCATTCTACCCTGTCCTATAGTGTTGCTGTGAGTCAGAACCAACATAATAGCATAATAGCAATCAACTAGATAAGTCTTGTATTTTGACCCATGTGGAAATCAAATTTTCTCAACACTATTTACTACAGAAACTCTTCTTTCTACATTGAATAGACATAGCACCCTTTTCAAAAATCAGTTCATCATCAGAGGCGGTAACTCCTGAACAGAGACACTAAAGAACAGCACTGGCCCAACCCTGCATGCAAAACAGCCAAACTAAACCAAATGGAAGCCTAGCATGTCATTCAAGGTCTGGTTAAATGCCACACTGAGACATAAAAAGCAAAGTGCAGTTTAACAATGGCATTATTTACAAGAGTGAGCATAGAGTTAGGGAAACCAAGCCAGAAACACAACTCGAGCCATAGAAGAGTGCTCTTATCTTTCCTCTCTAGGCTTTGTAGGCTTGAAAACATGTGTTGAGAGTGGTTACCAAAGCTTGAAGAATTTAAAGTGACTTTAGAGAAGAATAAATATCCTGAACACATTCTCCTCTTACTATGTGATCTGCTGCCAGTGCCTTTCACTGGAGAAACTCAACTAGAAACCAGAGTACAAAGCAGCCTGCTGACACTGTGAAGATCAGCCCCCGAGATCCCTGAGCAGAGCGGGGAAGGGGAGAAACTGAATCTGGAAGGACAAATGGAAAATGTCCAGCTCATTAGTGAAATGGGCCCGGTAGACTGTGAGGTATCAACCATACTGGTAGAAGTACATGGTTGTCGTTACTAAGCACGATAACTATAGAGCTAAATTGTTTAAGTGACGGTAAATGAATCTGGATCAAGGGTAGATTTGAGACTTAAATTAGGGGGAGAAGATACAGTTCACCACCAAAGCCTGAAATTTGGCCATGATTTTGTTCTAATTTCTAGGACATACTTTTAAAAATACAAAATAGTGAACCATCTAAAATTATTGAATGTTATGATAATTTTACCCATTACTTTCTCTTATAATTTATAGATAATTTTTCATTTCTATTATATAAAGAGATATCAGAAACTGAGACACTTCTAAGAATATAATAAAAAATAAAATAATACACAAAATAAGATTATGTGGTTTGAAAAACAAACTTACATCTTCTGACTCTCTCCTCAAGTCATGAAATTCAATGATAAATGTCTCTTTGTGAGTATTGTTTATATGTTTTCTGGTTTTGTTTTGTGTATTATATTTTTATAGATACTGATTGAATTCAATTTTTTTCAACATGTAGAAAGCGTTGTTAGAAAGGCCCTTTGCTGGAATAAAAGATAGAATTGCTGATATTGTTCAATCTCATCTTAAATACCAGAAGGATGTTTGCCTGCTTTATTGACTATCCAGAAAAGTTGTGCATTGTAATTTATAATAAATAATGGGTAACATTGCATGGAAATTTCATTACACTTAATTGTGCTCATTAATAGACTGCACATAGTCCAAGCGGCAGTCATTTAAAAGAACAAAGAAATAGTATAAAATGGCTTAAAATCAAGAAAGGTATGAACAAAAGTTGTATCCTTTCACCCTGTATATTCAATCTCTATGCTGAACCAAAAAGGGCTCTGGTGGCATAGTTGTTTACCTTTGGATAACCACAAGGTTAATGGTTCAAACTCATCAACAGGGAAAGATGTGAAGCCAATAAAGATTCACAGACTCAGAACCCAAAAGAGTAATCCCACTCTGTTCTCTAAGGTTGCTACCAGTTGGAAGGGATTCAGTGACAATGAGGAAAACAATGCTGAGAAAATAATTTTAAAATTTGGACTATTTCAAGAAGAACATGACACCAGGATTGCAGGAAAGCTTATTAACATCCTGTACTATGAAAAATGACACAGTATTGCTTGTTAAAAGCAATGAGGACTAGAAACACTTACTGAAAAAGACCATAGATTACAGCCCTAATTATGGGTTACATCTCAACATAAAGAAAGCAAAAGTCCTCACAATTGGACCATTAAGTAGCATCATGATATATAGAGAATGCAGTTGTTGAGCATATAATTTAATCTGTGTCCACAAGCAATGCGCATAGAAGCAGCAGTCAAGACATTAAATGATGTATTGCATTGAACAAAATATACTGCAAAAGGTCTCTTAGACAATTTGTTCCACCAACTAAGAACGGCCATGCACCACCACCCACGGGGTCGAGAAAGAGCTATCAATCTGTCAGTCCTGTCCATGTCTGGACCGGGTGAGGTTTCTCATGTGGAGTCAAATTAAGCCACAGGCTGCACTTCTGGCGGTGCCCTTCCGTCAACTCCTTTAAGTTTCAGCTTTGCAACCATACCCCCCTACCTTAAACCCAAAGACTTTGGTTTCCCAGAAGCTGCCTGGTGGGTCATGGGAATAACGCTGCTGCAATGCCAGTTGGCATCGTTTATGGTCAGAACTACGACGGTATCTGTTCATCTTTGAAACTGCGACTTTCCTTCTTCATTAATGAAAACATTCTTGGAAAATTCCTTCGCATTGGTCCATCTTGCGCCACTCCAAGAATTTCACATATTTATATAGTCATATAATTATAGGTTTAGTATTAAGGTATTAGATGGACATTGGGCCTCCACGCAAGTAATCCCTCGATGCAAGAAGAATACTTGGTTCTATCAAACTGACATTCCACGATGCTCACCTTCCTGATGTGATCACTGAAGACAAAGCAGGTGCATAGCAAATGTGGTGAAGAAAGCTGATGGTGCCAAGCCATCAAAAGATATAGCGTCTGGGGTCTTAAAGGCTTGAAGGTAAACAAGCAGCGATCTAACTCAGAAGCTACAAAACCCACATGGAGGAAGCACACCAACATGTGAGATCACCAGGTGTCAAAGGAATCAGGTATCAGCCATCATCAGAACAAAAAATCATATCATTGTGGATGAGGGGGAGTACAGGGTGGAGAACCAAAGCCCATCTGTAGGCAACTGTACATTCCCTTACAGAAGGGTCACAGAAAGTTTGTCTAAGTAGAGAGAAGAGATGGAGCCAGTCAGGGAGCAGTGTAGTAATGATGAAACACACATCTTTCCTCTAGTTCCTAAATGCTTCCTCCAAACCCATTATCATGATCCTAATTTTACCTTACAAATCTGGCTAGACTAGAGGATGTACACTGGTACAGAGAGGAATTGGAAACAGGGAATCCAGGGTGGGTGATCCCTTCAGTATCAGTGGTGAGAGTGGAGATATCAAGAGGGTGGAGGAAGGGTGGGTTGGAAAGGGATAATCAATTACAAGGATCTACATATAACCTCCTCCCTGGGGGACGGACAATAGAAACGTGGGTGAAGGGAGACGTCGGACAGTGCAAGATATGACAAAATAATAATTTATAAATTATCAAGGGTTCATGAAGGAGTGGGGAGCAGGGAGGGAGGGGAAAAATGAGGAGCTGATGCAAGGGGCTTAAGTTGAAATCAAATGTTTTGAGAATGATGAGGGCAATGAATGTACAAATGTGCCATACACAGTTGACATATGTATGGATTGTGATAAGAGTGTTTTGAGCCCCTAATAAAATGATTTTTTTAAAAAAAGATCTCTTAGATTCTTAGAAAGCAAATATGTCACTCAGGTGTTAGCAACCCAAATCATGGTCTTTTTTTTTAACTGTCTCATATGCATGTGAAAGATAGACAATAATGAAAATCAAATATCTGGTGTATTTGAATTCCAGTGTTGGATACGAATAGTACATATACCATGGGTGACATAAGAACAGACAGATCTGGCTTGGATTAAGTACAACCAGAATGTTCTTTGGAAGCAAGGCTGGTGAGGCTTCTCCCGTACTTTGGACATATTATCAGGAGAAGGGCATCATGCTTCATAAAGTAGACGGTTGATGGAAAAGAGGAAGAAATTCCATGAGAAAAGTACTGTCTCCAAGATGGAGGAGTGGCACTGTGGTCATGACAATATGCTCAAACACAGCAGTGATGGCACAGGACAAGGGGGCATGTTGTTCTGGGCATGTACACAGGGTGCTACAAATTGGATCTGATTGAAAGGCACCTAACAACAACATTCCGGGTAGTGATGATACAGACATTAAAAAAAAAAAACCAAAACCAGTGACTGTAAGAAGTTCATAGTCAAGTAAAAGTTGATGTTGAGCAGCTTTTATCATAAATAAAATATTAATTGGTTAAGAGAAGAAATTATGTGTATTTCTAATATTTCTTTTATAATTGTCCCAATATATACACCTTAAAGAGATTCTTAGAATCATATCATGTTCTTTATAGCTTCTACTCTCTTGTCTCTACTTAGACAACCTTTCTTTCCAATGATATTGACTAATTCCAACTCATTTTATTAAGCAAGCCTGCTATTAAGTATATCATAATACAGAAAAGTTTACAAATTATAAATGTACAGATTGATATTACTTTTTAGGTTTCTAAAAATTAATATGAAGCTATATTGATATAAAATATATTACACATATTTATACAGATTATATATATACAGAAAAGTTCACAAACTACAATGTATAACTTGATAATATTTTTTAGAAACCTAGTACACCTGTTTGAAGGCACCCGGATGGCACAGTGGTTATGCATTAGGCTGAGATCCTCAAGGTTGCAGTTTGAAACCAACAGGTGGTCTACAGGAGAAATACTGAGCTTTTTTCCCCATAAAAAATTCCAATCTCAGAAATTCACAGGGAAGTTCTACTCGGTCCTACAGGGTTGCTGTGAGTCAATATTGACTCAACAGCAGTGAGTTTGAGTATGCCTGCTTATGACACTCTCAGATAAAAAATTACAATAACCACAGAATACAAGCAAGAATCCTAGGTACTATACATCTGGTAAGGGTAACTAGTATCCTGAATTTTAGTAATATAGACTAATTTTGCCTTTTTCACTTTGTATCTATTTAATAATGCTGTCTATCCTCTTTAGTAGCCCTCTTCTCAATGCTTTTTGGAGGCTTTGGGGGAGGGGGTGCAAGATTTCTCCATTTTCTGCAGTGCTTATAATTCGTTTATCCTCAATGCTCTATGATAGCATATCACATGAGCATAACCCAGTGCATCAATTCTATCAAAGACACCTATTGCAATTAGGTATATTTCCAAATGTCTTTCAGATAATGTTTACATATATTGTAAATTTCTGGGATTGAAAAAGTGCCACTATCTATTAGAGCAAAAGTGCATAGTATCTATATTTCAGTAGCATTTTTCTAAAAGTAGTTATTCTAATTTAAACTCTCACCAGCAATGCATAAGAATTAGAGTCTAAACCATTCTAAAACATTTAGTGTAAACTTATTATTTCCTCTTGGAAGTATTTTCAGGTCATCCAAGTGTATCAATCACCATTCACCTGTTTTGATCATCTGTTTTGATAATCTTTACTCCCAGCTGGGTGTATCTTTTTATATAACTGATTTGTGTTATTTGTGCCTTGGAAGAAGCTACCCAGCAATCAGTGATGCAGTGGTACATGTAGGGCTAGAGTTGAGTCTCATGCTTTCCAATGCATTGCTATTTTCGGTAAAATATGCTTTGCTTAAAAATGTTATTCTCCCAAGAAACCAGCAAAGAAGCTTGACTGTGCTTCTCTCCTTCCAAGGAAAAGGCAACAGGCAAAGAATAAATATTTTGACAGACTGATGATAAGGTCATGAAACTTGTCTATATTCTGGGACAGGAAACCCAGGTAGAAGAGAGACTATTTTTCAGGACAAACAGATCTAAAAGGTTCTGGTTAAAACCTCTTAAATCTACAGATCTCAAAAGGTCCTAGATAGTTTCAATTTATCTACCTCATAAAATGTTTTGAATTATTATATGGTACAGTATCTGCTTTTAAAGGATTATATGGAGACACGAGGAGATCAGACAGGTGTCAGATATGCCCTGACAGTTTGTAGTTATGGCCTAATGTTAGAGAAATCTACCAAATCATATCCAAGCACAGAGATTTATGTTGTTGGATAGGGCACCAAGGCAAATACACTGAGAGAGAAATGGATAAAACAGAAGCAGGTAGAATATAATGAACACAAAATATCAGCACTCTTTAAAAGAAATGAGCATTTGGAAAGAATTGGTATCTATCTAGGATGAACCAATATCCTTTTGTGAATTATTTAAATTATTCAGCCCCTAATAATTTCAAGCAATAAATAAATTTGCCTATATGCAAAGCACCAGGGAAGATTCAGGAAACATTGTGGTTTATATCATTTCACTTTCCTGATCACAGTATACAGCAGATAACTAATTAGAAAGACAAATTTCCCATCTTTTATCTAGGATATATATGAATTGGCTTCAGCCTATTCCCCATTTCATCATTTATAGAACTTATCTCTTTCCAGTTGGTTGTGCAAAGACATTCGACTTTGTGGATCATAACAAACTGAATAACAGTTTGAAGAATGGAAATTTCAGAACACGTAATTATACTCATACTCAACAATTGAAAGGCAGTTGTACAAATAGCAATAAAGGGATACAATTTGCAGAAGGTTATGGAGTACAATATAAGTCCAAAATCCATTTGCAGAGTCCCAATGAGGGGACCTCATTTGGCAGTTGTACAAATAGAAATAAAGGGATACAGTTTGCAGAAGGCTATGGAGTACAGTAGAAGTAAAAATCCATTTTCAGGGCCCCAATGAGGATGAAGCCTCTGGCCACAGTGGATAGATACAAACAGCCTTGCTACGAGAGGGCGATGCACAGTTGATTAAAGCAGGCACAGGTTAAAATGTAGCAACTTGTCATTTGATCTCCCTTTTGACCCATTTTGAATTTGTTCCCATTTTTACTATTTTATGCTTTCTTTTCAATTTGTTTTTCTCTGTTTTATTTGTCATTGTCATTAAGCTGTTGTTTCTTGATTTTGTTTTGCATGTTTCTTCAGTATATAAACCCAGGATAGGTAAATCTACAGAGTAAGTAACTGGATTAATAATTTCATATGGCATGGCAGGAGAGGTTGAGAGGAATAGGGGAACTAACAATAATGAGTATGAGATAGAAGGAAATGTTCTAAAATTTATTATGGTGATTATTGCACAGTATTTACTAATATTATTGAACCATTGAATTGTGTGATATGTGAATTATATACCAATAAAAAAGAGATTGAGAAGAGAAATAAAGGATATTGTATGGTTTAGAATTAGAAAAGGTATATACCAGGGTTGTATCTTTTCATCATACTTAATCTATATGCTAAGCGATAAACTGGCCTATATGAAGAACTCTGCATTAGGATTAGAAGAAGGCTCATAACAGTTTTCAATTTGCAAGTTAATAAACTTGCTTTCTGAAACCTAAGATGGCTTGAAGCACTTTTTGATGAAGATCAATATGGGTTAGAAGTCAATGTGAAGAAATGAAAATCCTCTGAACTGAACCAATAGACAATATCTTTAAAAACACCATGAGAAAATATATGAATTTTCATGTCTTTCATTTCACTTGAATCCACAGTCAATACTCCTGGAGGCAGCAGCCAGGGAATCAAAAGAGACACTGCAGTGGGCAAATCTGCTGCAAAAGACCTTTTTCAAGTGTTAAAGAGGAAAGAGGTCACGTTGAGGATTAAGGTACACCCAAGCTAAGTCATTTTCAGGTGTCTCCTATCCTTGTGAAAGCTGGACTACTAACAAAAATAGGAGAAGGATTGATGCACTGAGTTATGATGCTGGTAAAGAGTATTGAAAGTACCAAGGACTTCCAGAAGGGGGAACGGATCTGTCTTCATAGAAGTACAGCCAGACTGCTCCCTAGAAGCAAGGCTCTCAAGACTCATCTCACATAAGCTGGACATGTTCTTAGGCAAGGCCAGCCTTGGAGAAGGACAGCGTGCTTACTGAAGACAGGTGTAAGCAAAAAAGAGAGGAAGGAAGACCTTCAGCAAGATGAACTGATCCAATACCGAGCTCAAAAGCAGCGTGCTTGTGCGCACGGTGCAGTACTCTGCTCTGTGGTGGGCAGCGCTGCTGGGAGTATAAGCCAGCGTGGTGGCACTTCACAGCAACAGCATCTCGTTCTAAAATTAAATCCTCAGTGTGTCCTTACCTAGTCCTTGCCATACCACTTCATACGTATACATAAACTAACCTTTATATATGTTATACGTCAGGCAGTGAGCCCCATATTCATTATCATTTAATCTTCACATTAGTTCTCTCTGACTCAGATCAGGATTTTGACTCCTACATTTCATTGCAATTGCTTTTGTCAAGGTTGCCAATGACCTGACCTCTACACTGTTAACTGCATAGTCAATTGTTATTCCTCGGCGTCCTTGACCTACAGCAACAACTGACAGAGTAGATCACGCCTTCCTTTAAAACAATCTTGTCATGCAATTTTATTATGCTGTTCCATCCTCAACTGTGGTTTCACTGGCTGTTGCTTCCCAAGAGTCTTTTGGAATGAACCCTACAAAAAAGGGTGAAAATCTGTTAAATGGGAAGGAGATAGTCTAACAAATGGTGCCAGAAAAACAGAATTTCCGTCTTTTAAAAAATGAAATAGAATGCACACCTCACACCACATACAAAAACTAACTCAAACTAGATCAATGACCTAAATGGTAAATATAACCATAAAATTCATGAACAAAAATGTGTGGACAAACCTTGGGGTCTTAATGTATGACATAGACAATTAAACATAACAAAATGTACAAACAATGGAAAATAAATTAGATAATTGGGACATACTAAAAATAAATGCTTATCAATAGACTGACAAAAGTATAATGAGAAAACCTAAAAACTTAGGAAAAAAACTGGCAATGACTTATCTGACAAGTATCTAATCTCTAAAATTTACATGAAACTCCAACAACAAAAAGACAAACAGCACAATTAAGTTTAATAGGTAGGGAAAATGAATAGACATGTTATCAAAGAAGACATTAAAACAAGTTACAAGCACATGGAAAGATGTTCACAATCAACCATCGGTTATTAGAGAGAAAGAAAGCAAACTGAATTGAGTTACCTTCTCACCCAGGCAATAATGGCACTGAACACAAAAACAAACCAAAAAAACCCATTATATTCTGACATGGATGTAGAAATATTAGAACTCTTATACATTACTGGTGGGACTATAAAATAGTACAGGTGTTATGGAAAAATATATGGAACGCCCTTGAACTAGAAATAGAAGTACTATATGATCTAGCAAAGCTACTCTCATGTATAGATCCTGGAGAAATAAGAGCTGTGACATAAATAGACATATACATGCCCATGTTCACTGCAGTACCATTCACAGTAGCAAAACGATGAAACAACATAAGTATCCATTAATGGATGAATGGAGAAACAAGTGTGGTTCATATACAATGGGATACAACATCATGATAAAGAATAAATATGAACCAAAAAACACCTCGCAACATGGATGAATCTGGAGGATATCATGCTTAATTAAATAAATCAAACACAAAAATACATATATTGTATGAAACCACCAGTATAAAAAGAAAACATTTATACACAGAAGAAACCATTCATTGATAGTTCCCAGGAACGGGAGGATAAGGAAGGGTGAATCACTAAGAGTTAGTAGACACCTGTTAGTTCTTGTGAAGGGAAAGGCAATATGTAATATAAGGGAAGTCCCTAGAAAGTGACAATGGCCAAGGAAGACACTTCAAAATGCACAAGAATAAAGGGAAATTATAGTCAATTCTATAACATATGCAATCTTTCAACAAATAATGATTTTGAGTGGCTATATAGGTAGATATATATGCTAAATAGGTGTGGGAGGTCACATGGGAATACAGCTACATGCATATGTAATGGTAATATTTTTACACACATAGGCGGCAGAGTTACAGAAACTTCTTAGAAAACCAAACAAGTGGTGGGACTGAGTCACTGAGTTGAAAGTTAAGGATACGAGTCTCGGTGGATATCTAAATCAGTTGGAATTACACTGTGCATAAAGACAGTGTTCTATTTTGGTGATAAGCATCTGAAGTCTTCAAAGCTTGCAAGCAGTCAAGATACATCTTTTGATCTCGTCCCACTTGGAACAAATTGAGTGAAGGAAAACAAGACTCAAGGAAGCAATTCGTAAAAAGGACTCATGGCACACATGAACCACAAGCTCTTCTATCCCGAGACAAGAAATTTTCAATGCTACCTGGCTACCACGACCTACTCCTCTGGCCAAGAACACAATAGAAGATTCCATTAGAGTAAAAAAAAATTGTAGAACAAAATTCAAATTTATAAAAAGACCATACAAACTGTCTGAAAAAAATTGGAGAAATCCCCACGACTATCCCCCAAATAGCCTTCCAACTTGGATGGAAAACCACTCTTGGAGGTCACTGTTTAGCTAGATAATAAAATCTCACTTCCATGGAATGACTCATAGCAACTCTAACCACATAGTAGTTAGCAATCCAATGTGTAAGGCCTACCTCACCGGGGTTCCAAATACAGTAAACAATAAGGCCCACCAGGAATGTGCTTCTTAGAACAATCAACTACATACAACCTAAAGGCAACATTTGTCCAAAAGCATTGAGAAGGCAAAAAGGAGCACAAACGCATTTGAATAGAAATGTGCAAAACAGGGTGGACACAGGAGAGAGCTGACACATTAGCAACATTGTAACCAATATGACAGAACAATTTGTGAGTTGAATGGGAAACTAACTTACTTTGTAAACTTTCACCCAAAGCACAATATTGTGTTGTAGAAAGAAAACTACTCTGTAGGATTCTCTTTGGATCCTTTATTTTTAAATATCTTCTCCCCAGAGCTCAGTCCTCAAACTTTTTCCTTTCTGAAAATGCTCTCATTCTCCTGGAATCTCAGTCAGTCCACGGCTTTCAATACCATCCATGCAGATTGAGGACTCCTGAATTTATAATTCAGCTCCAAGCTTCCCTCAACTTCAGGCTCGTTTACCCAACCGATTATTTAACATCTGTTTGGATACTTAATAAGCATATCAAACTAAACATTACCCAAACCAGCCTCTTGGTTTTTTTTTTCCTCTCAAATCTGCTCCTTTCAGAATCTTTCTATTTTATAAACTTCAAATTGTGTGCTTCTGGGTATTTGGATTAAAAAAAACTCTGAAATCATATTTCACACTTCCCATTCCCTCATAATCAACATCAGTCTATCAGTGAACCTCTGGTTCTTCTTCAAAATATGAGAAGAATGTGGCTGTGCTCATCACCTCCACTGCTATTACCCCCATAACCTCTCGGGATTACTCAATCGCCTCCTATCTGATTGCCCTGCTTCTAAATTGTCTCCTGTGCAATCTACCCCTACACACAAACCAATTCTTGCAAATTAGATTGTAGCACTCCCCTGCTCATAACACTAATATTTTCCCATGATTAGCTAACATCTTCACACTAACTCATGAGATTCACCACGACCTTGACTCCCATTACCTTCCTAACACCATCTCTCACTACAACCACCCCCCCATTCACTCTCTTTCAGATGTAACATCCCTACCCTCTTCCTTTTTCTAATATATATAATCCAGGCTATCATTCATGGCCTTTGCACCTGTTTCCTCTATCTCTGAGGCTCTTTCCCCAGTTCCACATGTCTGCTGCCCTATTTCACTCTACATCTGCAGTACAATGTAGTACTCTCTATGCCCTGTATTAGAAATTTTAAAACTCCATCACTCCACTTAGCATTCTTCATCTATTTTTTCCTGCATGGCTCTTTTTCCATGTAATAAATTTTACATGTTTACTTGTATATTATATTGTATGCCCACTAAAATGTACAATTGACAAGGCAAAATTTAAACCAGGCCTATCTGATGCCAAAATTTATTTTATTTCAACATCACAAATTGCCTGAAATGTCCCATCCATCCTGAAATGTCTTACTTGAATATCTACAGATCTTGTCTTCAAAGCCTAGTACAATAGTATTCCTATCAAAGTATCTGTCACATAGTGGAATTTACAATTAATGAAATGTACCCCTTTTTCTTAATTGCTTTTCAATGTAGTTGAGGTACAGTTAAAAAGTTAATGGACAATAAATCAAGTAGCATGTCAAAAGGTAAATGATTTATTGATAAATGATAGGCAGTGGAGTTTGTCAGATCTATGTTCAAATTCTATTACTATATGGCCTTGGGAGAAATAATATGTTCTTTGAGGCTCATTTTCCACCCTGAGCTGGTAGGAAAAGTATACCTACCTACTACACTGAATAAGGACTAAATAAAGCAAGAAACATAAATTACTTGGTCAAGAGCCTTATGAACAAGAAGCATTAATTAAGCATTAGTTCCTTTCTTCCTAAATTGAGTGGTATGTAAGCATGCATGCTATGGAAATTTTAATTATATGTGACCCAGTCAATTAATTTTTTCTTTCAACATTGCTTAAAGAAATATTTTCAGTATCAGCTATATTATTAAGTCAAATTTTTCTAAATAATTACAGAGTTATCTGGATATATTTAGCAATTTAGAAAATTCAATAATTTCCATGTTACTAACTATCTCAAAAGAACCAAAATATCTTTGCAATAACAGCTGTACCTGAATATCATCTACACCTATAACATACTAAGTCAGGGAAGGTAAATGCAATACCTTTTCCATTTCTGGTATCTAAGCAACTTCTGGGAACCCGGGTATAGTGATTACAGGTTGGGCTGCTAACTGTAAGGTGAGCAGTTCAGAACCGCCAGCTGCTGGGAGGAAGGAAGAAGGGGCTTTCTTCTCCATAAAGCATTACAGGCTTGGAAACTTACAGGGGCAGTTCGACCATTCTATATTGCTGCTTAGTCAATACAGACTCAATGACAGTAAGTTTGTTTTTTACTTTTGCTTTTTGAAGCAGCTGATCCCAAGCTTCTAAGCACACTGAATTTTGTCTTTTCATATTAAAAAAAAAAGAATGTTAACCACTCACAGATACAATACAGACCTCACGGTACAAATCGCTAAGCACTGTATTGCTAACCAAAAAGTCATCAGTTCTAACCTCAAGTTGCTTAGTGGGAGAAAGTGATGTCAATCTGCTTCTGTAAAGATTTGCAAACTTGGAAATCATGCTGGAAAGTTCTTCTCTGTCCTAAAGGAGTGCTGTAAGTCAGAACGACTCGAAGGCAATGGGTTTTTATTGGTTTGAAAATATTCTCTTGGGCTCCTGAGAATGTCATCTGCCATCTCTATTAGTGCTTGACTGCCAAGAGGACAGATATTTGGAAGTTAATAAAAGATACTTTACTGTTCCCTTCAATTTCCTTACTGTTTCTTTCCGCATGTCATACTCTTATCAAAGTACCTGTGTCTTCAATGTAAAATACCCAAGAAATATTAAATCTAGAAAAAGTATTGCTATTTCTAAGTCCCATTCAATCTCCTGGATGTGAAGGGCTGATTTTACTTATCATTTGGCTTCCTGAGGTAATGTCAGCTGTGGGTCTTATAAGTGATATTATAAGTCTAGAGGTCTGCAAGTCTCTTCTGGAAGCTGTGTGATTTTAAATACTTTCTCTCCATCAAAATGTAATTACCAAGAGGACCTGGGAAGATTGCACCAAGATAGAGTCCGGAGCCTAGAACTCCCCTTGCATGGCCCAGAGACTGCCAGGTAAAGTGGCCAATTCTGGAAATTTAGATACAGGACCTGGATTCTCAACCCTCCAGGAATATTTTATACCTCCCTGTCCAATTTTTGCCCTATAGAATGCTGCTAAGCCTGCTGTGGTCTCGTCTCTCCCTAGCTTTGTGTTTCAGCTGACTGTGGGTACCAGTCTACTCCCTTCCCTAGTTCTACAGTGCACCAGCACAGAAGGACTATGCCACACCAGACCACCCCTAAAATAGAAACCCCAATCCCTCCTGGAAAACAGAGAGCTCTGGAAGCTTACAGCAGCTGGTGGAACATAGCTCCACTCCCTTACGTAATCCCCTCGACCCACTCCTTGCAATAGCACAGCTCTAATAGCTGCCAGAAAGATCTCCCGGTTAGCTCGAACAGGGATTCCACCCAGCAGTAAAACAGGGACACGACCTGATCTCTCTGTGGGCTTCAAGAGCATATTATATTACTTCCTACTTAATTTTGAGGGGAAAAAACCAATAAACTCTTTTTACAGCCAGAACTCGGTATTCCACTGTTTTTCAGTGGCTTCCCCTTACCTACCTAGGCATCTGGCTAAAACTTGGACTTACTGTATTTAGCAAGACCTTCTCCTCATTGTAAGTCCCCTACTTCCACCCTGGGCCAATGCTCCAAAAGCCTGGTTCCACCCTGGGACCCGGGTGTGAAGGGCAGACTGTACTGAGTGGTTCAGAAACCCAATACTGCTCCAGCATATAACATGGGCCATGCCACCCTAGAGAACAGGGAAACTGTGTGCCACCAAAATAAGGGCCTCTACCTTCTGCTATAAACACAATGACAGATTGGCTGCACACTTTCTATATAATATAAAGGGTTGATAAGTTACTCTGGTAGGTTTCTTAATATACTCCTGATAACCGCCAAACACCATTACATCAAGACTCAATCCCCCTCCTTGGTAATCCACACTCTCTCATAACCTACAGAGTAACAACACACCTCTTATAATCCTCTCTTCCAACTCATCAGAAATTATGACATTTAACAGGAAGGCCTCCTATGATTAATACCACCACTTTAAAAGTACTCTCAAGGATATCCTATTACTCCTAACTATCATTCCCTCCTCATCTCCATAAAATAAGATTTCCAGTTCCTTTCTGATCCTCCTCTAACCTAAAGAGACAACCCCTTCCCACCTCCTACACAATCCCTCAGAAGCCTATGCATCATCTATAGCTGGACCCCTATGTTGCACAAACAGCCATCAGCAGCTACCACAAAAAAATGAATAGAAACATAAGTCAACAACTGAAGATTACCCAAAACCAGAAATACACAGAAAAAGAAGCTCTTGATTCTGAGAATATAAGGGAATGATGTTTAGAGCCATACAAGAGATCTGGGGTTCAATCGAGAAAACAAAAGAAAAATGGTGGATATTAAAAACCTCATATGAAAAATTCAGAAATTAAGTTATGAGTTAGAAAAAATAAAATACGTGGTGTAAGATCTTAGCAATACAATGGAAGAAAAGGAAAATCAAATGGGTGAACTCAAATACAACCAAGTAGACTTTAGCAAACAAGAGAAACAATCAAACAGAAAGAATCTGAAGATGATGTGGTATTCATGAAGCAGCGACTCTTCATAGCATTGGGCTGCCTAAGCAGAAAGAAGCAAAAAATTCTACACTTAAAATAGCAAGAAATTCTTGGAGGAAAATTCCGAAAATAGTACGAAGGAAACAATAAATATCCAAGATGCAGAGAGAACATGAAATAGATTAAAAAAAACCCAACCCCACTCCCCAATAAAACCTCACATGAAGACATATAGTGGTCAAATTATGCAACCTCAAGGAAAAAGAATGCTAACAGCAGTTAGAGGGAAAAAAAGCAGTTACATAAAAATATAAAGAGATAAAAACAAGCTCAGACATTTTCACAGAGACCCTGAGGAAAGAAAAAATTGGAGCAACATATTCCAAGAGTTGAAAGACAATTACAATCCAAGAGTCCTTTATCCAGCAAAGCTATGCAACAAATTTGAAGGAGAAATAAAAGTTGAATTTGTAAAAACAAAACTAGCATTACAAAAATATTGTCCAGTTATTCATGGTCAGAAAACCAATAATTGCAGCACACAAATATGACATCACCATAGGGTGTCACACCAGCCAGAAACCAACACACTGAAAACAGTAACCAAAACACTAAAGATCTAGCAGGAAGCTAAAAACACAAATTAACTCTTCACATACAAACACACACACAAACCTAAAAAAGGGAGAAGAAAAATATCAAGTGCAAATAATATGAGAAGACATTGACTAATCTACCTTTTTATTTAATTACACAGAATGCCAATGGACTAAATGCACCAAATCAAAAAATAAAGACTAGATTAAACTTCAAGAGACACATCTCAAACTCACAGACAAAAATAAACTGAGAGTCAAAGGATGGCAAAAAACTTACCAAGCTAATGGCAATAAAAAAAAAATGCAGGGTGGCAATATTAATCTCTAACAAAAATAGACTTCAACCTATACAACATAATGAAAGATAAGAATGGACATTAAATAATGTTCGGGGGATCAATAGACCAAGAACATATAACCTTAATAAACATATATGTGCCCAGTGAAAGAGCCAGAAAATTCATCAAAATAATTCCAGAGATGAAAAGAGAAAAATCACCAAATCAACAATAACAGTAGACTTCAATACACCACTCTTAAAGAACAATAGATCAATAGGTAAGAAACTCAATAAAGAAACAGAAGATATGACCAACAAAATAGAACAACTCGACTTTCTAGATATTTTACAGGAGCACCCAAGAAATAGCAAAACAAAAACCAAAAAAAAAACCTTCTTCTCCAACACACATGGTTCATATTCTAAAATAGACCACAGGCTGGCTCAAAGAGCAAGCCTATTAAAACACATAGAGATCACTCAAACCATCTTCTCTGACCACAGTGCCATAAAACTGGAAATCAAAATAGAAAGAATAAAACAACAAAGACAAACACTTGGAGAATCAACAACTCAGCACTCAAAAAGACTGAGTATTTTCCCAAATAAGAGAAGGAATTAGGAAGTTTCTAAAAACAAATGAGAATGATAACACAGCATCCTAAAACCTACTGAATACAGCAAAAGCTGTTATCAGGGGTCACTTTATAGAAATTAATGCACACATGAAAGAAGTGGAGAGAATTATGCTCAACCTTAACACAATACCTCCAACAACTGGAACAGAGTCAACAGCATGAGAAAAGGAAAATAAATCGTAAAAATTAGAGCAGAAATAAATGAATTGGAAAACAGAAAAACTGGAAAAAATCGACAAAGCAAAAAGTTGGTTCTTTGAAAGGAAGAAGAAAATTGACAACTCACCAGCAACTTAGCAAAGTAAAAGAGAGAGCAGATGAAAATAACTAGAATTAAGGATGAAACAAGGTGGCATCACAAGAGATCCAAATGAAATAAAAAGATTAATAATGCAAAATTAATGTAGCAAAAGACTATATTCCAACAATTCGGTAATCTGGATGACATGAACAAATACCTAAAAATTATATCTGCAAATTAATGGATATAAATATTAAGAATTTAACAAAAGAAGAAACGCACAAGATATCAAGAAACTCGCAACTAATAAAAATGCTCAGGTCCAGATGCTTTCACAGTAGAATTAGATCAAATATTTAAAGGAAAGAATTCTATCAAGTATTTAAAGAAAAGCTGACACTAATCCTACACAAACACTTCCAGAATACAGAAAAGGACAGCAAACTCCCACATCCACTCTAGGAAGTCAGCATAACCTTGATACCAAAACAAGACAAAACCCCCCCAAAGAGAAAAGCACACACCCATATCCCTCATAAACACAGATGCAAAAAATCTCAATAAAAGTTCGACCCACAGAATCCAACAACATATCAAAATATTACACCATGAACCAGTGGATCCCTATATACCAGTGATCAAATATTGTCTGGGTTCTTGAAGGCTTGTTTTCAAACAAGTGGCCATCTAAGTGAGATGTCAACTAAGTCCACATGGGAGAAGCACACCAACATCAGTCACCAAAAAATTGTCAATCATATAATTAGAAGTCCAAGGAGGAAATCAGAATCTGGTTTGCAGAAAGCTATGGATGACAATGGGAGGCCAGGATACACTGTGGGATATACATAGGAAAAAAGCCTCTGGTGATTTCCCTCTACCCATAATAGAGGGACGGGACATAGGAGGATTCTAAGCAGAGTGCACTGAACACATAACAATAGATCAAAAGGATAAACTTGATTTGATTGATTAAAACCTTGTCAGTTGATTCCCCACTCTGATGCACATTTGGCCTGGACTGGTTTTCACCACTTTATGTGCTTTTATTTGTCCTTTTGTTTGTTAATTTTGGGGTCTATCTCAGATATATTATGTCATTGGCGGTCACCCTCTTGAATTTGTGTTATATGTTTTTTTTCTGTTTTTTAGTATATGAAACCCAGGATTGAATAACCTCTAGGGAAACAAAAGAATTAGAGTTTCTAGGGGTGGGTATAGTGGAGGGGCGTGGAAAAGGGAGCTGATGTCAAGGAGTTCAACAAGGAAAGAATGTTTTGAAACTGACTGAGGTAGCAATTGTACAATACTGCTTGATGTCTTTGAACTATGGAATGATATGATATCTGTATTAACGTCCAATAAAATGCTTTTGAAAACAAATTCAAAACCAAAACCAAAATGCAATTAGCCAAGTATAACTATGCACAATCAAAAGATTAGAATCAAATAGAAAATGTCATGGCTGTGTCATTACTAGCTATAATAACAAACAAAATATTTAAATATGTTTGTGCTTCTTTCCTTATTTCTAAATGTGATAATAATAATATCTACTTTTCAGGATTATTATAAAATCAATTGAAGATACATATGAAGTCCATCTACTCATAGTGCCATGCCCATAAAAAGTGTTAACAACAACAACAACAAAGAGACCGGCCATCATCATTGCCATGATGACCCTAATCATGTCCTGTTTTTCTGTTCTTCGTTGTCTTTGCTCTTGCTACTTTCATTGCCAGAATGGTTTTTTCCCTTCACTCGTTCAACTTGGCCACTGAGTGATGGCAGCTCATAGTAATCCTAAAGGACAGGGTAGAATTGCCCTTGTGAGTTTCCAAGGCTGTAGCTCTTTACGTGACTAGAAAGCTCCATCTTTCCCCCCACAGAGTGGCTAGTGGTTTTGAACTACAGGCGCTGTAATTGGCAGCTCAATGTTTAGCCACTATGCCACCAGGGTTCCTCGTTCTACTCTAGCTCAAGTATCACTACCTTAGTGGGTTTTTTTTGGGGGGGGGTTCCCCATATTATTTTTTGCCAAATTTTTTGTTCCAAATGGGCACGGAAAGTCTACACCCTCATCACAAAAATCATATTATGTCCCGTATTTAGTGTGAATGTTAAATAAAACAGCCTGAGTGCAGAGGCAACACATATCAAGAAGGGCAAATTCAATGTATCTCGGTTTAGTAGGGAGGTATTCAGCTGGTGGTGACAGCACAAAGATTCAGTCCTGCCTCATGTGAAACAAACAAACAAAACAACAAAAACCATCTCTTGGTGCCCTGCTAGATCTCTGCTCTTTTATATTCATTGGTCTGGCAAATATCAAGACGTTTATTTTAGAACCAAACCGACTTTCAGGAAGAAAAGGATGGCTCTGAGGTCTCAGAAGAGCATCTTTGCCCTGCTGCCCCAGAGCCTTCTTTCTCGGCGTCCCACTCCTTAAATTGGGTTATCCTGTTTGCTTACTACTACTATGTAAATTTGATTAAATTATGAATCCTAATAGTAATAATGTTTCATATTTACAAGTTCCTTACAGTGGTTCTCAACCTTCCTAATACTGCGACCCTTTCATACAGTTCCTCATGTTGTGGTAATTCTACCCCCCAACCATAAATTTATTTTAGTTGCTACTTCAGCACTGTCATTTTGCTACTGTTATGAATTGGGAGACCCCTGTGAAAGGTTCTTTCAACCCCCAAAGGGGTTGCGACCCACAGGTTGTGAACCGCTGCTTTAGTAGTTCTGATATCAAGTTTGACCAAAGGAACAAAGTCATAAATCCTTTTATCCTGGAAACTACAATTAAATTATGGTCTTATTATCACCTGATAAACTTCAAATACGGTGTTCATGAAACCACACTATATTTTTATATGCCATGGATGATATCACTGTCAATTGTCTAACTTGTGAATTACTCATGGACTAGACTATCCCTTTTCTTTTTTGGCTTTGTACTCCTGGGTTTGTGAAGGGCCTATACACTACATCAGTGGTTCCCAAAATATGGGTGATAGGGGGTGGGGGAGGAATGGGGGCACCAGAATAATTTCAGGATGCTGGAAAAAGCAGATGACTACACTTTACATTGGATTATGAGCTATAGTAGAAAAGTTTTAAATTGCCAATGGGGTACTTGAGTGTTTTTGATTTTCGGGAAGGGGGACCGTAATCTAAAAGTGCTACAGGTTATTAAAAGCAGGAGCTTTGCCCTCCAACAGGCTTACAGAACAGTCTTGGCTCTTCCCAATGTGACAAGTGTGGGCTCTGAGGCAATTTACCGACATATCCTGGCGCTCATTTTCCTCCTCTAGAAAGAAAAAAAATGTCTACCTCAAACTGTATTAGTGAATACTAGTGTATATGTGGTGTGCACAATATTAAAAACTCTTAGCACAGCAACATGCTCACAATAATCATTTGATAAACGTGAAATTGTATTATCATTACTATCATCAGCTTCTTCATCATTTTACCATTCAATAAATATATACTGAACATTTCTTCTCAAAATGAAAGTGATCTCTCTGTATAAAGTTGTATTAAATTACAAGCCTTTTAGAGAATTGCTGACAAACCCGGCACATAGTAAATGATTAAATGCCCTAGCTTGTACTAACTTTGCACCCTAAACTAAAGTTCAGGGGTGCTAGGGCTCTTAAGACATAACCTAAAGGCGCTCTTATTACGACACACTAGTCGTTTTTATCCAACATTTTCTTGTCCTCTATAGCACAGGTATTTGAGTAGAATTTCTAGGTGAAATCTCTGTAAGATCAGCTAATTCATCTAGAAGGCATGGCTCGATTGCATACCTCATGGCTTCTTTTAATGTAAGGGAGGAAATATACTTTTAAGAAACTATTGTTTGGGTTTTGTGTTATGTCAAACCAAACTCCAAACTAACTGCCATCAAGTAGATTCTGGTTCACAGTGACTCTGTAGAACAGAGTATAGCTGTCTTTATGGGTTGTGGAGGCTGTAAATATTTCCAGAAGTCTCACCTTTCTCCTTCAGAGCAGGGTCTGGGTTTGAACTGCTGGCCTTGCAATTAACATCCCAACATGTAATCCACCTCACCACCTGGGTTTCTTGCATTATATGTAGACAAGCATAACCTTAGTAAACTGTCTTCAAAGATGCCACAGCATAAATGAGATTTTTTTCCCCTGCTAGTTTATCCTTCACAGAAAGAAACTCTAAAATGAATTTTGGTGCAGTGGTCAAGTCTCAGAGAAGAGAAGAAGTCTGAAGGATTTTTCTTAGGTGTAAACATCTGATCCCTAATTAAGTCTTTCCTCACTTCATCAACTATTTATGTCCCTTCCCTAACCCATTGTTTCCTACACCATCTTAATCATATCATTGAACACTTTCTTTAATACTATTTTATATTCTCAAAATCTACCTTACATATAGCTTAGCTTAACATCTATGTACTAAGAAAGACAAAGAGACCTGGTTACTAATCCCAACTCTAGTTCTACCAGCTCTGTGACTTCTGTTTCTTCATCTGGAAATGGAAATAATGCTATCTATCAAAGCACACACAGAAGTTTAATTAGATAACGCCTATGATACATATAAGCATATAAAACCTGTAGCATAGTGCTTGGCATAGAGTGAGCACTTATTTAATTTCAGCTGTTCTTTTCAGAACCTCTCCTCTCTCCCTCCTCCTACTGGGCCTAGAGTTGTAGGAAAGGAGAGAAAAACGAAGAGAATCCCTCACAAGACGCCTGTCCCTTTGCAGATCTAGTCCTCTTTGTTTCACTATTTAGACCTAAGACATAGCTCATCTTAAGTCGTAATGCAATTGCTGGCAGATGTTCTCCTTGTTGGCTTTTTGAAGAAGCACACTGCAGGGGGCCTGGCGAAGCTCCTCTAGGAGCGTGCTGAAATTTCCCGAACATGTTCAGGCATTAGATCTCTATTATTTGACTCTAAGGAACACAAATCATATCATAGCCAAACACTTGGGAAGCTAACAGTTCACGATAAACACAGCTCTGGAGCACACAGCTTTCAAAGAAAGACACTCCATGGCTCCTCCGCCATCACCTGAAGACATTAGAAGACCAGCAGAACCTTGGAAGATGCAGCCCCCTATACTGTCCTACTTTTTTAAGCCCTTTCTTGGCAGCGGTAATGTGCAATTCTATTACCACTGCAGGGGGATTTAAGGACCAGATAGAGTTGTTTACTCGAAAGCGCATCAGAGACTGAACAGCAGGAGATCAGAATGTCAGGAAGAAAAGGATCTAGGCAAAGTCTGGGGGTTTAGACATCCCACTTTTCTCAAAGACAATTACCAGAGAACTACAGAACACAGCAACCATGACTGGTGGTTTGCTGTAACTACAGAAACCCGGCTGCCGTTTATTAAGCGCTCGTTATGTTGAAACACATTTGGTGGCACAGTGGCTTGGGGTTCCTAGATGGCGCCGAGGAACCTCTCTTCACCCTGGGAGATTTAGGAGAGAAGGATTCGCGGGTTGAACTACTTTCCCTGTTGCTTGCTGCACATTGTTTAGGGGCCTTCAATTGCTATCAAAAGGGTTCTGGCTCATGGTGATCCCATGTGTGTCACAGAAGAACAGTAGACCACTGGGTTTATAATTGCTGTGTTTTGGGTGTTTTTTCAGGAGAATTGGCCTTTCTTCCAAGTTGTCCCTGAATAGACTTTCACTTCCAACATTTTAGTTAGCAAAAGAATGCATTAATTATTTGCCCCTCCCAGGACCTCTGCATCTTCCAGTAGCCATACTAAATTATACATATATTCTAAACCGTACACTTGCTATATCCAAAAGGACGGTACCACGTCTTTTCAACGTGATGGCAAATGCTAGATCTTCAGTTGTGCCTGCGGCAGTCTGTTCCAATGCTCTCTTCCAAAGGCAGTCTATCTACATGCTCAGTGACATGACAGTAGATCAAGTGATAATAACTTCATTTCACGTTCCCTTTGCAGTGAAGTGGGTCACCTAGTCAAACGCTATGTTTTATGGGATCTACATTTATAAACCAGACATTCTTTAAGGTTGTGGATGGTGGAATTGTGGGTCAAAAAGAAGTAAATCTATCTATTTAATACATATATACACATATATTCTTGTTATCTTGGTTTTTAGGACTGTTCCAGGGTTTATTTGGGGCACTGATTCAGAAAAATTGCACTGGATAGGTGACTCAGCTGTTGTTTCTTAGCTATTGTTGAATTTATAAAATTTTAGTCCACTCTTTGAAAAAAATTTCCTTGGAAGAATTGGTTTGTCCTAACAAGCTTTCTTAGTTGTAAGGAAACGATTACCCGCTATTGGGCCGGGTACAACTCTGGGGTCAGCTTCCTTTCCTATGACGCACATATTCCACACTCGGGTCTTGTACCCACTCCCCTGTCCGCGAGTGACCCACAGCTCTCAGGGATCTGTTTTCCATGTCAGATATCACACCAGGTAAAGGAAATGGGGTAAGTGACAATGATTTTCAAACAACTTCTGTAGTGACCAGAATGAATTGAGGTATCTGATCAGAGACTTAAATCTTGCTAAGGAGTCTTCTGAATTGCTTGCCTCCAGACTAAAGGAAAAAATTGTACTTTGGCCTGGAACAAAATCACATTTTACCAAAGGTAAGAAAAGGATTTGCTGCCATTCTTTACTGAAGACAACAACCTAGTCTTCTGCAATGACATAAAGACCATCTGAAGACAACTGGTCTTTCAGAATAAAATCCAAGTGAGTGGTGTCTTTTCAGTTCAAATCATTGTTTGAAACGTTATTTTTAAAATAATGGCAATAAATATGCTTGTATTTCAATTGGTCAACACATCAGAATGAAATAAAGATAAAGAGCCATGTATTTAGTCTTGGAAAAGAGAAACTACCAAGAATACGAGTGGGTGACTTGTGTATATGTGAAGATGGTTAATTTCTTCTTGGTCAACAAAGTCACTGCACAATATGTCCTTGTTATAAATGCCTTTGGGAGAGTAAAGCCACACATGTACATTGGGCAAGAAAAGACTGCTCCCCAGGGAATATGGTGGTTGGAAGACAGAACATAACCAATGTTGGTAACACAAAATCAAATCATACTGCCACCGCTATATACCAAGCTAGGCCTGATACAATTTGAAAATGCTTTGAATAATGACAATCCCTGCATTGAATACATAATACATTAAGTTCCCTGGACTTTTCATGGAAACACTTTTCATGTAAAAACATTTCTTGCCCAATGTACATGTGTGGCTTTACTATCCCAAAGGCCGAAATTTTTGATGACCCACAGAGCAGACAATTTTTAAATGACCTACATTTCATACCATCAATGAATGAAATTGGATCGTGTGCCATTTGTTCTTGCTGTGAAAAACTTTCTTGGCAACAAGAAGGCAGACAATTACACACAATTAGTAGAAGATATCCTCTTTAATTTCAATAGGCTTGTCTATAACATGAGTACTTAAAGTCCATTACCTGTATACTCAGATCGCTTTTCAGAAGAGTAAGGTGAAAGATTTCACCAAGATGGGAAACAGAGAAAGCCAGATACCACGGATGATAGGATGCACACATCATTGCAGACTAATGTTAGAATCTTACACAAGACTGTCTTGGTAGATCACATTCTCGGAAGGTTAACAATAGGAGCTTGTTTCAAATGACTGGATAGTTTGCATCAGGAATCTGTGATTTTAGTATGAAATAGATAGATTTTCATGTAGTATACTTTTCTTTTAATTTTTATTGTTTCTTTCAGGTTTAAAAGATATTAATTTGAACATGACAGGGTGAAGAGTGGCATATTCATATGCTCTGTATCTCAAAAATTACAGCTGGTAGGGAAACACTGGTGCCATTGTGGAATCAGCAGGTCAAAATACCCAGAAACAAGTCTAACATTTGAGGTACCAAAATGTGTGTTGGCTAGTGTACTAGGTAGGAAAGATTTGATGGTTCTTCCTGAATGAAAGGGGCCCATATAGTTGACTTTCAACCAAGTGGCCAATTCACCTCCCTGAGAAATACTGGCACATCACAATTCAACATTGGTCTCTGTTCCTCATATGCTGAGAATTCTTAGAAAGTAGGATCTAGTTCTGTATTTTCCAAAGTGGGAAATGCCACTTCCTGTGGGCAGTGGAATATGCTAGCCTAAGCCTGCCCTTGACTCAAATCACGTCAGGAGCTGAAGAAACCAAGATTAGAAAGAAGATTGAAGTCTTGTGGAAGCAGAAGTGAATGGATTCAAGTCAGCAAGTAAGATGGAAGACTTGGGATGAACTCAAGGTGTTAGATTCTATCCTAATCTTCACAACTGATTGCATGCTCATAGCCGATCCAATTATGGAGGCGATTACATTGTGTTAGATCACAGCACGGGGACTTATTAGGTCTTACTGCCAAACAAATCACTGAGAATCCTGGCACAGTCAAGTTGACACAAAACCTTAACTATCACAGAGTCCAATAGAACTCAGGTTGTTATCCAGAGTTCTAGACATGTAATCAAATGGTGCCTTACTACAAAACATTCCATTTTATCAAGGTCTATCAACATGTTCAAGGAATTTTTCAAAAAGCCAAAAATCTATATTGAGGATCCTATGAGACTCATGGCTCTGGAGTCCTTGTAATCCCTGGTGCCTACCATAAACTCACACTACATGGTCTCCCAATACAGACATCCCTGAAAGCATCAGGTCTACAAATTACCTGGCACGAGGAGTGAAGGTACTTACTTGTACTACAACTTGGCCCAAGTCAACATTAAAAACCTTATATGTAACACAATATATTTGGGCCAATAGAGTGGTTGTATGTGTATAATATGCTGTCTCCAGAACCTAAAGAGGTAGCCTAGGTGCTGTGATTTCTTTGTAACAGAGAGTGAAATATGCATCTATTTGTGTTTTACTTTGGATAAGATATACCACCATGGCTCTTGTCATTGAACTTACAAAAATTACACGGCATGTAATTTCCTTGAATCTTCATTGTATTTACTTGCCATGCTCTTACTCAGGTCTCTAGCATAAGCATCCATTGTGTCCAGTCAGCATGATACCATTTAAGTAATGGACCAATCAATGTAATGTTATGTTCCAGGAAGTCCAGATCTCTTCAGACTATATTATGACAGAGGATGAGAGAGTTAGCATAGTCGGGAGGCAAACATGGAAATAAACATGAATGTTGTTGGTAATCTCATGTGAAAGCAAAATGTTTTTATCTTCATCTAACTGAAACAGAAAATAATACATCTGACAAAATAGTAACTGTGTACTACATACCCGAGACCTTATTGATTTCCTCTAGTAACAATATCATATTAGAATCAGCAATGGTTATTGGGTCAATTATGGTTAAGCCTGCAGTATCTATAATCATTTTATATAATCCATATGATTCCTTCATATTATATATTAGTAAATAAAATGGAGATTCAACAGACACCACTACTCTCCAGCTTTATTTTTTACTACTACTCTCCACTTTTTATGAGGAGGATCAACATAGCAGGTTTGCGGGGCAAATATAACTCAAGTATTTCTATAACTAATGTATTATTGGAACACAGCCATTCTCATTCATTTATGTACTGTATGTGGCTGCTTTAGTAACAAAATAAAATTCAGAATAGCTGTGAAAAAGATGATATAGGCCATAAAGCTAATATACTACTATCTGGTCCTTGCTAGAAAAAAAATGCCAACCCTTGATTAGAACTTTAATGATAGAATTGACTAGATTCTATCTATCTATCTATCTATCTATCTATCTATCTATCTATCTATCTATCTATCTATCTGTCTATCTGTCTATCTGTCTATCTAGCTATCTAGCTATCTAGCTATCTACTTACTTACTATCTTAAAAAGGAAAGAATCAGTTCCAGACATTTACACTTGGTCTTTACTACTATGTCAGTCCATACCCCATGGACAAAAAACCCAGTGTAAGGATGACTGTAATTGTCAAGTATGTTAATCCAAGTATAAACTTGGGATTGGATAAATGACCACTGGGTGGTTCTTTGGAGCTTGTGAACCCATTCTTATCTGCACTTTATCTTTGACTCCATTTATTACTGATTTACATGTGACCCCTCTCTGACAGACACACTTTAGAATAGCTAAAGCAAATAGAAGAAATGATGACATAAAAGAGCCTAATAGAAAATTTCAAAGAACAACTCAAGAAGACAGAGAAGAGTATCACATAGAAATGGGCAAAAATCTGGGAATTAGGAAGCCAGAAGAGAAAAACATGCTCAGCATTTATCATGCTGAAAGAACTTAAAGAAAAAAAGTTCAAGACTCAAGATGCAATATTGAGGATTATACAAGCAATATGTTGAAGGGTACAGGAAGCAACAAAAGAAAATGGATGAAGTACATGGAACCAATGTAACAAAAATAATTAGTTAACATTCAACCACTCAATATTAAGAACAATAGCATTGAAGGAATAAGTCCAAATTGCACTGGAATTTATGGAGTAGCAATTGAGTTATTCAAAGAAAAATGGATGTAATGCTAAAGGAGTGCATTCATCTATGCCAAGATACCTATCAGGCCAACTAACTAGAAGAAATTCAGATTTGTGGCCATTCCGAAGAAAGATGACTATATTAGTCTGGGTTCTCTGGAGAAGCAAAACCAATGACACTTACATCTGTATATACAGAATAGAGTTTACTGCAAGAAAAATAGCTAACACAGTTATATAAGCAGCTACATCCAGTTTGGATCAAATTCATATGTCAAATGTTATGCTGGATGCATTTCCTGACTTGCATGACCCCTAGGGCTGGGAAACTTGGGTGCAGGAAGCTGGGGGATGAACCAGGAAGATGAGCAAGAAGACCACAGCTGATACATGCAGAGGCAGATCAGCAGATCAGATTCCATGGCAGGCTGCAGATAGCTTCAAGAATCAGCAGGTGATATAGCGGGCCATTAGCTCAAGTATAAAGAACTGGAGGGTAATATGACAGATTCAACATCTATACCTGGAAAGAGATCAAGAGAGCTCTCCACAGCATCTATTGAAACCTATGAAGTTGCCCACACCCCCAAGAGTACATCATGAGGCTGTCACCTGAGTAAGGTGTTGCTGGAAGTTGTTTACATTTGTATTAGGCCACATTATGGGGGAAGCCTTCCTGTCAAACTATGGAAGATTCTAGCCTGCCATAGCTGACACAAAAGCTAACTATCAAAATTGTCTAACAGAATGAGGAAATTATTAATAAATATCATTAACATCACATACAAGTAAAATGTTGCAAAAGATAACTCAACAATTATTGCAGCAGTATTTAGCCAGAGAACTGCTAGATATTCAAGTATATTTCAAATGAAAACATGGCATTAGGGGTATCATTGTTGATGTCAACTACCATATATACTTGAGTATAAGCCAATCTGAATATCCGCCAAGGCACCTAATTTTACCACAAAAACTGTATAAAAGTGTGCTGAAAAACTCGGCGTATACTCAAGTATATACGGTAGATCTTCGCCACAAGGAAGAATAGCAGAATGATGTTTGTGTTTTATTGGTTATGGGAAGACATTCAACTGGGTGGATCATAACAAACTGTGGATAACATCGTGAAGCATAGGAATTTCAGAGCACTTAATTAAGTTCATGTGGAGCCTGTACATAGACCAAGGGGCATCATTAAAACAGAAAAGTTTTGTATGGTTTTAAACCAGAGAAGGTGTATGTAAATATTGCTATCTTTTATCATAATTTTCAAACTGTAGGCTGAGAAAATAATCTGAGATTTTGTAATTGATGAAGAACATAGCACCAGGATTTAAGGAAGACTCATCAAGAACCTATGATATGCAAATGACAACCCTGCTTGTTGAAAGCAAAGACTTGAAGCACATGCTGAAGAAAAGTAAAGGTTACAGTGTTCAGTAGAGATTACCCAGCAACACAAAGCAAACAAAAATCACATATCTAGACCAATAAAGATCATCAGGACAAACAGAGGAATTTGAAGTTGCCAACAATTTCATTTTACGTGAATCTACAATCCACTCCTGTGAAGTAGCAGTGAAGAAACCACAGGGTATATTGCACTCAGCAAATAAGCTGCAAAATTCCTCTTCAGAGTGTTAAAAAGTGAAGACTAGAGTGTGGCTGCCCAAGCCATGATGTTTCCAGACTCCGCCGGAACACACTGTAAGAAACACTCTTGTAGTGCTTATGACCTTCAAATGATTCCACAGTGCAAAAAGTAGCCTGCGGTACTTGTTGTTAGCTGCCATCATTAGCTGCTCCAACTGCTGGTGATCCTATGTAAAGAAGAAAGTACTGCCCAGTCCTGCATCATCTTCATGACTGGTGTCATCACTGTGTATTTTGGGTGCCTTCCAACCCAGTGGCCTTTATCTTCCAGTAACAAATGGGACAATATTCTATTTTGATACATGAGGTTTCAATTGCCTACTTTCAGATGCATATGACCAAGAATTTCTTCCTAGTCTTAGTTTAAGAGTTCTACTGAGCTATCCATCTATCCATCATGGGTAAATGAACTATGTTTGAAATAACTGTAGTGAACCTTCGAATATCACAGAAGCATGCAAACCCTCATAGTATCACACACTACCTTATTGACAGTGGCTGCTTTACTTAATGACCAACTTATTTATCACATGTGGCTACAGCAACTAGACTATTGTTTGACCAAGCATCTGGGTACGTCACCTAGCCAAGTTGACATTTAACATTGCCCATCACAGCCGCTCTTCTACATATTTAACATGTACGGCCATCCTCACAACGACCTGACAGGGAGATATATTATCCTTCTGAGGAAACCAGAGTGATGAAATATTTGCCCAAGGGCAGGATTCAAATAAGAAAGCTTGATTCTTGGTCCAGGAAGATCCATTACTCATTTATTCAACAGGCGGTACTGATACCTACCAAATGCCAGATACTGGGAGATGATCTATAGATAACCAAAACCAAACCAATCTGAATCATAGTGACCCTATGGGTTTCCAAGACTGTTAACTGGCTGGGGGAGTAGAGAGCCTCATCTTTCTTCTGAGGAGGTGCTAGTGGATTTAAACTGCTGACATTGTGGTTAGCAGCCCAACACATCACACACTACACCACAGAGGCATCAGATCACCTACAGTCTCCAAAAATGGCAGAAAGGGCAAGTCATTGAGCAGGCTGAATATGTGCAAAGATGTGAAAGCAAGTCTATCTGCTGACTACTCGTGGAAAACTGCCGGTTTCGTATACTGCAGAATGAGGTGGCAGCAGATGTCACAGGAGTAGAAAAGTAAAACGGATGGGAAAGCTAGTCAGTGTTTTCCCTGCAATATCAACGGGGTGCTTTTCACAAAGAATCACATAATCCTCTTAAGGTCTCATAGGTACACACACACACACACACACAAATTGTCAAAAACATCCAGCAATTATTAGCAAAACAAAAGAATTAAATAACTGACTTCAAGGTAGTTTTTGGTACAATTCAGGTATTGGTCTGTAATAGAACACTATTACCAAGGTGATGGGAACATAAATAATACAATAAATACAACAATAATAAATATATTTTGAGAAGAGAGCATCAACTACACACTCCCTTTGAAGAAGAAACTCGAGGAGGTCGAAGCAGCGAAACAACCTCTTCAAGGTAAGCAGAAACTCTCACACCATCAGCTACAGTGTGAGATCTTCAGATCTTTCTGCCTCAAAGGGATGCTTAATTTGAAAAGCTGTTTAGTGGTTTAGTAAGCAGGTCTTACTAAATCACTACTACAACATCCTTTTTTATGCTGCAGAAACTTAAAACAATAATTGACATTCTAAAAGCGGAAAAGCAGTCTGCTCCACCAAAAGATAATATAAATCAGGGTCTACCATATGGTTTCCTTCCATGAATTTACTTCAGGGATTTGCCTGGTCCCCAAAGAGCTACATAAAAAGCAAATGAAAACATGTATATTCGCCCTTTACATATGATTTCTTTGTTCTAGAAAAGTTTCCATATACCATCACTTTTTTGAGGGAAAATGTATAATTCAGAGTATAATCTTTGTGTATAATCTAGTACATAATTGAGTAAAATGCTACCTTCCTTGCATTTGTATAGAGTTGTAGATTATCAAGCACTTTTATATCCACTGCCTCACATAATTTTTTATAAAATCTGGTGAAGTAGATGTTTTATTATAACTACCACTTCACAAATGAAAATAAAGCTGTTATAGAATACACTGCTCTCTTACGGCCACAAAACGAGTTAAAAGCCAGAGCCCAAACAAATCTACTGTGTTTCATAAGTCCAGCAATCCTTCTGATAGGCCACTACCTGTCTTTCATCACACGTTTAGTTACAAGTGAAAACAGCTCATTTATTAAGATTTTATTTGTCAAAGTAATGTTGTGCGACATGGGTCAGGCCATGACACTTCTTTCATCAGCCAAAGAGGCTTAATAGTACTAATCTAATATGCTAATCTAACAGGCATGCTTCTGTCTTCAGTAATAAGCATTTTTGGAAAAGTTGCCCTATCACCAGCACCCCCATTATTAACGTAAATAGTTCCCAGTCACTTAAGAACTTAATCTGTACAAATTAACAAGTCATGTAAGGCAGTTTGGAGCCAGTCTATACTTAAATAATTTTCATTTCTCAACAATGTGCTTAATTCTCTAGGAATGGATAAATTAATGATACTACTGTATGCCCTGGGGGGGTGGTGGAGATTATTGACCATGTTCTCTATCATACAACAATAATGGGGACTCTAATGTGAACCAGAGGTGTCTGTAAACCACAGATTCGTGAATGGATTTTGGGCTCACAATGAATTATAGCACAAATCTCAAAGTAATTAGTTCTTATGACATGGCCTTGCTCCATGCTCACCATTATGCATAGATCACTGAAGATAAGGGTGCTACCGCAATGTGTGGTGAAGAGAGCAGACAGTGTCTAGCTCTCAAAACAGTAATATTTGGAGTCTTAAAGGCTTATTTTCAAACAAACAACCATCTAAATGGGATGTTAATTCAGACTACATGGAGAAGCACACTAGCCTGTGTGATCCAAGGATTATAAATAAAATAAAATCCAAATTCAAAGGAAAAATAATATTAGAGCTAAAATTGTAAACAACAGGTCTGTATAGGCTATGGATGAGAGTGGAAGCTAAGGTCAATTAGCAGTGTCCACACAGAGGTCAAGCCTCTAGTGACTCCGCTCAGACCATAGCCCAGGAGTGTGAACAGCCTGGCTATCACACAGAGAGCATAGTAGAATCGGTTGTGGCAGATGTTGTAGTTGGGTTAAAATGTAATACCTTATCATTTGATCTGCCTTTTTCACATTTTAGAGTTATTTCATATTTTTTTAATGGAAGGGGAAATCCAGGCTAGGTAAATCTACAGAAATAGTAACTGTATTGATGGGTGATTGTGGGTATGGGAAGAGAGGTTGGAGGGAAGCTAGCAGTAATGAGTACAAGAAGGAAGAAAGTGTTCTGGAAATGATTGTGGTGATGAATATAGGGCTCATTTTGATATTACCTAACTATTAAAGTGTATTATATGGCAATTATAAGTAAAAATATATTTTAATAAATAAATACATATGTACATATACATACATAATGGCAGTCTAGAGAACTTCCCCAATAGGTCAGGTCAGTACACTAGCCTATTCCTATTTACTTAAAAATAGAAGCTAGTGGGAAATTTTTCTAAGGATCACTATTTGGCTTCAAATGGCATGAAATGGTTACTTCAGCTTCAGCTACATTTTAAAAATTGTCCTTTAAAAGTTTATCATCATCATCATTATTATTTTAGTGGCACTGAGAATGGCAGGAAAACGATTCAAGTTTGTACATGAGAAACTCAGTGACACTGATTTCATTCTCTGAATGGTGTAACTGTCTTACACTTCTTGTGTGGGGATTAGACATCGAGCTGCTGTCTGAAAAGTCAGTAGTTTGAATCCATCAGCCTCTGTCTGGGAGAAAGATGAGGTAAGTTTCCTACTCCTATATTAGGTCTCCACTCAAGTACTCACTCCCTCAATACAAGAACACTTCCTTCTACTAAAGTAGCATTCCATGATGCTCACCTTCCGGACATGATCGCTGAAGACAAAATGGGTGCATAAGCAAATGTGGTGAAGAAAGTTGAGATGCAACAAAGCCCACGTGGAAAAAGCACACCAGCCTGTGTGATCCCAAGGTGTTGAAGAGATCAGGTATCAGGCATCAAAGAATAAAAAAATCATATCATTGTTGAATGAGGAGGAGTGCAGTAAGGGGTACCAAAGCCCATCTGTAGGCAACTGTCCATCCCCTTACAGAAGAGTCACAGAGAGGTGATGAGTCAGTCAGGTTGCAGTTTAGCAATGATGAAACATACAACTTTCCTCAAGTTCTTTAATGCTTCCTCATCCACCCGCCAGCCCACCCCTCGCCACTAACATGATCCCAATTCTACCTTACAAATTCAGCTAGACCAGATGATGTAACTGATAGAGTTAGGAAATGGAAACACAGGGAATCCACAACAGATGAACCCCTCAGGACCAGTGGTGAGAGTGGCAATACTGGGAGGGTGGAGGGAAGGTGGGTAGAAGGGGAAACCAATTACAAGGATCTACATGTAACTCCCTCCCTGGGGGCTGGACAACAGAAAGGGAGTGAAGGGAGGCATCGGACAGTGTAAGACATGACAAAATAATAATAATTTATAAATTATCAAGGGTTTCTGAGGGACTGGTGGGGAGGGAGGGGGTAAAAAGGAGGAGCTGACACCAAGAGCTCAAGTGGAAAGCAAATGTTTTGAGAATGATGATGACAACAAATGTACACATGTACTCGACACAATGGATAGGTGTATGGATTGTCATAAGAGTTGTACAAGTGCCCAATAAAATGAATTAATAAATAAGTAAGTAAATAAATAAATATAGATCAAAGACTACAACCTTCAAGGGGGAACAGAAGAGTTTCAGTCTTAGAAACCACAATAGCAGTCCCATTCTGTCTTACACGGTTGGAATAGACTTAATAGCAAAGAGTTTGGTTTGAGTTTTGTATCTCTTTTGATACAAACTCATTTACTCCTAAATTACCTATGTAATCTCTTGCACTGTTATCAAATCCATACCATATGTGTAACTCCTGAAAGAACAGAATGTTCAAAACACGTGCTTTACTGTTGTGTTTTAGGTGGTATCAAGTCAGTTCTGACTAATTGAGATCTCATGTACAACAGAATGAAACTCTGCCTGGCCCTGTGCCATCCTGACAATCATTGTTATGTTTGAGCTAATTGCTATGGCCACTGTTAGAATCTTCATATTCTTCTCTGGCTTTCTATTTTACCAAGCGTGTTGTCCTTTTCCAAGGACTGGTCCCTCCTGACAACAAGTACAAAGTAGGTGATATGAAGCCTCACCATACTCCTTTACAAGTTAAACGGAATTATTTCTTGTACTTAAAAATACCTCAGGTGTACTTTTACCTTAAGGTTTAAAGATCATCTTAGAAAAATTGCCTGCCTTTTTAAAAAAATAAAGATCACCTTAGAGCAATAGATCCAGGGGTTCATCCAGTCACCATCATTCCAGGAAGTCTGGAGTCAGAGAATTTAAATTTGTGTTCTGTGTTTCCTCCCTCTGGAGCAGGATTCCCACCGAATGTAAAGTGATAGTAGCTAGTTACCATCCAGTTCTTCTGGGCTCATGGCAAAGAGGATAGTTTATCCCCTTTCTGTTCTTGACTCTCCTTCCAAGCGTTGTTCCACTTGAAGAGAGACAAATTGTTGTAACACGAATGGTTACTTGCAAATTTTTTAAGATTCCAGAAACTAGAATAAGCAGGTAAGTTTAATACAGCACTAAAGATGATATTAGGCCAATTAACTGGATGTCCTATGTAACCATTACCCCAAACCAAGGACCCAAATCCCACAGGTATTTGGTTGTATATAATACCTTTATCAGTTCATTTTTTACTATTGTTGCAAATATTGCTGCGGGGGATTAGACCAGCTATCCCGCATCACGCTGGGTTTGAATTGAGGTGTGCGGATGAAGGGAAAAGAAAGCTATGTACAAAGAATGGGATCGGGAGGACTCCAATCTGATGGACTGGAGTCTCCAGTATATTTGAAGGTTGGTATATATACTTTTCTTACACAAGGGAATTGGTTACAAAACAAACATCAAAGAACTTAAACATTCCTAAACTCTTATCTATGCAAATGTTACTTAACTAGTCACAGTTTCTTAACTTTAGAATAATAAAAGCACTAGGTTCAAGGACAATCACATGGATATGCAAGATTCAAGAGATCCTCAAAGAGATCATAAATAGCTGAGTTATCCCTCAATGCTTTTAGCAGCAAAGTCACAAACAACAGTCATTTTGCAATGCTAGTCTGCAGAGACACAGAGGCGGCGCAGGGGACTAAATAGTCACCCATTAGTAAACACCTTGATCAGCCTGATGCTTCCCACATATTGCTATCACACAACTTTTCCCAATTCAATTTTCTAGAGAAGTACAATTTATTAAAGCAATTATTAAAGTTATGGTGAGAAAGAAATTGCATTATTTAAGGGCAAGTGTGGTGATTTGAGTGGAAAGTCCTGGTGGTGTAGTGATTATGTGTTGGGGTGCAATGCACATGGCCAGTAGTTCGAAACCACCAGCAGATCCTCGGGAGAAAGACCCAGTGTTTCTACTCCTGTAAACAGACAGTCTCAGAAACCTACTGGGAGTTGCTATGAATCAGCATTGGCTCATTGGCAGTGAGTTTGGTTTTTGGTTTTGTCATGCAGAGAAATTTATTACTGATGGCTCTTCTATTTATTTCGCTATAACTCCTGACAAATGATTAGGTTGAATCATTCAAATAAGGTTTAAAATACTCTCACTCAGGTTATTGGTCAGTTCTGCCATTGCCCTGGATATGAGAAAGTCATTTCAAAAGAAGGAAGAGAGATGCCTAGGACTAGCACAAAGGAAACACCACTAGTGGAGCTCATGCTAGACCCGTGCTTGAAGCGGGGAGCTAGCAGAGGCCACGCACATAGACCCCGCATAGAGCAGGGAAGCTACATTAAGATTTTGAGGCAGTGAAGGAGAACAAGAGGTGGGTTTTGTGACTCATGAAGGAAGAGGCCAAGGAACCTCATGACCGGCAGGCTGACGACCCGAAAAAGATATGGTTGTTAGTGGAGAAGAGGCACTGCTGTTGACCAAGGACTGTATTCTTACTGTTTTCTAACCTTGACTTGGGGTAAACTGTTAACTTTGCTAATAAACTTCCATAAGAGTGTATTTTGTCTGTGAGTTCTGTGTGGTGTCACTGCGATGGATTATCAAATGCAGAAGAGAAGCAGAGTGGCATAGGAAGAATGGTTACTATCAGACTAGGGTAAAAGAAGGATGGAGAATAGAAACATGTCCGACAATTGCCTGTGGCAAGTGACTTGGGCTAGTGTGGAGTTAAAATTTCTTTCTCCGTCCTATAGTCAAATGAGGTCAAAGTAGCTCCCAAGTTATTTCTTTATTTCTTCAGTAGGGTTGTAGAGCTGATTAAATGTTATTTTTATCTATGGTTACTATTAAAATCCAGTGAAAAACAATGAAAATGAGTGATTTATAATTATGCTATCTATTTCTGGTTCAAGTCTTGATTATAAAAGTTACTCAGTGGGTTACCCTGGACAAGTGACAACCACTTTTGAATATGTTCCATCATATAATAAATGACGTAGATTTTGCAAATTAGTGCAATAAGTAAATTATACAACATGCTATGAAGTCCTTAGAAAAATCCTTGAGGTGGTGTTCAATAAACAATATTAATTTTTTTCATAAGTGGTAAATGTTGATATTGCTTAAGATTCTATTACTCAAAAAAGTTTATTTTACTTGCTGATGCAAACAAGTAGATCAGAGGTTGCTGCTTAGTTAAAGGAAAAAAGATTGGTACAAAAAACTAGATACGTTAAAGAGAAATCAATTTATGAATCAAGAGTCAATATCTTTGCCTTTTATTTTTCACATTTAGAATGTTATTTGGGGCAGACCACTGTAATAATCCTGGATAACCATGGATCCATATTGCTAAATAATTTAGGGACCCGTAAGGGCATTCTCAAGTTTCATCATCACAAAATGAAATAAGCTACCTAGAAATGCGGGAATGCCAAAATTAGAAAGTGAAGCCTTATCACAGGAGCCTGCAGCACTTTTGTTCTCACAATGCCTCCACCTGCCGTGGAGCTGACGCATCCCTCGCTGCACTTATCCTTTCTGGGAGAGGCCACTACATCACATTTAAACATATCTTCACCATCGGGGCACTTTAAATGCCAAATCCAACCAGCACAAATTATGTTTTTGTTTTTATTTTATCTGAAGGTCATTTATTATTTAACAGTAGTTACATAACCAGATGAGTGGTTAAATTGCATTTTTGTTCTCTATTTGTGGGTAAACACTACAAGAAAGTATTTTTCTGGTTTCTCTCACTTTTCAAAATATTACAATGTATATCCTATCATCTCACCATGGTCTAATAAACACATAATATTTAACTTTTAAGTGACAGTACTCTTGTTGATGATGTTATTAATTATTACCGTTTTTAATTACTTGCTCTATAGCAGAACATGGAGGAAGTCTGTTTACATTAATTATTTAATGCCTATTATTTTCCCTGGTGTGTAAATAAGAAGTTATGTAACTTTTCTGAAGGCACATTGTATTTCCCAAATTTAGACTTTTTATTGCCACATGCTATATTTATGTGCTTAAATATGTTACTGTCATCTTAATAGAAAACAGCTATTAAAGTAAAATTTCTCTTACAACATGATTTCCAGCCTATATATTAAGCATGCTAGCAGTAATATATGGATATTTTTGAAAATTTTCTAATATTTAAGAGTAGAAAAAAGGTTTTCTATCAGTAGAGATAACATACATTTTTCTTATCTAAAATCAATGTCTATGTGTGTATATATATATCCAACTGCAACACAGCAGTGGAAGAAAGACGTGCTCTCTATCCCTGTAACAGTCACAGTCTCAGAAACGTACAAGGGCAGCCCTACTCTGCCCACAGGGTCACTCTGGCTAGGCATTGACTAGATGGCAGGGAATTTGTTTTTGTCTTATTTTTGTTTTCTGACACATAGGAGGGAAAACCCCACAGATTCAAGCAGTATCTCCCCAAGTTGAGAAGGAGCTAAAAATTAAAGGAAACCCAAATACCTATTGTTCACTGGACAGAGTCCTTGGGGGAGAAAAGGGGAGCTGCATAGGAAGAGAGGGTGAGGGTCAGCAGAGTTTTTCACCAGGCCTCAGCTGAATAATGTGAAAATTGCCTGGAGCACGGGTCACCTAAAGCAGATCTGAAGCAAATCCTTTAGCTCTCACAAAGACAGAAATAGTTCCTCTCTTGCTAAGTCACAGTCCAGAAACCTGCATAAATCATATGGCATTGGATAGAATGCTCAGATAGGTTTTACATCAACAAAGGAAATATTTAAGAATAAATGTTGATTTTATAACACTTAAACCTTATAACCATAAGATGCAAAAAGATCAGCAGGTTCTAAGTGGTTTGGTGTTCATAAGATGCCCCACTGTGGTCTCAGACAGGACCTAAGGAACACATGTTTTAAGTCTTAAAGGGGGAAAAGACAACGCAAAGACACAGACACATCATCGGTCTGAGGGCACTCCATAGCATGAGGTTAAGATGGGTGTCTGAAAACTCACAATGGGAACATGAGTTAAATAGGTATGGAACAAATTCATGACTAGGGGAGCTCGCTCCATCACCTTTGGGACTCAAAGTGGAATTGAAAGCTCACTGCCATTCAGTCAGTGGGGACTCATAGGGTTCCCTAGACTGTAATTGTACTTGGGGATAGAAAGACCAGTGTTCTCTTGAGGAGCTGCTGTTGTCTTTAATTCCAACCATGCCGATCGCAGCCCAACACATAAGCACCACACCACCAGGGTGCAAAGAGGTGGGACTATAGGAGCAGAAACAGGGCTGTGACTGGGCCAAGAACTCCATGTTCGTTAGTAGGGCTCACAAGCTTGGATCAGGGCCTCCAACTAAGGTAGGCAGGATGAGACTAGCAGGGCATGACTCACGACCATTTGACTCCTCCACCAGCACTGCCCCAGCAGGGGTACCTCCATCACAAGAGGGACTGCTTTGGCCTGGGCTGGTCAGAAAGAGGTGGAAGTAATCTATTTTCCATGGCACTCAGTGTGAGGGGAAGATTATCTATACCCTTGGTTAATGATAGGAAAGAATTCATTTGAAGCCATGTGGGAATCTATGTGTGAACTCTCGAACTAAATTTTGGGCTGCCAATGCCATCCATAGCACTTTGCAAACGGAAGTGCTCAGAACTTAAGCTCTAATACACAAGACACCTAACCTCATATTCAAATAAAGCTCAAAAATCTGCATACAAATTCAAAAGTATCCAGCTCTCAGCTGCGTGAAATTCACGTTTGTCATCCAATTAAAAATAAAATTATCAAGCATACAAAAAAGCAATGAAATACAATCCACAGTGTGTGTATGTGGGGGGGCTTAGTGGGGGAAATCATCTGAATAAAGCTAAGTAGCACAGATGATAAAGTTATTACATTAAGACAGCGGTTCTCAACCTGTGGGTTCTGACCCCTTTGGGGAGGTTGAACCATCCTTTCACAGGACTCGCCCGCTTGATAGCAGTAGCAAAATGACAGTTATGAAGTAGCAACAAAAATAATTTTATGGTTGGGGGTCACCACAACATGAGGAACTGTATTAAAGGATCACAGCATTAGGAAGATTGAGAACCAGTGCAATAAACACTGAGATAGCTATATATTCAAGAAGCTGCAGGAAAGATTGACCATTTTAAGAAGAGACCATATATATATATATATATATACACACACACAATGAAACGGATAGGGGCCAATGTACATATATTTATATGTTAAGTATTAAGATTGCAGATGGATTTTGGACCTCTATTCAAGGCCTCCCTTAACACAAGAACACTGTGTTTTAATAACCTGGCACTCTTTGATACTCACCTTCCCGACACAATCGCTGAAGACAAACTGGGTACATAAGGAAATGTAGTGAACAGATTGGATGGTGTCTGACTATCAAAACATAATAGTGTCTGGGGTCTTAAAGTCTTGAAGTTTAACAAGCAGCCATCCAGCAGAGAGGCAAATAAGCCCACATCAAAAGCACACCAGCCTGTGTGATCATGAGGTGTCATGGAAATCAGGTATCAGGTATCAAAAGATCCAAAACAAACAACATATTGATGCAAACAAGTGGGTCTGGAGTGGAGACTCAAAGCCCATCTGTAGACAATTGGAACTCCCCCCACAGAAGGGATGTAAGGAAGGGATGATTCAACCAAGGTGCAGTATAGCACAAACAAAACGCACATCATTCCTCTAGTTCCTGAATGCTTCCTTGCCTCTACTACCGTGACCCAGTTCTACCTTACCAATCTGGTTAGACCAGAGAACACGCATAGGTACAGACAAGAGTTCCCAACACATGGAATTCAGGACAGATAAATGCCTCAAGAACAGGAGTGGGAGTAGCAACAGGGGCATGGTTGGCAAGGGGGAACTGGGAGAAAAAGGGAACCCATCACAAGGTTTCCTGCCCTGCCCCCAAGGGGATGAAGAGCAGAAATGTGAGTGAAAGGAGAAACAGACAGCTGCTGTTGTCAGCTGTACTCCACAAAATAATAATAACAAGATGCAACTGATCAAGGATGCACCGGGGGGAGGGTGGTGTAGGGAGTTGGGGAAAGGCACTTATCCCAAAGGCTCAAATAGAAAATGTTTTGGGAATGATGATGGCAACATATGTAAAAATATGCTTGATACAATTGATGTATGGAATGTTATAAGAGCTGTAGGAGCCCCCGATAAAATGGTTTAAAATAAATAAGTAAATAAAATTTTCAAAAAGGAGATATGAAAAAAGTAATATATATATTAGATGAGAAGTATAATGTCTGAAAAGAAAAAAATATACTGAATGTTATAAAAGGTAGATTTATTAATTCAATAGGTAGGATCAATGTTTTTAAAGAAATATCAAGAGAAACAAACTAAACAAAGAGCAAAATAAGTTTGAAACAAGAAGGAAGAAAGTGTGTCAATGAGCTTTGAGACAATCCAAAAGGCTTAATACACAGATAAATGGAGTTAATGAAGGAAGGAGAAGGGGGCAGAGAGATGTTTAGGGAAGTAATGACTAATATAATGCAAATACATGAAAACAAGCAAACCAAAATATATCATAATTAAATTGTTTAGAAAGAATAATCAAAGAAAACTTTAACAGTAGCAAGAAGATACAAATAAGTGACGTACACAGCACTCTCGGTTGCTGTAAATAGTTATGCTCGCAACTAAAAATCAAAAAGTTGAAATTTCAAATCCACCTAGAAGTACTGTTGAACGGGGGCATATAAGTGTACTTCAGATACACACACACACACACACACGCACACAAATATCCATTGAAAAGCACAAAATCAGTCAGTTACGTTTCTCACTTTTATTTTAAAAACTGAATTAAATAAAAGTAAAATCAAAGTAAGAACTGTACACATTAACTTCCCAACTGTAAATCTGGGGAGAACCTCCTACAAATAAGTGGCCTGTGAGCAGAATCCATATAGCACAACTTATATTCTTGACACAGACTAGTCCTGAATAAATCATCCTTCATTTCAAAGAGAAAACATAAAACTGTCAACATGCAAACCAAAACCAAACCCAGTGCTAAAAGATGGGAAGATGGGTTCTGACTGTTTCTACTAACAGTGGTTCTACAGAACAGAGTAGAACGTTCCATAGCATGCCAGCGGATGTAAATTTTTGTAGCAGATGATTGCTTTTTCTCCCAGGTACCTGCTACTACCTTTCAGTTAGCATCCCCAAAGGTAACCTACTGTTCCACAAGAGCTCGAATATCTCTATAAAGGTCTACTAAAGCATACAGAAAAATTTAGAAATATTTTTACACTATTAGCTGAATATAAGACAGGAGGTATATAATACAATGAGGTATTATTCAGTGACAGAACAAAATGAGCCATCAAGCCATGAAAAACATGGAGGAAACTTAAATGTATGCTGCTAAGTGAAAAAAAAAAAGCAGTGCACAGAAGCTAAACAACATGATCCCAACATTCTGGAAAAAGGCAAAAATATAGAGACAAGGTAAAGTGGTTGCCAGTGAGGTAAAGGAGATAGGGAAGGGATAAATAGATGGAGCTTAGGGCATTTTTAAAGCAGTGACACTATTCTGTGTAATATTGTCACACATTTGTCACAACGCAAAGGGCTACAGAACAGAAAGAATGAACTGTAAAATAAATGATGGACCTTAGTGAAGTCCCTAATAAGAGCCCTGTTGGCTCTGTTGGTAAACTTCAGTCTGCTCTGGGACAAAGATGAGGCTAGTGGCCTAGTGGGTTATGGTGTGTGGGTCCTGCCTCGGGCTGCTAACCCAAAAGTCAGCAGTTCAAAACCATCAGTTACTCCCATAGAGATTTATAGTCTCAGACACCCACAGGGGCAGATTCTGTCCCATTGGATTGCTAAGGGTCAGAATTCACTCCATAGCAGTGAGATTTGGAAAAATCTGCTCATGTAAAGTTTTACAGACTCAGAACCCCTAAGAATAGGAATTGACTTGATAGCAGTGGATTAGTTAATGATTATGTATCCATCTTGGTTAAACAATTGTAGCAAATGAACCACAGTAATACAAAATGATATTAGGAGAAACAATGTGCAGGGGAAAGGGGGATATAAGAACTTTGTGCCTTTTCCGCACAATTGTTCTCTCAAGACACACTACCTAAAACATGAAGCCTAGATTTGATGAATTGCTGAATGTAAAACTGATGGGCTTCTCTGTAAACTTTCACCTAATTCATAATACAAAGTTTAAAAAATACAAACTCTAGATAAGAGATCATTCCATTTCCTTCTCTATATCATATACTACATTTTAACATTTTCAATTTAGTCTTTTAAAAGTAGTAGCAAGTATAAAAATGTCAAGATATATTTTATCTGGTTGATATTTCACAAGTAAAGATATGCTATTATTGCTACTAATAAACTATTAACAAAATGCAAGAACAAATTTTTGTCCTGATCCGCTAAAGAAAGAGACTATGTAAAACCTGACAGTGCATCATAATATTTCATCCACATCTGTTTTGGGGATTGTTCTTTTTGCCTTACACTCATGAACCCACATTCCCGACGGTTTTCTACAGAAAAACAATAGGCTTTTAGTTAATAATTTTCACTGTAAACGTGATGCCAATATAATACAAAGGAAACAGAATCAGTATATTTGTATGTTTGGGGAAATTAAGGTATTTCAATAAACAATTTACTGGCATTAGGTATGGATACTAAATTTAATGAAAATAAATAGCATTCCTTCAAGAAAAGGCAAATAATCTGATGGGCTGTTTTTATTAAAAAGTGTAAATGGTAGGAAACATTAATTATAAATATTAGTACTTATATAAGTTTCCTAGAGTTACTTTGCAAAGAAGATGACCATGCATTTAGAAATCATGTGATATATTCTTTGCAAGACTTTCTCAGTTTCAAAAAGACTGCCAGAAAAGCTTTCTCGTGCAAAATTCTCTATCAGAAACAACCATACTCCTAAGTAACACAAACCAGAGCGTGTTCCTCATCAAAAGGGAGATGCAATGCTAGAAACATCTATGCCAAGGAATTTGGAAGACAGTTATCTTATCAATGGGCTGGAAGGTGTACACTTGTATGTTTGTGCCCACTACAGAAAAAGGTGACCTAAGAGAATGCAGACAATATCAAAAAGTATCACTCATATAACACTCAAGTAACATTAAATTGAAGATAATTCCTTCAGCAGATAACTACCAGAAATTCTATCTAGAGTCAGAAGAGAATGTGGCACATAAATATCTTCCAAACTTGTGTCATATAAAGAAGAACAGTGCTTTGTAAAGGGAGGAAAACTCATTAGCAACCTGGGAGATACACAATTCACAACCTAGGTTGCTAAAAGCAAAGAGGACTTGAAGTACGCAAAAATGTAGACAATGAATAAGGAAGAGTGGAGAAGAGTTGATTTATCTGAATTATGGTGTTGACAAATAATACTGAATATTGACAACAGAATATGCCAGAAGAATGAGCATATCTGTCTGAATAAGCACAGCCATAGGCCTCTTAAAAAACGAGGATAGTGAGACATCATCTTGTTTGTTTTGGACAAACAAGGAGGAAAAATCCTATATCGTGATTGTAAATTAGAGGATTTGGGAAAAAGAGAAGGGCTCCAAAGGAATAAACTGGTACAGTGGCTGCCAAAATGGACTCAAACATGGTCAAAGAGGTTAAATAAGTTGCTTGGCATTATACAATTTGTAGTACTGTATGTCTAGTCTGAATAAGGAAGATGATCAAAGAATTGGTGTGTTGGAATATTGGAGCTAGTGCAAAATATGGAAACTATTGTGAACTGCAAGAGGAACGAACAAATCTGTCTGGGAAGAAATACAACTAGAAGTCAATAAAATTGGTTTGCTCATTCATAGGAGTATATATCTTAATTATTTTCTCTGGAAAAAAAATAACTAAACTTTGATATCCTTGAGTTTAGGGACCCTCTCTTGAATACCATTCTACATCCGTGTCTTCAAAATACTCATTGTATAAGAGACATTCAATAGATGCTAACAGAACTAATACCTTAATATTGTCATTTAGTTTAATGAGTTTACAGAGATAGCCTCTACTATTAGCTGAGTACAACTTGTAATACTAAACCTATACACACACGCACAATGGCTAACAACTACTGAGTGTCTACTATGTATTAATTACTGTGCTAAGCATCTCATTTAATTTTGGCAAAACTCTATAAAGTAGGTAATATTATCCTTTTATTGAAAAAAAAACCAAGTTAGCCAGAGGTTAAACAAAGGGCCAAATAAACACACCGTTGGAGTCATTTTTTAACTCAAGAAGTGTACTTAAAAAGCTTATACAATTAATCACAATGTTACACCTGCTTCCTTCTCCTAAATATTGAAAGTACTGTGAACTTCCTGAACAACAGACAGATCTGTCTTTGAAGAATAAAACCAGAATTCTCCTTAGGGGTCAGTATGGAGAGACTTATTCTCACAGATTTTGGATGGGTTAGCAGGAGAGACCAGTCTCTAAAAAATGACATTATGATAGATAAAAAAAAAACAAGGGACATGAAAAATAGGAAGACCAACTAAAATGGGTTGATATATTGTCTGCAACAACAGGCTCAAACATAGCAACAATCATGAGGATGCTGCAGGACCAGGTAGTGTTTTGTTCTGTTGCATGTTGGATTGCTTTGAGTCGGAGCTGACTTGTAGCACCTAACAACAAGATTACGGTGCTGGCAAAGAGCACGGAAGTACCACGGACTGCCAAAAGAACAAATATCTGTCTCAGCAGTACAGCCAGAATGCTCCTTGGAAGCAAGACAGAGTTTGTTTTTGGACATGTTACCCTGATAGACAATTCTTTGTAAAAGGACATCGTGCTTGATAAAGAAGAGGGACAGCAAAAATAGATGATAGATAGACAGATAAAATAAAACGGAAGGCCCTCAACCAGATGGACTGACACAGTGGGTGCAACAATGGGCAAAGAACCATTTGTGAGGATGACACAGGAGAGGGCAATGTCTTGTTCTGTTTTCTGTAGGGGTGTTATGAGTCAAAGGTGACTGGCACCCAACAACAACAACAACAACACAAGTTTCCTCCAAAGCTCAGTTCTGATGGTGTCGGAATTCCCTTCACTTGAATTTCTAGGTTCCTGACTTCAGCCACTAGTATGTTTTGTAAATTAAGCCTTTCTGAGTTTCAGGGCCCTCATCTGTAAGGAATAGTAGAGATAACTATTTAATAACTATAAAAACAAATTACATGAGGAATAATTTTGCCATCTGCATATTACCAAGGAAATTTTGAATTTTCCTTAGCATATGGAAATTTATCCTTTGAATATTTTTAAAGATAAGAGAAAGAAAGCAAAATTATCATGAAGACACCCCAGTATATATTATAATTTTGTTGTTCCAGTAAGAAAAATCAAGAATAAAATATTTTAAATATCTGCACTACATTTTAGAAAGTATTTTTTCACACATTAGTAGATAACCCTACTCTAGTTTAGTGATGTCAATCTGAATTTGAAATAAAAATGAACAATACCTTTAATTTTTTTGGATTATAAAATATTTTAAATACATTACCTAATTAAAGTTGCTGCCAACCAATGGCTATCAGCATTACTGCATACAGCTGAGTAAATTGAAGCCCCACATAGTTACATTTGTTCACAATTACAAGATTAATATATAGAAGAAATAGGACTAGAATTTATACCTACTAACTTTACTATATCTAGCATTTTAAAAAATTTCATCACAAATTAAATAACTTTGTACTTTTTTTGAAACTGCATCAATATTTATTTTGAAATATTCCCGCCATTCATATGTGTAGACATGTTTATGAAAAGTTGAGATCATGCTGTGTTTACAAGCTGTCACTTATTTGACTACCATTTATTGAACATTTACTATACACATGAGGAATCTTGGTGGCCCAGCTGCTTAGATGCTGGACTGCTCATGGAAAGATGGCCGTTGTAAGTCATCCAGGGTCTCCAAAGACACACAGACCTGGAGGAATCCACCTCCACGAAGGAGACTGGCAAGGAGAACCTGCCTGGTCACGCGGTCTGGAGGGCGCTAAGGATGATGACGATGTACCGGGGCCGTTTGAGGCTACTAGATATCATCAGTGAGAAAACCAGACAGAAATCTCTGCCCTATTGAACTCAGAAAAGGAACACTGGTGGTGCTGTCGAGTAAGCTTTGGACAATTAATCCTAAGACAGGAGGTTCAAACCTACCAGTTGCTCTGTTGGAGAAAGATGACGTCTATTCCCATAAATATTTATGGCCTCTGGATGGACTCTACGGCAGTGTGTGTGTGTGTGTGTGTGTGTCTGTACCAACTATCAAATACCTAGACCTACTTAAAGTGGTTGAATTTTGTCAGAGATACACTTAATTTCCCAGGTTATTTACTAAAAAGTGTCTAAGCAAATTGATTTTATATTAATATGTTCATCACAGACCAAACTAGGCAGTGAAAGTAGAAATAATTGCAAACTAAATCTTTGGCTTGCTAATTATTGTAAAAATATTATGAACTCTGCTCTAAACATTTAACATATATATGGGGGTACTCCCCCCAAAAAAGGAAATTGTTGTTGAGTGTCACGAAACTTTTGTAGTACACATTTTTCCCTGCTAGGCAAGCATCTAGCAACTCATTCTGAGTTAGTGCACCTAGTAGCATCACCTGGAAAGATTCTCTCTGGTCATAGTGAATTTTTTGGTAAAAAGCAGTTTTGTTCAAACCTATTTTTTTGGTGATGGCCAATTTAAGAGCACAGCATCTGACTGTGAAATTTTGTTTCCTGCTCAGATAAAAATGCCAGAAAAAAGAAACTGTTGTAATGCTGAACACAGTTTACAAGAGGAGCACTATGGGGAAAACAAGTGTACGAGTGGTTTTTCTCATTTCAAAACGGGTGAAATATTGATTGATGATAAACCTCCTTCTAGATGTCTGTCAACTTCCCAAGTGTATGAAACTGTCGATTCTAGTACATTTGGAATTCATTCCACCAGGTCAGACTATTAATCAAGCTTTCAATTTAGAGGTTCTGTAAGGATTGCATAACAGTGTGCAACAAAAAAGACCTGATTTATGGCATTCTGGGGACAGGTCTTTCCACTACAACAATGCATCTGCTCACACAGTCATATCAGTGCACCAGGTTTTGGCTAAAGACAGCATGCCTCTCTTGCCCCACACACCTTATTCACTTGACCTCACTCCTCGTGACTTCTTTATGCTTCCATGAATGCAGAGGTTCATGAAAGGACAGTGATTTGATGATGCAGAAGAGGTGAAGAAGAAAAAAATGAGGGAGGTGCTGTCAGTCATCCAAAAAGATGAATTTGAAAAATGTATCCAAGAATAGAATAACAGATTTGACAAATGTATTAAGTGTAATGGAGAGGACTTTAAAGGTGAGCAGGTTGTATTGTAAAAAATTTTAAATACATACCTTTGAAATATAATGTCGGTTTTGGGAGCAACCTCTTGAAATTCTGATACTAATAGGTTCACATCCATTTCTCTTTTCATGACCTTCTAACAAAAAGCATTTTGAAATGGAGTGTCATAAATCTGCCAGTAACTGCCTAATGTTTCCCTTACACAGAAGGCCACTGTTCATTCCAGTTATCAACTGTTTACTGCAATGAGTGCAGAGCACAGAAATGACTCTACAATGAAAATCAAATGTCCTCACCTAAAACTGCATTCCTGTGTTGTTTGGAAGCACCGTGATCAGTACCCATGTTACAAGAACACCATTTTGAACTTCTATCTTGCTAAGCGAGTGATCAAGGAAAGCATTATTTCCATTAACTCCCTAATAGTAGAGGAGGATGGTGAATTTTTTAAAATCATTTCATTGGAGGCTCATGCAACTCTTATGACAACCCATATATCCATCCATTGTTTCAGACACATTTGTACATTTGTTGCCATCATCATTCTCAAAACATTTTCTTTCTACTTGAGCCCTTGGTATCAGCTCCTCCTTTATCCCCCTTCTTCCCCACCACCCTTTCTCATGAAACCTTCATAATTTATAAATTAATATTTTTTTTGCTTTACACTAAGATTTTTTTAATTACAAATGTTTTTAGGTCAATTTTAACATTTACAGAAGAAAATCTCAAAGATAGTACCAGAGAATTTCCATATATCTCACATTCATTTTCTCCTATTCACATCTGCTAAGTAAGGCAGGCTTATTACAATTAATGAAACAATATTGATATATTACATGTAGCTGAAGAGCATACTTTAGATTTTCTTAGCTCTTACTAAATATTGTTGTTGCTTTTTCTGTTTTAGAATCCCTTTGTATGTAGTATAAGTCCTAGTATCTCTTAGGGCTTCTCCAAATTCCAAACTATTTCATTTTCTCAATTTCTGACTTTCCTTTTTTCTTTTTCTTTCTGTGATCTTGAAACTTTAAAGAGTACTAGTTGAATAGCTGAAGAAATTGCTGTGAGATGGATATTGGCTGATAACAGAGAATACCAGAAACTTGTTTACTTGTGTTTCATTGACTATGCCAAGTTATTTGACTTAGTGTTTAATAACAAACTATGGATAGCCTTGAGAAGAATACAAATTCCAGATCACATCATTGTGTTCATGCTGAACACAGTTGTAGGAACAGAACAAGGAAATATTGCATGGTTAAAATCAGGAGAGCTGTGTGTTGTATCCTCTCAGCATATATATTCAATCTGTATGCTGAAAAAGTAATAAGAGAAGCTTGATTATATGAAAAGAATTCAGCTTTAGGATTAGAGAAAGACTTATTAACAACCTGAGATATTCATATGTCACACCCTTCCTGGCTGAAAATAAGTATGACCTGAGGTACTCGCTGATGAAGATCAAGGACTTCAGCCTTTGGTATGTATTATAAATGAATGTAAATAAGACCAAATTACTCACAACTTGACTAATAGTTAACATCATGATAAATGGAGAAATTATTAAAATTGTCAAGGATAGTGTCTTGCTTGGATCCACAATCAATGCTCATGGAAGCAGCAGTCAAGAGATCAATACACATCGCATTGGGTAAATCTGTTGTTGCAAAAGACCTCTTTACAGTATTGAAAAACAATGATGTTAATTTGAGGGTTAAGGTGTGTCTGACCATGGTACCATGGTACTTTCAATTGTCTCATATGCATGTGAAATTTGGACATTTTTAAAGTGTGGCAGTTATATAATCTGGTGTCAATTTAGGACTTGAGAGGATTAAGAGTGAAGGGGTTGATTCTAGTCTGTCAATCTGGTCATAACCAATGAGGCCTCTGTGTGGGAAGGGCCTCCTGAGAATTCTGAAAACTCCTGTATTTCCTCCTTGAAGGCAGAGATGCATTCTCTCTCACTGCTCATTCCCTGAGAGATGCTCTACTGACAAGACATGTGGCACAACGCTGATAGACCCTATGCCCTGGGAACTAGAAGAACCACGTGGAGACCACTGCTAGCACTGAGATGCTTCTGCCACCACTTGATCCACAAGACTTCACACCCACTGGCATGTAATCTTCCTGCACTTGGAGTCATTGCATGTATTTCGTGAGTCTGAAGAAGATTTTATAGAATGGTATCAGACATACAGGCTAAATATCAGACCTATAGACTTGATCTGGACTGTGGTTGGATGTTTTCCTAATATTCAATTGCTCTTTTGTGTGTGTATATGTATCTTTCTTATACACATATGAGTGTCCATGAATTTGTTTCTCTAGTCAACCCAGACTAACACAATAGGAAGATGGAAGAAGGATCCACGCATTTGAATTGTGGTGCTGAAGAACACTCAAAACCCCATGGACTGATGTAAAACAACCAAATCTATTTTGGAAGAAGTAAGACCAGAATGCTCCTCAGAGACATGGATGCCAAGAATTTATCTTACATATTTTGGACATGTTGTCAGAAGAGAGCAATCCCTGGAGAAGGACATCATGTTTGTAAAAGGGACAGTGAAAGAGTGGACGGCCCTCAATCAGATGGTTTGACAGAGTAGCTGTAATAATGAGCTCAAGCGCAGGAATGCTTTTGAGGTTGACACGTTGATTCTCTTGTGCACAGAGTCACTGTGGGTCAGAACCAACTTGATCACACCTAAGAACAACAGTTGGATAGTCTGGTGTTTAGATGATCGTTTAGATTGGGTTATTGGTTTAGGGGATTAAGACCAGAGAGATCTTGCATAGCGTCCATCATATGATACCAAGAGTCCATACTATCAAAATTATGTATTGCTTTTTATGTTCATTCTTAATAATCTGGATAAGGTAGTGTTTACTGAATTTCCTCAGTGTAAAATTACCCTAACCCCTTTCTATAGTGAAATCTTGGGAAGTAAGTCACTACCTGCACCCCCCACTGAAGGAGTGAGTAGCTATATTTCCCTTTCTTGAAGCAGGAATAACTACACCAAGTATTTGGTATTCTTCCACACAGATTATTTGTGTACACTGCTCCTTATTTTTTTCAATCACCATAAGTAAAATACTTTCTGAAGTTTTAGTGTGGAAAAATACTGGATATATTTATGTGTGTATAGCTATTTTTACCATTTTCATGCATACAATTCTGTGACATTAATTACCTTTACCACATTGTGAAACCATCACTACCATTTATTTTTAAATAATTTCATCTCTCCAAACAGAAACTAGGTAAACCTGGTATAATAATACATCATTCCTTCATCATTCAGCTCCTAGTAACCACTAACAAATATTGCCTCTATGCTTTTTCCTATTTTAAATATTTCATATACATTGGATCATAAAATATTTTTCTTTTTTAAAATCTGATATAGTGTAATGTTCTTCCATGAGGTGGTTTCACATTGCCAACATTTTGACTAGTACTTGAGCATTTAACTTTATACATCACCTAGGAACTTCTAAGCAACATACAGAAACCCAAAATTTGTAGTGGTTACTAGGAGTGGGCGGATGGCAGAAGGAGTTTTGTCTAGAACACAAGAATGTACATTAATAGTGATGGAATAATTTGAAAAAGAAGATGGCAAGAATGCTAACACAACTTGGAAAACATAATCAAATCACTGAGTTGTGTCTGGGGAGATTATTGAATGTCTGTATGTTTTATCACGTGTATCTTCCCCATCAAAAGAGAAAAAGGAAGGAGTGTGTGCTTTCAAAAGCCCAAAGTGAAGCCCTGTGACCCCTTCCTCCAAGAGTGACTAAACAACTAACTCCTTAACCGATGCTTGCTACTTTTTTCCAAAATTATCATGGACCCACTTGAGAAGAAAAAACAAACAAAATTATTTTCAACAATCTTTACATTGGAAATTTTTAAGGCTGATAGGAGTAAAAGGAGAAAATTCATTACCTGCGAACAGCCTAACTATCTGCCTACATCTACAGACTACTATTTTCCCAAAAAAGAACTAAATTACCATGAAATGATACAATTATATTCTTTGAAAGATAGTGAGATGTCACTGCAAGATTTGATTAATCACAACCCAATACAATGAAAGATGTCAAGCAGTAGCAAAACATCATGTCATGTCACAACAAAAGTGCCACACATGCAGTTAACATCATGATCTTTCTCACGCAATACTGATTTTGTTTATGACATTTATAATGAGCTTTCGACATTTGAGTGATAGCTACCTCCAATATAAGAAATTAGAACACCTGGGTATTCACTTTTCTTAAGCAATAGGCACTGTTACTGCTGAAACTGGAATTGCAAATTATTGACAACAGAAATCGTTTTGAATGTGTCAGAGATTTTAATTTTAGAGCTGAGGTGTGTAGGATGGAAGTCTCTGTGAATCATCTCACCCATATATTTTCATTCTGTGTTTCTCTTAAGAAATTGGATATTCCCAGAAAGGTCATTTCAATAAGGGTGTAAAGTTTAGAAGCCATTTAAGCTAAGTCTATTTGAAAGAAGTCCACATTATTGACATCATTCACAAGCTCCTGGCATAAGCACTAAACAAATACATTTTGAAACTAAATTGTAATGATTTCAACAAAGAGTAAACCCACTCCAGAAGTCAACCTGGTACCCTGCAAAAAGGCCATCTTAGTACCCCTACCCAAGAGACAGGCTTGTGTTTACCAGTCTATTAACTGTAACGTTTGTTAACATTAGGACGCGTACTCAGGGAAAAGAACATTCAAATGCTTCACAAGGAGAAAGGTTTTGTGAGAGTTAAAACAATCTTCTCCAAAGAGAATCAACCTTTCAGTTGAGAATCAGAAATCTGCACAATCAATTTAATTGATTAACTGGTTGAGCTGCTACAGGTTTGTGCAGCATTTCAATTCTAATCATGCCACTTGATATTTAAAATAGTCCTGAGCTATATACACATACAGGACTATCATTCCAGTTTTATAGATGGGAAAACTTAGCCAGATAAAATGACTTATTTAAGGTCACATGGACAGTTTGTCAAAACTAGACCTAAATTCCAATATTTCCAATCCATTTTTGGTATTAAACTATTCCATTAATTCATCTGGATTAATATTCTTCTATTATGATAATGTTATTTTCATTCTCAAGACATCATTTCAATCTAGGTCCCATTGTGTATATATTGCTTTTTAGAAGATGATACAGGAATTGCAGCATAAGGTAATTTTGTGGAGTTATTTATAGTCTTAAATTTTCTCTGGTTTTCAATTTTGTCTTCAGAACATAGTCTAATTATAGTGCAGGTATTGATCTGAGGCAATATCATGTGGTATTAAAAAGCTTCCAACTAAATCAGATCACTTAAAGATCTCAAGTTATTAATAACCAACAAAATATCAAGTCCCAAGATTTTCAGAATTATTTTGTATTTCTATACTGAGCCTGTCAGAAGATATACCTTCTAACAGTGGAAACACACAAACCATGTGTTTTGTCGTTTGTCTGTTTTTCAATTACTATTTTAACTGACCATTATTAAATTCACAAAGACTTTTAAATTTGTTAATAAAACTGCAAATGTGTGTTAAGCATATATGTCAAACACAGATATTTTATGTACATTATTTCACCGTGGACATCCTCCTAACAATACAATGACATCTATATGCTAAAATCAGCCAAATTTATCTCTTCAACCCAGACCTTGTCACTGAAACCCAGACTTCTCTTTTTGGATAACTAGAAAGGTTTCAAAAAATAACATAATTCAAACTAAGCCAGAGATACCTACACCAAAACCTTAAAATCCACATTTGTTTCCATATGAGTGAATGGACAGTCCATCCATCCAGTTACTCAGGCCCAAATCTTAGAGTCATCCTTGCAATTCTTTCCCCTACCATGTCATATTTAATCCAGTAGTAAATACTGTCAGTGAAAAACATTTCCACAATTCTGTCACGTCTTAGCATCTCTACTAGAATTATCCTGGTACAAGTCACTATTACCTCTTTCATTGAAATGGCTTCCTAATTAGTCACTTCAGCAATCATCCTTTCCTAGCCTTTCTCAAAGATCAAGCATCTTTTGATGTTTTCGGTATATAAAACCAAGTTTGAGTGAATCTATAAAGACAATAACTAGACTAAGTTTCCTGGAGGAGAGGTGGGTACAGCTGGGGAGGAGGTGTAATGGAGAGCTGGTAGGAAGTTGTACAAGATGGAAAACAAAATTTTTAATGATTGAGGTAGTGATTGTATGCACTGCTTGATATGACTGAACTATTGAATGATAAGATGTCTAGAATATGCCCTAATAAAATAATTGGGGAAATAATGGAAATTATAAATGGCAAAATTTTTTTTAACATTTATGTTCATAGAAGACCTAATTTTTTCTATTCGAGTGACTATCTTTGTCTGGTTTGGGTATTAGGGATATACTTACCTCCAAAAATGAGTTTGGTGGGTGCAGTCCTTTTCGATATTCTAGAATAGTTTGTGTAGAACTAGTGTTAACTCATTTAAATGATTGGTAGTATACCTCAATAAAATAACCTTTTTGATGCTTGGTTTTTAATAATGATCAGATCTATTTATCCCTGTAGTATAGGTCTGTTAAGGTTTTCTAAATTAATATGAGTTAGGTAGGTAATGGCCACTACAAATTTACCATTTGTTGTAGGTGTTCAAAATTATTGGAATCATTTTTCATAATATTGTGTGTTACATAACCTCTTGTCAACTTGAGGGTAATAAGAGAAAAGGGGTGGAGTCTAGCTTGTCAATCTGGTCACAGCCTCTTAATGCCTCCTTGGCATGGATTTCTCATGAGGATTCTGAGAACTTCCCCCCTCTTGCTCTCTGCCTTTGTCTTCCTGTTGAAAAGCCACACAGAGACTTGCTGAGCCCTGCTAGAGCCGCTCTCCCTTTGCTTCACCTTCCTGCTGTTCAGTCAGAGAGCTACCAGAACCTCACCGAGACCTGGAGAGCCCTGGAGATGCTTCCTCCACCACTGGATCCAAAGATGTTCCGCCCACCAGCCTGTGATTTCCTGCATTTCTGCATCACTGCATGTGAACACGTGAGTCTGCAGAAATTTTTATGGACTTACAGACTTGAAAGGCCTGGGATATTTTTTTTAATATACAACTACTCTTTGATATAAAACTCTTTCTTATAAATAGATAAGTGTCCTTGGATTTGTTTCAACCCAAACTAACACCTTTTGAAATCATTTTCTTTTAATTTGTTGGTGCTGTTGTGATGTCACCTATTATTTGCAAGATTTGCTTTTTCTCTGTCCTTACGTTTTTTAGGTCTTCCAGAGGTCTATCAATTTGGTTAAGCCTTTAAAAGACTGAGCTTCTTGTTTTGTTGGTTTTTAAATTGTTTTGTTTTCCAGTTATTTTTTTCTGATCTAGTATTCAATATTTCTTTTGTTCTGATGCCTGTTCATTTGTTTTGCTGTCTTGTTCTAATCATTGGAGGCATTGTGCTAAGGTGTTTATTTACACTCTTTCTTATTTTTGTGCTTATTGCTATAAATTCCCCTCTGAGAACTGCTTTTTCTGGGTCCAAAAGGTCTTGGTATGTGGTTTTTTAAATTTTTTATTTTATTTGAAGAATTTTAGATTGTACTCTTTATTAGTGTATCCAGTGGTTTTTCAGTAAAATGCTGTTTAATTTCAGTGCAATTGATTTTGGAGAAGGGGTGATCTATGATGATTGCATATTTTTTGGTTTACAAGTGTTTGATATGGTACATGGCTTTTTCATATGCTGACCTTGTATCCCGTGACCTCAGTGAACTCATCATCTTCTTTCTTTCATTTTTTTAGATTGATACCTTATAAATTTCTATAAATAAAATAATTTCATAAGCAAATAGTTTTATTTTCTCATATATGTCTTTAATTTCATTTAAAAATGTTTGTCAATTGCACAAGCTATAACTTTGTTACATTCTATGTTGGACAGCAGTGATGAGACCAGACACCTTTGAGTTCTTCCCAATTTTAGGGTATAAGCATCCAGAAGTTCAGCAAATATGATGATGGCTATTGGTCTTTTGTTGGAAATGTTCTTTAACGATTTTATATATTTATGCTATATTCCTTGTTTGGGGGAATTTTATCATGAATGCTTGGTACTTGGCAATACATTATCTTAGATTTAACTTTATTTTCGATTATCTGTATTTTATCTCTATTCCAGAAAGCTATTCTCATTGGGTATAGAATTCTGAGTTGACAGTTCTTTTTTGACAGCACTTTAAAAATTTTGGAGCACTTTCTTCTAGTTTCTATGGTTAATCATGATAATTCTCCTTTACTTTTAATCCCATCCTCTACCCTCACCCTACCCCCAGTTTCCTACCTTCCATATAATGTTTTTGTTTATTTGTTTATGCCAGTTTTCCAGCATCTTTCTTTGCCTTCAGTTTTCATAGTCTGATTATGATGTATCTTGGCACAGACTTATTTAGATAAGTGTTATTTGAGGCTCACTCTGCTTCTTGAATCCATAGGTTTGTTTCTTTTGTAAAATTTGGAGGGGGAAAAACTCATCCACTATTCGGTTCAATGCTTCTCCATGATATGATTGCATGATTGAACTATTGAATTATATGATATGTATGTAAACGACTTGCAAATAAAACTAGTGGGGGGCAAGGATGGCACTAAAACCATTATATGGGGTTTAAATAGGTTGTAAGGAGTCAGGCGTTAGAGTTGGAGCTTTACACGAGAATAAGTACCAAAAGTTCAAAAATATATATCTGATATTGACCCTGATGTTAACGTTATGTATGCTAACATAAGACTGTTTGATCTTATTTTTGTGCATATTGTGCATAAACTGAAGAAGAAAAAGATTGTGAGATACCACATGACTTTCTTGTAAAGAAGTAAGCCCACAAATATAAGCTTTGCCATATTCTTGCTGGTATTCAAATCAGCAGCCATCTAAGCAAGGAGTCAACTAAGCCCACATGGAAGAAGCACACCAATCAGGTGAACCAAAGATGACAATTACACCAAAGAGAAATAGACAGTACTGTTCACAAAGACTTCCTCAGAAAGTAGCCTTCTATGTAGCACAGATATTATCTCAAGAACATTCCCTGTTAAGACATTGTTCCTGATGGTTGCTTAAATTGTATTCATGTTCCGAGACTCAGTTTCCTCAAGGGTTAATTAATTCACCTCAGTATATTTAGGTTTCACCAGGCAAAAAAAGCATCTGTGTGGGTTAAATTAATGTTCCTGGATTTTACAAACGGAGCAGTTGGAAAGGCAGCTACATAAGCTGTAGTCTAGTAACTAGCCTGTAAGACAGTAACTACTAAACTTAACGAACAATAATCAACAGCAGGACAATGAGATCCATGTGACATATATGTAGATTTGCCTCTTGTTAATTTTTTTAAGATTTTATAATTTTTAAAATAGCATTATTTCACAAAACAAAGACTATCACCCATGAGTACATCTTTATGAGATCAGATGACCTACAATGACTTTAAAGCAAAGATAAGGAGGACAGTGAAACTAGATTACTGGACAGGGGTTAGCACAGATGGAAATAATAACAGTGCTGACATGTAGTGAAGTATGCAAGCAATGTCACGGAACAATTTCTATACAAGAAAGTATTGAATGGGTCCCAAAAATTGTGCATAAATTTTCACTGAAGGTACAATAAACTATGTGATTGTTCTAATTTTTAAAAGCTAATGATCATTTGTGTTATTATTTCCCAGTGCAAGCTTACTCATATGCATATAAATGTGTATATGTATGTGAAAGCTGAACACTGAATGAGAAAGACTGGAGAAGAACAGAGGCATTTGCATTGTGGTAGTGGAGAGAAATACAGAGAGTACCATGGACTGCTGGAATGAAAAACTGATCTGTCTTGGAATAAGTACAGCCAGGGTGCAGCTCAGAGGCAGAGATGGCAAGGCTCTGTTTTCCATACTTTGGACATGTTCTTAAGAAAGGGTATTTCCTGGAGAAGGACATCACGCTTGGCAAAGTGGAGCGGCAGCAAAAGAGAGTAAGACCCTCAACAAGGTGGACTGATACAGTGGGTGCATTAATGGGCGCAGGCACAGAACAACTGGGATGGTGAAGGACTCGGCAGTGATTCGCTCTGTTGTGCATAGGGCTGCTGTGGGTCAGAACATACTCGGTGGCACCTAACAATGAAAATAACAACTTACTCAATCTTAAAAACAAAAACAAAAAAACAGCCTTCCAATTTCAAAACTATAAGTAAGAAATAATGAAAGGTCAGTCCATAAGATAACACAGCTAAAAATCTAAAAAGGAAAGTTTCACATATACTGTCAATTAAATATCATGTGGCAACCATGCTTTGTCAGCATCAGCAGTGGAAACTGAGGGAACAGCCTGGTGTTAAGGAGAAGCTCCCAGAAGAGATGAGAAACTTTACTTCTTTCTTAAATGATACATTAGCTAAGCAACGTGGGAAATATAAAGAAGGCTTTCCAGAGAGAGGGGCAGCATGTGTATTGCATGGACCATCAGGGCTGGATCCTAGGGTTCTTACGGGGAAATCAAGTAGACAATGATAAACTAAAGACTACAAGAGGACACACAATTGAGAAGAGTTGTAGCTCGATATTGATGTGGGAGTATCCGGCAGGAAATTTGGAAGAAGGAGCTCAGAACTGAGGAGGCAGCATCATTGAGCTTGTCACTTCACACCAAGCTATAAGCAAGGTACCTGAAACCCAAAAGTAAACGAAGAAATATGGCAGGTCCCAAGAACTTTGGACTACTTAAGATTCATAAGAGTCTACGACAATTTATCTGGTTAGACTCCAAAGATTGTCCAAACATTCAGCAAATAAAAGCCTGTGACCGTTTCTGCACCTTTCTTCATGATTTAATTGCTTTTGTTCTGCCAAAGGAAGTATCAGATTACCCATGAAACTTTGCATAAAATTTAAATATCAATCTTCCATTTCTTTGGCAGTAGATCAGCCAAACAAAACCCATAGTTTTAAGACTCATCTAGCCAAAGATGTTCTTTTTCTAGTACTTGGAGCTGCATTTGCATAAAGATCTTTTTTCACTTTCTACATCTGTGTTTTATTTATATTGCAAGAGCAATATTTAGAAGTTTATGCCACAATAAGTTTCCACACTAAATTTGGGTCTCTTTTAATTGTCCAGCAGTTAGGAACCACATACAAAGAGTAATGTGTATACCCAGCATGGAATTCATCAATGTGAGGCTCATATAGAATTTTTTTACATAAGCAACTCACCATGTCAGATCCCATTGTATAATGTCAAAGTTAAAGTACAATGAGTAATGAAAAATGACTACCCTGCTCTGAGGGCTTTATAGTCTTAATAAAACTGCCAAAATATACTTCACTTCATATAAATTGGCAACATGATATGGTTACCTGTTTTTTACCACTTATTTTACAATTAAATTAAAGCCTTAGTCTATCACATCATATTTATGGTACTTATTTAAGAAAAGGTACTCTTATTCAAAACTGTCTTTAAAGCCAGAAATAGTTGCGTCTATTTTTTAATTTCTTCCTGTATATATCTATTCCCTGACTTTCAAGCCCAACTAAAAGTGACTTCTCAACCATAACTTTGGATAATACTTTTATCTAGTACAAAACCTACTATTTTCCACATCTGTCTATAATTTTTGTGTACTAGGTTTATCCTCATTGCTATGGCATATGTCCCTTAGGAGCAAAACGAAATAGCTCAAAGCAAATGCTTTGGCTCCGTGTGATTGTTGGTAGGTGCCATTGAGGTGTCTCTGAGTCAAAATAACTGTATGCACAACAGAATGGAACACTCCCGAGTCCTGTGCCGTCCTCACAGCTATTACGCTGTAGCACATTGTTACAGTCACTGGCAATCCCTCTCATTAAGGGCCTTTGTCTTTTTCACTGACCCTCCAGGGGTTGGTCTGTTCTAATAATGTGTACAAAGGACATGAGACAATGTCTTACCATCCTTGTTTCTATGGATCTCCAAAATGTATCTATACATGTACATTAAATAAATGAAATTTCTATCTCTCTCCATACTTTCATTTTTAATTTCACCAACCACTCCATTATATCCCTATTCAATATACAGTATAGCAAGCATGAGATTACAGTGTCCTGTGTAGATTAGCACATCACTCAGCCTTTGCTGTACATGAAAATTTAAGAAACGACACTGTTACTCTACTAACCTTATGTTCTTATAATATACCATTGAGCCAACTCCCGTTCAAGGCCACCTGAGGCATACTAGAGTAATATATCATCAGTTGTGTACCATCTTCATGATAACTGATATGTTTGAGTCAGTGTAGTCATTTTGTCAGTCTATTGCATTGGGAGTTTTCCTCCTTTACATTACCCCTGACCTTTTCTAGTGATTGGGCTTTCCCGATAATGTGTCCAAAATAAATTATTTAACGTCTTGCCATTCTCACTTCTAAGAAACATCAAGTTGTATGTCTTCTAAGAATGTTTTCCTTGTTCTTCAGGCAGTCAGAAATATATTCAATATTATTTTCACTTTACTTTTCCCCACTAAAAGACAAGCTCCTGTAGCACAGGTACTATTAGCTCTTTTTCTTTTCTTTTTTAAATGACGGGTGGCAGCGGTGGTGGTAGCAATGTATCTTCATTGCCTGGTATATCGCCTGCCATGTTTTGATATTGTTATGTGCCATCATCATTCCAATTCACGGTGAAGCCGATTTACAAAAGAATGAAATATTGCCTGGTCTTGTTTACCTTTGGTGCCTTTGAGTTGGTTCCAACCCTTGCATCATCCTCATAATTGTTGCTGCACTTTAGCCCACTGTGGTACCCACTGTTCTACCCATGGGGTCCATTCACCACACTGAGTGCCTTTTTTTCCTCTGACCAACTGAATCGTGGGTTATTAATACATATTTCTTGAGTACATTTAGAAATGTCTTTAAAAAGTAAATATTATAACAGGGACTTTACTACATGCTAATGAGTTTCTTGAATCTAACTTATTTATCCCTTCCAAATTTATGGAGGCGATTTGGTGTCAGAGTAGTTATACATTGGGCTGCTAACCACAGGGTCAGCAGTTTGAAACCACCAGGCAGAAAGATGAGGCTTTCAATCTATTCCCAAAAAGAGTGTAAGCAACTCACCAGGACAGTTCTACCCTATGGTTCTACCCTGCAGTACACCATAGGTATACTACAGGGTCACTACGAGTTGGCATCAACTCAATAGCATGAGTTTGAGTGAGTTCCTAATCTGTATGTCTGCTTTTCTCTTTCTTGAATAATTGCATTAGTTAGGATTTGCTGTATAATGTTGAATACACATCCTCATATTGCTTGTGATCTTAGATGGAAAATATCTATTTTCTTACCAGTAACAATGATGATTTTGTATATATTACTTATCAAAGTGAAGAGGAATGTAAGAGTTAAAGACAACAGAAATAATTTCTAAGAAACAGTCCTGCAGTAACAGTAATGAGAAAATTCTACAAGAAAATATGTAGATAGGCATGCAACTAAACAGGTATGGGAAGGAGTATAGTATTGTACTATGAGCATAAATAGCTGAAAATCTATATGGGATATTTGAGAATTATAAAATGCTAAGAGGTAAATAAAATGGAGTGATAGAGTATTAATATTTTAGGAGTTTCTAGGAGAGAGTTTACTGAAGTAGTGTCAGAATAATTAGATGGCTATAAGGAAGATCAAAAGAGAGGAATGCCTTGCATCAGTCCTATCATGAGGTGTTGATAGGATCAGGTATCAGCCATCAAAGACCAAGAACAAAAACTCTTATCATTGTGAATAAGTGGTAGTGCAGAGTGGAGACCCAAAGCCCATCTGTAGGCAATTGGACATCCCCTTACAGAAGGGTCATGGGGAGGAGACAAGCCAATCAGGATGCAGTATAGCACTGATGAAACATACAACTTTCCTCTAATTATTTAATGCTTCCTCCCCCCCCCTACTATCATGATCCCAATTCAACCTTACAAATTTGGCTAGACCAGAGAATGTACACTGGTACAGATAAGAGCTCGAAATACAGGGAATCTAGGTCAGATAAACCCTCAGGACCAATGTTGAGAGTAGCCATACCAGGAGGGGAAGGGGAAGGTGGGGGGAGAAATGGGGAACCGATCACAATCATCTATCTATAACCCCATCCCAGACAGATGGACAACAAAAAAGTGGGTGAAGGGAGACATCAGTCAGAGTAAGACATAAAAAAAGTAATAATAAATTATCAAGGGTTCATGCGGGAGTGAGGGTTGGGGAGGGAGGGGAAAAATGAGGAGTTGATGTCAAGGGCTCAAGTAGATAGAAAATGTTTTGAAAATGATGATGGCAACAAATGTATAAATGTGCTTGACACAAGGGATGTATGTATGGATTGTGATAAGAGTCATATGAGCCCCAATAAAATGATTTATTAAAATAAAAAGAGGAAAGCTAAGGAAACAAAATTCCCAGGCATAAATTGTCGATGGTATCAAGTGCAAGATAAGCTAATGAATACATGGAATGTATCGATATAACATGATTCCATAGTTTAATCCTATCATGCAGTGTTGTTGTACAATCACTACCACAATTAGTTTCAAAACACTTTTTCTAGTTATTGTCCCCACAGACTTATGAAGGCTACCAAAATACAACAAAGATAGACAAAGTTTTAACTAGTCAAGTCAGAGTCATCATTTTAATCTACTATAGTTGTCTTTCTGATACTCTGTCTGATAACCAGGTTATTCCCATCCCTCAATTATGGTTTGAGGGAAATCACTGGAGGCTTATTCCCTGTGTAGATTCTACAAATGTATTTTGGGCTTCCACTGTCATCTATAGCTTTCTGTACACCAGAATCTCATAAATTTTTAAACTCTGAAACTATTCCCTATTTGGACTTTGATTATATAATTATAACCGTTGGATCACAGATGTTGTTGTGTTGCTTCCATGCGGGCTTAATTTACTTCTCACTTAGATGCCTGCTTATTTGAAAATAAGCCTTAAAGACCCCAGATGCAATTCTTTCTGATAACTGGGCACCTTCTAACTTCTTCACTGCATTTTGTTATAGCGCCCATATCGTCTGTGTTTCTTTCATGATGGCAAATACTGAGCAGGGTGAAGTCATAAGAACTAATTGTTCTTATATTGGAGGTAGGATTAAGTGCAAGCCCAAAATTCATTCTGGAATCTATATTTTTATGTGCCTCTGGTTCATCCTAGAGACATTTGTTATTTTGCGGTAGAGAATCTTATCAATTATCTCCCTGGAGCATAAGGACCCTTCTGGTTATAGTGTCATTGATTACGCCCATTGTACTCATGTTAAAACAGTACGGAGAAAGGGAGATGGAACAAGTTTACGCTAATTACAATTGGTAATACATGGAGTATTGACTTGTACAGAATAAATCCTTACACAACTAGACACTATTTATACAAACAATGAGAGATGATGGTCAGGAAAGGCTTAACAGTAATATTCTCTAACAATGTCAGACACACATCTGCCAAAGGAGTACATATCTAAATACAAGTAGGGCACTGAATTAGTAAGTAAATGTTAGTCTGCTTATCAACAGTTCAATACTCTTAACACAGCTATTTTCTGCTTCTTCACACACCATGTAGTTTCAGTCTAAAGTCTTCAAGTCTCAAGTGTGTTTGAAGTACAGCCCAGTTTATCTAGTGGGGTTTCACATCATATCCCTCTAGTACGGCCTTTGGAGTGTGTTGTGCATGAAGGTCCAGGGTTCAATGTCCCAATAATCTGTGGCACATGGCCTCAGCCCCCAGGGGGTATACAGAAGCCAAGACCAATGTTTCCTTCTAGGAGCAGAGTATCAGGCATACTCCCCTGGTAGGGTCCTTAAAAGTACTGTTAGTCATTTTGTTCCTCACTACCATCAGGCATTTGTTCACTTTAAATTGTATGGTATAATAGACGTCATGAATGTGTGTACATGAGGGGTGCCCTCCCCAAAATTAATTTTCCCCCAAAGATACTGCTGCTGTTGTTAAGGCCAGGGATCTAATCAGCTCTGAGTCATGGTGACCCAATGCACAATAGAACAAAACATTGCCTGGTCCTGCACCATTATTGTTCTGTTTGAGTCTTTTGTTGTGGCCACTGTGTTAATCCATCTCATTTAGGGTATGTTTTCTTTTCTGATGATCCTCTATTTTGCCAAGTATGTTTTAGTATGTTTTACTTAGATTCCAAGATTCCTTCCCTTTTTTTTTCAACCCCTGGTATACCCTAACCTTAAAGTCAGTTTTTAAAAGAGAAGTCTGGGTGAATTTTCGGCCATCGTTTTTGGGTCATAACTTGTAATATGTGATTCTTCTGCTTATACTCCGCTAATAGTTTTACATTACAAAGAAAAAGACAAAGTCTCTACAATACCCACAGAGCCACACAAAATCATCACTTCCAAGCCACCCATTCTTCCAGCCATTGGTTTATACTGCTAACTACAAGGTCAGTGGTCTGAAAGCACCAACTACTTTACAAAAGAAAGATGCAGTTTTGTTTTGTTTTGTTTTTTACTTCTGTAAAGCCTCAGAAACTCACAGGGAGTTCTGCACTATGAGTCTCTCTCACCATGAGTCTGAATCAACTCAATGGCAATTAGAGTACCTGCCTTTCTCATTCATTTCTAATTACATTGGCTTCCCAGTTGTTCCTTAAACAAGTCATGCAGGCTCCCACATAAAGACATTGACAATTCCCATATTCTGGAATGCTCTTCTCCCATATACTTATATTAAAATGTTTCTTACCTCCTGCAATATCTTACTTAGTGTTCTCTATTTTACCTCTTTGGGTTCTAACATCCATTGCAAAAAAATTGCAATGCTAGTGAGAAATCATCAGGGTAGTTGTTTACCAAGACATATTACAAAGTTTCTGTGCATACCACTCTGCTGCAAGCATGAACCCTAAAGCATTCAGCTCAAGCTGCATGTCAGGAAACCTGGATCCTTGTATCAAGTGCCCAGAGGGCCCCTCCTCCAGTACACCTCTGCCAAAAGGCAGTCAGATCTACTTCCATGAATCAGCATGTCCAATTTCCCCAATTAAGTGCCAAGAGGCATCCACTCCACAAGCCAGCTACCTGCACAAAAACACTCAACTTGTTCACTGGGTTGGGAAGTCCATTACTCTGTTCCTTGCATTGGTTCCTGTCTCTGCTGCTGCCCCTCTGATGCTGTAGCTGTCATCTGGTTTCAAAAGGTTCATTGCACAGGGATCTCAGGTCCAAAGGACATGTTCCACCCTTGGCCCTTGCTGGTTTAAGATCCTGCTTCTCAAAGGGCTCATTTTATATACATAACAGGTGGCTCACCAGGGAACCCTGTTCAAAATTACTCACAGATGAATCCTTTCTGTAGCTTCACCCACTGTCTCAGCAGACTCATGCAGGGAAAAATTATTTGGTGGGAGTTATGGACTTTGGTTAGAAATGCCATGTTAAAGAATTCACTGCCCCTAAATCTCTTTAGCCCTTATTCAAATGTATTAGTTTAATGCGGCCTACCATAATAATGATTTAAAATTCTTCTTGTTCTCTTCAATATGTTTCTGATTCTGCTGTGCTTTCCCCCCCATAGAAATTAGAACTTTGTAAGATACTATCTAATTTACTTATTTTAGAATAAGGTGCCCATGTGCTTGGAAAATTTAAACCCACCCAGAAGCTCTACAGAAGACCCAGTGATGCATCCATGAAGATTACAGCCAAGATAACCCTATGGAGTCCTTTTTTGTCACATGAGGCCGCGGTGAATTGGAATAAGCTGAATAGCACCCAGCAATAATGGTTTCTAGAATAAGTCAAGCTTCTTACATGCCACCATCTTTTATTCTTATTGACCATAGATATATTCCAAATGGGTAAAATGCTAACTAGTAAAGAAAAAGATTAAATCTGTTCAATTAATAGTAGATACACCCAAATTTGTTTCTTGGATGTGTTTTATTAAAGTTTATACTTTTTCACAAGATTTTATACACTGTATATCCTTTTTAGACTAACCTAAGTATTCTAATGTCTTTTATGTTAATGGTAAATGGAATTCTTTAACATGTATTACTTTCAATTTATAATTGCTAATATAAAGGAACATTATCAAACTGTATTTGTAATTCTTTCTTCTATGCAATAATGTTGCTCAACTCTTATCAGTTATAATAGACTGTTTATAGGTTTTCATAGATTTACTTTTAGATAATCATATCATTTATAAATAATAAAAATGATTCCACTCTTGCTTGCTTTTTAAAACAGAATTATTGTGAAATAAGGCACGTATCATGTCACTAATTAGTTCAATCATATCCAAAAAGGGTTTTAAAATCATCACACAATCAATTTTATAAATTTCTTCTTTCTTGTACTCTTTGTTATTAGCTACCCATTCCTCATCGAACTTCCCTGCCACACCCCCAAGAAATCATCAATCCAGTTACTGTCTCTATCAATTCACTGATCCTAGATTTCATATACTTTAAAACATACAAAAACAAACAAGAAACCTTACAACAGTGGCAAAAAATATAGAGAGAAACCTCTATCAAAAGATGCAGAAAATATATCAAAATAGAACAACTTCAAAATGGGTCAAAAGGGAAATCAAATAAGGTGTTATAACACCTTCTATAATTACTTTTCAATTCCCCTTGTTCCCTCTGTCAATAAAGCTATTAACATCTCTGATCTGTGTTCATAGGGATTCGCCAGATGTTAAGTCTATATGTATTTCCTTCACTTAAAAAAAAAACAAAAAACATTTAAATAGGTCAAAGCTGAGTCAAATAAGAGGATATGTTTTAACCTAACTCTGCCTACTATTGTCATCTCTACAATATTCTCTCTCTAGTAACAAGGTTATTCACATCCCTCTACTACGGACAGAGGGAATTCACAAGAGTCTTATCTATGTGTGGACCCTGCATGTGGATTTTGGGCTTCCACTGTCATCCATAGCCTTCTGCAAATCAGATGTTCACAATCTAAATTCTGATACCATTCCTTCTTATAGATTTGGATTATATTATTTACAATCCTTGGATGACAGAGGCTGGTGTGCTTCTTCTATGTAGATTCAGTTGATGCCTTACTTACATGGTTGCTTGTTTGAAGACAACCCTACAAGGTGCCAGACACAATTCTTTCTGACCGCCAGGAACCATCTAGTTTCTTCACCAGTCTTTGCTAGAGCACCCAGATCTTCAGTGATATCTTCATGTGAGTGAGCACAAAGCAGGGTCATGTCATAGCACTACCTGTTCTTAGACTGGAGTTAGAATTAAGTGTGAGCCCAAGACTGACCCATATCCATGGTTTATATATGTCTTTGGTTCACCTTAGAGACATCCTTGTCATAATAAGTTAGAGAATATTATCAATCATCTCTCAGGGCATAAGATAATTCCATGGATAGTGTCATTAACTTATCCAACGAATTTAAAGCACAGTTAAGAAAATGAAATTAATACACAGTTAAGAAAATGAAATTATACAAGTATAAATTGGCTATGAACTGCAATATATGAATTATTGATTTGTAAAAATTAAGCTTTTAAGTGATTGGACACTATTTCAAAAACAATTGGAATTGGCAATAAGGCAATACTTTCAATCATATTCATTGAGAGGGGCAGAACCAGGCCTACTAAATCAATGCATATATTAATAATGCAAGGCGAGCATGAAAATACTAAATAAATGGTCATCTCAGGCCACCATTCATTGTGTACTTAAAAGCAAGAGCTTTGAGTTGCAGTATGACAATTGCTACTTCTATACCCTTGGTAGAATAGCTTAACAATGCTTATATATAGGATCTAAAGGGAGAATCTTCCTGCTACTATGTTCCTACTTAGACACTTTTGACCTAGTTTCTATCCAGCCTGTGCAGATCCAGGCCATGTGTTATAGACTATTGGGATTTTATATCCTGTTTTTTCAAGGCATACACCATTCTTTTTAGACTACTGTAGAAGGAATTCATGTGGAAACCCCACTAAGTAAACTGGGCTTTACCTGAAATTCGCCTGTAACTCTTGAACTTAAGGCCAAAAATTCTTCTTAATATATTGCATTAATTATAGCCTACAATAAAATTCTGAAAATATTTTGATCACTCGTCTGATTTTCAAGATTCATTACTGAATATGATGTTTGTTCTTGATTTTCTGAAGATATTCTTTTTTAAGTTAAGATCTATTTTCCTAGTTGGCTACTAGTTTCAGCTTGAATTGCTACTAAATTTTAACAATTGCTTTTTCTGCATGTATTGAGATCTTGAGAGGCAGTAAAAGAATTAGGTGAGGTGAACAAACTCTGAAGCCAATAAATAATATATTTCAAAACACATAGAAAAAATACATAAACTTAGGATATGACAAAAGGTTCACAGTAAGTGCTGTTAGGGAGTAAGATTATGAATTTTGTTTTCTTTTCAGTTTTGAATATTTATCTATTCATTTACAAAGTTTTGTAGTGGGTGACTGTTAACTGCTGTTTTGTTGACCTCTGCCTCATAGAGTTCCCATGAAATAAATCCTGTCTCCATCCCTTACTGTGTGATTCTGAGCAAGCATTTATACTCTCTGTAATGCAATTTCTTTATCAGTAAAATGAATAGGGTATGGTAATAATAGTTCTTACCTGTAATGATTGCTTTGAGGATTAGATGAACTGATTAACCTAATAGATAAAGAACATTTTCTATGTATGTAAATGTTTGATAAATTTAAGAAAATAATGTAATCAATGGTATGACAGAGAAAATGAGAACCAGTGTTCTGTTGTGTAGAAATAGTTGTAGTAGTATCGTAATATAAATAGCTAAAACATATTAAGCCCTTTTTGTTCCAGGTACTGGATTAATGTAGTGCTGTCAGTTAGGTGTTGCACTGCTAACTACCAAGTTGGTGGTTTACAACTAGCAACTGCTCCTCTGGAGACAGATGAGACTATCTGTTGTGTGGACTGAAAGCCTCAGAAACTATACGGGGCCTTTGGGAGTCATAATCGACTCAATAGAAGTGGGTTTGGTTTTAGTTTCATGTATTACCCATGCAATTATTACACTAATCTTAAAGGCCATCTTATCCTAGCTAAGTTCATTTTAAAATGAAAATTTAAACAGATAAATAGATTTATAAAATCCCCACAGTCACAGAGCTACTATGTACAAGGGGGGTACCGTCCCCCAAAATGGAAATTTTTTCTCAATGCTATGTATTTAATTTTTTTACAAAACAAACTTATCGCCATTATACTTAATGTATTTGCAAAATCTGAGATTTTACAATTACTCTCCATTATATTTAATACACTTGTAAAATCTGCGTTTCCATTCTTAGAAACATGTTTCAAATTCATCTGTTTGGATGGCTGACAGCACCTCCCTTACTTTTTGTCCTTCAACTCTTTTACTTCATCAAATCATTGTCCTTTCACGACCCTCTTAATTCCTGTAAACAAAAAGAACTAACACCAAGCGAAGTCAGGTGAGTAAGGTGTGTGGGGCAAGAAAGGCACATTGGTTTTTGTCAAAAAGGGTGCACTGAGATGGCTGCATGAGCAGGTTCATTGCTGTGGTGGCAAAACCAGTCCCATGTCTCCCACAAATTGGGCTTTTTTTTGGTCTCACACTATTAAGTTACTTTTTGAGAACCTCTAAATAGAAACTTTGATTAGCAGTCTGACCTGGTGGAGCAAACTCCAAATACACTATCCCCCTCAAATAAAAAAAAAAAAAGAGCATCATCTTGATCTTAGATTTCACTTGAGTTTTGGAGGGTGAGGGGACAATGGCGTCTTCATTAGCTTGACTGGCGTTTGCTTGTGGGGGTTATAAGAATAGCAGGATGTGTCTCCATCAGTCATGACCTTGGAAACAAAGTCTGGGTCGCTTCAAAGCTGTTCTTAAAAGCACAGCATGTTTCTACTCAACAGTCTTCCTGGTCAGTCAGAACCCAAGGCACACATTTTGCAACTACCCTTCTCTTTCCCAAATCCTCCGTTAGAATATGCTGAACCAAGCTCCAAGATAGTCCATATCACTTCTCCATCTCTTCAATAACCCATCAGAGTCGGTCTTCAAACACAGGTGCACACATTTTGTCAACATTTTCATCTGTTCAGGAAGTTGACAGACATCCAGAAAAAAGTTTGCCAACAATTGACATTTCACCATTTTGAAAACAAGAAAACCAATTGTATACTTAAATTTTTCCCATAGTGCTATCCTTGTAAGCTGTGTTCAACATCACAACAGTTTCTGTGGCATTTTTTCTGAGTAGGACACAAATCTCACAGCTGCACACTGTTCTCTTAAATCAGCCATCACAAAAAATGAGGTCAAGCAAAACTTCTTTTTCCAAAAAATTCAGTATGACCAAGAGAGACTCTTCCCAGGTGATGCCATTAGGTGCACTAACTCAGGGTGAGTTGCTGGATGCTCTCACATAGCGGGAAAAATGAGTGCTGTACAAGCTACACCCAGTGGAGCTCTTTTCATTTTTGGGGTACCACCTTGTATGTGTCTGAGCTGGGCCCCCAAATTAGGCATGTCTCACATAGAACCCATATTAAAAAATAAAATTAATCAATTAATTATTATTATTTCTATTTTAAAGAACCCATATTTTTACCAGTGTATTTTGGTTAGTGGTGATGATGATTTATGAGGGCGATGATAAGCTAAAAGTAATAATACTAACTAATACAATATCATTGCTCAAAGGAAAAAGAGGAATAAATGAAAAGCAAGAGAAAAAGGAGAAAAGCTGAAAGCAGAAGAAATTATAACAAATCTAGTAGTAATATTTTGTGAACTAACTTTTAGCTCTTGATGTTGTATTATTACAAATGTTGTGATGGTCTTCATAAAAACAATTCTCTTAAAATATGGTTGCTGTTTTTGTTGTTCGGTGCCATAGAGTTGGATCTGATGCATAGTAACAGACTGAAACATTGTATGGTCCTGCAACATCCTCAAACATTTCCTTGTCTTACCCCCATTCTTGCAGCCGCTGTGTCCATCTATCTTGCAGAGGGTCTTCCTCTTTTTTGCTGCTCCTCTGATACAAACATGATGTCATTTTCTAGAAACTGGTCTCTACTGACATGTCCAAATACATAAGATGAAGTCTTGTCATCCTGGCCTCTAAGGGGCATTCCGGTCTTACTTCTTTCAAAACAGCTCCATCTGTCCTTTTAGCAGCCCATTGAACTTTCAACATTCTTCTCCCTCAAATGTACACATTCCTAATCTGTCTTCCTTGTTCAATGATCCATCTTCACATGCATAAGATGCAATGAAGAATACCAAGGCTTGGGTCTGAGGCACCTTATCCCTCAAAGTAATAACCTTGTTCTTCAGTATTTTAAAGATATCTTGTAGAGCAGATTTACCTAAGGCAGTGCATCTTTTGATATATTGACTACTGCTTCCATGAATATTGATTATGGCTCCAAGAAAGATGAAATCCTTGACAACTCAATCTTTTCTACATTTATCATGTTCCCTATTGAAACAGTAGTGAGGATTTTAGTCTTCTTTATATTATGTTGTAATCCACGTTGCAGGCTTTGATCCGTGGTCTTTACAGCAAGTGCTCTTCACTTTTGCTATCAAGATTAGGTTATCTGCACATCACAGGTTGTTAAGAAGCCTTTCTCCAACCCTGATGTTATACTCTTCTTCATATAACCCAGCTTCTCTGATGATGTGTTCAGCTTACAGATTGAACCAGTCTGCTGAGAAGATACCATCCAATCGCACACCTTGCCCATGTTCTGTTCTCACAACTGCTTCTTGATCTTCATTATTTTCAAAGCTATCCAGAATTTGTTATGATCCATACAGTCAACTGTATTGTCATAATCAATAAAATACAAGAAAGCATCCTTTTGGTACTTTCTGCTCTCAAACCATATCTACCAGCCATCAGCAATCATATGCCTTTTTTTCCCATCCTCTCCTCAAAGTATTTCTGCAACTGTTGTTGGACGATCTTCAACAAAAGTTTACTCACATGAGATGCTCGTGATACTGTTCTATAATTTGAGCATTGTGGACCTAGCCTATGCTCCTCGGGAAAGCTGGCTGGGTTTCAACTGCTCATTTGGACAAGAGAAAGAAATATTTACCTTACTAACTTTAACCTCGGTCCTAGTTTCTTATGAATGAATTATATGGTGTGATTTTTAGCTGCTGTCTTGTGTGGGCCTAGAAGCATGGTGACACCACGCACACCTAAACCAAATGCTGTCCAGTCTCGCACCATTCCCATCATCAGCAGGGAGCAGACTGGTATGGATTATAAGGTTTCATTGGCTGATTTTCAATCCTTTCTTAATCTAGAATCTCTGCTGAAACCTGTTCAGTGTCCTGATAGTCGCCAAGACCCCACTGCTAACTATATTTAAGTGTATTGGCCAGGAATCAAACTTAAAGCTCCCACATAGAAGGCAAGAGTTCTACCATCAAACCAAGTGCAGTACAATGGGCATCTCAAACTCCGAGAGATTATAGAAAATGTGATTTAAAATGTTTAATTGAGCATTCTGTTAGCGCACCTTTCTTTGGAATGGGCACAAATATGGATCTATCTCAATGACTGAATTTATTCTTAAGTTATTTCAGTTTAAGATACACCGAGTGTGTTCTTTGCTTTTAGTTTTCAAATGATAAGTCCTGTTTATAATATCTGACTGTCTTCGCAAAGCACACGTTATAATGTTCTATTCAGCTCTCTGACTTTACCATTTCTTCCTCCTGCTTTAGCTGTGCTGCAATTAGGAGCGGGTTTCGGGTCGTTTCTGACATTCACTTTGATCATTCCTGTTCTTCCTCCCTTTGTAATGACCTTTTGCTTTCTTTATGAATGGTGTTTTTGATGACTTTCCACAGCTTGTCGGCTCTCCTGTCAGTAGTCCTCAATGAGTGAAATGTATTATTGGGCTAAGCTTGAAATTCGTGTAGGACTGACTCAGGGTATTATTTTGGCTCTGATGGGATTGTTTTAATTTTCTTCAACTTTATCTTGAACTTACAATTGAGCAATCTATGGTCTCTTCTACAGTCATCCCCTTGATTGGTTCTGGCTACTGCTACTGATATTTTCTATCATATCTTCCCACAGGTGTAGTCAATTTGATCTCTGTGTATTCCATTTGGGAAAATCCATGTCCATAATTGCCTTTTGTTTTGTTGGAAAGGTATTATCTACGAACAAGTTCTTGGTTTTGCAAAATTCTATCATATGATCTCCAGCTTTATTTATATAATCAATTTCATGTTTTCTAACCACTGTTCTTTCTAACCACTGTTTCCAACTTTTGCATTCCAATCACAAAAAAATTATCAAGGCATCGTGATTGCATGTTTGATCAATTTCCTACTTAATCCATTGGTAGAATTATTCAATGTCATCCTCAATAGCTTTTGTGGCTGGTGCATAAATTTGAGTAATAGCCATACTGATTGCATTTCCTTGAAGACAGACAGACAGATACAGTCTTATCGCCGGCAGTATGCACTTCAAGGTGGATTTTGCATTGTCCATTTTGACAATTAATGCCGGGCCAATTCTCTTCATTGTGTTATCCCTGGCACCATAAATCTTATGATTTCCTGATTTAAAATGCCTAATATCAGGCCACTTCACTCACTACTACCTAGCAGAGTGATCTTTATGTGCCCCATTTCATTTTTGAATATGTTTACACTTCCAAATTTCCTACATTCAGATTTAGCACATTCAAAGTTCTGATCATAAGCAGATGTTTGCAGATGTTTCTCCCTTCCTTGAATCATGTCCCATAAGCAAATGAAAATTCTGAAGGTACCACTCGAAAGGCTTTAACAGACTCTTGTCACCAAGATTAATTCTACTCCAAGAAGTCAGCTCCTTCTTAGTCACATTTTTAGTGCCCTCTGAACAAAGGGTCCCACCACCCAGCACTATCCCCAACAATGTTCTTCTTGCATTCATTAGGCCTTCAATATCTGACAGTGTTTCGAAGCTGTGCACAAGGTTTTCAGCAGCTCCTCCCACCAATGTAGGCAGCCAGGTCCTCATCTGCTCTTTGTCTGGAAGCATCACTGAAACCTCTTCGTGTTGGGTGGCCCTGCTGGCAGTGGAAACACCGGTGTCACAGCTCCCACCGTCACAGCAGCACACAAGCCACCACAAGCCACCACAATACGGCAAAGTGACAAACAAGTGAAGTGGGATCACAACTAATGATCAAATATTGAGCTCCTGTTATATAAACAAGAATTCTGGTGGCATAATGATTATAAGCCAGGTTGCTAAATGCAGTTCATAACCACTAGCCACTCCAAGGAAGAAGAGGTTTTCTTTTCTTTTTTTTAAACCATTTTATTAGGGGCTCATACAACTCTTATCACAATCCATACATACATCAACTGTGTAAAGCACATTTGTACATTCATTACCCTCATCATTCTCAAAACATTTGCTCTCTACTTAAACCCCTGGCATCAGCTCCTCATTTCTCCCCTCCCTCCCCGTTCCCCTCTCCCTCATGAGCCCTTGATAATTTGTACACTGGTCCAGATAGGAACTGGAACCACAGGAAATCCAGGTAAGATGATCCCTTCAGGACCAGTGGTGTGAGTGGCAATACTGGGAAGGTGAAGGGAGGATGGGGTGGAAGGGAAGAACCGATTACAAGGATCTACATGTGACCTCCTCCCTGGGGGATGGACAATAGAAAAGTGGGGGAAGGGAGATGTCGGACAGAGCAAGATATGGCAAAATAATAATTTATAAATTATCAAGGGTTCATGAAGAAGAGGCTTTCTACTTGCATAAAAGTTATAGCCTCAGAAACTCACAGGTGCAGTTCTGCCTTGTTCTAGAGAGTAGCTATGACTCAGAATTGACTTGATGGCAATAAATCTGTTTGGTCTATTATTTACAAAACAACATGGCATGCCCTTTTTATACATTTCCTCATTTAATTTTCACAACACTTGCATGAAAAAGTATTACTATCCATATTTTAAAGATGAGAAAACTAAAGTTCTAAAGGATTTTAAGAAAAAATAGCTCATAGCATCAAAATCAGGACAGAAACACAAATTCATCTGACTCAACTGTCTGTGCTCTTTCCACTGTGATATGCTGTCTTTGAGGGCTGGTTGTTTTGTCCACCGAGAGGATGAAGCTTCATTGAAATAGCCAGGAGGCGACACAGAGAAAGTTACAAAATCTCTTTGAATTTCAAAATCTAAATCAGATGTGGCTACATTAAAAAATGTGTGTGTGTTTAAGCTATGTTACTACTTATAGTAACCTAAGAAATACATTTTTGTTTAAAAAAAACAACAACACTTTTTTGGGGTCCTGTCACATAGTTACCAGGACAATCATTGGACACAGCAAGACAAAATACAATTAATAAGTTTAGAAAAATTTCAAAAATAACAAACAGATCAATTTGCTGGCACCTTTATAATGCATTTAATTTCTTTATGTCTAGAAGCCTGAGATAGTGCATCATATTCCATTTATCTATGTGGAGTTCAAACTGGAAACAAATGAGCAATTCTGTGTGTGTGGACATGTGAGCTCATAAAAGAATCTGAAGCAAGAAATGTATGTAAAAGTATCTTATTTGCTGCTAATTTGGCAGCAAAATGGAAGTACAAACCTATGGAAGTAATTTAGAAATATATATCAAGAGTCTTAAAGTGTTCATATAATCTTTTCCTCCAATTCCCCTCTTAAGATTTGTTCTATGGAAATGAAATGAAATGGGCATAATAGTTTATGTATGAGAATGTTCACTGCATTGTAATTTATAGAAATAAGTAATAGAAAATAATATTGATTCCTAAGAGTAAAGAAATCATACAATAAATAGTTATTACATAGCTATTTTTATAAAGTTTTAAAATCAATTGTGATTATGTTTAGAAAAAAATCCAAATAGGAGAAGGTATTTATACAGCAAAAAGTCAATTATGCTTCAAAAAAATAAAATAGAAAAGAAATATAAGTCTAAAGTAAATACGTCAAATAGGTAATATAATTTGCTTCTAGGAAGCAAGATTATGGATTTACTAATTTTTTCAGCTTTTAGAAACTATATGTTTTCCAATGTTTGTACATTGGCCATTTGCTACTTTCACAACCAAAAAGAAGGAAAAGAATCAGAGATATAAAAGAACATTGAGAGAAAGAAAGCAGTTTAAATAGTCCAGGCACACCATTTGATTTCATCTTCTTGGGTGGTGCTTTTTCATGAGTATTTAAGTAGGAAAATTTGCTTTCACATCACACAAGTACTCTGCTGCATCAATAATAAACTTCCACGGGAGAATGTTTAATACCAGTTTTTCAGAGAGAAAATTACTTCCCTAAAAAAGTACCAAGATTTTCTGTTTTCATAGACTCTTGCAAATGCACTATTTAGAAAGTATATATAGGGGTTAATATATCAGTCCTGGTGTACAGGACCGTATGTTCTGAGCTTTTACCACTTCCTGAGAACATCAAGGAAAATAATCCAAAAGCTAGACCTGCTTATACAGCACACTTCACGCTGCAATTTTAAACACTCATTTAATAGAGTCGGGCTGTGATGACTAATACTTCTTTAGCCTTCTAGTACCAAGACCTAAATAAGGTTCCTGACTAGATTACATTCATACAGGTCTCATTTTAACGGAAATTGGAGAGATGAAAAAAGATTATAGGATGAGACATTATAGAAACAGACACCACAAGTCAAACTTAATAGCAAAACTATTCTCTTTCATGTAGACAGCCATGAAAAACAAATATCCTGTGAGATACAGATACATATTGTATCTTTGTCGCATATCTCTGTGCCTTCTTGAAACAGATTTCCATGTCTGTATAATGTGATTCCAGTCGATGAAGCAATGGTCCAAGAAAGAGACTGATAAAGCATCAGTCTCCAGGAAACCAGATAAACATGGTCATGATTTCTAATTGTAATAAGGCCAGGATAGCACTGGATATAAAGATAGACCCTACAGAGATGCGGAAAATATTGATTCCTCCAATATCAAAAATAAGCATCTATAAAACAGAGCTACCTTCCTTATTGGAATAATCCCTTGAGACATAGTCACGTTACTTGATTATTTAATCGAGAGACAAGACTGAAAAGGAGGTTGTAGACGTTTTACACTCCTAAAAGTTATAATACTCATACTACAAACATTTTACGTTTGCTTTGTTCTTTTGAAAGAGCTTTGTTCGCATGTAATTCACATATCATGCAACTGTTCCATGGCATTGAGAAGCACTGTGCCACCATCACTGCGATCAGCAGCAGGGCGCTTTCTTCTCATGCTCATTGCTGGTAGCGTCCCGTTTCCCTCAGCCGCCCTTGCCACACCCCTTGGGGATTATTCATTCAGTTCCTGGCTCCATAGATGTACCTAGCCGGAATTTCAGAGACGGAAAACCACACAAAACACAAACAAACCAAAACAAAACAACCACCAATGACAAAAACAAACAGGAGAAAACCTCAATCAAAACAAAAGCAGAAAACAATAGAAACTGAAACATCTTTAACATGGGTCAAAATAGAGGTAACACGATAAGGTGCGACATGTTAACCTACAGCTTTTCAAATCCCAGGACTATGGTCAGTAGGAGCCCTGGTGGTGTAGTTGTTATGCATTGGTCAGCGATCCACCTGCAGCTCCACGGGGGAGCCTGGGCCTTCTACGCTCATAAGCAGCTCCAGACTTGGAATCCCACAAGGGGTCACTATGAGTCAGCATTGACTCAATAGCAGTGAATTTAGTTTAACTCTAGACTATGGTCAGAGGGGATTCACCGGAGGCTTATTCCTCATGGGGACCCTGCAAATGGATTGTGGACTTCCACAAGTCATCCATAACCTTCTGCAAACCAGGTGCTCACAATTTGAGCTCTGCTATCATTATCTCCTTCGGATTTGGATTTTAATGTTTATAATCTTTACATTACACTGGCAAGTATGCTTCTTTCATGTGGTCTTAATTGACTCCTCACTTAGATCACTGCTTATTTGAAGACACGTTTTAAAGACTCCAGATGTGATTATTCCTGACAGCTGAGCACCATTGGTTTTTGACCATGCTTTGCTATAGAACCCCTATCTTCAGTGATCTCTTCATCAGGGCACATATGGAGCAGGTCATACAAGAACCAATTGTTCTTACATTGGGGCTAGAATTAAGTGTGATCCCCAGATCCATTATGTATCTATGGTTTATATATGTCACCAGAGACATTTTAAACAACCAAAAGACCACAAAGTAGAAACATAAAACAGTAAGAAAGTTTACAATGCTTGCGCAACATACCCATGAGACTTTCACTGGCAATATAACCGAAGGAGCAAAGTTTCCCTCACTTTCCTGTCATTTCACCTCCTTCAAACGTTTTATGAGTGACATCTTTATAAAAAGTCTAAAGTTAGAAAAAGTTGGGCTAAGAATTTAATGTGGCCCAAAACTAAAGAAACACTATAACTTCAGTATTTTTAATATCTGGTCAAAATAGGGATAGATTATTCTCTTATTTGATCAATCTATCACAGGTCCCATTTCTTAGGAATTAGTGTGTTCTGGATGCAGTAGACAAGAGAAAGAAATAGACCCTTTGTTGATTTACAGATCTTGACAGATTATATTGATTTTTAAAAATGTTTTCTCCCCTACTGACTATACACCCTCACAATTTTTTGTTTCTCATTTAGAGTTGTATTTGGCAACTGAAGTTATTGACACGAAACAGAAACGCTAAGAGAAGGAAAGGTGCAAATGTGTCTTATTGTGGCAGAGCCACCTTAGTGGGGATCCAAAGGTGGAAGACCAAGACTAACTCTATGGCCTGTGGGTAATGCCTCCTGCTGCGGATGGTATTCTTTAGATGAGTAACATAGATGTTGGGAACTGATGGCATGGTCCAGTAAGACTTGAATGCATATCTCCAAGGTTTGCGGCTCAAACCCACCAGCTGCTTTGTGGTAGAACAATGGATGAGGTCATTTGCTCTGTCAAGATTTACAAAGCCTCAGAAACCCTATAGAGGAAAGCTGAGTCGGAATGTATTCAATGACAGTGTGGCTTTGCTGTTCTTTTAAATTGTTTCTAGTTTTATGAAGTAAGAGGGACAACCCCAAAGTCAGATGATGAACTCCTGTGGATAAAACATGACTGTCCGTGGGTGGAGGGTGAGGCATGATTATTCTTACTCTTATTTTTAATTGTAATTAGTCAGTCATGAGGAAGAATTAAGATCAAGAAATAAGGCAAAGAATTAAAGTTTGAGGGACTCTTTGATTAGAATTTAACTTTTACCCCCCAGTCTTAAAATTCTTAGATATGTCCTTTTAAATTAACAAGTGTCAGATTTTACCTTACACTTAATCCCTTCCAGTTAGCCTCTAAATACATCAGTGATCAGCACATACACATACAACTTCCATGAAATCAAAATTCAACAATGTATTACAGTAGGGAAATCTGCTGCAAAGGAACACTTGAATGCTAAAGAGGGGGGGGGGAGAAGGATGCCACCTCCATGATTAAGGCGCACCTGATGCAATCTGTAGTCTTTTCAAGTGTGTCATACACACAAAAAAGTTAGACAGTAAAAAATAACGCAAGGGAAATGTCGATGCGTTCAAACTGTGCTGTTGGTGAAGGACACTGTTATACTTTGCCAAAACAGCAAACAAATCAATCTGGAAGACAATGTACAGTCAGAAAGTTCCTGTGAAGTGAGGACGGTGAGACTTAGTATCACCCACTTTGGAACTATCACGAAAAAACAATGTCTCAGAAAGAACAGTATGGTGACACAGTGGATGGTTAGCTGAAGTGAAGAAATCCCTAATGAGTTGGAGTTGGCACAACAGCTGCAAGAATGGACTCAAGTGTGTCACAGTGATGGCATGGACTGCTCAATGTTCTCTACTGTAATAGATAAGACCAAGATGAGTTGAAGCCCAATCAATGGCATTTAGCAGTAAAAAGCCTCGTGCTCGTGGTGTTTCAAGAATTGTTAATGAAGTGGAGTGGCCATTTAACCATCCCTTTTCTGCTGGGGCCACTGCTACAGGAACCACTCTATTTCTTGGAAGGCTCAGAACCCTTACATTGTAGATGCTGACAACTGCCTAGCGCGAGGCTCAAGTTCAATATGAAAATAAATGGAAAACACCAAGCAACCAGGTGAAAGATCAAGCAGGTTGGAAAAGTAAACAAACCCTCCCTTTTCTCCCAAATATACTGGAAAATGCCTACCCTGAAACAGAAAGGCAGATGTAGGTTTACAAGGCTATGTTTACACATACTTCAAAGAATCACAATATAGTGATGCGGGCAATATGAGGATAGCTTTCAATGATCAACTGTCTCAATAAAACAGAAGGATAATTTATTTCTCCTATTAAGTTTAATTGATGTTCATTCAAAATATGTGACTGGGGCTTTATGCAGAAAACTCTTATTATGGTAAAAATTTTATTGCTGATAATTCCATTTTACATGAAAATTTTAGAACCCACTCATATATATTTACTGTGTGAGTCTTGGTAAACTAGGGAAACAAATTCACAGAAACTCATATATATGAGAGAGTTTTATATAAAGGATAAGTGTATATTAAGAAAGCAATCCAACCCAGTGCTTTCCAAGCCCTTAAGTCCAACATTAGCCCATATATCCAACACCCATCTCACAAAACACATGCAATGAAGCCGACCGCAGGAGGAAAGCCGAATCGCAGCATCGCAGCACTGACATGGGTCTACATGCAGCTATTCCAGCACTCAGGGCTGCATTAGGGTAGGACCATGTGACTTCTCCCCAGGGATGCCTCACAGGAAGTTAGTCTTGCCAGCTGAAGAAGGGAACTGGCTAAGGCAGCTGCACCCAGTTCCAAGCATCAGAAAGCAGGAGACCCGAAAACTAGAAAGGCAAGGCTCACCGAGCCATTTATCTCTCTACCCTCAATTAACTCCATATGCATTTATCAGTCAGGGTGGCACAATAAATCTTAACTATCTCATTTACCTAGACTTTCTCCAATGTCTTTTCATTAAAAATAGGATTATAACATATATATTGCTAAAAATGGAACTGAAGCAATCACAGTTATAAGCAGATTAATAAAATCAAAAGAAAAAGTTCCCCTACAATAGACAGGGAAAAAGTTTCATTCTGGTTTTTTTTGTTTGTTTTGTTTCCATTATCAATGGAGTGGACTGCATAATTTCCTCTGAGATTCCCAGCAGCCAAAGTAATTGGATAATGAGATCAGTTACAAGAAACATATTGTCTTTAAGATATGAGAATCTATTGTAGAGGAGAAGAAAACTGAAGGATGAAAGAAATGTCTATGACAGGGCTGTATAAAGCAGAAATTATATAGAAACCAGTATTTCTATAATACAAGTCATGTAAGAAACACACAACATCTTGTAGTTTCTCTCAAGGAAAGCCTATCAAACCATGCTAATGTTTCAATCAGTGAATGGCATTTAATAACCATCACCATCATAAAAGTCAGAAATTTGTACCTATGTCTCTATAATGTTTTAAATAAAATTTTAACATTAGATCTTTAAGAACATATTCCAAATACAGTGTTTTTATTTTGATATTTCTAAAAGAATACAAACTCATATTGTTCTTTCCAAAACTACATAGAATTAATCTTTAAACTCACCTGTGATTCTTTCACATTTTCAACAGTAAAGTTGAACCAGACTCGGAAGCGTGGATTGCAGGTATCAGGCCTAATGAATAGATCATACTCAAAGTCGGAGATCTGGTCCACCCGGCCAAGGTTACCTAATAACAAAAAATTTTTAATTGAGTTTTATTATAGTGTTATGCAAATCAGTGATACATACAATTATATTATATGAGTTTAAAATCAACATTTGTCACCATTCAGCACATGCATATATACATTACTAATGCAAGATAAAAAGATGCAGAATGTTCAGTGGTCCAGCAGAAGACCTTTCAACTCATGTGTGGTTTGTTTAAGACTGAAAAAATCTGGTTGTCCTACTTAGAAAAACAAAAAAATAATCAAATACAATCAAAAGCATATATACAATAGAAAGGCTTTAGAAATGATAGTAAAGACAACTGGATTGCATAAATTACAAAACAGAGTGTGGCATTTAAACTTCCTGATTTGCCACCCACTGGGTATAGGACATTGGGGAAAGGGAAATAACATTTATTGAAGACAATTTGCTAGCCACTGTGCTAGACAACTTTTAAAAATGATATTGTTTAAATCTTGAAGCAAGAGTATGAAAGTTATCAAAGGGTCAATATGTGGTAGAGAATAGCATTGCCTGGGTGAAACATAAGGAGTTACGGTGGCACAATGATTAAAGCTTTCAGCTCGCAACCAAAAGTCAGCGGTCAAGCCCATCAGCTGTGACATGAGGGAAAAGACATGGAAGTATGTCACCATAAGGAACTGAAGCCAAGAAAACCCTATTCTGCTCTACAGTGTCCCTAAGAGTCAAAAGCAAACAGAAGTAACACAGTCTCTTTCCAGGTACATTTTCCTACTCCAGTTAAGAAGGCAGAATGTAAACAGAGAGCTAGTTATTCCATTAATAAGTGAAAAGATTTAAAATTTACTAAGCACCTACTTTGTAAACGGAACTGAACTAAGGACTTCACATATTGTGTGTCTCTCCGTCTTGATAATATTACACAGACTGGTGAATTTCAAACCAAATCGTCAAAAGCTAAAGAAGAGTCAAGATGATTACAAACAGAAATAAAGTAACTGATTGAGAAGTTGATATTGTACTGCTCTCGAACTGCACAGTAATATCCTACTTTAAAAATGAGTTCTGGTGTGCCTTGATCCAAAAACACAGAATTAATTTTTAACCTCATATACATAAAGTTTTAAACTAGTTTATATACTACCTCTATTGGTGTGCCAACTGGTTTTTTGTTTTGTTTTGTTGTAGGCTGTAGGGGACCCTGGTGGCATAGTGGTTACATGTTGGTTATGATCTCCAAGGTTTGCAGTTTGAAATCACCAGTTGCTCCTCAGGATCAAGACTGGCTTTCTACTCTCAAAGCCAGAGTCTAGGAAACTCAATTCTACCCTGTCCTATAAAGGTCACCATTCATGATGGCAGCGAGATTGGGATTTTTTTGTTTTTTCATTGTGTTGTACTAAAGCAATAACCTGGAAATCAACAGAGCTGAATTCTAGCTTAATTAACTATGTAATATTGGTTGATTATCTTAACCATTCAGAGCTAGATTTCCAAGATGAGAATATTGAATGCATTTGTAAGGTTCCTATTCACTCTATCCTTCTTTGTTTGCCTGGTGTTAAAAGCTGGTCAATCAGGCAGTGATCCAAGATAATAAGATAATCCCACAAACCATATCAATTACCCTTAGGTTCCTCTTTCAGTACCTTATTGTTACAATCCAATTTTCTAGGCACTATGATGTAGAATATGAAACACTTATTACAAAATTGTGCTGAATTTAGAGTTTAAAAGCTCTACAGTCAAGTTTTAGATCTACCACATATTTGGGACAGTAACTTAACCTCTTAAGGACTACTTTCTCAACAATGAAGTATGAGTCAAATTCAAAGTTAATATTTTCTGAGCATTCTTAGAAGCCACACATTGCCTTACAAGTTTAATGACCTATCTCTATGAAATAATTTATATTATCATACAAAGGAATAAAAGACAATGTGATATTAGATAATTTTTCTATTCTCAGAGTTGGGTTCTAAATTCAAGTAATAGAGCATTAATATTACTATATTATATACTTACTCTATCTAATAGGGCTGGGTAGAAAAAAAGATCCTAAAAAATGTTCATAAATTAAAACACTCAATAAAATTACTTTGTTAAATAAAGGAAAATACCTTGTTTTACCATCTAAAATTCTATAATGCTAATATTAAACATTGATGCCTACTTCACCATTCTAAGAACAGCAACTTTTTCTTTTAATTCTGAAATAGTATATCAATTTTGTTAATAATGACATGTTAAATTGTTGCTCAAAAGTGTACCTAATTATAATTTACTATATGTGCCTATCAATTTAAAGTTTCACGATAACTTGACATCATTTATATTATTAAACACTCACTTTGACCTCATTATGAGTGTACTGACACTGAGAAATATCTAACCAGTTGCCTGATATGCCAGAGTAGAACGCTGCTGCATAGGAAATTCAGTGGCTGATTTGTTAGAAGCTGATTGCCAGGTCTATCTTATAAGTCACTTTTAGGTGAACCTTTTTATTTATATTCCAAGTGTATTAACCAATTGCACACTTAGTACTTACATGTACTTAGAAAGCACAATCTAGATAAAGCTAGACTTCACTTTAAAATACTTATAAATTGCTATCCAAGATACATTGTTTTCATTAGATGCCATCACGTAGGCTTCAAATCATAGTGGCTCTATCGACAACAAAAGAAGCACTGCCCAATCCTATGCCATCCTCACAGGTGTTGTCATAGCTGAGCCCATAGTGGCAATGGTTGTATTCATGTATCTTATTAAGGCTTCCTGTTCTTCAAGGACCTGTTCTTCAATTATTTTACCATGTCTGTTAGACTGTGTTGACTACAGAAACAAAGTCATTGGCAATCATATGAAAGTGAGAGAACTGTATATAAAGAAGTAATTATGCATCATTAAAACATCCCAGCCAGGTGAGTGCAGAGTGGAGACTCGAAGCCCATTGACAGGCAACTAGACACCCTCTTACTGAAAGGTTGTGGGGAGGAGATGAGCCAGTCAGGGTGGGGCAGCAACGATGAAACATATGCTCCTCTAGTTCTTAAATGCTTCCTCCCCCCACTATCACACGATCCCAATTCTACCTTACAAATCTGTACACTTATACAGAGAGCAACTGGAAACACAGGGAATCCAGGACAGATGACCCCATCAGGACCAGTGGTGACAGTGGCAATGCCTGGAGGGTGGAAGGAATGTGGGGTGGAAAGGGGGAATTGATTACAAGAATCTACGTATACCCTCCTCCTGGTGGGATGGACAGCAGAGAAGAGGGTTGGGGGTGGGGGGGGGAGATGTTGGACAGTGTAACATATGACAAAATAATAATAATTTATGAATTATGATGGGTTCATCACGGAGGGGGGAGTAGGGAGGGAAGGGGAAAAATGAGGAACCAATATTAAGGGCTCAAGTGGAAGGCAAATGTTTTTAGAATGATGATGGCCACAAATGTACATAAGTACTTGACACAATGGATATATGTATGGATCGTGATAAGAATTTTATGAGCCCCCAATAAAATGATTTCAAAACAAAAACATCCCAGCCTAGTCCAGATCAAGTCCATAAATTGGATATTAGCCCATAAATGCTATATTAGCCTATGAATGCCTCCTTAGACTCACACAGCACATGCAATGATGCTGAATGCAGGACTATCACAGGCCAGTGGGGGGAACGTCCTGTGAGTCCAATGGCAGTGGACACATCTCCAGGGCTCTGGCTGCCATCAGAGTGGCTCCATATGGCTTATCAACAGGAATGTGCAGCAGAGAGAGTGTGTTACCTGCCTCCAGAGAAGAAGAAACTCTCAGAATCGTCATGAGAAGACTACAACACAAGCAGGGATTAATCAGGCTGTGACCTGATTGACGGGTGAGACTCCACCCTTTATTCTTTTATCAAATTGGCATGAAATTATGTAATTACCACACCATGTATGATGCCTTTTTGAGGGACTGCTCTCTTCTGAAGAGGTATCAAAAGGGCATGAGAAGTCAAACTGCCTCTCTCCTAAGGCGCATCCTCGCTTTATTCTTTCCAAGCCAGGTTTGTCTTGTACTGGACCTATATGGTACTTTCAATATTTTCACCATCATTATTATTCAAATGCATCAATTCTTTTCCAGGCTTCTTTATTCATTGTACAGCTCCCACATAGATATTAGACAACTGACAATACCATCTATTGGCCAGGAACACCTTAGTCCTCTCAGTGACATATTTGCTCTTTAACACTTTGAGATGTCTTATGCAACAGATTTGTTCAGAGAAATACATCTTTTGATTTTATGACTGCTTCCATAAGAACTGGTCATAGATCTAAGTAATGAGGTTCTTGAAAACTTTAATCTTTGCTCCATTTTTCAGTGTTGTCTATTGTTACAGTCATGAGGACTTGGATTTTCTTTATATTGAGCTCTAATCTGTACTAAAAGCTGTAGTCTTCCCCCTACCCACAATTTTACTGGCACATAATTTACATATAATACAATTCAATAACCTAGTCGTTCAATGATATCAAGGAGAATTGTACAATCATTACCACATCAATTTTAGAGCACCCCCCCAAAATTGGCTAAAACACCTTTAAAACAAGTTGTGCAATCACCACCCATTCTAGTGTGCCCTCCACACTCCAGCCGTCATCATTTTCTCCAACTCCCCTTTCCCTCACTACGCCCACCCCGCCCCTGTGCACCCTCTACCTCCTTGTATAAGCAGACTGCAGTCTTTTATCTTCACCAGTAAATGCTTAACATTGTTTGTATGAATAGCCCAGATGGTTAATAAGCCTTTCTCCAAACCTGGCGCCACGCTCTTCTTCATATAGTTCAGCTTTCAGATTATTTGCTCAGTGCACAGATAGAGGAAGTATGAAGAAAGGACATGGTCTTGCACACACCTTTCCGGGTTTTGAATCATTCAGTACTCCTGTGTTCTGGTCTAAGGATGGCTGCTTGGTCTACATACAAGTTTTATATGGGCAAAATGAAGTGTTTTGAAATCCCTGTCCTCAATGTTATTCATAGGTTAGTATGATCTACACAGATGAATGCCTTTGCATAGTTAATAAAACACAAGTGACCGTCTTTCTGATATTCTCTGCTTTCTATCTTTCAAGATCTATCTGTTATCTATCTATCAATATCTATCAGAAATTATAGCGCTCATTCTAAGTCTTTTTCTCTATTACTTGTCTGTCAGTTTGTTGCATTGTGGTGGCGTGTGTGCTGCTGTGACGGTGGAAGCTGTGTCACTGGTGTTTACAATACCAGCAGGGTCACCCAAAGTGAACAGGTTTCAGCAGTGCTTCTAGCCCAAGAACAAACTAGGAAGCAAAAACAGGGTGTCTACTTTGGAGAAATTAGCCACCCCAAACCTTATAGATAGCATCAAAACATTGTCAGATTCTGCAGATTTAATGAACAGAAAGAGAAAATTGTCAGAGATAGTGCCAGAAGACGAGGGCCTCAGGTCAGAAGAGCAAACACCAAGCTCACTGTCAAAAAGGTGACACTGATTTATAGCTACCCTATAGAACAGGGTAGAACTGCCCCTGTCAGTTTATGAGACTGTAACTCTCTCCAGGAGTAGAAATCCTCAACTTTTTGCCACAGAGCAGCTGAGGTTTCAAACTCTTACCTTTGCAGATAGCAGCCAATGCTTAACCACTAGGCCACCAGGGTTGCTCTTCTGGTTGAAGGCATTCAAAATATGACAGAGAATGAGCTGCCTTCTCAAAATAATGTAGACCATAAGCACGTGAATGGAGTAAAGTCTTCAGGACCTTCATTTACTGACTAAAAATGAGAAGAAACAGCACCAAAAATCTAATCACCAGAACTTGGAATGTATTAAGTATGACTCAAGGAAAATTGGAAATTGTGAGAAATGAAATAGAAAGCATCAAGATCTACATCGTTGGTATAAGTGAGCTGAAACAGACCGGCATTGGTCATTTTGAATCAGAAATATGTTTTACTATGGGAATGAAACAATGAAGAGAAACAGTCTTGTGTAAGATCTCCCTTGAAGTTCAGTCTGTCTGTGATAGAATTATATACATATTTGCATTCAGGGAAATCAAGACAATATAACCATTTTTCAAATTTATACACCAATTACTAAAGCTAGTGATGCATAAATTGAAGTGATGCATAGCATCTTTAGTCTGAAATTGACCAAACATGCAAACAAGATGTATCAATAATTATCAGTAATTGGAATGCAAAAATTGGAAACAAAGAAGGAAAACAGTTGGAATATACCTTCCAACTATAGATGTGATAAAAATGAAGCTGGAAATCACATGATAGAATTGTGCAAGACTAAAGACTTGTTCATAGCAAATATCATTTTAAAATAACACAAAATATCACCACACATATAGACTTTTCAAGATAGACAACAAATAATTAAAATGACAATATTTGTGGAAGGAGACAATGGAGACGTTCAATACCAGCAACTAAAACTAAGCCAGGGCTGATTGCGCAATGAAAACAGTTATATTCTAGTAAACTGGAAGTTGTCAAAAATGAAATGGAACACATAACGATAGACAACGAAGGTGCTAGTGAGCCCAAACGGACTGGTATCATATGTAAGTCCAGGTGAAGCTGAAGGTGAAAGACATCCAAAAGATGTGTGACCTTGAGTGTATCACACCTGAATTCCAAGAATACATCAATAACATATTTTCTGCATTGAATCCTAATAACAGAAGACCTGATGCGCTATGGGAGGATATCTGGAACAGCGCTCAAGAAGAAAGCAGAGTGTCACTAACATGACAGCAGAAAAATCAGAGTGCGTGTCATAAGAGATTCTACAACTTCTCAGAACCACAAAGTAACGATGGCAAATGGAGGAAATGATGAAGTTAAAGAGCTGATGAGAAAATTTCAAAGACCTAGAGTAAGAAAACCAAAAAGGAAGAACACATTCAGCAAATCTTAAATTAAAAGAACTGAAGAAGAAAAGATCAACTCTTGAGCTGAAATATTGGAAGAATCTATGGGCAGAATATTGAATGATTCATCCAAAGAAGATGGAAAGATACACAGACTCACTGTACCAAAAATAACTAGTTGGTATTCCACCATGTCAGGAGTTAGTATATAAGCAAAAACCAATGGCACTGAATGAAGGAGTTCCAGCTGTGCTGAAAGAATTACACAAGAAACAAGTGTCCAAGAACTTACAGACTACCAAATGAAATGGTTCAAAAGACGATGAAGCAATAGAAGCACTCACTAGTCTGTATCATCAGGAAATGGAGAAGACGCATATTTGTGCCCATTCCAAAGGAAGGTGACCCAACAAACTCCTTGACCGATGGAACACTCTCATTAGTATCACACGCAAGTGAAACTTCCTGAAGCTAATCCAACAACTGTGGCAGCGGTCCAGAGACAGGGATCTACCAGAGGTTTCTGGAAAAATTAAGTAGAGCATGTAGAACAAAGGATATTATTGCTGATAACAGAGGGAACTTGGCTAAAAGTAGAAAATACCAAAAAGATGTTTACTTTTGTTTCACTGGCTCTGTAAAGGAATTTGTGTGAATCATAACAGACTATGGATGACCTTGAGAAGAATGGGAACTCCAGAGCACTTCAATGTGCTCACTTGGAACTTGTACACGGATCAAGAGGCAGCTGTGAAAACAGAACAAAGGAATATTTCTTAGTTTAAAATCAGGAAAGGTGTGCAACCGAGTTCTATATTCTCACCATAATTATTCAATCTGTTTGATGAACAAATCATCAAAGAAGCTGTGTTATATGAAGAAGAACATGACATCAAGATTAGAGATATTAACAACCTGCGATATGAAGATGACATGAGCTTGCTTGTTGAAAGTGAGAAGGACTTGAAATGCTTGCTGATTAAGATAAACAGTGTAGATTTTAACATGGATAACTACTAAATATAAGACCAAATGCCTCAGAACTAGATCAATAGGTAACATCATGATGAATCAAAGAAATTTTGAAAATCTCAAGGATTTTGTCTTGCTTGGATCCACAATCAATGCTCATTAAACAGTAATATAGGGATAAAACAATTCAATGAATTGGCTAAATATGCTGCATAAGACTTCTTTAGACTATTGAAAAACAAGGATATTATCTTGAAGGCTAAGGTGTACCTGACCAAATACCCATGGTATTGCAATTGCTTCATGTGCATGTGAACGTTGGACATTAAATAAAGAAGACTGAAGAAGAATCCATGCTTTTGAATTGGGGTGCTGGCAAAAATATGAAAGTATAGGGAGATGCCTAAAAAACAAACAGATCTGTCTTGGAAGAAATACAGCCAGAATGCTCTTTAGTAGCAAAGATCACCATCTTGGTAGTACTTTACACATGTGATTGGGAGAGACCAGTCCCTGGAGAAGGATTATCATGCTTAGTAGAGAAAGGCTCTCAACAAAATGAACTGGCATCGTGGCTACAATGTTGGGGACAAACATCAGAACAATTCTGAAACTTGTGCAGAACCAGGCAGTGTTTCGTTCTGTTGTACATAGGGTTACTATGAGTCAGAACCAATGAAATAGCACCTAAAACAAGTCCTCTTCTGAAACTGGCTTGAATTTCTGGTAGCTCCCTGTGTAGAGGATAAGGAACACTGGTTGCTTAAGGGACAAAGAACTTAATCATAGTTAAAATTTTGGAATAGTTAATGGTGATTATAGAGCAACATTATAATTTATATCAGAAAAATGTTCATATTAAAAATGTTGAAATAGAAAAAATGTTATTATATTCACCCAAATTAAGAGGAGTCGCCAGTTTGAAATAGTGGTGTCTGGTAACTCTATTTTTATCAAAGTGTTATAGGTCCTCATTAAGGTTTGATTTCCTTTCCCACTTTTTACTGTTAAGAACAAAGAGCGATATTAGAAATGAGATATTTATATCCATTTTTGAATGTTGTAAATTCAGGTATTGTGTGGGGTTGGCAGAATTTATGACTTTTTTGTTTCTTTGTTTAATGACTTTTTCTCTCTATCAACTATTGTAAAAAATTGTATCATTCTTAAGGGAGAGTCGCTAAAGGACACAGTATAGAAGGCATTGATAAAAAATATTGACAGAAGTAGTACCTTTTTTTACATGTGACAAGCTCAGATAAAGTTTTCATCTCTCTATTCTATCTATCTATCTATCTATCTATCTATCTATCTATCTATCTATCTATCTATCTATCTATCTAGCTAGCTAGCTAGCTAGCTAGCTAGCTATCTATCTATCTATCCATCCCTATCTATCATCTACCTACCTACCTACCTACCTACCAAGCTATTAGCTATCTACCTGAAAGTATTCACATTTTTACATCTTGGTAAACACCAGTTTCTATTCACTGACACTTTTTCCTTTTCTTTAAGAAGTCTGCCCATCTTATTAATATTAATAATTCTAATATCATTTGAATTTCATGTATAATAACTATCAAAATTATAACTACATTGTTTGGTTAATTGTATACTAACAAAAGTTTTAATAAATCATTCAAAAATATTTTTAAACTTGTAGCTCTTGTTACAGGAAATAATTCTGATATCAAATAATAAAGTGACCAGTAAAAGACTTTCATGATAATATCTATATTACATTAGGATAATTCTATGAAAAACTGGTAAAAAGAAGGGGGTGCTCATGAGTAACAAAGCAACAATCTAAAATGTGCTTAGAAAATTGTTTACTTTTCAATGTATAGCATAAGGTTAGTTGCTTCAGGTCAATCCTGCCTCCCAGTGACCACGTCTGTGCTGACCAGAAGTGCTCCCCAGGGCTTTCGGGGTTGTGGCGTTTAGGAAGCAGGTCTCCAGGGTCCATCTGGGGGGGGGGGGTTAACTGACAATCTCTCAGCTATTAGTTGAATGCTTATCCATTTTCACAATCCAGAAACTACATAAATGGACACTCAACAGCTACCAATTGCATAGCATTTGATATATATCAAACACTGCTATGAATACAATAAGTATATTAACTTACTGGCACTTAAAGCTCTACGGCCGGGAAGTAGGTTCTGTTACCGAATCCTGTTTTACCGATTAGAAAACAGGTATGGAGAGACTAAGCAGTTACCTCTAGGGCATAAAGCGAAGTAATCCACAGAAACTAGATGACAACCCAGATAGTATAGTGTCAATTCTTGACTTTAACCATCACACCAATTTTTTAAGTGGTAAGGATAAAATAAATAATACTATAAAGATAAAAATACAAATAATGAGTAAGAAACAAAAGACCACCATCAGTATTTTTAAGGCCAGGGAACATTTTTTTTTGTCATGGAACAAGTAAGAAATACTTGAGCTGAGAAAAAATTCAGATTGGATCAGGAGGGAGGTCAACTACTGACCTGTAGGAGGTTCAGGCTGGATCTAGAAGAGGACATGGAACAAGGGATATCATTGCTGACTTCAGATGGCATGTTAGTCTGGGGAGACTAGGAAAACAAAATTCATAGACACTCATATGTTTATAAGAGCTTTGTATACAAGAGCGTTGAATATAGAGAAAACATCCCAACCCAGTCCAGATCAAATCCCTAAGTCCGATATTAGCCCATATGTCTGATATCAATCTCTAAAGTCCTCTTCAGTTTAACAAAATACACACAATGATGCTTAATATAAGAAGATCACAGACCAGTGGGTGGACAGTCTAGCGGATCCAGTGGTGTTGCCCATATTTCAGTACTGGCAGGGGTCTTCATGTAGCTCCTCCGGCTCCAGAGCTCTAACGGCATCAGCGTAGCTCCATCAGGCTCCTATCAATAATGTCTTGTAGGGAGTGTGCCTGTAATGCCTCCAGTGAGCTATTTTATCCCTCAGTAGTTCCAAATGAGGTCATCAAGTTGTGGCTTGATTGACAGGATCAACTACACCCCTTCACTCTGAAGTCTCAAGCTGACAACAGATTATGTAATTACCACAGAAGGGTCTTGAATGAAAGCAGAGAATATCAGAAAGAGGTCTACTTGAGTTTTATTGACTATGGAAAGGCATGTGGCTCAGAACAAATTATGGACAGTCTTGAGAAGAATTGGAATTCCAGAACATTTAATTGTGCTCATGTGGATTAAGGGACAACTTATCAACAGAACCAGGGAATATTTCATGGTTTGAAATAAGGAAAGGTGTGCAACATGGTTGTATCTTCTCACCATACTTATTCAATTTATGCTGAACAAATTATAATAAAAGTTGGATTGTGTGAAGAAGAATGCTGCATCAGGATTGGAGAAAGGCTTATTAACAACCTGTGATATGCAGAAGGCACAATCCTACTTGCTGAAAGTGAGAAGGACTTGAAGCATTTCCTGGTGAAGATCATGGATTGCATCCTTCAGTATAGATCACAACTCAATATAAAGTTGTACAAAATACTGAAGTTTTTAAGGATCTTATCTGTGTGGATCCACAATCAACACATGGAATTAGTAGTCCAGAGATCAAGAGAAATGTAGTCAAGAAGGCATTGGATGAGAGAGGGAACCCAGAGTCGACCAGCAGGTTCCTGCAGGGATGAGCGCTCTGATGAATCCCTCGGCCGTGGCAGAGGGATGTGACAGCTTTGCTATCAGACAGAATAGTGGAGATGCAGTCATGACACATTAATTAGCTTAAAATGTGATGCCTGATTGTTTAATCTCCCTTTTAGCCCTTTTAAAATTTGTTCTAGTTTTTAATCCTGCCTGTATTTTTCTCTATTGGGTATTTTCTAAGATTTATTTTGTTGTTATGGTTGATCTTTTGTTTTCCTTTTTTATATTTTTCCAGTATATGAAGACCAGGATAGGTGAAGCTATAGAGGATTAGGGACTTATAGGGGGCACAGGAAGGGGAAATTTAAGGGAAATGGAGAGCCAATAACAAATACAAGAGGGAAGAGAATGTTCTGGAATTGATGTATAGATGATTGATGTATACAATGCTCTTTAATATGTCTAAAGTATGATAAGTGTATGATATGTGAACCATATGCCAATAAAACAATATTTTTAAAAGAACAATGCATTGGGTAAATTGCACAAGACTTCTTTAGAAAGTCAAACATATTGTAAAACAAGGATGTTACCATGAGAACACAGGTGTGTGTAATCCAAGCCATGATATTTTGAATTGCCATGCATGTAAAAGGTGAACATAGGGAAGTCAGAAGAAGCATTGATGTGTATGAATTGCAGCACTGGAGAAGAATGCTGAAAGTACTATGGACTTCCAAGAAGATAAGCCAATTCGTCTTAGAAGAAGTATGGCCAGAGTGCAAGGCTTCCTCTTACATACTTACGACATATTGCCAGGAGAGACAAGTCCTTGAAAGGGGGCATCGTGCTTAGTAAAGCAGAGGGGCAGTGAAAAAGAGGAAGGCCCTCAAGAAAATGAACTGACCCACAAGTTGCAACAATGGGCTCAAGCACAGGAACAATTCGGAGATGCAGAGGACCAGGTAGTGTTTCATTCTGTTGTGCATGGGCCGACACAGACTTAATGGCATCTAAAACAACATTTCTCAGAAGTACACACTCACTGAAAGTTAAATTAAAAAAAACTAACCTAAAAAAATACTAACCCTAACAATTAACATTTCCAAATACATTGTAGCAATACATATTTGGCTACTAAAAGAAATATTTCCCTTTGATTCAATCACTAAATGTTTATTCATCGTTTGTTATGTAGCAGGTATTCTACTAGATAGTACATGATTCCAATTTGATAAATTGAATAGTAATTTAAATTATAGACCCAGAAAGCAAGACTGTCTGTGTTCAAATCCTAGCTCTATTTTTTACTAGCTGTGTGTTCCCATATAAGTCCTAGTGGCACTGTGGGATAGCAGTGAAATATGTAATAGTTATATAATTTCATGTTAACTTAATATATGGAATCCAGGACAGATGATCCCTTCAGCGCCAGTTCTAAGAGCGGCAATACCGAGAGGGTACAGGGGAGGTAGGGTAGAAAGGGGGAACTGATTACAAGGATCTACCTATAACCTATAATGTGGGGGAGGGACAACAGAAAAGTGGGTGAAAGGAGATGCTGCACAGTGTAAGATATGACAAAATATAACACTCTATAAATTATCATGAGGGAGAGGTGAGGGGGGAGATGAGCTGAAACCAAGGGCTCAAGTAGAAAGCAAATGTTTTGAGAATAATGATGTCAACAAATGTACAAATGTGCTCGACACAGTGGATGTATGTATGAATTGTGATAAGAGTTGTACGAGCCCCCAATAAAATTACTAAAAAATAAAAGTGTAGGGGTGGAATCTAGCTTGTAAATCAGGTCACAGTCAGATGGTACCTGTTTGTGGGTGTGGCTTTCTCATAAGGAGGGACCTTGGAACCTCCCATCTCTCTCTCTGCCTTCACCTTCATGCCAGTGAACCATGCTGAGACCTACTCAGCCATTTAATCCACAAGATTTATCACCCACGAGGCTGTAATCTTCCGGTATTTTACATTAGGGACCCAGGAACTGTCATTCTCTCTTTCTCCCTCTCTCCCTCTCTCTCTCTTTGTGCCTTCACCTTCCTGTTGACTGTCCATGCTGAAACCCATGAAAGTCCTGGAAATGAATCCACCACCACTGGATCCACAAGACTTTGTATCCACCAGCCTATGATCTTCCTGCATTCTACATCATTGTGGATAGCTACATGAGTCTGAAGACGATTTATGGACTAGTATCAACTTATGGAGATGATCTGGACTGACCTGGGGTGTTTTCCTGATATTTAAATACCTCTTGATATAAAGCTTTCTCTTACACATATATGAGTATCTCTGGATTTGTTTCTCTAGTCAACCCGGCCTACCACAGGCTGCTAACCACAAGGTCAACCTTTCAGACCCCCCAGTCACACTGTGGGAGAAGGAAAAGGCTTTTTGCTCCTATAAAGATTTAAAGTCCCAGAAAGCATATACATGGTCTCTAGGAGTCAATGTCAACTTGATAGCAGTAGGTTTGGTTTGGGGTGTGGTTTTAGGCTGGAAACTGTGCCTCGGTATTAAGAATTGAAAACACAGAACATATAAATGGATAAATGGAATGATATAAGCAATGTGATGGAAATGGTCTCTTGTGCATAGAAACAGTGAATAGGTATAAAGAAGCTATCAATCAATTGAGGGAAACTAACCAAATTAATTGTAGTAGGGGGGGGTTAAAATCTCATGGAACTAATTATTATCTTTCCATTCATTTTTCCACTATCTTTGGAAGCATGCATTTAAAATGTACTGAGAGTGGCAAATAACATATGCAAAACCAAGAGGAACATTTAATTTGGGGGATGGATGCAAAGGATCACAAAAGTAATACTCGTGTAGGGCTTAAAGGATGAGTAGGAATCTAGACAATGGCAAATAGGAGAAGGAAGAAACCGCATCAGGAGGAAGGGCCTAAGGGTCCTCAAACTTTTTAAACAGGAGGCCAGTTCACTATCCCTCAGACCCGTTGGAGGGCTGGACTATAGTTAAAAAAAAAACAAACCTATGAATAAATTCCTATGCACGCTGCACATCTTATTCTGAATTAAAAAATAAAACACCCAGTGGCCTGGATAAATATTCTTGGAGGGTCGCATGTGGCCCGGGGGACATAGTTTGAGGACCCCTGGCAGTATATCCAAGGATCAATTACAAAAGGCAGAATAACAATAGGATATTTGGGTGAAAGTGTAGAATAACAATAGGATATGAGGGTATAAATGTAGAATAACAATAGGATATGAGGGTGAAAAAACGGGGAAACATTAGTGAAGACTAAAAATATTTTTCTAATGGCAATATCAAAGGACAAGACATGTGGAGAAAGCTTACAGCTCCAACACGGAAGGAAAAGCTGGTTTCTACTCGCCTCAAGGATGGTGGTTCAAATCCCACCAGTTGCTCTGCAGGAGAAAAAGAAAGCTACTTACTTCTCTAAAGATATACAGCCTTGAAAACTCTAGATACATTAATTATCCATCAGAATTTACTCAAAAACAGGGGGGTGTTTTGCGATAAATATGTACGCTGTAAAAATAAATAGCCAGATTGACAAGACTCACATAAAACAGTAGCAATACTGAAAGAGCTGAAGTGTACAGATTGCTGAGGTAGAATCTATACAACTTCATTAAAAAAATATTTCTCTGCTTGAAAAATTAGAATAATTGATTAACTTTTCACAGGAAAGAAGAGGCAAAATAATAAGACATATGAAATACATTCGTTTACCTTCTATAAAGAACAATGAGTCAAGTTCTAACTTGTTATGTTCATCGTTAACACAGAACTTACAGAGAAGGCTAGATGATTTATCAGGGTTGGACTAGATATTCCAAAGTCCTATCCAATCAGAGATGAATTTACAGATCAGCAAATAAAGTTTAAGTTTCAAGGTTCTCACAAGGGTACCTCTGATGGCTGAGAGGACATATCATTGTTAGTTATGGGCTCAAGGTAGAAGGCCAAGCTTCACTGAAGGAGTGAGTGAAAAACAAGCCTCTAGCAATTGAAGAAAACCAACTGATACGTTTCAACAAACAAATACAATGCCGGAAGCATTCACTTATTTATACCAAGAAATTTCAAAGCCAACTTTGGCCAACCAGGTGAAGGAACGTGGCTTTGTGCCCATTCAAAGAAAGATAATTGAGAAGAATGTTGAAAGTAATGAGCAATATCATCAATTTCATATACAAGTAAAATTATGCTAAGGATAAATCAAAAACAGTTGCAGAAATATGATAGAGAACTACCAGAAAAACAAGCCAGATTTAGAAGAGGATATGGAAGGACGAATAGCCTTGCTTATGTCAGATGTATCTTGACTAAAAACAGAGAATAACAGAGAGAATGTGTACAAGTGTTTTATTGACAGTGAAAAGGCATTTGATAGTGTGGATCTTAACAAAGTGTGGTTAAGAAGATTGGGAATTCCCTAATATTTAGTTGTGCTCATGGAGACCTGTAAATAGAACAAGAGGCAGTCATTCAAAATGAGGAAAGGTTTGTGCTGGAGTTGTATCCTTTCATCAAACTTACTCAATCTGCTTGCCAATAAATGTAAAAGTTGGACTATAAAAGACCATGACATCAAGATTGAAAGAAGACTCATTAACAACCCAAGAAATGCAGAGGACACAAACGTGCTTACTGGAAGTGGTGATGTGAAGCACTTATTGATGAAGACCAGGTTTTCAGCCTGCATTGCACTGCAACATAAAGAAAACAAAAATCCTCAGAGTTGAACCAAAAAATGCTATCATGATAAGTGGAAAAATGATTGAAGTTGTCAAGGACTTCATTTTACTTGGGTTCATAATCAACATTAAATAAAATTCTTATTCTGAAAATATAATTGTGTATTCACAATTCTATATGTACCTCATTAAAGAGAGTCCTATGAAATTATATAGACTTCAGGGCCCCCAAACCTGAAACAGACCTTTCTTCCAATCCTGGACTATGGTAGAATTAGTTGAGGCCATATTTTCACCTTGTTCTATAAGAATTTATTCACCAAGTAAACAAACTGAAATATATTAAGAGCTATTGACCATCAATTAAACATCGAAAAATGTTGAATAATTAATGTTTGTATATCATCATACAATGATGAATGAAAAATAGATGGAAGGATAAATGGCATTTTCAAAGTCATTCTTTGTAAAAGATTAAAAGCGCTTTCTGGGATACTTTTATAAATAGGTATATTATTGGCAGTCATAAGACCCAGGTCTAGTTCTGGATCTAACATTGATTACCTTTGTAACCATGGATATGATACAATTACTCTCTATTCTAACTCTGAAAGTTCTTGCATTTATCAACTTCACTCCTTTTTCAATTAATCTTCTCTCAGTCTACAGCAACAAACTCTTAAATGATCTTCATGCCTCTGGTTTCTATTTCCACCAACTCCCACTTTCTGATGAGCTAATTTTCACAGATATGTCTTTGATGACTTTCATACTACTTAAAAATTGAATGCAAAATCAGTTTGTCAAGAAAATCTCTAAATATGACCAATAGATACCAATGTGACTTTATCATTAAATATATCTCCATGTCCAGCCAGACAGGGTGCAGGGTACCAATGATGAAACATACTACTTTCCTCTAGTTTCTAAATGCTTCCTCCTCCCCCACTATCATGATCCCAATTCTACCTTACAAATCTGGCTAGACCAGAGGATGTACAGTGGTACAGATAGGAACTGGAAACACAGGGATTCCAGGATAGATGATCCCTTCAGGACCAGTGTTGAGAGTGGTGATACCTGGAGAGTGGGGGGGAAGGTGGGGTATAAAGGAGGAACCGATTCCAAGGATCTACATATAACCTCCTCCCTGGGCGATGGACAACAGAAAAGTGGGTTAAGGGAGACGTCTGACAGTGTAAGATGTGACAAAATAATAATAATTTATAAATTATCAAAGGTTCATGAGGGAAGGGAGAGTGGGGAGGGAGGAGTAAAATGAGGAGCTGATACCAAGGGCTCAAGTAGAAAGCAAATGTTTTGAGAATGATGATGGCAGCAAATGTACAAATATGCTTGACACAATGGATGTGTATGCATGGATTGTAATAAAAGTTGTATGAGCCCCCAATACAATGATTAAAAACTTAAAAATATATATCTCCATTTCCTTAAATATAAGTGGCTTCTAAAAGTTCATGTGAAAAAAATCTCATTATCTTTTCATTCATTTTCTTCACACTTTTCCATCACCCTTTTCAAAAACTGTACATCTTTGTTACAGTGCCATGACTATATCCTACCTTGTCTCATTTGCTCAAACTTCTTCCTATTTGGAGTTCTCTCCACATTTGTTTCTGGTCATCAATGACATTGGGTCTTGTACAACAACCACCTCTTCCATAATTATTTCCAGAATTAATTTTCCCCATCAATTCTCATAGGACATTATTCATTCCTCAATTAATAATATCCATCATATAGCAAAGTGGACAAGAATGCTAGCTGTGAGTCAGAGAAACATGCCTTCAAGTCGATATATAACTTCAGGCAAATTATTTAATTGCCATGAATTCAATTTTCATGTATGTAATAGATAATATGCATATGAATTATTCTATAGCTGTTGGAAATGGTGTGAATTTGGCAACTGGAAGAAGAATAAGCACTCAGGTTACTAGACCGTGTAGTCCACTATGTCAATGACAGTTCTCCATATTGTCAGCCACTGGAGTGAGATTCTGATGTTGTCAGCTGCTCTGTCAAGTTGGCCCCCAAGTCATCTTGATCCCATGCACAGTGGAACAAAATGACTAGTCTTGTGCCATCTTTGTGACTGGTGGTGAATTGAATTATTGTGATTCATAGTGTATTAAATAGCTGATTTTAAAAATCATTTTATTGGGGTCTCTTACAGTTCTTATCACAATCCATACATCCATTGTGTCAAGCCATGTGCATATATATATTCCCATCATCATTTTCTTTTTATATATAAAATATTCTTAATCATTTTATTAGGGGATCCTGCAACTCTTATCACAATCCATGCATCCATCCATTGTGTCAAGCACATTTGTACATTTGTTACCTTTATCATTTTCAAATCATTTTCTTTCTACTTGAGCCCTTGGTATCAGCTTCTCATTTTTCCCTTCTCTCCCCCACCCTCTCTCCTTCATGAACCCTTAATAATTTATAAAATATTATTTTTCATATGCTATACCGACTACTGTCTCCCTTCACTCACTTTTCTGTTCTTTGGCCCCTAGGAATGGGTTATATGTCCATCATGGTGATTGGTTCCCTCTTTCCTCTCCTACACCACTTTCCCATTCCCTTCCTGATATTCCTACTCTCATTATTGGTCCTGGGGGTTTTAATCTGTCCTGGATTTCCTGTGTTGCAAGCTCTGATCTGTACCAGTGTATATGCTCTAGTCTAGCCAGATCTGTAAAGTAGAATTGGGATTGTGATAGTGGTGGGGGGTAGCATTAAAGAAGGAAGAAAGTTGTATGTTTTATCAGTGTTCTACTGTACCCTGACTGACTCATCTCTTCTCTTCCTTGAGACCCCTTCTTTGAGGGGATATCCAATTGTCCCCCTCATTTGCATCGATATAAGCTTTTGTTCTGGGTCTTTGATGCCTGATACCTGATCCCATGGACACATCATGATAACACAGGATGGTGTGCTTCTTTCTTGTGGGCTTTGTTGCTTCTCAGCTAGATAGCCGCTTGTTTATCTTTAAGAATATATATTTTTTTGATAGCTGGACACCATCAGCTTTCTTCACCACATTTGCTTATGCACCCATTTTGTCTTTAGCAATTGTGTCAGGGAAGGAGAGCATAACAGAACACCAGGTCATTAAAACTAAGTGTTCTTGTGTTGAGGGAGAATTTGAGAAGCCCAAAGTTCATCTGCTACCTTAATTCTTAACATAAATATATGTACATAGAGCTATTTCCCTATCATTATCTAAAAGTATATTTACATATGTACACACTAGACCTCTATAAATGCCCTTTGCCTCTTAGTTCTTTTCTCTATTTCCTTTTACTTTCCTCTTGCCCCACTATCATGTTCAAACTTCATTCAGGTTTCAGTAATTTCTTTCAGCTATATTGCACTTGATCAAGTCCCATAAGGCATTCTATGCCCTTCTCACCATTGATATTAGATCACTTATTGTTCCTTTGTCCCTGGGCTTGTTCCTCCCCCTTACCTGTGTCCCCCCAGAACCGTCAATCCCATTGTTTTCTCCTTGGATTGTTTATCCTACCTATCTTATCTAGATAGACATGCAAAAACAATAATAAGCACAAAAATAAAAAGGAGCAAAACAAAATACAAATGAAAACAAAAAAGAAAAGTCATAAATAGGTCCAAGTCTATTTGTTGATCTTTAGGAGTGTTTTCTTGTGGAGTCTGATGGGGTGCCACACCCTGAACCCAAAGTCCATTTTTGGTGTTCCTTGGGGACATCATTGATTTGCTCCCCTTGCTGCTCTGTTGCTCTCACTTAGTGTTTCACCCTGATGTAGTGAGGTGAGATCAGGCACAACTCCAGCACATTTTTTTAAATGGCTGATTTTTCAAAAGTACATCACCTGGCCTTTATTCCTATTCATTCTTAGTCCAGACTCTTCACTGAAACCTCTTCAGCATCACAACAAGGCAAGCCTCTGCTAACAGACAGGTAATGATTTGGCTTTGGTTTGCTTTTACACTGGTCAAGTGTGGAATACAGGTTTCCTACATTAAACAAAAGGACTCTTTCAGTGGACCAGCATTTTCCTCACTTTGTAATGAAGGGAAAGATTTCCTTTAAGAAGGTTGTTCAGACAGTGAGGAAATGTTTTGTCTCCTATCTGGCTTCTTTCTTTGGAAGATTATTTTCAGCAAGTAAACCAAGAAAGGAAGACTGAATGTTATGATACAAGGACCAAACCCAACCCCTAGACCTTTGACAATTTGAGTTAATTTAATTTTATCTCCTTCCAGTGAAAATTCTTCAAGAAGTAATTCCGAAAAAATAAATAAAATTGTATGTGAAGTATCTTTATCTTTTTTGTTTGAAAAGAAAATTAGCACACCTGTTTCTCAGGAAGTAGATGCCTAATTTTTATTATAAGCATATAATCATTGCTTTAGCTGTAACACTGAGTTAAGAGAGATGAAGTATTTAGACTTGGGTCATTTATGTCTTTAGATAGAATGTAGCCATTGAGTGTGATGAATATTATGGAGGGATGCACCCTTGCTATCTTGGAAATATAAACAAACTCCATTACAGTTCATAACAACCATACAGAACAGAGTAGAGCTGCCCCTGAGGGTTTTAGAGGCTGTAATATTTACAGGAACAGCAACTCTCATCTTTCTCCAGGGGAGCAGCTAGTGACCTCAAACTGCTGACCTTGTCATCACAGGCCAACTCATCACCAACTGTGGCCACCAGGACTTCTTAAGCATACAAAATGAGAACCTAATTTATAAGGTAGCAATAGGGCACTCTTGTTACTAAGAATCTAAAATAAAGATATGGGAAGAAACTTATTTTATTGTCTTCCTAATAATGTAACATATTCTCATCACTTCACAATATAATAGAATCTATCGTGTGAAGCTTCTACATATGTGACAATTGAGGCAAATGCCTCATTATTTCACCTCATAATAATAGTACACCTATCTGTATCTCTTTGAAATTCCATTAACATTTGGATTTTAAGTTTAACCCGAATCTCAAAGGGAATTTTTGCTGAATGAACATCAAAACATTGACAACTATAGATTTTTTATATCTATACAATGAAGGTCAGCTAAAACCTTATGCATGGCTTCAAAACATTGCCAGGTATAGAAGGCCTAAAGAATGGAAGCAGGACATTGTTGGAGATGCTTCCTGAGGATAGGTTCCTGGGTCAGAGGGCACTCAAAATTTGACCAAGGAGGAACTGATTTCTTGGAGTGGACTTGACATAGTAAAGTGGGTCTGGTAAAGCCTGTGGGAGTGGAGACCTCTGGATATTCATTTGCTGGTGGGCTATGACTCAATGTAGGGGGAAACAGTTGCAAAAATATTCTAATGATAGAAATTTGAATGTTTTAATTATGAATCTTGGAAAATTGGAAGTAGTTAAATGTGAAATTAAATCCATACAGAATAATATCCTAACATTAGTGAGCTGAAATTGGCTGGTACTGGCTATTTTCAATCAGAAAATCATATGGTTTACTCTGCCAAGAATAACATGATCAAGAGGAAAAGCATTGCCATGCATTGTCAAAAATTACATCTTAAAACTGCCTCTTGACCCATGTACAAGTTCCACTTAAGCTCACTCCAGTGCTCTGGACTCATTCTTTTCAAGGTTATCCATAGTTTATTATGATCCACACAGTCAAATAACTTGGCATACACAATGAAACACACATAAGCATCTTTGTGATATTCCCTGCTCTCAGCCAAGATCCATTTACCATCAGCTATGATATTACTTATTCAACATCCTCTTCTGAACCTCTGGCATCTCCCTGTCAATGTATTGCTGCAGACTTCTTGGATGATCTTCAGCAAAATTTTACTTTCATGTGTTATCAATGATATTGTTCTATAATTTGAGCATTCTGTTGTGTGGGGTGTAAAACCCTATCTCAGGTCAGAGTCCTGCTGCACTCATTTGAAAGGTAATTTCCTCCAGGCATGGCCTCCTTCTAATATAGGTGGATGCTGTGGAAAAGCACATATGCTTCTTTGTGGGGTCTAGATATCTGTCTAAATCCAGTTTTTAAAACTTTAGTTAAAGGTCTGTTGTATTGCCTGCTGATTCTGGAAATTATTCTGGAAGTTGCCTGTCATCTGGCCTGCCAGTGTTGAATTTATTCCCCCTGCCACCATCAGCCTGTGGTCTTCCTGAAGATCTTCAGTTCACCAGTACTTACAGATACGCAAGCCCAAAGCCTCCAGCCTAAAATTGAAACTGGGGACTTAGAATCAGCATGGACTTGGACTGTCTGTTTCTACACTTCTTTATACAGTACAACCCGAACCTTGACACTAATCTGTTCTAGAAGGAGCATCGAGATGCAATGCAGACAGGTTCTGAATCAATTTTTCCCATAAGAAATAACTGAAAATGGAGTAATCCAGTCTCAAACACCTAGTTTTTACCCTTTTTGTACAAAACATTACATAGAAATTTCAAAGTACATAAGTTCAGAGTTAAATGATATAACTTAAATAAGAAATACATTTTTAAAAATTTAACTATAGTATGGCCAATACCTTGAGATTGATGAGGATCTGAATCTGTGAACACGGATGTGGAGAGGAGGTATGGAGAGAGAGTCATTGTTTGGAAGGGGAATCCCCTTCCATAAAATCAACTGGGAGCTGCTTTTCAGAAGTTTTACCCTTCTTGCCTGTTTTCATTAGGACCTGGCTGGCTTTCTCTTAAAAAAGCCAACATTCTGTCTAATTTGGTCTGCTTGTTGGCAATTCCTTAACTGTTTTCTAAAAGGGTTGATTAAATTATCATCAACAATAGTGATAACACGGTTAACCGATTTCTTATCATGACTATTCTTTTCAAAAAATTCCTACTTAGGACCATGTTTTTTTAATCTAAAAACAGTACAATGAGCCACAATACTAAGAAAATTATAGCAAAATGCTTGGAAAACAGCCACTAAAGGTTTAAATGTGTATTAACAATGATAGAAACATGAACTGCTTCTGCTTACAAAAGTCACGGGCATTGGGTTGGATTCCAATGTTTTTGTTCCAGCTCTAATGCAAATTTCTTTGACATTTTGCGTTGAAATCCGACTGTGGTGAGTACTGACGCAGTTGAGTGGCGGGGTTCTACCCTATATGTACTTCTGTAAGCATGACTGGCTGTGATGCTTTAGTGGACCCTGTTTCAGACAGCCATGTCCCAAGGTGAAATGAATGCTTGTCAAAACTCTTCATTTTGTGGTTCAATTAGATATTTACAGTAATGGATGGAGGAGGAGAGGTGTTGAAAGAAGGCTGTTAAAGAGCCCCTAAAATCACAGCTGACAGTGACCTTGAGGCAAGAATAAATATAGTTCGTGAACTGTATCGATCCAAAAGGAATTTTTAAGTTTCATGAAATTCTGCCTCTTTCTCCATATGTACAAAAGTATGTTACCTCTCCTACACTCTACATTTAGTCTTCATAAAATATTCAGATATGTTGCTTTCCAATGTCAATTAAAAGTAAATTAGCAGAAGAAGGAAAATCCATGTTATAAAATGATGGAAAGATTACCCAGCATAACTATAATTATTATAAAAGGGACAGGAAAAAGAAACATGGATGTTATGCAATTTGAAGAACTTCTTAAGTCCCACAATGTTTATTTTCTACAGATGATTTTTAAGAAGAGAAATAGACCTTGGGAATCTTGGACAACCCTATGGCAATATAAAGAGAGAGAGGTTAGACACGCAGCTAGAAAGTGCATCTATCTTCAGAATAACTTGCCAGCCAGTTTGCAGTGCCTCCTTATTTACCTCTATCACTCCCAGAGGAAATGTACTTGATTGTGGGCCATGACTAATTTGTAATGAGTGTTCCAGGAATATAAAAGCAAAAAACAGGTGCCATTCTCTGCTCAGAAACTTTAGCAGAGACTTTTTAGGTGGGAAGAGGACCTAGCAGAGGTAAAGGGCACATAAGAGGAGAAAGTATATATAGAGAGGAAATCAAGTCTAATTATGAAGAGTCATAGTTTTGCTTCTAATAAACATCCTTGGAAAGACTCTCAGGAAGGTTAAATGATTTTTTATAATGAATTGGTAAAAACACTCGGCTGCTATAACTAACTGTAAGGTCAGTGGTTTGAAACCACCAGCCACTCCCTGGGGAAAAAAGTGTCAGCCGGCTTATGTAAACACTTACAGCCTTCAAAACATTATGGAGCCACTCTATGTTGTCCTACAGGGATGCTGAGTCAGAATTGACCAGGAAGCCGCAGGTTTGTTTGGGTCTGGAAGAAGATTGAGTTCCAAGAATAGTGTGGAAGGTTCAGTGATTAACCTGCTCAGTAGTTCATTGCCAGTTCAGGGGATTTAACCCCAGGTAGCTCTACAAAGAGCTGGTTTCGAAATGTGGGTTTGTACTCCAAAATTAAACCCATTTTTAAAAATGAGCCTTGCACCTGTCACCGATTAGTAACAGAAGGTCAGATGCTTCCCCCTTTACACCAAGAGCCCTGCATATTGTGCACACAATAAAAGAACCTCTCTGATGCTCATCAGCAGAAGATTGTGAACCATGATGGACAGGCGAAACGGTAGATAATTAAACCTTAACTAAGAACTGTCGATGAACCTATTGTTAGAGATGCTTGAGAATAGAAACTACAGAGGCAATCTGTTAAAAAACTAGTTTTTCAAAAAGAGAATTACACAAAGTGCTCCTGTTTTTGTAAATATACTGCCAGGTTTTGAAATACTATTTTTCATTCAAACAATAAAAATCTTGAGGAGTCAACAACAGAAAATCACTAATACACATACAGCTGCATTTCCGGCTAGACAAATTCTTTAAACAAACAAAACAACAACAAAGAACAGCCCGGCCCAGCAAAATAATTTCACTATTTAGGCCTTAGCCCAAAACTATTAAGAAACACTACAAAATAGTGTCATGTGTAGTGAGATAATGGAGAAAAGACCTACATGTATCTTTCAAGAACTGATAATCTGAAAAGGGCAACTTTATTCTAACTTCAAATTGAGATTCACAAAAGATAAAAATCTTTCATTCCTTTATTTCTGAAAATGTAAGTACACACAGCAAAATAGGCTGGTGTGTGCATGTGGGTATGTACCTGTGTACATTGACTTGTGGGGAAGATATTTAAGTCCCAAGATTCATATAGAAATTCCAGCATAGTTAGCAGCAATATACGTTAATAGGAATGTGAAAAGAGAAAGAGATCTTTTTACCTTCACACAATCAAAAGATAATGAAAATCTGAACTAAAACAATGACAGGAAGGAAGAAAACAAATGACAGATGTGATAGTTTTATACAATGAGACTTATTAATGGATGATAGTGAGCATGGGGGACATCTTCCATGTGTCCCTCCAGGTTCACTTTCCATCTTTTTACCTCCACTTTATGATACAGGACAGGCTTACCTATGTGGACTACATCAATGGGTCTCCTTATGCTACAGACTCTGGCTCAATTTAGATTTAATTAATAGAAGACATCAACATAAAATGGAGACAAGAAAAAAACAAGTTTGGAATGGTCAATATGCTAGCTTTCCACTTGCCCCCTCAAAAATTGCTAACAATGCTGTTCTATGGCAGCAGAACCACAGGTCTGCCTCAGTTTTGTCTCTGAGTCCTGATAACCACTTCTTACCTACTCTTATTAGGCCTGGGAATTAGTTCTTGGTTGGTAGTCACCTAAGAGTAGTGGAACGTTACTTCTTGATTTCTCCAAACCTTGTCCTCACCTTTGTATACATTCCCTCAGCTAAGTTCTCCAAATTATTCAATTATAGCTGCCCTTTTGCTGTCAAGATCTTGATTAATAGAATAAAAGAGTTTTGTAAAACAAAAGCCATTATATTTGAAAAGCAAGATAAACTCAGATACCCATGCCTAGAAATATCATAATCAAACAAAAGGTTAAAAAAAACTGTTAGAGGGAGAGAATCTGGAGAAGACCTAAGATGAACTGAACTGTCACCAAGACACTTGAGTAATATAACATAATTTCTCATCATTGAGTGATACAGTTTCTCATCAGAAGCATTGGAGGCCAGAAAGTTATGGAATAGCATATTCTTACAGCTAAAAGATAATAGAGTCTCAATGAAAGTCTGCTGAAATCAATGCAGTAGAACCACTGAGAAGGATACTCTACTCTTCCAGGTCACAGGAGTAGCATCAGAAAGATAAGTAGACACAGGTCCACTAGGTTTAAAAGAGCTGTAGGATTGGGGCTTAACACTGGAGTGGCCTGCTCAGGGTCTTGCTTTAGGCCCCCCCACAGTTACAGACAGTTCAGGGCTTTATTTGAACCCCACCATTGCTATGGTTAGTTAGGGGCTTTTATTTTCTGCCATAGTCATGGCTGTCTCACATACCCCCCTTTTTTGTTGTTGTTTTATGTTTTGCTCCTTCTTTCTTCCCTACACTGCTGCAGCCAGCTCAGGGCTTAGTTTTAACCTTGCCACAGCTGTCCTCCGTGCACAACCGGCCACTATGGGCACACTTACCTACCCCCTGGGGCATGCTCCATAACTGTGAGCACCACCATCATGGCTTCCCATGCTACTGACCTGCAGAGTGACAACCTTACTACCCATAACTTCCCTGCCCACGATGCCTCAGAGGGTCACTTGATCTTCCCCCCAAATAGGTAATCCCAGGTGTCTAGGGAGACATTAAATCCATGGTGAAATAAAGAAGCAGCCCAATCTGAGAGCACAGCTGATTACAGGTAACCTCCAGAATCATTGTTACTAGCTTCCCAGAGAGATAACTCAGGGCACTTGACTCCCAGGAAAATAGCACCAAGCTACAACAACACACAGGCAACACACAGGCAACCAAAAGCAACACCCTCTACAAGAAAGCAGGAGAAACAAAATACAATAACAAAGGAAGACCTGAGCCTAGTGTTGTACACAGAAAAGGCACATGTTGAATCACCTCAGAAATAAATCCTCATGATGCTCCTTGAAGGATATGAAGGAATAAATACATAAAAAGGATGATATAATAGGAAAGGCAGAGTCCACATACTGAAAGGAAATACAAGACTTATGGGATGTGGTAACAGAATCAAAGAATGAGGTAAGAGACCTCACCAACAGACTAGAAGAGAACTATATCAGTGATCTCAAAGAAAGCATGAAGATTTCAACAAAGGGGAAAGGCAATCAAACAAGATAATCAAAGAAGCTGAAGAAATCTGAGAATAATAATTGATACTATGAAGAGGAACAACATTCACATAATTAGGATCTCAAAACAAGACACAATGAAGAAATCCACAGCCAAAATAGCAATGGCATTCCTGAAAGAAAATTCCCCCAACTTAATGAATGAGAATCAGACAATCATCCAGGAAGCAGAGAGGACACCAATAAGACTGAACTTCATGAAGAATTCACTTAGGCTTATAGCAGTCAAATTATCCAACATTGAGGAACAGGAGAATGTCATAAGAGAACAAAAAAGGCAGACCAAAAAAATGGGTACTCAGATAAGAATATGTTCCTACTTATTAGCAAACACAATGAAGAAGAAGAGAGAGTAGAATAGCATCTTCTGAATGTTGAAAGAAAATAACGCCAACCCAAGAGTCATCTATCTCACCAAACTATCTATCAAAATGGATGGAGAGGGAGGAATTTTCCAGGACAAAGAAAAACTCAAATAATATGTTAAAAGTAACGCAGCACTGCAAAAAATTCTCCTCAACTTACTTTGGACAGAAGACCAACCTTTACCAAGCACAAATAGGACATCACCATATAGCGTAATTCCATTCTGAAGTCAACAGACCAAAAACAACCCCAAAGATAACATAAGCCCAGCAGTGAATACCCTACACAAGTATACAACACACTGACAAGGAAGTAGCTGGAAAGAAACTAACACAAAAGGTATGAGATGACAACAAAGAATCCACATATGGAGATATATATACACCCAGCAAACGTCAATTTTTTAAAAAGCAGGAGTTTCAATCCTAAGCTCTGACAAAATTGATCTCAAGGTGCAAGTCATAATAAGAAAGAATAGGGGAACTATATAATGCTCAAGAGATCAGTAGATCAAGAGCCAGTGAACATAAGAAATATATGGAAATATATATAAAGAAGATTTTTTTTAAAAAAGGGAAAACAGAGGGTGAACAACTTTCTTTTTCATAATGAGTGGGTACTGGCCCAAGTTAGAGATGAAATTAGGAAGTTCTCAGAAACCAATGAGAATCAGAACACCATGTACCAAAACCTATAGGATACAGCAAAAGCAGTTATCAGAGGATGTTTGATAATGACAAATACACATATGAAAATGGAAGAGAGACTTATGGTCAATATGCTATATCACAAAAACTCTGGCAATTAGAATAGATTCAACAGAATAATCCCTCTAACAACATTTAGAAAGAAGAAAGAGAGAGAGAGAGAGAGAGAGAGAGAGAGAGAGAGAGAGAGAGAGAGAATAAAATCAGGGCAGAGATAGAGAGGGGGAAGATAAGAGCACAATGAAAAATCAGCACAGTAAAAAAGCTGGTTCTCTGAAAGGATAAACAGAACCGAAAGACCTTTAGCAATCCTAAGAAAAGAAAGGAAAGCGACATCAGTTGCCAGAATGAGGGAAGAAACAGGGCAAATTACAACTGAACCTACCCAAATTTTAAAATTACACAGTACTACAGAGTCACTAAGTTTTAACTGAAGTGTACTCGTGACTCTCTGGGGTGCTTGGAGACACTGTGTCCTTGTCATGTTTTCCCACATTCTGAGATGCCCTGTGTACACTGAGAACACAGCTACATTTGTTAAGATAAGATTAGTTCCAAGGAATTGTTTCTATTTAGAGCATTTTTATCATGATGTTATTGTTATACTATGCACACAATGCACTCACATATAAAGCTGTACATTGGAAATAAAATTTGTCTTAGGATCATCAGTCCACTTGCCACACCTTTTCTTCAGTTCGTCACTCACTTCAGGTCCATACCACTGGACAGTAACAAGTACTGCAAAAGTCTGTACTTCAATGAATAACACAATGTGGAAGACATGGGAAAATACTTGGGAAAATAATCCTTCCCCAGATTATGCTATATTATGAGCAGACTCATAGCAAAATAAGAAACATATAAGGTTATCAAGGAACTACACCAAATAAATATCGCCCAGCCCACACAGATTCACAGGAGAATTCTACCAAGCATACATACCAGGGAAGAGCTGACACCAATTCTATACAAGCTCTTCCATTGCAAGGACAGCAAACTCTCAAACATGTTCTATGAATCTAGCATAACACTGGTACCAAAAAGCAGTAAGGATTTCACAAGAATATAGAACTACAAACCATTCTCTCTAATGAACATCAATGCAAAAAGCCTCAACAAAATTTTGGCCAATAGAGTGCAAAATTACATAAAACAAATAATTTACCAGGACCAAGTGTGATTAATACCAAGGATGCAGGGATGGTTCAACATCTGAAAGTCCACTAACATTATCCATCACATCGACAAGAAAAAGGACAAGAACTACATGAAAATATCCATAGATGAAAAAAAAATAAAAAACAAACAAACAAACAAAAAATATCCATAGATGCAGAAAAACCATTTGACAACATTGAACACCCATTCCTAGTTGAGATAATCAAAGAAGACAGGATTGGAAGGAAACTACCTCAATATAATACAAGTTATATATGAAAAACAACGGCCAACATTATCGTGTAAGTCTGGGTATTTTAGAGAAACAAATCCACAGAAACTCATGTATAAGAGAGTTTTATATAAAGGTCAAGTGCACATCAAGAAAACATCCCAACCAAGTACTGCACAAGCCCACAAGTCAAACATTTACCGATATGTCCGACACCAATCCAGAAAGTCCTCCTCCATCTCACAAAACACACACTATGATGCCAACTGCAGGAAGAAAGCTGAATCAGTGAACATGTAAGCATCTCAGCACTGGCAGGGGTCTCCAGGGATCTGTTCCGGCACCCAGGGCTGCATTGGGGTTGGTCCATGCAACTTCTCCTTGGGGATGTCCTGTAGAAAGTGAGCCTTGCCAGCTGAAGCAGGGAATTGGTTAAGGCAGCTTCACCCTGACCATCACAAAGTAAGATACCTGAAAACTAGAAAGTCGAGGCTCACCGAGCCATTTGTTGCTCTGCACTTCAATTAACCCCACATGTATTTATCAGCCAGATTGGCACAATAAACTAACTAACTCAATTATAGTCAATGGAGAAAAGATAAAAACAATCCCACTGAAACAGGGGACTAGACAAGGATGTTCCTTGTCTCCATTTTTATTCATGATCCTTCTGGATGTCTTAGCTAATAGCATTAGGCAACGGAAGGACATCAAAGGTATTCATCTGGGGAAAGAAGAAATGAAATTACCTTTATTGGCAGATGACATGAAAACCCCAAAAGCTCCACACTAGGAGTGTTGGAAACAATACAGGAATTTGATGGAGTGGCAGTATGCAAAATCAACAAATAGAAGTCAAATGGATTGCTATATACATCGGAAAAGATCACAGAAATGGATCTCATGAAGGTAGTATCCTTCACAATAACCAAGCATAAATTGGGATATCTAGGGATAGATTTAACCAAAACAAACAAACAAACAAACAAAAAACCCAAAAGATATATATGAGGAAAACTAGAAAACATTGTTACAAGAAAATAAAAGTTACCTTCACAAATGGAAGAATATCCCATGCTCGTGGATCAGAAGACTAAATATTGTAAAGATGTCAATACTACCCAAGGCAATATATAAGTTCAATGCAATCCCGATACAAATACCATCACCGTTCTTCAAAGAAATGGAAAAGCTGACTACGAACTTCAAATGGAAAGGGATGATGCCCAGAATCAGCAAAGACTTCCTCAAGAAGAATAAAGTCACAGGACTTTCATTACCTGATTGTAAAACCTACTACGAAGCCACAATTGCTAAAATAGCAATGTACTTGTATAATGACAAACACTCACATCAATGGGAAGGAAGAGAAATTCCAGAAATGAAATCAGCAGCAAAAAGGCAACTGATTTTCTATAAGGGCACAAAAAGCATCAAATGAGAAGTGGATGACCTATTTAATAAATGGTGCTGGAAGAAACAGATATCTACCTGCAGAAAAATAAAGCGAGACCCTTCCCTCACTCCATACATGAGAACAAATTTAAAGAGGATCACAGACCCTGAGGTAAAACCCTCAAATATTGGAACCATCAATGAAAAAATTGGGACAAATGTAAAAACCTTGGCAAAGGATATATATAGGCTACCAGAAATAGGGACTGATACATAAACAGAGGAAGTTAAAATAGATAGGTGGGACATACTGAAAATAACACACCTGTGTTCATCGAAAGACTTCATCCAGATAGTAATAAGAGAATCCACAAACAGGGAAAAGATATTTAGTAATGACATATCAGAAAAAGGGCTAATTACCAAAACCTACAATACTCAGCAAGCCTACCAAAAAAATTGCCTACTGAGGAGGTGGGCAAGAGACCTGAATGGCGAATAAACATAGGAGAAAATGTTCAGGATCATTAGCCATTGGGAAATGCAATTAAAACAACTATGAGATACCACCTAACACCCTCAAAGACAGACCAATTAAAAAAATCAGAGAGCAACAAATGTTGGAGGAATGTGGGGAGACAGGAACTCCCATCCACTGCTGGTGGTCTTCTAGATACATGCAGCCACTGTGGAAAGCGATTTGGCAACACCTACAACTCGAGTTACCTTATGACCCAGCGATCCCGCTGCTAGACATATACCCAGAAGAGGCAAAAACAGACCATGATCAAACATCTGCACCCCAATGCTGAGAGTGGCACAGTTCACCATCAAAAAGACTTGGAAACAACCTAAATTTCTGACAATAACAAATAGATTTGAAAACTATAGTATGTACAAACAATAGAGTATTACGCATCCATAAAATTAACAATGAAAAAATGAAACATTGTCTCTGGAAAGCGTTGGATGAAATTAGGCTGAGTGAAGTTCGCCAAGCATAGACGGACAAGACAACATGAGTCCAATGAGGTAAGTTCAAACAGTCCAATGGGTATCATATCACATAGATTCTGAAAAGATCATATCGTATAGATTCCAGATTAAGGACAAGGTACTCTGGCAGTGGTAGTCCAAACCCAAGATACATAGTCATCAAAAACAAAAAGAAGAAAAAAATAACTTTTTATTTTTGAAAAAAGGGTACAGGTTCTGGGAGAGGGACACATCTAATCTGAGCACAGGAGAGCAGATGAAGGGGAAGGAGGAAAGAGTGGAGCACAAGCTGGCCCACCAGGCTTTGAGGATGATGTTCCTGCTCAGAGCAGCCAGTCCACAGAGAGGACCACATGGCCGGGCCCACTATGAGACATACGTCCCTTACTGACCCATAGCCCTACAGGGGACAGCACCAGAGATACAGTGTGGGAATCGCGCCTGATCTGATCCCACGACAATGAGGCAAAACACTATGGGGGTTCAACAGAACAGCAAGGAATGGAGCAGCAAGGTCCTCAGGGAATGCTGAAGGTGGACATTGGGGCCAGGGCGTGGTGCCCCAACAGACTGGACTGGAAAACACTCCTAAAGGCCAACAAACAGTCCTTGAACTAATTACAAGCTTTTCTTTCTTGTTGTGTTTTGCTTTGTTTTTGGTCATTGATTTGTTGTTGCTTGGTTTTGCTCTGTCTAGTTTTTGTGCATGTTATTATCTCAGCAGGTCTGTCTAAATAAAATAGGCTGGATTAACAATCTGGAGGAGAAAACAATGGGGCCAACAGTTCCAGAGGGACATGGGAGAAGGGGAGGTGGGGGGACAGGTAGTGGTGTTATAAAACCCAGAGACAAGAAAACAACAAGTGATCCAAACGGTAGGACGGTGTAGGACCTGGTAGGACATGATTGAGGGTAATATAACCAAGAGGAATTATTAAAACCCAAATGAAGACTGAACATGATAGTGGGACAAGAGGAAAGTCAAAGGAAATAGAGGAAAGAGCTAGGAGGCAAAGGGAATTTATAGAGGTCTAAATAAAGACATGTACATATGTAAATATATTTATATATGAGGATGGGGAAATTGATCTATGTGCATATATTTACAGGTTAAGTATTAAGATCACAGATGGACATTGGGCCTCCACTCAAATACTCCCTCAATGCAAGAATACTTTGTTGTATTAAACTGGCATTCTATGATGCTCACCTTCCCGACACAATCATTGAAGACAAAGTGGGTGAATAAGCACATGTAGTGAAGAAAGCTGATGGTGACGGCAACCGAAAGATAAATGTCTTGGGTCTTAAAGGCTTGAAGGTAAGCAAGTAGCCATCTAGCTCAGAAGCAACAAAGCCCACATGGAAGCAGCACACCAGCCTGTGAGACCACAAAGTGTCGAAGGGATCAGGTATCAGGCATCATCAGAACAAAAATCATATCATTGTGAATGAGTGGGGGAGTACAGAGTTGAGACCCAAAGACCATTGGTAGGCCACTGGACATCCCCTTACAAAAGGGTCTCAGGGAGGAGATGAGCCAGTCAGGGTTCAATGTAGCAATGATGAAACATACAACTTTCCTCTAGTTCCTAAATTCATCCTTTGCCTCCCCCACTAACACGATACCAATTCTACCTTACAAATCTGGCTAGACCAGAGGATGTACACTGGTACAGATAGGAACTGGAAACACAGGGAATTCAGGGCCAATGATGGCTTCAGGACCAGTGGTGTGAGTGGCGATACTGGGAGGGTTAAGGGAGGGGGGATTGGAAAGGGGGAACCAATTACAAAGATCTACATATAATCTCCTCCCTGGGAGATGGACAACAGAAAAATGGGTGAAGGGAGACATCAGACAGGGCAAGATATGCCAAAACAATAATTTATAAATTATCAAGGGTTCATGAGGAAGGGGGGAGTGGAGAGGGAGGCGAAAACTGAGGAGCTTATGCCAAGGGTCAAGTGGAGTACAAATGTTTTGGAAATGAAGGGCAATAAATGTACAAATGTGCTAAAAAAATAAAAAGCCACAGAGTGGCAGAATAGGTTTTTTTTAAAGGAGCATCGCCATGGAGAGCAAATATTTTGAGAACTATGAGGGTAATGAATGTACAAATGTGCTTTATTCAATTGATGTATGTATGGATTGTGTTAAGAGTTGTATGAGTTCCTGATAAAATGTTTTTTAAAATATAGGGAGTGCAGATAGCACTGAGGCAGATACTCATTCTCTCCTTCTCCTTCAGGCCTTTAAGGCCCACAGAGAGAGGAGGGAAGTAAACAGATGACAATGGGGGATCAGGGCATTAATCCACCCATGGAGAGAGTATTATTTATATCTCCATAGGGAAGAGCGAGAGAGAAGACCTCATTCTGGTGTACCAATCCCTGAGGGCTATGAGCAGCCCATTAGCAGAGAAGACTGCAAGCCTGGCCCCAGCCTGAGTTAGGATACACCCCTCACTAAATAACATCACTACTGAGGACAGTACTGAGGATAGAGTTCAGGGAAGCAGCCGACCTGTCCTGTCCACATGGGAACACACTAAGAGGGAAAGAGAGAGCAGACCTCATTCTGAAACACCAAGTCTTGAGGGTGACATTCTTGCTTGGAGAAACTAGTTCACAGAGAGGACTGCAGAGCTGACCTAGGCCGAAACATGATGTCCACCCCCATCCCCCACATCACAACATTAGAGAAGTCAGCACTGAAGGTACAGTGTAGGGAGTGTGGCTGATCTGACCTCTCCACATGTGGGCAAACCAAGAGGGGTTACAACAGATCAACAATGGGAACAAACCAGTAAGTCCCAGAGGAATTCCCAAAGTAAACTCTTGTGTGTGTGTGTGCGGGGAAAGGGGGCATAGCACTTGGCACCTCGTCTAAAAAGGTTGGGGGATATTCAGAAAGTTCAGCAGATATACCTGGAACTACTAGAACTATTTATATGTTTTTATTTGTTGGTCTGTTTGTTAATTCTTTCTTTTTAACATCCATCTATATAAGACAGACAGGAAAAGCAGTATCAGGAGACAGCAATGGGACAGACAGTTGAGGGGCTGGGGTGGGGAGCAGTCAGCTAATACATCAGGGACAGGGGAGTAGCAAGAGATCTAATACTGAATGCAAGGAAGATGTCGTGTCTCTGGTGATGTTTGAGCAATTGAGTTGTACCCTAGAGGAATTACTGAGAGGGGAACGATGGAGTGAACATGATAGAGGGGCAGGGGGACAGAAAAAAGAAATAGATAAAACAATAAGGGAGTAAAATTATACATATATATATGCACACAGTTATAAATATAGATATGTATATATGTAAAGATACAGAGATATAAATAGGTATATTTATTTATGTATATATATGTAAATACAATAAAGAAGCAGATGTACTTTAGGCCTCTACCTCAGTACAAGAACAGTTTGTTCTAATGATGAGGCAATGTATGATACTCATCTTCCCAACATAATCACTGAAGACAAAATGGGCACATAAGCAAATGTGGTGAAGAAAGCTAATGGTGCCCGGCTTTTAACAGACATTGCAACCAGTGTCTTAAAGGCTTGAAGTTAAACAAATGGGCGTCTATCAAGGAAGCAACAAAGTCCACATGGAAGAAGCAGGGCAGCCTGTGTGATCATGAGGTGTCAATGGGAATAGATATCATAAGTTCAAAAACAACCAATTAATAGGCACTAAGGAAAATAGGCAAAGTGAAGTCCAAAAGCCTACCTGCAAGGTAATTGGACAGCCCCTCACAGAAGGGCCATATGGAAGGGACAATAGAGCCAGAGTGCAGTAGAATACTGATGAAACACATAACTATTCTCTAGTTCTTTAAAATTTCCTCCTAAAACTATCATGGACTACATTTACCTCACTGATCTTGCTAGGCCTGTGTATGTACACCGGCACAATCGAGATCTTTTAGTGCACGAAATTCAAGATAGAGAAAACCCTCAAAAACAGTAAATGAAGTAATGACTCCCTGAAGACATGGGAAGAGGATGGGAGAAGGGAAAACAGAACCTAAAAGCAATGATGACTGTAAGACCTCACTCAACAGGAACAAACTTCAGGATTTTAGGTGACTGGATAGATGGGATGGTGTAAGTTATGGAAAAAAATAATCATAATATATAATATATTAAAGGTTGAGGGGTATAGTAGGGTGGGGTAAGGAGGGGATAAAGTATAGTTGACATCAAGTAGTTCAAGAAGCAAATGTATTAAAATTATAATGCCAGCAATTGTACAATTATACAATGTTTTTTAATTACAAGGGAATTAATATGGCACTCTAGAAAATATCTAGATATGTAGTAGTAATAGATGAACATAAGAAAAATAGAAAAGATATATAGAAAACAAATACCAAATATTTCACACAAATACCATTTTCTCAGTATGTAAACATGTATGTAAACACGTATGTATGCAAAGATTGTAGACATGTAAGCATGTACTTAAAAAGCAAAGATAAAAAATGAACCAAGAACATATACTGTCTACAAGAAGCACTTTGAAATTCAAAGATACCAGTAAATTGATAATAAAGGAATGAAAAGAGGTATACCGTGTCAACTAACCAAATGAGAGTATTGCAGTAATCGTATAATTAATTGTGTACCAAAAATTAGATACTGAAGCTGAAAAGTATAAATTCCTAGAAAGGCACAAATAACCAACTTGAAAATAGAAAATCTGAATAGAAGTAAAGAGATTGAATGTACAATAAAAATATTACCATCTGTGATATTATTCAATAATTTCCACATTCTGTTGGATCAAATGTATTTGGAATGGACACAGTCCAGTCAATTAGCCTGGCCAAATTTCTTGGCATAGACTACTGAGCACCCGCAGTATCGCACGTGCCTCTTTGTTTAAGCATCTCAATTGGTGGTATCTGTCCGTTCCTGAAGCCTTGTTCTTCCTCAGTGCCTTTAGCGCTTCTTGAAGTTCTTCCGTCAATACTGTAGCTTCTTGGTTATCTGTCATTTCTTAAAGTGGTTGAACATAGAACAATTATTTTTTGGTAGAGTGATTCTATATTCCTTCCCTTTTCTTTTAATTCTTCATGCTTTATTCACTATTTACACATAGAATTCTTCAACATTAAAACTCCAGGCTTAATTTTTTTCTGTTTTTGCTTGGAATAATGTGTGTGTCACAAAAGAATTTAAGTCAGTTTCAGTTTTACTTTGTCTCATTTTATAACCAGTAAGACTAGGGACTGATGGGTAGGGAATTAGAGGTTTGCTAAGGTTCTCATTTTTTTAACTTAAATAATTTTTAAACATTTTCCTTTCTATTTGTGGAATAAAACATTAAAAGAAAAATATACTAGACATAGTTCCACAGCCTAGCTCATCAAAACGCTGACAGCATTGCAGTACACCTACCCTCCCCCATACATGTGCTCTTCTATTCTACTTCTTCTCTTTGGGGGCAGGGGCTTTAATTTTTAGCCTTTTATTTTAACTTGAGAAACACCAAGTGTGTGCTCTTCTTTTGGTTTTCTAAAATGCCAAGTCTAACATTTCATTGCAATGTGTTACTTTGTTTTGTTTTATTGTAATATGTTACTCTGCAAGCTGCCCTGTTCAGAGGCTTCATTTTGTGTTGCGGTTGTGTTCAGGTGCTGTGGCGTCAGTTTCAAGTCAGAGCAACCCTACCTGGAACTGATCACAGTACCACCAGGTCCTGTGCCATCCTCAACATTGAGCATATTTTTGCAGTCATTGCCTCAATCTATCTTGTCACAAGTTCTCTTGGGAATTATATATATATATATATATATATATATATATATATATATATATATATATATATATATATATAAATTACTTACACAGTTGTGAAAATGAGCATGTTCCAAATCCATGGGTAAGTAAGCTGCTAGGTTAGAGACTTCTCTTGATTCCCATAGCTACCAGAACTGATGAGGGCAAGACTGGTGGGAAGATGACAAAGTTGGGCTGCAGAGGTTACTGAATCAAATGCCAGCCGGTAAGATGGGAGACAGCGGGTGACTGCCAGCATCAGCAGGCAATGTAAGTGGCTGGGTATAGGTTTTTTAAAAACAGGAAGTCAGATGACAAGCCAGCTACAGAATACGTAGCCAGCAAAAAGCAACCACATTTTCACACAGATTCTACCTTTATTTGAAGGAGGCTACACACAGAGGGCATCTCCTCACTGGGAATTACTAGGTCTTAACTGCACTGCTGTCCGGAGAGACCAGTCTCTGCCATGAGTTGTTGGCCAATACCCCTGAGGAATCTCTCACTGCCATGAGGTCGACACCAACTCTTAGCCATCCTCATGGGTTTCCAAGACTGTAACTGTTTACGGACGCAGAGAGTCCCATCTTTCTCCCTCAATGGTGCTTTAATTTCCATATGAACACTTAGTAATAAGCCAAAAGCTGTTTTTCCAAAGGAGAGGATGATCAGGGCTTTTCTCCGAAATCCTAAGGGTATGTGCTATGTTTCACCAATAGGGGCCGGCCAAAGACTCCAAATGGCATCATGAACTGTTCCTGACATGGCAAGTCCCATGGGATTAGGTGAATTAGATGTTCCAAATAGTAGAATGGTTTGCACAGTACCCTGAACTTTTAACAGAGCCTTTTCTTGCACTGTGCCCCACTCAGAGATAGCAGATTTTCAAGTCACTTGATCAATAGACCAGAGTAGGGATTATAGGGAAATGCTGAGATATAAAACAGAAAAGCTAAATTTTCTTTCCCCCAAAATCATAGTGTCAGTTACATAATAATTACATATGAAAACTTGAACAGTTCTATTCCTTTGATTATAGAAATTATTATTAATCTAGTTCTATAAACACATTACAATTTAGCTTAGACTACCTTACCTTCTTGCAAGAAGTTATTTATACGGGGATATAGTGCTTATTTTTCTAATTCCACACAGAGTTAAACTCATTTAGTTTGCAATCAAGCATAATTTAAGAAAATAATTTGATTTTGACATATCAAAAGTGTGAAATATAAAGCACAAATTTTAAAGCCCTACTTTTTCTGCAGGCCAGATCCCATTAAATGGCACTACATAGAGAAAATGAGGAATAAATGACAAGTGTGATTCTTTGTGACAGTGGGCACATTTGGGAAGTCCAGCATTGGTGACAAGAACATGAAGAGAATGGAACAGCCTTTCTTTTCCATAATGACAATGCTCTTGTTCAATCTCATGAGAATTTTATTGGGAAACATTAGCCCAGTCACCATATAGCCCTCATCTTGCTCCTTCAAAGTTCATTTTGGCTCCCAAACTCAAAGAGAATTTAAATGGAAAATTTTATAAGTATCTTAGGGGTACAAAAACTGTAATTATGACATTAGATAAAGTAAAACACACAAACTTATTTGGTAAGAGTGGCAGCGATGGAAGCACTGACTTCAGAAATGTACAGATATAGATGTAGGTAGGTACATTGAGGAACAATATCTTCATATTTTTGACATTTTTGTTTAATGGGAGTTTCTATGATTTTGACCCACCCTCATACACAGCCAAATGCTATGATGTTCACTTACCATTTCAAACATAAAAAAGGTGTCACTTTGGAGAAAGCAGTACTTGCCCTGCCAAAGTTCCAATGCAATGACCCAGAGATCTCCTCCAGGACCGGGCTAAATCACAAGAACAAAGAGCACTGAAGAGCTCGTCAAGGAAACCACACATTGGAGCAAAGTGTAGCAAAGTCTAATAAGTGTCGAAAATGTTGTTTCACACGAGAATTGAATTAACTGTGAGCTATTTAGTATATCAGCATCAGTAAGCAAAATGGTGGGTCAGCTAGTAATTTAACAAAGAAAATAAAAGAATGAAACAGATAAAATTCACTATGATATATTAGCTAAACCTTCAGATACTGGAAATACCCTGGCTGCACCTGCAAAGAGACCTGACTTTAACAGGAACAGGCATTTTATGTCTCAGAGAACTGTCAAAAAATACAGTAATCAAATAGTAATTAATGGATGCTAAAAGCTAGATGCATACCACTAGGGGTAGACAAACCAGACATTAATGGGGACATCAGAAGAATGAACAAAGATACATAAGGCTAAAATTAGCCTGACAGTCAAGACATGCCCAACACTTCATCCTTTGAAGAGTGACATTAGAAAGATTTCACATTAGAGAAATAGATTCACTAAACGACCCCATCAAAATCATTAAACATATAACAAATAAAAGTCCCTCCCCTAGAGGGAGGGATGAACAGTACTAAAGATCACTACAATATATTATCTAAAATGTCAAACCTTAGAGGGAAAATGAGATACACAAAGAAAGAAGAAAGAGTGACCCATACACAGGAAAATAACAAGTCATTAGAAATTGCTTTTGAAGTGCCCCAGATACAGAACTTTTCAGACAGACTTCAAAGCAGCTATTACAAGTATGTTCAAAGAAGGTAAAGAAAACCCTGCTAAAGAATTAAAGGGAGGAATAATGGCGATACCTCATCAAATAGATATTATCAATAAAATAATAGAGATTATATATATTTTAATGCACCACATAGAAGTATTGCATCTGAAAAATAATACAATAGCTTTTTCACAGTAAGTCAATTTTGGAAGAAGTACTAGTAAAGGTGAAATTAATAGAAAAGAAATGAAAATGAATCAATTCATCACTTCAAAGACATGTGGACACCATTAAGTGCACCAATGTAAGTGTAATGTGAATAGAAAAAGAAGAAAGCAACCAAGGCATAGAGACAGATTCAAGGATGTACTTGCTGAAAACTTCCCAACTATAAACCAGGCGTGTTCGGGGATCAATTGGGATAATGATAAAACTGAAAACAATAACTGATATTTTATTGCTGATGTGTTAAGTGCCATCGCTTCAGAGTATTGACTCAATAGCAACAATAGAACAAAACCTTGTCCAAGACTGTACCATCCTCAAAATAACTGTGTTTGAGCCCACTGTTGCAGCCATTGGGTCAACTCTCTCTTCAAGGGTTTTGGTCTTTTTTTGTTGACCCTGTATTTTACGAGTCATGGTATCCTTCTCCTGAGACTGGTTTCTCATGCCGGCATGTCCATAGTACATGAGATGTGCCCGCTTCGGTATATGAGATAAAGTCTTTCCATTCATACATCTAAGAAGCATTCTGATTGTATTTCTTCTAAGACTTTATTAACATACTGTGATAATTCAGGCAAGAGATTAAAGAAAAAATTTCAATGTTCTATTTCCCCCACAAAATAAATGGCACTGGGTACAGGCTGATAACATAAAGAGCAGACATGAAGAACTGACTTACCTGAACAGGGAAGCAAAGTGGAGAGAGTGGGGGAAACGGAAGGGTGGGAAGGAAGGAGAGGAAGAGAGGGAGAGTCCTATTAATAAAAATATGCTGAAGCAGAGGAGAGGGAAAGGGACCTTTGCCAAGGCATCAAATAAGGAGCCTTTTGAATAAAGACACTTATGGCCAGGAACGGGATGTGCATATAAGCACAGTTGTCCCTGGTAGGCCTGCAACTCTCTCTAAAAACCTGCAATGACTGCGTCAGCACCAAGTCTGGTGTGGGAAGAATAGCTTTCTCATCAGTATTTTTGCCAGAAAATGTCTTGTATTTTGCACTGAAAGAGCACACATAGAAATTTGACCTGTAACCAAATTTCTCATTATAAATCAAAGAAGCTCAATTTACTACGAGTGAAACAAAGACACCCAGATACATCATATTCAAAATATTGAAGGACATAATGTTGGAAAGGCACAAGAAAACTACAACTCATAAATACAAGGAAACTCATCAAGATTAGTAGTTGACTCCACTCAGAAACAATGGTGTCTAGAAGGCAATACAAAGACACTCAAAGTGCTGAGGTTAAAAAGACATTCATAAAAACCAAGAGAATGAAATTCTAACAAAACTCCTTACAGAAAATATAGTAAATTAAATTTAGCATTAAAGAATTTTCTTCAAGCTGAAAGCAAGTTAAATTAGATAGCTGTTTAGTGCTGTTATGTGCCACTGTGTCAGTTCCAAAAAGGAATGACACATGACCCAGTTCTTACAGCCACTGCTATGCTTGAGCCCCTTGTTCAACCATCTCCTGAGAGTTCGCCTCTATTTCATTGGCCCTATACTTTGTTAAACTGGCCTTTCTGGATAAGATGTCTATAGTACATAAGAAGTGCCATCCTTCGCATTCTAAGCAACACTCTACCTGTACTTCTTCCAAGGCTTATTATTTGAATAGCTACTTGAATCCACATTAAAAAACAAAAAAACGGAGAGCACTAGTAATAGTAGTTATGAAAGACAGTCTTATCTCCTTTATTCTTTTATATGATTTTAAAAGGAATAAAATAATATAAAAATAACATTATCAAGCACATAATACAAATAAAGTTAATATTCTTAAAAATAAAAGTATAAAGGAAATAGGTGCGATATATTGAAATAAGAAAATGACACCTGATAATAAAAACTCAAATCTACAAGAATGAAAAAACCCAAAAACCTTGACTAACAAAAAATATCAGTTCATATACTTGCTAACTTATTTCAGCTTTATTTAAAATATATACTGTATAAAATGATGATTATGAAAATGAATTATTGGACTTGTACCACATATATAGATACTATGATTTTGAAAGTAATATCAAAAAAGTAGAAATAATTGAGCTATACAAAAATAAAGGTTCTCTACAATTGAAAGTGTTTTTTAATACAAATAAGAAGTATAGTTTGCTACTTTAATGTGGCCAACAGCAACTGCTAATAAAATCATTCAAAATGCATATATTAAAGAAATTAAAATATTAAAAATACATATTTCTTTAATGTAATAGATGGCAGTACAGAAGAATAGAGGTACAAAAACTTGTGAATAAAGAAAAACAAACTGGAAAGCATAAATTCAACCAGACCAACATTAACATTATATGTGAAAAAGCTAAATAATGCAATAATTAGTCTAAAGGAAAAAAAGAACTATATGATGCTAAGAAACGTAAGTTAGTTCAAAGAGAAAAACAAGTTAGAAATAAATTATAGAAAAATATAACATGCAGCAATAAACATAGATATCTAGGATGAGTAAACACATAACAAAATAGACATTAAACAGTATTGTTATAAAGAGGGAAGCTATAGAATTATAGTTATGTGATAGATGTTATGTATGACATACGTATATGTAAAATAATTCCAAAATATATGAAGTAAAACCTGACTAAACAAAAGAGAAAAGTAGGCAACTCAAGAATAGACAGATATTACAATATTCCAGTTTTGATAAAAGACATGACAGGTATGCCAAAAAGCAGAGAGAAGATTTAAACAATTAAGATTTTAAGTAATAAATCAAATAACATTCTACCCAGCAAGAGAACAGTGCATATTCTTTTGAAGAATATATTCTTCAGAGTAGAATACATGTTAGGCCATAAAACAACTTTTGATATGTTTCAAATATATATATATATAAGTTAGGTTCTCTGAATAAAATGAAATAATATTACTAATAAGAAATGAAAAACAAATTATTGTTTCTTATGAAAAATTCTTAAAATATTGCCGAACTAAATCCAGCAGCTTATAACAAAACATTATATACTCTTTGCTCTAGGCATGCAAAGTTGGTTCACTGTACAAAAATACACCAACATACATATTAACATGGTATTATTCCAAGGACCAGGTTGTTATACAAACTTGGACATTACTTGAAAATGTAGAGACACCGCATTAGATTACAAAATGGAGATGACTACATCATTAGATATTTTTCAAATTACATCATTACATAATTGCTAATTCCCTGAGAATCAGCCCATCCAAACTGACACATAATATTAACCATCATATCCAATGTTGCTACACCTGTCACTTGTTCATTACTGCCAGATGTATGTCATTTATGGGTTTAATGGTTATATGGTGGATTTTTTACTACTTTCAAACAAAAGATAACAAGGTATTTTAAAGAGAGAAGCAACTGTATTTTCAATATTTTATTATTTATTTAATCACATGTGCTAGTTGCTTGCAAAATTCAACTGCCTTTGTAATTTCCCTTTAGGAAGACTGATGAAACAAGTTAGGCTCTGGAGTCTTGCTTCTAAAATGAGCGTTATCACAGTATACTTCTCTGAAGACCTGGAAGTCAGTCCACTTTGTTAAGAGCCTTCCTCTTTTCCTTGGCCCTCTCCTTTGTGTAAGCTGATGTCTTTTCCAGAGGCAGACAGCTCCTAATAACATGCCCTAAATATATATGACCCCATATCTTGACATTCTGACTTCTAAAGAGCACTTAACAGTACTTCTTCCAAAACTTACTTGCTCATTTTTCAAGCAGTCCATATAAATTCAATATTCTTTACCAACATCACAATTCAAATGCATCAATTTCTACATTTTTATTCATAATTACCTTTCTTATTCATAATTCATTTTTGCATGCACATGAGGCAACCTGAAAATACCAAAGCTTGAGTCAAGCACACCTCAGTCCTCAAAGTTACATTTTTGTTTTTAATACTTAAAGAAACCTTCTATAGCACATTTGCCTGATGTGATCTGTGGTTTGATTGCATGTACAGTTTCAATGGGCATCGATTGTTGGTGCAAGTAAAATGAAATCCAATACAACTTCAATATTTCCCCATTTATCATGATGCTCCTTGTTAGTACAATTATGAAAATTGTTTTCTTTACACTGAGATGTAATCTACATTGAAGGAGGGAATCTTTGATCATCATGAATAAGTGTTTCAAGTTCTCTTTGATTTCAGCATGAGAAATGTATATATGCTTATCAGAAGTTGTCTTCTTTCCATCTTGATACTTCATTCTTCATATCATTGTTTCTTAAATTATTTGCTAATCATACAGAATGAATAAATATGGAGAAAGGATCCACTCACAGGGTACAAAATCCTGATTTTAAATTACACAATATCCTCTTGTTCTGTTCGAACAATTGCCTCTTGGTCTATGTACAAGTTCCACATGCACACTAAGTGTTGTGGAATTCCATTTCTTCACAAATTATCCACAATTTGTTCTGATCAACATAGTCAAATGTCTTTGCATAGTAAATAAAGCATAGGTAAACTAAATTCTGGTATTTTCCAGAATTGTTTTAGGCATGATCTGTTATCAGCAATTTGTTTCATATTATCTTCTGAATCTGGCCTGAGTTTCTAGCAGTTCCATGTCAATGTACTGCTGTGAACATTTTTAATTACATGCATCAAAATTGTACTTGAATGTAATATTATTTAATAATTATCACTTTATGTTGTGTGCCTTGTATTTGGAATGAGCATGAATAAGTTCTCTTTCAGTAAAAATTGGGATGAATTCAAAATAAGACTGGTGAAGAACTACTTCCTGAATGAAGAGTTTACCTTAATCACAAGGATGGATTAAAAGCTTTCACTACCCGGTTCTCAAAATGAGACAAAACAGCTTCAAACATCCATAAAACATAGCACTTTAAAATTATACATGTTTGTTATTGCTGTTGTTAGTGCCATTGAGTCAGTTCTGACCCATAGTGATCCTATACACAACAGAATGAAACAATATAGTGTCCTGCTCCATCCTCACAATGGTTCCTATGCCTGACCCCATTGATGAAGCCACTGTGTCAAGCTATCATGTTAGGGTCTTTCTGTTTTTCACCAAGCTTCACTTTACCAATCATGATGTCCTTCTCCAGGACGTGGTCTCTCCTGACAACATGTCCTAAGTTATGTAAGATGAAGAATTACCAGCCTTGCCTCGCAGGAGCATTCTGGCTTAACTTCCTCTGATACAGACCTATTTGTCCTTTGAAGAGTCCATGGTACTTTCAATGCTCCATGTCGAAGTCCTGAAAGAGCACAATGAAGTGCTCTGGAATTCACATTCTTCTCACTCGAATGAAATGCAAGTAAACATCTTTCTGGCATTCTCTATTGGAGGCAAGATGCATCTGACATCAGCAATGACATTCCTTATTCCACGTCCTCTTCTGAATCTGGCTTGAACTTCTGGAAGTTCCCTATCAATGTGCTGAAAATGTTGTTGGATGATCTTAAGCAATGGATATCAAATTGTGTGTGATATCAATGATATTGTTCTAGAATTTGAGCATTCTATTGGATCATTTTTCTTTAAAATGGGCACAAATATGGATCTCTTCCAGACAGTTGGCCAAGTAGTTGTCTTCCAAATATCCTGGCAGAAATTAAATGAGTGCTTCCGGTGCTTCTTCAGCTTCCTGAAGCATTTCACTGGGTATTCCAGCAGTTCATGGAGCCTTATTTTTGGCGAATGCATTCAGTGCAGCTTTACCTTTTTCCTTCAGCAGCATTGATTCTTGCTCAGATGCTACCTCCTGAAATGACGGACTGTTGCCTAGTTCTTTGGGGTACAGTTATTCTGTGTATTCTTTCCACAGACCCCTAATGCTTCCTGAATCATCCAAAATTTTGCTTATGGGTTCTTTTAAAATTGCAATTTGAGGCATGAATTTTTTCTCGAGTTCTTTCAGTGTCAGATATGCCGAACATGTTCTTTTTGTTTTTGCTATTAGGTGCGATCAAGCCGTTTCCAATGAACAATGACAATCACAGTTCAGCCAGAACTTCTGTATATATATTCTACCATACAGAGCCATCTTTATTTAGATCTGGAAGGAAGCAATGTAAATATTTTCTATGAATATTCATACTTCTGCAAGGTTAAATAGAAATTGCTGATAAAGTTTTAGGACTCTTCAAAAATTATTTTAACTTAATAGGATACTTTATTTTTTTCATTTTGTTTTTGTGTTTTGTTTTCAGTTGTGTAGTTAAGATACTACTGAAAAATCTTAATTTTACTTTCAAAAATATTTTAAATCATTTTATTAGGGGCTCATACAACTCTTATCACAATCCATACATACATCAATTGTGTAAAGCACATTTGTACATTCATTCTCAAAATATTTACTCTCCAACTAAGCCTCTGGCATCAGCTCCTCATTTTTCCCCTGTATCCCCATGGCCCCTCCCTCATGAACCCTTGATAATTTATAAATTATTATTCTGTCATATCTTGCACCGTCTGACATCTCACTTCACCCACTTTTCTATTGTGCATCACCAGGAAGGAGGTTATATGTAGATCCTTGTAATCAGTTCCCCCTTTCCAAACCACCCTCCCAGTATTGTCATTCACACCACTGGCCCTGAAGGTATCATCCACCCTGGATTCCCTGTGTTTCCAGTTCTTATGTGTACCAATGTGTATCCTCTGGTCTAGCCAGATTTGTAAGGTAGAATTGGGATCATGGTAGTGTGTGTGGGGGAGAGAATTTAGTATTTAGAGGAAAGTTGTATGTTTCATCATTGCTACATCGCACCCAGACTGGCTCATCGCCTCCCCAATACCCTTCTGTAAGCGGATGCCCAGTGGCCTACAAATGGGCTTTGGGTCTCCACTCTGTACTCCCCCAGCTATTTCCTATGATGTGATTTTTTTTTCTGATGATGCCTGATACCTGATCCATTCGACACCTAAAGATAGCACAGGCTGGTGTGCTTCTTCCATGTGGGCTTTGTTGCTTCTGAGCTAGATGGCTGCTTGTTTACCTTCAAGCCTTTAAGACTCCAGATGATATATCTTTTGATAGCTGGGCACCATCAGCTTTCTTTGCCTCATTTGCTTATGCGCCCATTTGTCTTCAGTGATCATATCAGGGAGGTGAGCACACAATGATATGATTTTTTGTTCTTTAATGCCTGATAACTGATCCCTTCAGCATCTTGTGATCACGCAAGCTGGTGTGCTTTTTCCATGTGGACTTTGTGAGTGAACTGATAGGAAATATTATGCAATTTGTTTGTAATAATATGTATGATATTATAGAAACAATATTTACACTTACAGAAAAAAAACACCAAACAGCATATTGGAAGTATCAGTATACATAGCATAGAATCCTTAGACTGCTCAAAACAATAGAGAAAATAAAAATGAAGAAAATTTAACAAACTTTGAGGGATCAACAAAGTAAATAAAATGAAGAAAAATTAACAAACATTCTGAGGATCATGGACAAATGGCACATATATAATAGGAATTCCAGAAAGAAAAGATAATAAAAATTGGGCAGAATAAAACTTAAAGAAATAATGCCTTACAATTTTCCAAGTTGATGAAAAGTAATAATCTACTGATACAAGAATTTCATAAATGACAAGCATAGTAAAAACAAACAAATACCCAAACTTAAGAACACATCATAGTCAAACTGCTTATATGCATACATTTTTTTTAAATCTTGAAAGCAGCCTGAAAAAAAGATGCATTGCAGATAAGGAATCAATTACATTAATAACAGTTGAGTTCTCATAAAAAAAATAATTAGAATACAATAGAATGATATCTGTAGAGTGTTTCAAAGAAAAATGAAAAAATACTTTAACCCATAAGTAAATTTCAAATAAATGAAAGAATTTTTATAGAGCATGTTTGCTCTATAAAAACTGCTGAAGAATGTTTTTCAGACTAATAAAAATCTTAAATATGGGAAGGAAAGCAAAGAATTAGAACAGCACAACTACTAGATGGTTTGTTAATACAAAAACATGGTTTAATTATTTTAAAACTTGTAATTTTCTTAAAAGCTAAGTCACTTATTTATCACTTGGATATTTGTAAAATAAATGCTAACCTTTACTTTTAAACTTGTAATATTTTTATGAGCTAAGTTACTAATCTATAACTTGGACTCTATGTAAAACATGGGCTTTTGAAATACAATAATCCCAGAAGGAGGGAGCTAGACAGGTAAATACAATCAGAGAATTAAATCCTGTTTTCTACTTCAAAATGTTTAATGGAAAGTTCTAACTTTGTGAATGTGAAGTAGGAAGTATGACATGCAAAGTGACTTTAAATAGCTTTGACAAGTTAAGGATCCACACACACACAGAGGTATACACATTTATATCATTGGTTCTACTGACACCACCCTAAATTTTTTTAGAGAATACAATGGAGAAAATAAAATGGAATAATAATAAATTGAAGGATATATTTTAGATACATAATGAGAAAATTAAAGAGATTTTCTGCCCCTGGTTATTTTACTTTAAAGGCCTACTAAAATTTTCTCTTAAATATCTACATTCTACATTCTATCACCTTCCCCAAAAATAATTTCACTAGTCTTCTGCTTAATTCTCTTTAATGACACACTGTTACCCATCAGATGAAAAATAAAACCCCTACTCCTACTAACAAAATGTGGTGGCCCTAAATCAATCTTGTAAACTTTTCTCCTTGTCCTACTTAAGTGACTGCATTCCTTTGAATCCTTGGCAATAATGGTTTATGGCCTCAGCTGATGGTCCCCCTCACCTGAATGAGTTCTCTTTTTCCTATTTAAGACATAATTAATGTTTCTCCATAAATTATGGAGATAGATGATATATGAATAAGTCATATAAATGAATATATGAATTGGGGGTCCTTTTCTCTCCAAGATCAATAATTTGTAGTAAGGAAGGAAATTTTTTTAAATGCATATGATTAAACCAGAAGCAAAATATAGATTATATACAAGAATAAGAGGTATATTATAAATTGTAGACAAAAGCCTTTAGTCATTAGAGACAAAAAGGTACTCGTTGTCTCCTTAAACACAACACGATACCCTGGAGTCTAAGAGAAGTTTATTGCCTATACAAGGATGATGGGAGCAAGGGTCGGCTACAAAGAGAATGGTGTTGTTGTTTTGGGGCCCTAGAATCATTTCTGGCTCATAAAGACCTCATGTACAACAGAACCAAACACTGCCCTGTCCTGAGTCATCGCCACAATTGTTCTTCTCTTTGAGCCTATGGCAACAAGTAGATGATGATACACTTAAAGGCGAAATCAAAGGAAATTGCACATGTAATGAATACTACAGGTGAGTGAAAGATCAGGTTAAAGGTTGACTTTCAAGTTTCTGCTTGAAATTTTCTCATTAGAGTTGAAAATGAGTAACGTGCAGACTGACTTAAAGAGAAAAATCTCCAAAATTCCATTTTGAATCTCATTGGTTTTTAAGCTATCTGTGAGACCGTCAAGTGAAGATGCCAATCATACAGTTGAACATGCAGAGTTGGAGTTGATGGAAGGGTATAAATGTTAACTTAAGAATCAAAACTAAAAGGATGACTAAAGAGAGAGAAAATATGATAATGCCTAATACATTGACCCGAGGGACTCAAACACCAAAATTCAATGTAGGAAGATAGTTTAAATAAAAGAGATTGAAAATACAGACTTCACATGACTAATATATCCTAACTTAAAGAACAAAATCAAATATTCAAGCATTGAATTGCAATATTGAAATATTCTCTGGACAAAATATCAAATAACGCAGGAAGATCAGAAGAAGATGGAAAGGATACAAGAGTCACTGCCCCAAAATGCAACAGTCAACATTCCCCCATTTCAGGAAGAAGCATCTGTGCAAGAACTGATGGCACTACAAGAAGTCTAAGATACATTGAAAACACTAGCCAACAGCAAGGATCCAAGACTTCATGGAATAACAATTGAAATGTTTCATCAACCTGATGAAGCACGGAAAGCACTCATTAGTCTATGCCAGGAAATTTGGAAGATGACCACTTGGCCAACTGACTGAAGAGATCCATATTTGTACCCTTTCAAAAAAAGTGAACAAACAGAATGCTCAAAATATAGAACAATATCATTAATATTACATGAAAGTAAATTTTTGGTGAAGATCATCCAGCAAAAGTTGCAGCAGTACATTGATGGAGAGCAGCCAGAAGTTCAGCCATAAGATGATATGGAACAGAGGAAAACATGGCTGATGCAAGGTGAATCTTAACTGAGAGCACAGAATAGTAGAAAGAGTTTTAGATGTGTTTTATTGACGACGGCAAAGAATTTGGTTATGTGGATCCTAAACTATGAAAGGCCTTGTAAAGAATAGGAATACCAGAAAACTTCATTGTACTCATGAGGAATTTTTACATGAATCAAGAAGTAGTGTGATTAGAACATGGGAATGCTGCATGGTTTCAAATCTGGAAATATATGCAGCAGGATTAGAGAAGCTTCTTATAGGAAGAAGAATGAGGCATTGGGTTTGGAGGCAGGCTTATTAACAGATTGCTATATGGGACACAACCTTGCTAGTAAAAGGTGAAGAGAACTTGAAGTCCATGAGGATGGAGATCAAGAATGGCAGCCTTCACTATGGATTACAAATCAATGCAAAGAAAACCAAAATCCTCATGAATGGACCAATACCATGATAAGCTAAGAAAGGTTGAAGTTATCGCGGATTTAATCTTGGTTGGGTCCACAAGCAATGCTCAAGGAAGTAGCAGTCAAGAGCTCAAAGGACACATTGAAATTGGTAAATGAACAGCACAAGATTTATTTAAAGTGTTCAAAAACAATGAGTTTACTCTATGGACTAAGGTTTGCATGACCCAAGCCATGGTATTTTCAATTGCCTATATACATGTGAAACTTTGACATTGAATAAGGAAGGCTGAAAAGTAAAATAGATACATCTGAATTACGGTGCGGGTAAAGAATACTGAAAGTAACATGGATTTCTAAAAGAGCAAACAAATCTGTCTTGGAAGAAGTATAGCTAGAATGCACCTGAGGGGCAATACAGCCAGAGGGCTCCTTGGAGGTAAGGATGGGGAGCTTCTCACACACTTTGAACATGCCCAGAGAGACCAGCTCCTGGAGAAGGGCAGCAGGCTTGGTAAAGTAGAGGGGCAGTGAAAAGGAGCAAGGACCTCAACAAGATGGATTGACATAGTGACTGAAACAACAGACTCAAACCTAAGCTCAATTGGAGGGATGCTGCAGAAATAGGCAAAGTTTGGTTCTGCTGTGCATAAACTGGCTATGAGTCAGAGCCCACTTAATGGCACCTACCACAATAAAAATAACATGATTGAAGAAAAAACACAGCGATGGATTACAGTCAAGTCAAAAGAAGGTTTATCAAAGGAGAGAGAAGTAATTAATAATGTTGAAAGTACCTTAGAAAAGATACTGTGAATGGAACCAATGGTCCCAGAGGGGACAGGGAGAGGAGATGGTGAGGGAAAGGGAGTGGGAGTCAACAAACACAAAGACAAGGGAACAACAAGAGATCTAAATTTGATGGCCAGGAGAGCATAGAATGCCTGCTCAGGTTCGAGCAAGGGCAATGTAGCCAAGAGGAAGTACATAGAGCCAAATTAAGGGCAACATGATAGTAGGACAGGAGGACATTAAAAGGAAATAGAGGAAAGAACTAAGAGGCAAAAGATATTTATAGAGGTATAAACATAGGCATGGACATAGCAAATATATTAATATATAACAATAGGGATATAGGTCTATGCACATATATTTATAGGTTATGTATTGAGGGAGCAGACAAACATTGGACCTCTACTGAAGTCCGCCCTCAACTCAAGAAAACTTTGTTCAAATAACCTGGCATTGTTTGATGTTCACTTTCCCAACATGGTCACTGAAGACAAAATGGGTGCATAAGCAAATGTGGTGAAGAAAGCTGATGGTGCCCAGCTATTAGAAGATACAGCATCTGGGGTTTTAAAGTCTTAAAGTTAAACAAGCAGCCATCTAGCAGGGAAGCAACAAAATGCACAAGGAAGAAGCACACAAGGTGTCCACGAGATTAGGTATCAGGCATCAGAAGACTCAAATCAAACAATACTTTAATGTGAACTATGAGGGTAGAAGTGGAGACCCAAAGCCCATCTGTAGACAATTGGACATCCCCTCACAAAAAGGTCACAAGGAAGGGATGAGCCAGCCAGGGTCCAGTATAGTACTGACAAAACACAAAACAGTCCTCTTGCACTTTAATGTCCCCCTCCCTCCACACTATCATGACCCAGTTCTACCTTACAAATCTGGTTAGACCAGAGCATGTACGCTGTTACAGCTAAGAGCTCTCGATACACAGAATGCAGGACAGACAAACCTCTCAGGACCAATAATGAGGGTAGAGGGAAGGTGGTGGGACAAGGAGGAGAAATAGAGAACCAATCACAATGATCAACGTACAAACCACCACCCCCCTCCTCTCAGGGGTGAACGGCAGAAACTTGGGTGAAGGGAGACAGCAGCAGAAGGTGTAAAATGTAAAATTAAAATAATTTATAAATTATCAAGGTTTCACCAGGGTGGGAGGGTGTGGGGAGGAGAGGAAAAAGGGGGAGCTGATACCAAGGGCTCAAGTAGAAAGAAAATGTTTTGTAAATGATGATGACAACATATGTACAAATGTGCTTGTGATATATGGATTGTTGTAAGAGCTGTGAGAGCCCCAAATAAAGTGATTTATTACAATAAAAAATAAAAAGAAATCTCTTAAGATAATGTGGGCTTTGTTAGCATAGTTGGTTATGCACTCGGCTGTTAACCACAAAATCAGCAATTTAAATCTGTCACTCTGTGAGAGACAGATATACTTTCGGACTCTATAAAGGTCTATAGTCTCAGAAACCGGAGCGAGAAGTTCTACTCTACCCTATAGGACAGTATGAGTCTGCAGCAACTCACAGACAATGCTTTAGATTTAGCCATGCTGAGCTCACTGATCACCGACAAGAACTACTTCATTGGTTTGCTGAAAACAGAGGGAAAAAGAAATAAATAGGATGCAAGAGATTGGAGACAATGTTTGAAAAACTCTGAGAGCAAGCATTTTATAAGCTGCATAAAGGAGAGCACCACCACTATAATAAAATTTCTGTTAACCAACAGACTTTATCAATACGTGTGGATGAGGATAGATAGGGCTTCATAGCAAAGAGTTTTATGGTTGCTCAAAAAGTGAAATACAGAATCAATAGATAATTCAATAGTTCCACTCTAAGGTATAGAGTCTAGGGGCACACAAGTAGAGGAAAACAGACATATGAACAGCTATGTGCACTGCATCACTAATCATAATAACAAAAAAGTGAGAACAAAATCCCCATAAGCAGATGAGTAAATAAACAAACATGGTACACACAAACAATGGAATACTACTCAGCAATTATGAGAAATTAAGTCCTAATACATGAGAATTTCTGAGCTGAGGAAATTTGTATTAACAAAAGGATTAACCTTGAAAATGTTATGCTGAGTTGAATGAGTAACAAAATAACAAATATGGTACTATTTTACTTATATGAAAAGTAGGCCATTGTTGGTAGTTAGTTCCAACTGATAGCTATCCTATGCACACAGAAGAAAGTACTGCCTCATCCTGTACCATCTGCACAATTATTCCTATGCCTGAACCAATTGTTGCAGCCACTGTATCAATCCATCTTGTTCAGGGCCTTCCTCTTGTTCACTGCTCCCCCACTATCCCATGCGTGATTTCCTCCAGAGACTGGTTTCTACTGACAACAGGTCCAAAGTAAGTAAGATTAAGTTATGTCACGAAATACATAAAATAAACAAATTCATCCACACCAAAATTTATTCCCAGATTCCAGCTTATGAAAAAGGAGTTTCAAGGCCTCACGTTTGAGGACACTGAGCTTTTTAAGGGTGATGAAAACATAAGGAAACAGTGTAACGGTGCATAGCACAACGAACAATCAACATGACTAGACCACACATGTTGCGATGGCAAATGTTTTGTTATATATACCATTTTCGGTCACTTAAAGTCCTTTCTGACATTTTCCAACTGCATATACCGGGGTAAATCAGAAAGCATTACTATGAAACCATAGATATCTTTAATAAGTAAAATATCAATATGTGAAGCTATTGTTTATCAATATATTTTCCAGCTAGGTCTAGCTACTTCTGAAAGAAGTGTTTCTATCTCTAACAATCTCCCAAAGAATTATGCACTATTTAACGATAACCACCTCCAAAGCAGTAGATTTTTCAGCATTTCATTCTCGTTTTCAATGTTCTTTTATGTGTTCGTGGTGTGAGGGAGCAATATTGGTGATAGAGTATGAATGGGATAAGTGTTACTAACAAAATTTTCATAGTACATCCCTTCTTGGCCTCAACTAATATGAAAGTGCATTATTGTGATGTGTGGTAATGTAATTTCATGTCAACTTGATAAATAGGTGTAGGGGTGGGGTCTATCCTGTCAATCAGGTCACAGCCTGATGATACTGCCTTGAGGATGTGTCCTTCTCATAAGAATTCTGGGAACTGCCCTCTCTCTCTACCTTGCCTTCCTGTTGACAAGTCACATGGGACTTGCCGAGACCTGGGAGGAACCCCTCTCTCTACTTTACCTCCCTGTTGAAGAGCCACATACAGAGAGTTGAAGGAGCCAAGTGGAGACTCACATCCAGTACTGAGATGATTCCACAGCCATCGGAGCTACAAGACTACAGACCCCGGCCTGTTATCTTACTGCATTTTGCATCATTGCATGCGACAATGTGAATCTGAAGGAGAATTTTTGGACTAGTATTGGACTTATGGACTAATATCAGTCTTATGGACTTGATCTGGACTGGGCTAGGATATTTTCTCAATACGTAATTGTTTTTTGATATAAAGCTCTCTTTTATGTATTTTTAATTTATAGATTATTAATTCCATAGTTTATACATTTCCAGTTTTATACATATCATATTTTATATATTTCTTTAAATAAGTAGGAGTTATTTTAATATTTAAAAGTAACTTGCTACATGTAAAATATGAGTATCCCTGGATTTGTTTCTCAAATCAACCAAGCCTAACACATGATGAAAACAAAGTCCATGGAATATATTTACTGATAATAAATCACCATGATCATTCTATGTCCTTTAAAAAAATCTATCGATATTATCCATTGCAAATCCTCAATAAAAAGAGAAAGGTTGTGATATTTTTCTTAAGTGCTATCTCTGCCCTGAATTCATCTATGAGGTATATCTGGTCCTCTTATAAATACTCGTTCCATATAGCACCTGTTGCAAAACCTCAGTGATTTGGGAATATGTTCCCTTAAGTTTTACAATTATTCTTGTCTAGTTTTTCCAAGGCACAAAAATGATACATTTTTTTTTAAAAAAAGGAAGGCTAAGAAGAATATTACCGAGAAAACTTGTCTCCAGACATCTACTGACAGCAGACAAGTTTAAACCTGTCTTGTTTAGAACAAATCCAGGCATATATGAACTAAAACCCTGATACTCTGTCCAAAGTGTAGTGGAGAATTTTACATTGTCACAATCTTTCTGACTCAAGTAACAGTAGTTTATAAAGACAAAAAAATTTCAGATCTTTTAAATTGTAATTCTACTTCTAAGTATTGTATCCTCAGGAAATAAATAATAATTAAGATAAAAATTTATGTACAAAGATGTTAATACAGCATTATCCATAATAGAAACATGAGCTACAATACAAATTGCTCAATAAAAGTGAAACCATTAAATAATTCCAAAAACTTAATACCATATATACTCTAGTATAAGCCAAGGCACCTAATTTTACCACAAAAAAACTGGGGGGCTTTTTCAATATAAAAAATATGCTGAAAAAACTCAGCTTATCCTTGAGTATATATGGTATTTTTATATAGATTATTAAAATGACCTTTTTGTAACTTAATGACTTTTTTAATTGTTCATGGTGTAACCAAAAGGGAAAGGAACAAAAATATTTTCAATCTAATTTATTTAAAATAATATCAACTAGCATTTTTTAACATTAAATGTTTCTGAGATTTTCCATAAACTGGAAGAAAATACAGATTAAAAATTATTTCAAGGTGATAAAATTGTGGTTTTAAATTTACAGATTATTATATTTATTTATATTTTATATATTTTCATTGTTATACACATCCATATTTATATCATTTATATATTGTATATATTTCTTTAAATACATGCAAGTTATAAATTGAATATTTAAAGGTGATTTATAACACATAACATTTTTTTTGTCATTGTGGTGTGTCCTTTAGGAATCTCACTGCCACTGACTTAATTCCAATTCACAGTGTCCCTATGGGACAGGGTAGAATTGTCACTGTGCACTTGCAAGACTCTACAGACTAGAAATCATCATGTGTTTCCAGCAGAAGAGCTGGTGATTTCAAAATGCTGACAATGCAATGAGCGGCCCACTGCATAGCCGCTATGCCACCAGAGCTCCTGGCCATATTAACAACAGGAATGCCCATATTAATCAGAATCAAATCAAAATTTGTTTAATCTCTAGAAAATTAATTATCAAGTTTCCCAGGAGTGTCAGAAAATGCCTGCCAATCTCACCAAAAAATTCTAAGAATTAATGACCTTCAATATTCTGACTTTGGTGAAGGAAATTTCCCAAATGACTTTCAGACCAAAATACATGAATTGTTGACTTGTACAGATTAAATTTTTAAGTGACCAAGCACTATTTATGCAAAACAATGGGGGTTCTGTTAGGGAAAAACTTCCAGTAACCTTCACAAAGGTAGAACCATGACTACTAGACTAATGCATGTCATAAGAAAGCAAGGAGAACATTAAAGTAGTAAATATGTGGTGATTATGGGCTACCATTCATTGAGCTCATTGAAAGAAAGAGATCTGAACCAAAGTCCAACAACCTCCCTTTCTAGAACCTTCAGATAGCAGTCATCTGCTTCTTCTCACCCTAGGGCAGGCACTTTTTGTGGCTTATTAACTACTATTGTCGCCTTCAGGACTTCCTTCATTATCTTTAATCTCCTCATTAGTATTTTACTGGGAAATAACCCCTAGCCTTTCTGAAGCCACTGTAGATTGTTCCAGGGATATTTTCCTCCTCATTTGCAGATGTCTGTAAATGTCACCTGCTCCAATTGTATTGATACTTGCAGGTGGCAAGTATGGCTCTTATATAAACACCAATTGAAGTAATACAATTCTGAATGTTGTTTTATTTTTTAATTTTTAATCATTTTATTAGGGGCTCATACGACTCTTATCACAATCCATACATCAATTATGTAAAACACATTTGTACATTCATTGCACTCATTCTCAAAACATTTTCTCTCCACTTAAGCCCCTGGCATCAGGTCCTCATTTTCCCCCTCCCTCCCCATGAGTAGCCATGGCATTGAAAATTAGTAAAGACTTCATGAAAGGAATTCATCTGCTTACCCCTATAATATTTATCTACCCATACTTTCAGAATACAGTCCATTGTACAGTAAACAACCAACCACATTGCTGGGAAGTTTTCAAGAATCATAGTAACTGTTTTTTAAAAATCACCATTGCCTTAACTGCACCTCCTTTTAAACCAAGGAATAAAATCAGACAACAGTGAAGCAGGTTCTCCTATAACCAATGATTGAATGCCTAGTTTTCATACCTAAAACTGTTACAGATCTTGGTCACAATGTCAAAACATATTCAGAACATATTCAGAACATCATCCATATGAGTTACAACCGTTGCAGAGATAACAAGATAAGGTATTTCTTTTTAATAAGGAACTCACAGAAGTTGACCATCTTCGCCTCACACTCATCCAGAAGCTGCTGGCCTACATTTAGTTCTCGTGCTCACAGAAAAGCCACTCTTTGTTGTGCGTTTAAAAATCCAGAGGGAACTCACCTTGAAATTTGGGATTGGGCTTTTATCTGGCAGGTTAGCTTTGATCTGAATTGCGCGGTAGAGAGACTTGATTTCATTATCTTAGAAAAATAATCCGAGGGCTCGGGGGGTGGGTGCGAAGAGGGAAAAAAGGAGGAGCTGATCCCAAGGACTCAATGAAAATTAAATGTCTAGAAATGAACAATGGAATATACATATGAATATGTCAATACAATTATATGTGGTTTTTAACAAGAGTTGTAAGAATCTCCGATACAATGATTTAAACAAAGAAAATAAAATAAAAAGAATCCAACTCAGGCCATTTCTCCAAATATTTTTTCCAGCTCAAGTCATTTCACTCTGGGTCCACAAATTTGAGCATTTTCCCAGTTTCATTATCTCAACTTCCTTTCACTCCTGTTTCCATTCGGAAATGGATGACTGACTCTCAACTGCTGCTCCATTGCTATTTCTCCCATTCTAGCGATGATTTCGGCATGAGGTAATGGTGCAAGATCTACATTAAATTATTGGCATGATCCTAAGGGTTTCTAAGACTTAGATTTATAAACTGAAAAATATGCACAATATAACTGACAATTGCTTAGCTCCAGTGAAGATATCACAAAATTCAAGTGTGGCACATACAGAAAGAAAGTGTCTTTCTAAGTGCCTGCAAACAGATGACTAAGGTAACTCAAAAAAATTGATCAAAGACATTGGTGTTAATAAGACATAATTTAACTATGAAATAAGCATATCTAACATTGTTTCACTTAAAATGATTTCATAATATTTTCCTATTCAACAGTAGAACCGAAATCAATCATGTATCGGTTTTTCTGTTACTCCTCCAAGTACAAGCCACATTTCGTAAAAAACTATGATAGTTATGTTAATACAGATTGATTCATATTGATACTGCTAAGCTGACCTTCTAGCTTGACGTATGGACAGGAATGAATAGGTCCATAGTTCTGACTGATGACTCAAAGGATAAGGGGATATAATGATCAAATTAAATTAATAAAACAAACATAACAGTTTCAAATGTTTATTTTGCAATTACTGGAATTACAGGAGTCCTTGTGGCACAATGTGCTACATGTTTCTTTGCTGAGAGGTTTGCAGTTGGAGCACACCAGCCACACTCAGCAAGGGAAAGATGAAACAGTTAGCGTCTATAGGTGATATTTGCAGTCTTTGGAGCCCTAGAAAAGACTCTATTTTGCCGTATAAGTCTCTGTGAGTTAAAATAGACTCAACAGAGATGAGTATGGTTTCGGTGTACTACCAAATATGATCTATGACATACTTTAATCATTTCCATGTTATGTGTGCATGTCATTTATATACATGCACTATATGCAAAATATGTGGTATTCCCTTTACATGGTTTAGAATGTTAGTTCAATATTGATATTTTAATGTAACCAAAGAACTTCCTGTGAAAATTTCAATATTATATTCTTAGGTTTTACCTCTAGATGTTTATTTCATTTTAAAACTCAGGAAAGACTTTATTTCAAAGATTTTCAAGTTTTTGTAAATTAAATGCTAATCTCCCACAAAAAATGTCATGGGATGTTTAAATGTTTGGTTGCACAAAAATGATAGTTCATATTAATCCTTCTAAATCAAAGCTACTTATCTTTTCTTTGATAGTTAAGAAAATCAGAATGTCAAAAAATAATTCAGAAAATAAAGAATTCTCTAAGATATAGTCCACTCTCCATTACCTTAACATAATAACATAGTATATATTTGTGTGTGTATATATATATATATATATATATATATATATATATATATATATATATATATATATATATATATATATATATATATATATATATATATAAATGCTGGTACCTTGGGTAATGAATTTACATTCTCAGAAAGGGTATAAAATGAATTACTATATCTGTAGTGTAGCATTTCCACTGTAAATGTTTCGCTAAAGTTAATTTTCATTAAAAGCACCCTTTGGCTAGAAAGAGAACTTTAAAATAGATGACTTCCTATGGAAAAATAAAATGTGATCAGAAGCTTAGAAATCAAGGTCATAAATCATATAGAAAAATCCACATTCAGCCTTTTATGACTTTTCAAAATACATAAATCTCATGATTGAAGTACAGTGGTTGATACTGTCACAGAAATTCTGTGCCTGAAATCAACAATACCTGTCAGGCTCACTGAATTTATCCCTATAGTCCCAGGGCTCTATGAATGCCCTTGTTTAGAAGACCAAACAATTTCAGTATCAAAACCATAGCTACACCAGAATATCCACAGTGAAAACCACCAAGGTGTACTTATCAAACTGTATAGAATTATATCTGAGGACATTGGTAAAACAGTGATAATAGTATCAATCAGAATAATCAGGAAATGAGTGATCTCCACTAAACTTCTTACCAGAAAAATGGGGTGTGGAGTCTGGCTGAGAAGAAGCTTATCCAAGAAAACAGATAAACACAACCTTAACATTTAGTAAAAATACAATAAGAGACACAGTATGTATTTACAAATATTCTGTAATGCCCTAGAGATAGATTTTAGATTATTCTGAATAAAAACAATGGTTTTAAGAGGGTAAGTAATACGTCCAAGTGTCAGAAATACCATTTGAACCAAAATCTAACTCACTATTTTAGAATGGATTCTCTAGAGAAGCAAAACCAGTGAAACATATGTATATAAATGTACACACAGAAATATATAATTATATACATATGTATTTCACTGTTTTGGCATCTGTATGTATGTGTGTAGTTGTTTTAGCTGTACAGTGCCATCAGGTCAGTTCTGTCTCACAGCTACCCTATGTATAAAGAATGATACGCTGCCGACCACTGCACCATTCTCACAACTGTTCTTATATCGGGTCCACTGTTGTAGCCACGGTGTCAACTCATCTTGTCAAGGGTCTTCCTCTTTGTCACTGCGCATGTACGGTACCAAGCATGATGTCTTTTCCAGTGACTGCTCTCTCCTGCTAATATGTCCAAAGTACACAAAATAATAATAATATATAATTGATCAAGGATTCATGAAGGTGGGGGATGGAGGGGAAAGAGGAATTGACGTCAAGGGCTCAAGTGGAAAGAAAATGTTTTGGAAATATTAATGGCAACATTTGTACACGTATGCTTAACACAATTGAATGATGGGTTGTTGTAAGACCTGTAAGTGCCCCTGCCCCATAAAATGATTAATAAAATAAAAACAAAGTAGAAAATATTAAAAACTAGAAAAAGTTTTAAATGGCTCATAAGAAAGATAATTAGGTGATAAATTTTAACCTAACTGCATCTGCAATAACCCACATTCCAATCCACATTCTGCATCATAGCAAAGCTATTCCCATCCCTGGTCCTTGGTCAGAAGAGATGCATCAGTGGCTTAATCCTTCACTCTTTTTTAACTGAAACAACTTTAAAATGGGTCAAAAAGAAGACAAATGGTAAAACATTACATTCTCAGTTAGGTCTGCCATAATTTAATTTGAATCCCTCAGTGATAAACAGAGGGAATTCACTGGAAACTTAATATATGTATGGACCCTGCGCATGTATTTTAGGCTTGCTCTGTCATCAATAGCCTTCTATGAACCAGGATTCATAATTGAAGCTCTGATACCATTTCCTTTTTTGGATTTTCATATTATTGTTTACAACCCTTGGATCATCACAGACTATACTTCTTCCATGTAGACTTAGTTGATGCTCACTTAGATGCCTGATTGTTGGAAGACAAGCCTTTAAGACCCCAGATGCTAGTCCTTCTGAAATCCAGGCACCATCCAATTTCTTCACCCATTTTGAAATAGCATTCTTACCTTCAGTTATCTTTTCATTGGGGTATCAAGCTGGGTCATGTTATTAGAACTAATTGTTCTTAGCTTGGTGGTATAATAAAATGTAAGCCCAAAATTCATTCATACATCTACAGTTTATATCTGCAGTCTCTGCTTCACCTTAGAGACATTATTATTATTTTATATTGGAGAACATTATCAATCATAGCCCTGGGACATCACTTCCACTGTCACCAAGTCAATACTGACTCATAGCCGTGCTCTTAGGAACTGCCCTCGTGAGTCGCTGAGACTACAAATCTTCACGGGAGTAAAAAGTCTCATCCTTCTATGCTGGAGCTGGCTGGTAACTTCTAACTGCTGACCTTGTGGTTAACAGTCCAGTGCATAACCACTAGGCACTAGTAGTTTCATTAGTTTAGACAACAACATAGAATTTAAAACACTGTTGAGAAAAAGAAATCATATAAGTATGAGCCAGCTATAAACCATAGTACATGAATTTATGCCATGTACAGATTAAACCCTTTAGTGACTGGACACTAGTTACACAAACAACAGGGGTTGGCGATAGTGCAAATCTTCCAATAATATTCGCCCATAGCAGCAGAGCCATGGGAACTGGATTAATGCATGCATAATGTAGCAAGGAGGACATTAAAATAGTAAGTATATGGTAGTTCTAAACTATCATTCATTAGCCAGACACCTATGGTGTATGAGATTTGAATCAAAGTCCAATGTCTGCCAATTGTATGCCCTAGCAAGCCGTAATTTATTCTCACACTATTTTGCATGGCAGCTGGTTTCTTTATTCAATGTCCAACTTTCACATGCATATGAGATGATTGAAAATACCATGGCTTGGGTCAGGTTTACCATATTCCTTAAAGAAACACCTTTCTTTTACAACACTTTAAAGAAGTCTTGTGCAGCAGATTCACACACTAAAACATGCTCTTAGATCTTTTCACTGCTGCTTCTATGAACATTGACATTAATCCAAGCAACAAAAATGTCTGACAATTTCCATCTTTTCTCTGCTTATATTAATGTTGCCTACAGGCCCAATTGTGAGGATTTAGGTTTCATTGCATTGACTTGTACTTATATTGAAGGCTGCAGTACTTGTCTTCATCAGCAAGTACTTCATGTGCTCCTAATTTTTAGCCATTGAGGTTGTGAATAAGCCTTGCTCCAATTTTGATACTGTATTCTTCATAATCTGATATCTCTGAGTCTTTGCTTAGCATGGCAACTAAATAAATATGGTGAGGATACAACTCTGACACATACCATTGCTAATTAACCCATGCAGTATGCCCTTGTTCTGTTTACACAACTGACCCCTGATCCATGTACAGGTTCTGTATAACCGCAATAAAGTTGTCTGGAATGCCCATTCTTCTCAAGGCTGTCCACACAGTCAGATGCCTTTCCATAGACAATAAAAGACAAGTTAACATCTTTCTGGTATTCGCTGCTTTCAGCCAAGACCCATCTGACATCAGCAATGATTTCCCTTGTTCCAACTCCTCTTCTGAATCCAGACTGGACCTCTGGCAGATCCCTGTCTGTGTACTGCTGCAACCATTTTTAAATGATTTCAGTAAAATATACTTGCATGTGATATTAATGATATTGTTCTATAGTTTGAGTATTCTGTTGGGTCACCTGTATTTGTAATGGGTACGTATACTGATCTCTCCCAATCAGTTGGCCAGGTAGCTGTCTTCCAAATTTATTGGCATAGACAAATGCTTCATCAACTTTTTGAAACATTTAACGGGCACTCCATAAATTCCTTGACTTTTTTTTCTGCTAATGCTTTCAATGCAGTTTGAACTTCTTCCTTCAGCACTACTGATTCTTGTTCACAAGCAACCTCTTGAAATGATTAAATTTCAACTAGGTTTTTTTTTGGGTACATTATCTCTGTACTCTTTCCATCTTCTTTTGATGCTTCTATATTAATCAATATTTTGGCCATAAAATCTTTCAACATAGCAACTCAATGCTTGAATTTTTGCCTTTGTCCTTTAGATTTAAGATGTGTAGGTTGCATACAAAGCTAGGATATTTTTTCTTGAGTTCTTTCAGGTTAAGAAATGCTTTGTGTATTCTTCTCTTTGGTTTTCTAACTCTAGATATCTGCAAATTTCATTGTAATGTTTAATTTCTGTCTTCTCAAGTGACCCTTGAAATGTCTTTACAGCTCTTTAAATTCATCATTTTTCCACTTGCCTTGGATATTCTATGATTAAGACGAAGTTTCACAATCTCTTCTGACATCCACTTGGACATCTTTCATTGCTTGCCTTTATATTTTATTTGTGTGTTTATTTATTTAACAATGGTTTTATTCTCCTTACTCATGATATCTTACATTAGACAAATCAGTTTTCCATGCTCTTGCCTGTCTTTTTTATGACCTTCTGGTTTCTTCATGTATGATGTCCTCCTACAGCTTATTATAGCTTCTGTCCTTAGTGTCAGTGTGTCAAAACTGTTCATGAGATGTTCTCAAAATTCAATGGGATATCCTCAAGGTTTTATTTTGGCTCTCTTGAACATATTTTAATTTTATTCAGCTTCAAAACAAACTTATATATGAGCACTGATGGTCTTTCCACAGCCAGCCCCTGAACTCGTTTTAGCTGCTGATATTGAGCTTCTCCATCATCTCTTCCCAAAGATGTGGTCAATTTGATTTCTGTGGATTCCTTTTACAGTAGTTCAAGTGTATAACCTTTTGAATTTTTTTAAAAAAAGTATTTGCAATGAAGAAGTCACCAGTCTTGCACAATTCTATTATGTGATTTTCAGCTTCATTTAATCATCAAGACCATATTTTCCTATTACAGTTTCTTCTTATTGGTTTCCAACTTTTGCAATTCAATTGCCAGTAATTACTGAAGCATCAAAATTACAACTATGGTCAATTTCAGAATGAATATTTTGGTAAAAATCTTCCATTTCTTCATCACTAGCTTCAGTGGTTGGTGTATAAATTTGATTAATACCATAGTTGTATCGATTAGATTTCAAAAAATGAGAATAGATGTTATCTGTCATGACAGCATTGTACTTCAAGAAAAACACTGAAATATCTTTTTGGATGATGAATGCAATAACCTTCCTTTTGAATCTGTCTTTCCTGGCATAGTAAACCATATGATTTTCTGATTCAAAATGACCAATACCAGTCCATTTAGGCTCACTAATGACTGGAATGTCAATCTTTATACTTTCCATTTAATTTTTAATGACTTTCAATTTTCCTAATTTCAAACATCATATATTCCAAAGTCCAATTATTATTATTTTTGCAAGTGGGTATTCTTAATTTTTATTAGTTCCAAGAAAAGACATTTCAGGAAATGTACTATATTTTAAGAGATATTTCAAGAGAAAAATTAGTCACTGAGCTCAGCTCAGCTCTGTGGCCTTCATGGTAATCTAATCTCCCTTACAATGACAGCAGTCTGCTGGCCCAACATTCTTGTACCTTCAACTTGACAGACTCAAGGACACAGAAACATTAAATATTTAAATTCCTCAGCTATTGCCATCAAAATGAGTTTTCTATTCATTCATTTTTCTTTTAAAAAATAAGTCTACAAAACACATTTGCGTGTGTATGTGTATAAGAAAGAGCTTTATATGTAAGAGCAATTGAATATTGAGAAAACATCCCAGCCCAGGCCAGATCAAGTCCATAAATATGATATTAGCCTATATATCCAATAGCAATCTATAAAGTCCCACTTGAGGCAGGATGCAGGTTCAGTCCCTGTGAGACAGTCTTTATAACGTCCCACCTGCATCAAGTTGTGACCTGATTGACAGGCCAAACTTCACACCTTCACTCTTAATCCTCTCAAATTGACAACAGCTTATGTAACTACCACAGGAACAATTGTTAATTTTTATAATTCTTACACATCAAGATGGTTAGTGCTAACCTTTTAGTGTATATTGTACCCAGCCTATTTATAAGTACAAAAAATTTAAATGTGATAATACTGTAATGCTAAAACTGCAACACAAATATGAATACTGTACTGCATTGATAGTAGTACTGTCCTACACTAATAATACGATTGACAGACTACACAACAGAAGAGTAGTGTGACTATTTCTGAGGGTTATTTAGCACTATTCTACAGTTTCATTTTAAGTTAATGATGTTTCAAACTTCCAACTTGTGAAAAAATTATTGGACCAATGTCCAATTATTAATAGATGCTTGCAGCTGTTATCATTTTGAGTCATGACACATCAGCAAATGAAGATTCACATAATTCTGGTCTACTCTACTTTGAGAAGGCAGCTCTTTCTCATCCATATTTGAGTGTCTTCTGACTGGAAGATTTCATATTCTGACACTATCTGACAATATCTTGCTGCCTTTCATGGAGTTTTCAGTATCAGACAATGTTTTGTTATTGTCCATAAGGTTTTCAGTGGTGAATTCCTCTGAAGTAGACAGTCAATTTGTTCTTTCTAGTCTGTTCTTAGGCTGGAAGTTATGCTGAAAATGGTTCACTCAGAATGACCCTGCGGGTATTTGAAATATCTTTAGCAAAACTTTCAGTATCACAGCAACACACAGCCACCACAGAGAGACAAGTGAGAAGTAGATGTATATCAAGGAAATGACTCACAAAGTTGGAGAAGTTGGCAAGATCAAAGTCTATGGGGCTTCTCCTGACTCAAGTAGCTGCAGACTAGACTGCAGGCTCTGTCCACCTAAGTGAATGAATTCAAAGTCCCCAGGTACTATGGCAGGCTGCTGTAGGCTCCAGGATTGCAGGCAACATGGAAGGCTGCTGGCTCAAGCCCAGAACCCACAGGTTAAGATGTCTAGCCAGACACAATATCCACACCAAGCAAAAAGGAAAGCAATTTTTCCCCACTATGTTTATGTATATTGGAAGCAGGCTGGACCCCAAGGAAGCTTCTTATCAATAGACTGGCTATTCACAGATCTGAGCATGGAAGTGACTACATTTTGTTAGATCTCATCATAGTGTATTAGTGTTTACATGCCAAACCACTGAGAATCTTCGATCAGCCAAGTTTACACAGAACCTTAACTATCACACTATCTTGAACCACATAAATGCTAAGTAATAAATATTTTAAAATAAATAAATCGGTGGAAATACATTTGCCTAAACATGATCTGAAGTGCTTGAAGAATACTATACCAGCTTTCATTTCTGTGTGGAAAATATTAATGAAAGTCAACTATAAGACACTGGTAAGTAGAGGTAGAGGTTTAGGTAGAGGGAGAGGAAGGCATAAAAATACTATTTCTATTTTTAAAGAAGAGAGAAATTAATTAAACAGATAACAAATAAAAGGGGGTAGTATAAAATGAGAAATATGCAAAATGATGAGTGACAATTTTTCTTACTGCAAAAAGCTTGGGCTCTAAGAACAGATCTATAACAGATCTATTCCTTTATATACATGAGCTCCCTACAATTATAAAATGAAACAATAGCTGATTTACAGGTTTTGTGATCATTATATGAAAGAACACATATTGAAAAGTGTCACATAAAAAACCTCTAATTGTTATTATTACTGTTGTTAACTGTAAGTATGCAGTACATGTGATCAACGTTCCTTCCAGCAGTGTGTGAGAAAGTTTGATGCTAGAAATAAGTGGTATTTGTTGCATGCATGAATTTTGCAGATGAAAGGACACATGAGTTTTATAATATCTATTGTATACATTCAGATCATTTATTTTCTTTCTTTGTCTCAGTTGTGTTCTTATAATTTTCCCAGAGAAGTAAAGCAATTGAGATATTATTCACAAAGTAGGACCTATACATTAGTGTGTAACAGGTAGTTTCTGAGAAGCACAATTTGAAAGGTAACTACCTTAAAAAATATCCCGTCAAGTGTCTTTTGTCAGTTTTTAAAATATCTCTATTACAGTCATTCTTCTGAGATTACCGCTCTGTATCTTTAGAGATGTTCTTTTAAAATAAAAATACCAGTGAGGAATAACACTTTATAAAATCATCCTCCACTGATACTTTAGCATAATTTATCAAATTAGACACTAACATAGCAAAACATTGAGGGAAATGGTCATAGAACAGTAAGTGTAAAATAGATCAATAAAAGGCAAATTGAAAACTTTAGGTACTTTACAGTTTCTAAAGAGAATTCTTATTTCAGATTACATGTAGAACTTCTGGGGCTCATCTCTCTCTATTTTTGGTAGGCAAATATTTATTTTAATACTTATAATCCTAACAACATTTGGGTCCTATATTTGTAAGTGAGGAGACTAAGGAAGAGCAGATTATTTGTCCAAGATTTCAAACCAAGTTAAATGGAGAAACTGAAACCTGAACCTCAGACTACAAATTCTGGGTTCCTTCCTTTTTATATCTACTACTTCAGCGGGACTACCTACTCATCATCTAAATAGCATTCTTTATTTACTTTTAAAGATTTGTTTTTTATTTTAAACTCAGTCCTACTTAATAAATACATTGAGGATTTATTGAAATTAATTAAACAGGGCTTTTAGAGGATTTAGAATCCGAAGCCCAGTTCTGCTACTCAGCAGCTGTTATTTATAACAATAGTGATAAGAACTTAAGGTTTTCACAAAAGGGTTAGTGACTTAAACCTAATAAATACATTACCCTTTGAAAATGGCACCTGGGTGTTTCACAAATAGTAGCGATTGTTATATCAGAATTTCATCTGCACTGTCCTAGGTTAACCTAACCTAACCTAAAATTCCATGCCAATCCACAAACTTGGTAAGTAATATTTCTATTTCCTTAACTTTGATATTTCTTTGAGGAACAAAGTATGTTACTGTGAAAAAGAAGTTACTATACAATCCGAGATGTGTGGTTTAAATTCATATTAAAAAACTGCACTGTTGGACTGCTCATCAAATAAGCTGGGTTGTTCATCTCCAAAAATTACGTATAGACAGGCCTCTCACAGCTGGGGGTATTCTTTAATTAACATTTACAATTTGGCAGTTTCCTTAAAACTTTTCACAACAGGCTCCTTCAGTTCTGAAATGAGACACTTTTATATTGAAGTCAACTTTTAAATACACTTTCTTCTCTCTTAAAAGACAGTCAAAGTGTTAGCGTCTTTCCCTAAATATAGCATACAATGCATGAGAATAAATAGGAAGGGCCATGAACAAAAAGAATATTTATTAAATAAATTCATTAGTAATATAAACATAATTCCACCTGTATGTAACACACCATAATGGTCTGTTATCTATCAAATGAAGAATAAACATGTATTCAATTCATTATTAATTGATTTTAAAACATTGATAATTTGGTGACATTATCAAAGGTACTCTCTTAACTGAATTTATTTAAAAAGACATAAAATTAGGTTCCACCTTATTCTTGAATCATGGTATCGGATTAGTAAAGAGAGTAAGTCTTTTGTCTGTCTATAGGAACACAACATAATTATTATTTTGATTCCTTATAATTTTACATCATGGTTAATGAATTCTTTTATGAGAAAATGTACACATATTCATGAGTCAGCAAGTGTATTTTATGGTTAAGACTAAAACCTATCAATATATTCTGAAAATAAAATTTCGATTCAGAGAAGTGTTAGACACATTTGCTTTCAGAATGATGAAGTCATAGTATATCTACAGCTATATAAGAAAAAATGTGATTTAGAAGGATTCACCATTAAGAGGCAAAATATTAGAAAGTTGGTATGCACAAGAAATTAAATACAGTGGGACTCCTTTGTCTTTCTGGGTCTCACAACTTTTCACCCTTCAATAATGTGTACTCTTACCATTTTTCTATCATTCATTTCAGTGGAAAATATTTGTTTTCCTTCTCTGACTGGTTTCTGCCTTAAAAAAAACTTCCAGCTTTCATAAGTTTTACTGGGGTGCAAAAAAGAAAGATCATTCAACTGAATCAAATGCTGATAATTGATCTCTAAGAATGAAAGATGAGGACTGAGATTTAGCAACCTGAACATTATTAACGACCTTTATAAGAGCAATTTTAGAGGTGTAGAGTTTATGAAAACATGATTGGTGGAGGTTCCAGGGAGAAAGAAAAATAGAGACGGATAAATCAATATTTCCTTTCATAGAGTAAACCATGTGGAGGTTATGGGGCAAACAGAAGTGCTTTTGTTTTTTATTTTACTTTAAGGATAGGATAAATAACAGCATGTCTGTAAACAAAGCTTTGAACCAGTCCTTCCTGGTTCAGTCCAAGCCAACGTAGCAAACGAAGAATGCACCTGAATTTTAAAAATGTGATTGTACCAGAATGGCAATTGGAACAAGGAAAGTTACTGTTTGACACCCTGCTTGAAATTTATCTCCCTGTTAGAATACTAATGTATGTGCAATGCATATCAACCACATCTCATAAAACACCAGTGCCTGAACCAAAGATGGTGACCATCAATCACACTGTCTTGAATGTGTCACTCTCCACCATTCAGCACTAACCCAATCTCACACATCGGGCTCTTGAAAGGCTTGCTGTGTCACTTCAGAGTCTCCAACTCCAGGGCTTCCGCCTGGAGTGTTGCCAGTTGATATTTCCCAGTGACTCTCGTTTTCCAAAGTTGGGGTCTGTTCCAGTTTTGTTGCATCAACCGTGACTGAACTAGTCTGAACTGAGCAGAATACTAGTTTATATGCTAACGAAAAAGACACAGCATCAAAAAGATACAGAGAATATAGATAGTGTTGAAGTGCTTTATTTGTGTAGGTTGGCGTAGACAGGACCTAACATGCAATTGGAGAAATTAGCTTTGATAATAGCAGAAACATCCTCTGGTAAGTAGAAAGAAGCAGAGTAAAAAGTAGTCTGTGAGTGGTGTCACTACTTTTAGCTGATGTGTCAGCAGGGCTCTGAAGTTCTATATAACTTTACACATATGTCTGGCATGTATTCTTTCCTGTCCATGATTCTATGAATCTTCCATGAAAGCCTTCACTTATAAATAAAAAAGCTGATTCAATTATCTAACAACAGTGTCGATTCCATAAAAGACACCTACTAATTTCAGACACAACAAATATGGAGATTTATGCAGCATAAGCAAAAGTCAACTCCCAGGTAATTTTCCAATTAGACACATGACCTCAAAATATTTTATTATAAATGTTATTTCCCAGAGCAATCCACATTCCACACAATAACTATTCCAAGATGCAAATGACTCGTGAGGTCTTACCACAGAATAAAGCATCAGATTAACCAGGAGTCTGCAGTTGGCTTGTTAATTACTTCAGTAAATTTAGACGGTGAAGAAATGTTTACCTAGATTGCATGTCCAAAGATATTCCAGACCACCATTATAACAACCACAGAAAAGCAGCCCAGCCCAGAAAATATGATCAGCTCTAAATTCTCAGTGACTGTAGCTGATTATCACGTAGGCATGTATGCTCCAGACAAGACCCATGGGTCATAGTGGAGAATTAATTCGTTATCGACAGCCTCTAGTTATACTCTGTGTGGCCAGACCCTGTGAGGCTCACACTAAAGCTTTTCTACTGTTTTCATAATATCAACGATGCTCCAACATTAACATTGTTAAAGAAATATTTTTATATTGAGTAAAACATGGAATACACATAACATGGAATTGATCATTTTAACTATTTTAAACTGTATGTCAGTGACTTTTCATAATTCAAAACTTTGAGTGATTATCATCACTACTCAATTCCAGAACATTTTTATCATCCCAAAAGTAAACACTATGTCTCTTATCTCCTTCTTTGCCCACTGCAGGGAGCCACTAATCTGCTTTCTATTGTTGCTCTAAGCTGTTAGGAAACACATTCCCACTCTTGACCATCCTATGTGTGCCAAAGAGACCTTAGATGCTAGAGCAGTGGTTCTCAACTTGTGGGTCGCGACCCCTTGGGGAGTTTAAACGACCCTTTCACAGGGTCGCATGATTCATAACAGCAGCAAAATGACAGTTATGAAGTGGCAATGAAAATAATTTTATGGTTGGGAGGGACCACAACTTGAACTGTATTAAAGGGTAGCAGTCTTAGGAAGGTTGCGAACCACTGCTCTAGAGACTTTTGAAGGCTGTGACCTTTCAGAAGCTGATCAACAGCCTTACTCTGAGGGGCTTCTGGGTGGGTTTGCAAGGTCAAACATTCAATTATAAGTTCAATGCAGAGACTGCGGTGGGGGGAAAAAAAGTTCAATGCGTAATAGTTTGCACCATTTAATTCACTCAATGTCAGTGAGTTTGGCTTTTTATTTTGGTTTAATAACTCCAAAATCTGCTTTTTACTTTTATCGATGTCCCTATTGTGGATAGTTCATATAAATCCAATCATGAAATTTGTGGTTTTTGTGTCTGACTTATTTCATTTATGATAATACTCTCAAGGTACATAAATGCTGTAGGATTACCAGTACTGTATATCTTTCATGGCTACATAAAACCCCATTGCATGGAAATGATTCATAGTGGGTTATACCATGGGCTGGTGTCCACAAGGTCAGTAGTATGAAAATACCAAAAGCGCTGAGGATTGCTGCTTCCATAAACATGTCCAGCCTCAGAAAGCCAAAGAGGCTGTTCCAGCGGGTCCCATGCGGTCACTGTGAGTCAGAATCGCCTCAAGAGCAACGAGGGTGGAGGTTTTTAGCTACTTGCATACACCATATATTGTTTAGTCATTGATCAGTTAATGGACATTGGAATTGTTTCTACATTTATGTTCCAAGGAATAATGGTGCCATGAACATTCATAGCTTGAAAGTCAAACTTTAATTTGAAACATGTTTTTATTTTTATTTTGCTATATAGACATCTAGGAGTAAAATTCCAGTGTTTCATAACAATTCTATGATTAATTTCTCAGGAAGCCCCAAACTGTTTTCCACATAGACTGCACCATTTTACATTGTCATCAGCAATGTATCAGGGTTCTAATGTCCACAAATCTTGCTAACACTTGGTGTTTTCTGACACTTATCATATTATTATTAATAGACATCCTAGTACATATGAAGTGGTTTTGATTTACATTTTCCTACTGACTAATGATGCTGGAAATCTTTTCAAAAGCTTATTGAGCATCCATTTGTCAATGAAGAAAAGTCTATTCAAGTTCTTTGTCAATTTGCTACCTATTTTGTCTTTTTATTGATGAGTTTTAAGAGGTCTTTACATAGTCTGGATACTAGCCTCTTTTCATATATGGTGTGGTACAGAACCCTAAATTCATGCTTTGGCATGTGAATGTTCAGTTGTCTCAGCACCATTTCCTTTTGAATGGTTTGGATGCCAAGTATCACAGATGAATAGGTTTGTTTCAAAACTAAATGCTGTTCTATGGTAAGGTGACCAGATGTCCCGCTTTTGGCGGGACAGTCCCGTTTTTTTAACAATTTGTCTCACATCCCATGGCATTTTTAAAAAGTCCCGATGTTTGGAAAGAATGCACGACAAGCTAGGGAACGGCAGGAGAACGGGAAGGGAATATACGGTTTGGGGCTGCCAGGTGGCTATTTCGCCAGGATATGAGTTTTATATTACTTTTATTAATTTTATAATGTTAAACTTTAATAAATAATTGTTGAGAACTGATTATCGAGAACTGCTTATCAATGTTCGCATTATTGATCAGTTGTTTGGACTTAATTAACAATGGCTATTTTGGGCATTGGCAGCGACAAAAAAAAAATGTGTAAAGGTCTCTCAGACAATACACATCATACTTCATGCTAGTGCTAGTTAAACTAGTGATGTCAGCAAATCAGTTATTCAGATAATTTAGGTTATTTATTTATTTAATAAATACATACATTTTCTTGAATTTAGCAGACAGTACTCATATTACTTATATTTTATAGTGGCGGCAAGTGCCGGCCTTGAACGTGGCACTTATGACGTACATTATGGCAAATTCAGAGAAAAAATAATACAAGTTAGCACTGTTATTATTTAGAAAGAAATATAGGATTAAAATTAAAATAATTTTTAAAATATTGTTACTTTATAACAATCAAATTAATTTAATGTATAAACTAACAATAAAATATGTTCAGGTAATTATGTACCTACTTGCTATGTTTTTAAGCAATATGTATATAATAATTTAAAATGTAATTTTAAGTTATATTTTTAGATTTTAAACATAATGAGCTGAAAAGAGGATGCAAATTCAACGATGATCTAAGAAGTGAATTTCCTTTTATTAAAACAAACAAAAGTGAGTACATGGTAAAATGTGAGAAATGTAATGGTGAATTTTCTATTTCGTATGGTGGGAAGAATGATATTTCAAAGCACTTGGAGAAACAAAAACATAAATTATATTTAAATACTGTTGCATCTTCCTCCAAAATACAGGAATTTTTTCGGAAAACAACGTATGGAGACGAAGAAAAGAAATTAGCACTAGCAGAAGGACTTATGTCTTTTCATGCTACCAATCACAGTAATTCCTTCAGATCTATGGACTGTACATCATAAGTTGTCAAAAAGTTAATCAACAAAAAAATTGCCTGTGCTAGAACAAAATCCAAGGAAATTGTGTGTAATGTGCTTTCCCATGTGCATTTTCAGAATTAAACAAAAATCTAGAAAAAATTAATTTTATATCCATATATTCTGATGAATCTAATCCTAAGGATATAAAGTTATTTCAATTATTAGATTTTGATTCAGAAACTGGAATAAAAATTAGAATTTTAGATTTTGTTCTGTGCCCGGCGAAACTTCTGAAATAATTTTCATTTCCATTTTTAATATTTTGAAAATATTTTAAAACATAAAATGATTGCATATTGTGCAGGCAACACTAATGCAAATTTTGGAGGAAAAGCAAGAAGAGATACAAATAATATTTTTTATAAGTTAAACAAAAACCTTAATCAAAACATTATTGGTGTTGGTTGTGCAGCGCACATAATACATAATGCCATTCAGACAGCTGCTGATTTGTTGCCCTAGATGTGGAAAATATTGTTATAATATATTCTTATTTCTATATACACACTGTGCACGTTGAAATGCTTAAAGATTTTGTGAAACTGCGGAAGTTGAATATCAGAAAATATTTGGATAAAGTAAAACGCACTGGTTAGCTCTTTTGCCAGCTGTCAAAAGAATTTTTAAAATATATGGTCCTTTGAAATGCTACTTTCTATCACAGGATAAATGTCCTAGAATTTTAGAAGAGTTTTTGAAAAAGAATCTTCAAAAATTGGGCTAGAGTTTGTACACACAATCAAGCAGCTCTTTTTCAAAATGCTATAAAACTTATTGAAGGTGACAAAATTCAAATAATTGAAGTATCAAATGAAGTTAATAATTTAAAATTTCAGTGTCAAGAGCGGTTAGAAAATAATTTTCTTCCATTAACTATCTGTAATAGTATAAGCCAGCTCGAAGAACAAGATGCAATAAATTGTGCAGATATCATAAATCATGTTAAAAATTCTATGGTAACTGCATAGATTATTTGAAGAGTGGACGGTACATCACAATGACATTGAACATTTTCATTGGGTTATATTAAAACAAGAACTCAATTGGAATGATGTGCAAAAATAATTTGATTATATTACTCAAAATTTCCCATATAGTAATATCTCAGAAAATGATCTTTTTAATGAGGTATCATTATTTTTAATATATATTGATAAGGAAAAGGTTAAATCTTGGGCATCAGCAAAAATCACAATAGAGAACAAATGGTTAGAAATATCTCATCATTTTGAAGCAAACCATGTTCCATACAATAACGCCCTAAAAACTGTGGAATACGCGCTGTCCTTACCAGGAATTAATGCTGCGACTGAACGCGTTTTTTCTACGGTAAATAAAGTGTGGACATCAGAAAAATCACAATTAAGTGTTGAGACTTTGAAAGCCATTTATGTGTGAAATATAATTTAACAAATTCTTGTGAAATTTTTCATGACCTTTTAAACAATGACGGCAATCTACTAAAAAAAATTCACTCGAATGAGAAATATGCCAAAGAACAAAATAATACTATACATAATTTTAATGTATTATATTTGTAAATTGTACTTTTGTAGAAATTTAAATATATATATTACAATATTATTTTTGAATCCTATGAAAATTTTTGTTGCTCCATATAGACCAAATTTTAAATCAAGAACTGCGCCCAACCACCCCCCCAGCCCCGGGCAATGGTGTCCTGCTTTACCAATGTTAAAATCTGGTCACCTTATCCTATGGATCTATATATCTATCCTTATGCTACTAGTACTCAAGATATTATTGTCTTTATGGATCCATCTATATCCAATAACCAATTCATATGTACTAATTAGATCTATTTACTCACATTAACGACTACATTCATTTTTCAATTATCCCAAGTATCCTACTCATGTACTCTATTCAGGAAATATTCTACAAATAGCATCATAGCTCTAATTATTACTTGAATTTAATAATACAAAGTACAGCTTCTGAGTTCTAAGTCCAGTAACTGAAACTATAAATAAGGAAATATTTATGAAGTTGTTCCTGTACACACAAGAGTCATAAAATTACTTGGCATCATTTTTCTAGAGCTCTTCCTATTGCTCTTCTTCCTGACCCTGCTTTATTCATGCCACTTCAGTTGTCATTCTAAGTGACTTCATCTACATGCAAACAACTGAAGCACAATTTTATCCTTTCATATGTGCACAGAGTTTAATGGATGATTGTCATGTATTTAATTTACAGAAAAACACAGTTAAATACCTTCTAGTTCTAATTTCAAGCAGCTGATCGCCAGCATGAGAAACAGACAAAAATAGAATTAAAATTAATAAACTCTGGAAAGTGCACAATCTATCTGAGCACAGGAGAAACACACAAACTAAAAATGTTTCTTGATAAGGCAAAAGCAGCTCTGTTTTCACAAAATCAAGATGAATCACCCCAGAGTAGCAAAGAGTAGACATCATGAGAAAAAGGAATAGCATGAAGAAATTAATAGAGGCATGAAATCATAGTGTATTTAGGAAAAAAGTAATTCAGAATAGTTGAAGGAAGTAGAGTATGATAGTAGTTGGAAATAAAGCAAGATGAATAGACAGAAAACTCACTTGTTAAAAATTTCTCATATGTTATATAAAGTAAGGTGAACTTAATAAAAAAGCACCCCTTACATTGTATTTGTCTTCTGTGCCTTCTCCGCCACTAGAATAAAACCCCACTCAAGTAACAGACCCGGGATTATTCACATAGGGATCCCATCACCTAGGAAAAACTACACTATCTTACAACACCTGTAGAAATGGAACAGGAGGAGAGATACAGAAAGTATTAAGTAACTACAACAAAACTCGCCTTAAAGGAAGCAGATCAGTGTAACAGCCTAAAAAAATAATTTTTTAAAATCCCACCTAAATGCTTCATAGCAAACTGGATTACACTCAAGGCAATTATACCATATTTTCCTGAGGCTTCATTATGCCAAATATTTTCTAAATATAAACTTCACATTTAGGTAAGCTAATAATAAATGCGAACTAAAATCTGTTCTTGTGCTCAGCAAGATTTTTAGCATCCTAAATAGAAGAACATAATCATCCAGAAATTGATAAGTTCCAACATCAGGAATATGTTCCAAATCTATTTACTGAGTCAGGAAATTCAGGAATACATTTTCACACTTGAGAATGCTTAACAGGTCTCTTGAGTCCATCTTTAGGCAACAGTCCGGTCTCTGCTACACTTCACAGTAGCTATGCTCACAAATCCGCGGCACGTCTACGGCTATGGGTGTGACCCTGGTTAGGATTCTGACATGAAACTTTTTCTACTTCTCTGTAATTTTGTTTGTTTTATTTTGTTCTGGGTTTTTTTTTCATATAGGGGTTTGCCTCAATGTATTTTGTCACTGGGCTAATCATCTTGTATTTTGGTTATATATATTTTTTCTGTTTTTCAGTATATGACACCCAGAATTCGTAAACCTATAGAGACAGCAACTAGAATAAGGGTTCCTGGGGGGTGTAAAGGGGCAGGGTGCTAAAGGGAAACTGATATCACGGAGTTGAAGAAGAAAGAGAATGTTTTGAAACTGACTGTGGTAGCAGCTGTATAATGCTGCTTGATCTGCTTGAACTATGGAATGACATAATATCTGTATTAACTCCAAATAAAATGGTTTGGGAAGTAAAATAAAGTTTAAGAAGAGCAATTTTGAAGTTTAAAAAGAACAATGTGGCGGTATATGTGCTGTTTCACTTTTTCTCAGCATGTGTAGAAATTTTCTAAAAGCAAAAGTATTCTCTTACACAAATTGTTTTTGCAATGTAGCTATCCAACCTAGTAACAAAATTATAGTATTGTTTATTTTAATTCTTGTTTTAATTGGCATTTCAATTATTACTAGTGAGGGGGGAATCTTTTCACATATTAATGTGCTCTTTGTACTTCTACTATGAATACATTGCCCATACCTTGATTCAGTTCACAATTAGCCAGTTTATCTTCTGTGTTATGGGTTTTCTTTGTATATTGCCAATAAAAACAAAAACAAACAAATAAACAAAGTAGGTTTGCAAATCTTAAGGAGTCATTGAAATCTTTCAATCGCAGAAATAACATTACCAGAAAACTTCTGAAATATAGCCCTTAGTTTCCTTCTTAGGTTCTACCACTGATTCTATTATTTTTTCCCTGGCATAGCCTTTTCATTAGTCTTCCTGACCCCAATGTTGAGACCCTCTACGCTCTCCTCCCTACTACTCTCACAAGTACTTTTTCTGAGAGGTTTCTGTTCATATCATGGCTTATATTGCCTAGTTGTTGGCTAAAGACTTTGTAGAAAAGGTTTCGTAAGCATAGCATATATAAGGGTTGGTTAAATGTTGATGGAAATGATATAGCAAAGAGAAATAAATAATGAGAAAGAAGATAGAGTAGGGGATTGCAGAAATGATGCCCTTGACTAGGTGGGAGGAAACAGTAAAAAAAGTGCAACTGGAAAACTAGTCTTAGGTAAAAGCAGAGATATTTCCTCCTGTAAGACAACAGAAGACCAAGTTAAAGGCATAAATGTCTAAATGTAAAGCCAATAAAACTAAATTTAACAATTGTAGAAAACTTGTAACTGATATCTCAAATGTTTAGATATCAAGTATATTACATGACTTCTATTATAGCTTCCCCACTCTATCTGAAGTATTTCATTTTACTGTGGTTACTTTTAATTCTATATAAATGAGTAGATATCATGGCAGGAATTTATAGATCCTTCTCATTTTTGTAATATTTTCTATTTATTGATGGTATATTATCTGTCAGACTATTCACAAGTGCATGGGGACACAAAGACAAATCAATATGGCCCTGCCTTGAGAAATAGACGATTTCAACTTTATTTACTGGACTGAGAAGATGGCTTGGTGTGCAAACGGACTCAGTGAATGGGCAAATGTAAGTGTGCATTAAGTTCAAGGCACACTGAATTTCAGGTGCCAGTCTACTTCCATCATTTTGGACATTGCTCAATTTAGCTGTAACACCATAGTCACCAAGAGACATTGAATCATTATATTAGTTTAAGTTATTTTCTATTACTATTAAAGTCATAGAAATGTTTTGTGGTGGTTAGCTGATGTTGAGTTGAATAGCACACACACACGTGTATGTTATTCTTTCCATATTTGTTCTGCTCGCAGAGCTCAAGCAGTGAATTATTAGTTTAATGTGTCAGTTACTTTTAATAAGAAAACATATTATTCCTAAATGTTTATAAATATTAGGGGAAAACACATGGAATATATCAGAAAATTCCTGTTTCTAACATGGTAGGAGCTAATTTATGTTTCAGACATCATCGTATACAGATCATTTGTACATGGGTATGATTCAAGTTAGTATTCTATAGATGATTGCTAGGATGTGAAATCCCCTGTATTTTAAGTAATTTACCTCAACATTATTTCATTGTTATGGCTTCTGAAGTTCTCAATAGCTTCTGAAAAAAAGCATGCAGTGGTAATATATGGTTTGCTCCCTGTTTGCTTTCAGAAATAAAAATACTAAATCAAAATTAACATGGAAAACCCTGAACCTAGTAGGCGGGTAGGCATTTGAAGAGAATCAGTCCTTGTAAATAGGAAGAGTCATGTGCTAGCAAGGGAATAGTACTATTGAACATAATATTTTTACTCCAATATGCTCTCAACTGCTTGGGAAGAATTCTAAAAATTATTTCCTAATAGTATTCAGTAGCACGCTCGTACCTTCACAGCCACTGAGTCAAGTTCAATTCATAGTGACCCTATGGTACATGAGAGAACCCAGTGAGTTTCCAAGACTGCAACTGTAGGAAGGACTGAAACTGAAAAAAGTCCATCTGCAGACTTTGTGGTTGGCAGCTCAATGAGTTAGCAGCACATACTATGTCACCAGCGCTCCAAAGAAACTCTTAGAAAGACAGAAGTCGTTTTTTGGACAATACCAGAGCTACTAAATTTTAGCCTGTGACAAGATCTTTCAGATCTATTATATCAGAACAGTGAGCTTCTAGGTTCATAAATCAAAGTGTGCAGAGTATCTGTAAACCTATCCCCTAACACCTAACTGTTCTAACCAGATAGCTTATTGACAAAATCAAATGATGCCATATAGAGAATATCAATTAATATCATTTTCAACTCATACATAGAGACATGCATGAAGTAAAATCTTCACAACCAAACAGAATGCCATCATAAGGGACTGAAACTTGGGGGGGGGGGCAGGGGGAGTATTGCTGAAACCCAATATACCTATATTTAAGAATTATAGAAAATTTCAGTTATTTCTCAAATATATATATATATATATACATATATATACCAAATATATTAGCTGAGTTATACTATAGCTTCCCTACCTCATATTTGGTTTTCCTGTGTCTACTTTCAATCCTATACAAAAGTATTAACCCACGGTTAGAACAATGGTAACTATTTTTCAACAAAAAACTTATTTTGTCATAGGTCTTTCTAATAAATTATACATAATTTCTCTCCATATAAGATATGTATAAATACCCCCATTTTCTAGATAAGTAAACTGAGACTCATAGACAAGCTCATACATAAAGTTACACAACTAGAAGAGATAGAATTTTAACTCAAATGTGCTGTCTATAGCATCTTGCATTATATCCATAACTCTTTTATTATACATATATAAGATTCCATGCCCAGTCCTCTAGGAAACTAATGCAGTCATCAGAAGATTACATTCGATGAAAAAGTCACCACAATACAAAAAGGAATCTGACGCACTTTAAGAGACACTCAATTAGTTTAATACAGAAAGACATCACGTGTTTCATTATAAGGATCAGAAAAGGTTTTGTGGTTAAGATAGCTTTTGAAATAATTCTTAAATATTGTTTTAATAAAAAGTGAAATCTCCGTGAGTGAGAAGAGATTAGTCTAGTCAGATGCCTTTCTACGAAAAAGAGAATAATGAATCTCTCAGGGGGGAAGGAATAAAACTGGGTGAATAGAAAATGTTTAATGAATAGCAGAAATTCCAAATTATATGGAATTTACAGAAAACCTTGCCAGGTATCATCTAGTGTTTCTGGTCTCAGAGTTGTGGAGAATAGAAATAAAAGGTAAAAAACAAAACTAGTGGCAAGGATGAACACAAAGGAACTTACATACATTGCTAAATAAATTAAAAAATGCAGCCTTTGCCTAATATGCATTCTCCAATTATAAAGTCTGGAATGCCATCAACTGTGCCTCTACAAAGGCATACACAAGGAGCACATGACAAATTATTTCCTTTTCACCTTCCTCCACTTCCAGCCCAAACTGCCTGGCTACCTTTTTTATCCAAAGAAACAACCATTTCCTCTTTTAAACTCTATCATACCCTATTATGGAATCTGTTCACTTTTAATTTATTTATTTATTCATTCATCTTTTTAAATAATACATGTTTATTAGCATTGGTAAATAATAAGATACAAAATGTATATACAGTTGTCAATAAAACAGATACAATTCTAATGTCTTGTAGTTTATTATCTATTTGAAGGGAGATAAATGATAATCAAATAAACAAAATAAATATATAATAAGTCTGATGAAGTGATGTTTTAAGAAAAAAGTAATGTGTGCTAAGAGGAGTTAATGGGAGAGAGGTAAGAAGATGTATAGCCAGCAATGTTCCAATAGGATGACATTTGATCATAAATCTGAAAGAAATGAAACTACCATGTAAACATCTTGGAGGTAGAGCATTTCAGATTTGAAGTTCAAAGTCCTGAGGCAAGAACATAGATAGTGTACTACAGGACCAATCAGATAAGGGAGGATGGTGACTCCGACACTCTCAAACCCGGAAGCTCTTCAATGAAATACCATTAGCATCGGCACTCCTTCAGTGAATTCACTTGCACTGCCCACCAGACTGGGAACTCACTGACCGCAAGAGTCCTTCTCCATTATGGCTGAGGTCCCACTGTTTAAAAAAAAAAAAACCAAAAACGGACAAAGTGGTCTCACAGTAATTAATTAATTAACCCCTTTCTCCTTTTCTTGATCCCTTAGATTACTGATGAATATGGGTTGTATCCTTCACTCAGATTTCTGTTTCTTTGAAAGCAAAGAATGTGTCAGATTTTTTCCAGTCCCACCAAGGAATCAAGCATAGTTGTACAAAGATAATAAAAAACTAATAGAAACCAAAATAATAACATGGTTCAGTGTAACCGGAAGACACACAGTACATACTTGGCAGAAACTCCAGTATGTCAGGCTGGGTTGTCTAGGAAAACAAAACTAATGATACTCATGTATGTATAAGATAGAACTTGATATCAAGAAGGCACCGCAGCCCAATCCAATTCAAGTCATGGGTGTGACACTGGTCAGAGCCCTCTTCAGACTCATGTAGTTGTAGACTCATGAAGTAGAAGAAAGAATCAGGGAGATCACAGACTGGTGGGTGCAGAGTCTCATGGATCCAAAGTCAGTGGGAATATAGCAAGGCACTGACAGCTCCGTGATGGTGGCCCATATGGGACTGACTGCCCCTAGAGACAGACACTGAATCCCAGAAAGCAGGAGGGTGAAGGACAAAATGGGAGACACTCTGTGTCTCTCATAAAAGGCTACATCCCCAAGGAGTCATCTCTAGGCTACCAACCGATTGACAGGATGAACTCTAACACTACATCCACACAGGTTGACATATAATCTAATCATCACACCCAGGAAGTCAAATCTTTTCTATGGAAACAAAATCAGTTGTCATCCAATCAATCCCAATTCATGGAGACCTCAAGTGCATCAAAACACAAGTGTGCACCAGAGTTTTCAACAATTGATTTTTCAGTAGATGAATGCTAGACTTTTTCCCAAAGAATTTGGGGTATGAAAGCACTGAAAGTGTCAAGTTCTCAAATAAGAAACATTTACATAATTTGTATCACTACCACTCTTAACTCTCACCTATACCATCTTACAAATGCAACCAGAGACATAATGTCATAATGAGCTCAGGGACATAGTTGGATCAGGGAGAGTGATCCTAGGTAGAACAATTAGCAAGTCAAGGATAGTGCTAAAATCACATAAGATGCTCTCTCAAACATGGCTCCAGCTGGTAAAGTTCCAAAATATCCAGACCGGGGGCAATAATATATTTGCCATTTAGTGGTCAATACAAATAAGTCTACTGATATCTGGACTGGACTAGGAAAATGACAGTAATTAGGAAAACGAAAAGAAAAATTTTGAACTGAGCATAGTAAAACTAGTGATCCCATTCCAGAATCCTATGAAGAAGACAGGATTCAAGGCAATACCAGAGTTTTAGCCACTATTAAAACCACTGCATAGGTATAACATTGGGTAAACCTCTTGTATTATCATATAGCAACCCAGTAATGACCCTGTATAAGAGATACTAAATTCAAGATTCTAACTTGGGTGACAGGTAAAACTATAGCACAGTAGAGAAGGGTACATCAGCTCAGTTCGGCAGACTATACCAACATAAGCAATATAGGAAATGTTACAAAGTATAGGCTAGTGACTAGGATTTGTCTCTTGTTCATCAATAAAAAGTTGAGTTAACTTAAACTCTGATATGGCTTACAGATAAAATGCTCTGATCAAGATTGGTTCAGGAATAAGGCAGATTGTCTTAAAGGACAAAGCCCATTAGAAGTAAATTTAACTGAAGACTATACCAACATAAGTAATATAGGAAATGTTACAAAGTATACAAATGTTATAAAGTTACAAAGACAAAATCCTAGTGAGTAGGATTTGTCTCTTGTTCATCAATAAAAGTTGAATTAATTTAAACACTGATGTGGCTTACAGATAAAATGCTCTGGTCAAGATAGGCTCAGGAATAAGGCAGATTGTGTTAAAGAAGAAAGCCTATTGGAAGTAAATTTAACTTTTGGAAACCAAGAAGAAGATGGTAAAAGTAGGGGAAATGGAAGTGTGACCTGCTACACAAAATCACAAAACTATTAAGCTGGAAGGACTATTATAGACCAGAAAACCCCTAAATTATTAGTGATATCCTTAATTTCCTTTCCACACATACACTCATGTTAGAAAACTGGTCCTACTGAAAGACCAGAAGGGGAAGTCAGATTGACTTAAAACTACCCTTCTGGATGATAGGTGACCAGATCAAACTAAGCTTTTCAATAATTTAGAATCAAAACACCAAATTAAATTTGTCTTGAGCAGGTCACTATGTTACCTATGGTAACAGAAAGCCACATCAAACTTGGGGACAGAAACTTAAAATACATAGACAAAAAGTTAACCTGAAGGGAAATGATTGTTGTAATATGCATTCAGCCAATTCAGACACAAAGGAACACTGTACACAACAAAACAGAAAATTACCCAGTCCTATGCCATTCCCATCATTGTTGCCTGAGCCCATTGTTGTGACCACTGTGTCAGTTCATCTCCTTGAAGGTCTTCCTCTTCTTTGTTTCCCTCCCCTTTATGAAGCATGATGTCCTTTCCAGGGCTTGGTCTCTCCTGATAAATGACATGTCCAAAGTATGAGAGATGATGTCTCAACATCCTTACTTCTAAAGATTCTTGTGACTGTACTTCTTCCAAGACAAATTTGTGTTTCCTTCTTGCAGTCCACAATATTCTCAATTATCTTTGACAACATCATAATTCAAAATGTATCAATTATTCTGAAGTCTTCCTTATTAATTGTCCAACTTTTACATGCATATAAGGTGACTGTAAATACAACAGTGTATTGGGTTGGTTTGTTCAGAGAAACAAAACCAATGACACTCATATATGTACAAGAAATAACTTTCCAACAAGAAGTAGTTTTCTATCAAGAAGGCATCCCAGCCGGTCCAATTCAAGTCCATGGGTCCACTATGAGCAGGAGCCCTCTTCAGACTCATGTAGTCGAAGGCTGATCTACAGAAAGGTGAAGCAGGATGCAAAGAGATCACAGTAGGTGCAGACTGGCTATATCCAAGGTTACGGGGAACGTGGCAGGGCACCAACAGCATTCCAGGTCAGCAGCCCCCATGACAGTGGCCCTGAAGGTAGACACACAGACCCAGGAAACAAGAAGGTCTAGGGCCAGAGACAAGAAGGGAATTTCTCACTGTCTTTCTTATAGAAAAGACCATACACTCAAGGAGGCATCACCAGGCTGTACCCTGGTTGACAGGTAGGACTCCACCCATACACTTTCACACAGCATCAAGTGGACATAAATTGTAACTGTTACAAATGGCTCTAAGCAAACCTTCTTGATGTTCCACGTTTTAATAAGGTCTTCTGGAGGAAAATTTCCCAATCCAATATGTTCTTTGATTTCTTGACTGCTGTTTCCATGAGCAAGCTGCTTCCATTGACTGCACATGTGAGCAAAATGAAATCCATGACAACATCCACCTTTTCTCTTGGAGTTATGTATTGGTTCAGTTGTGAGGATATGGGCTTTCTTTACATTGAAAAGAATGTAGAATACTCAGACAGAGAATCCCTAGATCATGTATTCCCAGGAACATAAACAGAAGGAAGAAAATGTTTTTTTGAGAAGTTTCTAGTTTCCTTTAGGCCCTACACAAGGGTTAATAACATAGTCTTCATTAGTAACTGAAAATCCTTAGATAAAAATTCCCCTGAAACTTATTCTTGCTCTCTAGAATTTTTTGGATCTTTAATAAAATGTAATTCTCATTTTTAATACTGTTATTTATAGTACTCTGTTAAATATTCAGATTCAATTATAATTATTCTATCCCTCAACTAAATTAAGATATACTTTAAATCTGATCCAATATTCCAGGATTCACAAAGAAAGAGGAAAACACAAAGAAAAACACATGTACCCTTCCCATTAGCAGCGGGCATCCCATTTTTACATATGAAATTGCTTCCCATATTTTATCCTGTTTAGATGTGTAAAAGGTTAACAACTAATTCCATTTGCAATGCTGATTCAGCAAGAAATAAATTAATTTGGCATTAGAGTAGTAACATCAATTTCCCATGTATCTGAAGTAATGCATTTACTGGAAAGAGATTAATATCAATTCCGTAAATCATTCACATGCTTTTTTTCCGGAGTTGGAGACAACTGAGTAATGTCATATATGCACTGATATGATGTTGTGCACACTCCCTTCATTAATCTAGGCCTGGGGTTGCAGAGGTTTGTCAGAAGAAAATATAAAAATTTAAAAAGAATCAATCTGTCTGTTTTTAGTTTATTGTGACTTTTTAAAGGTAAGGTAAGCCAAATGTTGCTGCTACTGCACTGACATTGATCTACACTAGCAACAAATGCAAAGGGGAAAACATTTTATCAATTTTATTTATTACTAGAATACCCACTTCATACACACTTGTCTTAAAAATGTCAATTTCATTATAGTTATTAAGAATCTTTAATAAAATAACATCTGAATGCAAATGTGTAAGCTTCTCCTTTAAAGAGCAGCTCTTCATTGTCCTTGTTAAATGTGACAATCACACAATCTCAGAGTTGTATACAGCTAAGAGATCATTTACCAACCCCAGTCCACAGTATCAAATATATGTATGATATACTGAGAAAAACACAATCCAGACAAATGGACTCAGATTACCTAGGGTCCAGCAAATATAAGTTATTTTTGATCAATGAAATATTGACATAAACTTAAATATTTTGGTCCAAGCCTTTTGTGGCTATCAAAATGCAGAGAGAAAGATTGGAGTGAGATGGTGAAAAGGGTCAAGGGCTTCGAAGTAAACAGACAAAGATCAAACTCTGGGCGTGTTTAATAACAGTTGATTAATCTTTGACCTTACATTGTAAAAACAGTATGTTCTCTGCTCAGACACACATCAGCAGTGGACATTGAGGTCTTAATTATAAAATTGCTTTTCATATTTTACCCTACTCAGAACCAGCAAGAAGTTAATGTGCCATTAAGAGTCTTGTATGTGAGTCAACTCAATGTTGACAGTTGATTTCGTTGTTGTTGTTGTTGTTTTAAATTTGGCCTTCAGTCCCCCTCAGCTGGAAAATACTGTCCATCTCATGGAATGATTAGGATACTTAAAAGGGATACAATATGTAATATTTCTTGCAAAGTACTTGGTGAGTAATAGATGCTCAACATTTCTCTGATCATTCTTGGTCTGGATAATATAAATCTTCTCATCTCCATTAAGCATACTGCTATGGAGTTAATGCTAACTCAGTGATACCCACCACCACCCCTTGCAGATCTCTGAGACTGTAACTGTTACGGGAGTAGAAAACCCAGGTTTTCTTCTGCAGAGATGCTGGTGGTTTTGAACTGCAGACGATTCAAATCACAGCCTAAGCCCTGGTGGTTTAGCGATTACTTCTTGTGCTGTGATCTGCATGATCAGTAGTTAGAAACCACCTAGTCGGTAGTTTAAAGCAGTGAAATATAAGTGGAAATGATCTGTGACCCATCTTGAGGTCATTTATTAGAATAAATTGGCTTTCTTGACTTCTAACCATGTTGAGAGAAAGAAAACAACAAAAACAACAGTTGATGTGTATCAATATAACTGCAATGCTAAGACTCTATGCTGGTTGACTTTTAGAACCTTCTAAAGCAGTGGTTCTCAACCTATGGGTCGTGACCCCTTTGGGGGTAGAATGATCCTTTCACATGGATCGCTTAACACCTTCAGAAAACACATATTTCCGATGATCTTAGGAACCAAGGCACCACTCCTCAATATGTCTCCAGGTGGGCCTACCCACATGCAGATACACCCACATAAGAGTACCCGGTATGAAGACTGTTGCCCACACTATATCATGATTCAAGACAAAATTTCATTTATTTGTAATTAGAAATAAATATTTCACAATATATAATTACTTATTTTTGTGATTAATCACTATGCTTTAATGATTTTCAGTTTGTAAGAATGAAAACACATCAGCTATTTACATTATGATTCATAACAGTAGCAAAATTATAGTTATGAAGTAGCAGTGAAAATAATTTTAATTGTTGGGGTCACCACAGCATGAGTAACTATATTAAAGGGGTTGCAGCATTAGGAAGGTTGGGAACCCCTGGTCTAAAGTGTTTTCAGGTATAAAGTTGAGGAGGATCTGACTTCTCAGTATGCAGTCCACCACTCTGGCAAAGCCTTTAGGACTGGAGCCTTCAGAATCTTCATTTGCTGATAGGGTACGAATGAATGTAAGGAGAAACAGCTGCCAAAATCTACGGATGATCAGAACTTATAATGTGCCAAGTATAAATCTAGGATAATTAGAAGTTATCAAAAATATAAGAGAACACATAAAAATTGTTATCCAAGGCATTGGTGAGTTGAAATTGACTGGTGTGGTCATTTTGAATAAAAAATTCATATGATTTATTATGATATTAGGATGCCCAAAACATTATAAGTAGGTCTTCTTGCCCCATTGCATCAGCACCACCTAAGTCTTGTTAACTCTAAGGGGGAAAAAACAGAATTTCAGTGAAAATAAAATGTTGAATTTTTAAATTTCTCAATGAAATAGAGACCCAAAGTCATATTAATTTGATTTTAAAAATCAGATTAATATGATTTAAATAAACTAAAATGATTTAATATTTCTTTGTTGATTGTATGGACTAGGACCTGTGCCCACAAAATATGAAAAGCCTAAGGCTCTTCTCAAAAGATACTCTTAAATGGCAATTAAAGGTCCATGAAATTTTCCTGATTACGCCAAGTTCACAAATGTCACTATTTCTCCGTAATGTACTGGATGAATCCAAATATTTGCCTCCATTAATGAAGATATATATATCTCCTAGATTAGATGCTAAAGATATGCAAGAGAGTATGAATCAAAGTTCGTCAAAATCTACTCATGTTGAAAGGTCTCAGCTGGTTGGACTTCTATCAAAAGAACATCCAATAATTTGTCAATGCTCATGACAAGGTGTCATGGATAATTCAGGAGATAAGTAGATCAACTCTAACTTAAATAAAAAATCCGACATGATCGCTGAAGACAAAGTGGGTGTATAGCAAACATAGTGAAGAAAGCTGATGGTGCCCGACTATCAAAAGATATAGAGTCTGGGAGACCTAGAGGCTTGAAGATAAACAAGTGGCCATCTAACTGAGAAACAACAAAGCCCACATGGAACAAGCACACCAGCCTGTGAGATCACAAAGTATCAAAGGGATCAGGTATCAGGCATCAAAGAACAAAAAAATCATAGCATTGTGAATGAGGGGGAGTGCAGAGTGAGGACCCAGGGCCCATCTGTGGACACTTGAGCATTCCCTTGCAGAAGGGTCACGGGGAGGGGACAAGTCAGTCAGGGTGCAGTGTAGCAATGATGAAACATACATTTTTCCTCTAGTTCCTAAATGCTTCCTCCCACCCCAACCCCCTTCCATTATCATGATCCCAATTCTACCTTACAAATCTGGCTAGATCAGAGGATGTACACTGGTACAAATAGGAACTGGAAACACAGGGAATCCAGAACTGATGAACTCCTCACAACCAGTGGTGAGAGTGACGATACCGAGAGGATGGAGGGAAGGTAAGAGAAAAAGGGGGAAGAAATTACAAAGATCTACATATAACCTCCTCCCTGGAAGATGGACAGTGGAGAAGTGGATGAAGGGAAATGTCAGATGGTGTAAGATATGACAAAATGATAATAATTCATAAATTATCAAGGCTTCATGGGGGAGGGGGGAGCGGGGAGGAAAGGGGAAAAATGAGGAGCTGATACCAGGGGCTTAGGTGGAGAGCAAATGTTTTGAGAATGACGATGGCAACAAATGTACAAAAGTGCTGGACACAATGGAAGTATGTGTGGATTTTGATAAGAGTTACACAACCCCCAATAAAATTATTTAATTATATTTTTAAAATTAACTAAGGTATATGAACACAGACTTTAAAGTCATACCCCATTTTCAACTAGAAAATATACATTTTTCTTTTCTACTGAAAGTATTATTCCTTCTTATTCACATTGTTAAGAACAGACAGATGATGTTAAATGCATTTGTAAAATTTTAAAAAGGTAAGAGATTATATCCATCTAGCTTAAAAACATTGGGTATTTTTCCTTGTGGTATCTGAGTAAAATTATCTTAATCCTTTACATCCCAACCCCAGGAAACCTCACTGTCGGCTCTGATCCACATCTTTAGCTTCCTAACTCTGAATTTTATGTTTGGTGATCATTGTATAAATTTATATTAAAGTATATATGTTTTTTGAATTCTATTTAATTAACATGGTCCTTCCAGCCATCATCCCTCAGATGCCTGTGGCTATCATCCTATTCCAGAGGGCCTTACCTGCTAACAAACCTGAGTAAAATGAGATTAAGATCTGATGGAGAGGGTGTAAATCTTACAACACTTGTTTAATGGTTATCTTAATTACTGTTACAATGGGTTTAAGGAATTATATGCTATAGCTGAGAGGAGGGGGAAAAAGATCCAAGAACCTGCTCTGTAGAGGTCTGGAAAAAGCTAAGCTGACTAAAAGTAGTACAGGACAATGCCTGCCAGAGGACTCAGAGCACATGTGCAAAAGATACAGTTCAGGGGTAGAAAATAGATGATCATATTTGGGTGAAATTTCATGGCATCATGTCACTCCCATCAAACAATGTTTCCTTGCATGGGTTGGATAAGTAGGAGGTGAAAGATTTGCCTGTGAGCAGTTGTGAACAGGATTTGCAATGTTACCGTGCTGTGCATAAAATAAGGCTACGAAAAGCAAGGGATGGGATTTTATTAGTAGCAAGAGACAACAATGGACCCAAGATTTCTGTGCGGTGAGCATTCAGGATCCAGAAGACAGCTATACCATCAGAAGAGTAGCATCATAATCAGGAATGAGAGCACGGAACAGAGTGGTGGACTTCCAACTCACAGTGCAAGGAAAGATAAGTCCTTTTGTGCAGGAGGCTGGCTTGCAGAACAGTGCTGCTGGGCACTTAATTGGGGAAGTTGGACTGCTAACCTAGGGAAGTAGTGCTGAGCGCCCTTGGGCTGAAGGCTTACTGGAGTGGGGACCTCTTGACAATTCAGTGAGTTGGATTTTCTGATCCTTGGAGCTTAAGCTGAAGGCCTTAGGGTAGAAGTTTATAAAAGAGTTGTTTGACATTTGGGAATTTAAGAGCAGACTTGACAGAATGTTGTAACACGTCATGATAAGCAATCAACCTGGGCATCTCTCATTAGCAATACAACTTCCTTAATGAATTGTGTCTGTGTCTTCGGTGAGGCCATTGCAATGGATATTAGAACCCAGAGAGGTAAAATAGAGAACATTAGTTATTACCCTTCTCTTTCTTTAGCTTTTTATTGTGAACTGAGTGAAGGTTTACAGAAATCATCAGGTTAAGATTCAACAATTCATACATATTCTATTTCATCTCATTCCCTGCAATCCTTTCAATGTACCATTACTGTATCCCACTTAATCCCAGCATTTCCTGTTTCTATTATTTCTCTCCTAACCCTCTAAACTTTATCCAGGGATGAGCACTGCCCTGTTTATCTTAAATAGTTGATTATTTTAAGGTATGATAAAGACACAAGTGTATGATTAGTCTCATAGACTAAAGAGCACCCAAACATCAATCTCTACTACTCAGAGAACTAGAAGGTGCCCAGATACCATTGGTAACTGTTTGAAAGGGTTCACATTAAAAGGTCATGAGTAGAGTTGTAGAAAATCATAAGAAAACTCAAAATCAAAAATAATCCCAGGTGACTGGTGAGACTAGGGACTTGTGGAATTTTAAGAGTATGGTCCTTCATTACCCTTTATAGCTGGAACAAAATTCAGTCAGACAAGACACAGATTGATAAAGTAAACAATAACATTAATAAGATGTGGTAAACTGAGGGACTGTAATTCAGCTAAATCTTCTATGCTAATAATTATGTGTCTGAAAATCTGACCCTGATGGTTATGATATAAATAAATCTTAATACACATTCTCATGACTGAACACAGTCCCTCCAATAACCCCCCATAAAAATATGAAAATAATTCATAATTTATCAAGGGTTCATGGGGGCGGGAATGGGTTGGTAAGAGGAGCTATACCAAGGGCTCAAGGAGAAAAAAATTTTAAATTATGATGGAAACAAATGTACAAATATGCTTGATATAATTGATGTATGGATCATTAGAAGAACTATAAGAGCCCCTAATAAAATGATTTATAAGAAAAGATAAATAATCACACACACAAAATAAAGAACTGTCACAAAGTAGCTACTCTAAAAGATGTCTCATACCTGCTCTGGTATTCCCTGTGCCTGGAGATTATCTGTAGGTAAGGGCAATCAGGTTTTATACCCATACAATGCAGCAAACTCTGTTTGACATCCTCTTCTGATATGAATCATAGATTGCTCCCCTGGAGAGGGCTCAGGGGTCTTCAAGTTCAACTAGCACTAAGTCAAGATGATGGTTCACCTCATTGCTGGTGTATTATGTTACCACTTATGATATTACTCATTGACTAATGTGTTTGCTATGTGACGTGTATACCTTTTTAAAGATCTGAAAACCTGATTATGTACACCCATTGGAAAATATATTCACTCTCTTGGTCTGGACATAAGAACAAGGAGCCCCTGTGCCCCACTTTACCTGTCTGTCTTTATTATGTTCCTCAATTTCTAAGTCAATACTTAGGACCCATTCAAGTGTTGGGGACCCGTACCCCCACAGTGAGATATGAGGTTTTCTTTGGCTTTGTAATATTTTAAATATATTTTGGTCTTGTTTCTAAAACAAGTCTACAATCATTAAACAGAGGGGATGAACATTGACTAGAGGTGAAAATTGAGGATGACCTGGCAGAAACTAGTGAGCACCAAAAATTCATTTCTTCTTCCTCTAAACACAGGTAAACTTTATCATTCTTTATCTCTCAGTGTATTCCTGTGACTAGTTTTCACCAATGTAATGTGAGTGCAAATGATGTTAACAAACCTGCTCTCATGCTTTTAAGATGTGTCGTCTTACTCTTTTTAACTTCCACCAGTTAGACAAAATTGATTAGGAGTCACTTGGAATGGAATTCAAGGTAGAAAAAGTAACTGTATAATTGCCATCTAGAAGAGAGCTTTCCGCTGACTATAAAACATTTATTTCACTTAAAGTGTTATATGAGTAAGAAATAAGTTGTTTTTATGTTTGTACCTTTATGTATTTTTAATCTATCTGTTAGCAATATCAAACTTATGTAAATCAGTGCAAAAAGTTGGTTCCTTAAAATTAAATTTTGACTTTAAAAAAGTCAAACATATGACAGCAGCTCCCCACTCAAGTACTTTGTAAATAGATACTACCAAGAACTCAAGTAGAAAGAAAATGTTTTGAAAATGCTGAGGGCACCATATGTACAAATGTGCTTGACACAATGGATGGATGGATTATGATAAGAGCCCCCAATAAAATGATTTTTTTAATTGCTATAAAGGAAAACTCTTAACTTTAACGAGTTGGAATGAAGACCAAGAATCTACTGAGCTTGTAACTTTAGTAAACATGGTTTAAAATATTAATATGTTAGGGTAAGTAAACAAGTACTGATACTAAGGTCCCAGTTCAAACATGCACGGGTTTATTCTAAGCAAAATGTGCCTAAACATGTTTCTGTTATCAGTGGACAGCTGAAGAAATCTTTTCTCAGTAATACACTTGTTTTAATCATAGAGTGTTTTCAAAAGAAAGATGCTTTTTTATGACACTGAAAAAAGGTGTGTGTGTGGGGGGAGGGTTGAGGTCAAGAATACTGTCAAATTTTTCACAAACCCCAAGTGGGCATCTTCCCAAATCATCCAAGTTTTTCAACCACTTATGGGAATGCGACCTCATATAAAAATGAATTTAGATGGCTTCTTGAGCAGGAATACCTAAAGATGAGCCAAGAGAAGAGAAAACATCAACTTCAGTAAATGAAGAATCTGTAGCTGCATTTCAGAAACTGGTGGAAGGATAATATAAAATTGCCAATTAGAAGATAGCTACTGCTGGTGGAATCTCACACAATTCAGTAGTTTTGAGATTTCAGCAAGCTTTAAGTTCAATTGGTCAAAAATGTTGTTCACTGATCAGCTAGTACAAACAGTTGGTCATGTCATCAGTCTTTTAAGAAAGATTAAAGCTAATGAAGAAGGTTTTAGAGCACTAATAACAGATGAGGATTAGTCTTGAATTTGCCAACATAATTTAGGGAACAGGGTCCAATCTAAGCAGTCAAATTCAAGGTAGAGAGGGCAGCTCAGAATGGAATGCTTTGGAGGCCTCCAAAGGAGTAATCTTGATAGCTTTTCTCAGAATGAATGGACAATCATTGAGGATTATTATGAAAAAGTTTTCATGAAAACTACATTAATGGCAAAAAAGGATAGAGAAGTAGCAAAGATTTTTATTTATTAGGATCATGCACCCAGGTCCTTGGGAAAACTTGCCATATCCATCCTGCCCCCCTGTGTGGACCCATTCACATTTCTTTTGTTTCCAAAACCCAAAGAACTTGAAAAGGAATGCAGTTGGGAGTCCCTCAGGGTGCTAAAGCTGTCATTTGACATGGTGCAAATCAAGAGCACAGATTCTTCAGGAAAAGGTTTGAGTGATGGAAACACCTATTCTGAAGTGTAGGGACCTAGATGTGAGACTATGATGGAAAATATCAAATAATTTCACATTTTAAAGTTTTTGATTAATAAAGATTTCTTCGATTTTAAAGCAAGACTTTTGGACTCAACCTTGTATGTTGGTTGTTTATATTTGTATTACAAGAAACGGATGAGATCAGGTAGTTATTTACCAGCTTGCTTTCAAGCAAAATTAAATGAAGTAGTACAAACTCAGGGTGAGAGGGGAATGGGAGGAAAGGAAAATAATAGACTAGAGGATTACAGATGGTAACTTGTGTGAAAGGGAAAACATACCCAATAAGAGAGAGATGCAGGCAGGGGCAAGGGAGGGAACAGGTCAGCTCACTGGGAGGTTTAATAAGTTGCTGAATGCACAAATGATGATCTGATCTGTAAGCTCTCATCTAATTCACAATATAAAAGTTAGAAAATAAATTTTATTTGCAGTTGAGAAAGAAATTGAAGCTTAGTATGGCTACCTTTGGAATTCAAAAGGTGAGAAATAGTCCACTAGGTAAATAATTGCTCTAAGAATTAAAGAGAATCTTTAGAATGCCTAGGGATCCATGAGTGAGAAATGACTCACTTAGTAATAGGTCACTCAGTAAAATAAGGCTCTGTGACGTCCATTCTAAGTTACCCTCATTTCAGTGATTAAAAATATTTCTAATGCTTTCATTAAGCCTGTCTCTTCCTCACCTTCACTTCCAAAATACATATTATACTTTATATGAAAAAAAATTATTTTCTTTATGAACCTCAAGAAAAGTGCCCAGAGAAACCCCTAATTCGCATATCAGATATGGCACAAAGTGTAAATAAAAGAATAGATAAGAAACATGTGAAACCAGGAATCCTGAAGGAACTGAGAGCGAAAATAGTCATTAAAAAATCACTCACTGCCATTGAATTTAACACCACATTTATATGAGTAGACCTAGAAAAGAAATGGTTAGATTTCCTGAGATGATATCTTAGTTCTCCAAACAACCTCTGTGTAAGGAAAATACTCGTGCAGTACAATTAATGAATCTTCACTAATAATTCTAAGTGCTGCATTCAAGTTTTAAAAGTTGTAAAATGAATGAAACAGTATTGTACTATAAGAGGAAAAGGGCCCAGTAACGAAAAAATTAAAAAGTAAATGATAACACAGCAATTAATGTCTGGTGTTATGTGAGCAACATAGATATCCATTTATTCCATACTTGGGAACCAGATTATGCTTCTTTGTCTAGAACTGTACTATCTTGAGGGATAAATGCAAACAAATAAATGGAAAAAAGACAGGAAAGGATTTTAGGACAAAGTAAATCACGTGAACCAAAGAAAAGTAGTATAAAAATACATCGGAATGCCAAAATGACACAATATAGGCAGGAAGAGCTGATCCAAAAATCAAACAATTTACTTTAGTCTCAAGTATTAGCAATGAGTACAAAATATACCTCATGAGCATGTATCATGGTTAAATTTTGTGTCGACTTGGCTGCACCTGTGAGAAGTTATGGGTAGAGTCTAAACTCTCAATCAGGTCACAGGCTGATGAAGTCTTCTTGTGGATGTTGCCTATTTAAAAGAATGCTGCCCTCTTTCTAATCCCTTCTCCTTCCTGTTGTCCTGCATTCTGCATCAACCTTCCTAGAACCTGGGCCAGCAGCTGCCATGTGGCCTGGTGACCCTGGGCGCTGTGAGTTGCCTGTCATAGATCTACCCAACTCCACCACACTGTGGTCTTTCTACATGCTGCTTCATCATTCTGGTTTATTGTTCAAGCAGCTACACAAATCAGGAAGAATTTCTACTTTGCATAGACTGGACTGCAGTTGAATTGGGTTTCCTCTCTCTGCAGCTCTTGGGTCACTTTTTTTGTTGTTATAAAATACTCTCTTGATGTAAATATTTTTAAATGGGTAAATAAGCAAATGTGATGAAATATGATGGTGCTTGGCTATCAAAAGATATAGCGTCTGCAGTGTTAAAGGCTTGAAGGTAAACAAGCAGCCATCTAGCTCAGAAGCAACAAAGCCCACATGGAAGTAGCACACCAGCCTGTGTGATCACGAGGTATCAAATGGATCAGGTATCAGACATCAAAGAACAAAAAATCAAATCATTATGAATGAGGAGGAATGCAGATTGGGGATCCAAGACCCATATGTAAGCAACTGTACATCCCCTTACAGAAGGGTCTCAGGGAGGAGACAAGCCATGCAGGGTGCAGTGTAGCAATGATGAAACATACAACTTTTCTCTAGTTCCTAAATGCTTCCTCCCCACACCTTCCACCATCATGATCTCAATTCTACCTTACAAATCTGGCTAGACCAGAGGGTGTACACTGGTACAGACAAGAACTATAAACACAAGGAATCTAGGACAGATGATCCCTTCAGGACCAGTACTGAGAGTGGCGATACTGGGAGGGTGGGGTGGACAGACAGAAATGAGTACAAGGAGCTACATATAGCCTCCTTCCTGGGAGATGAACAACAGAAAAGTGGGTGAAGGGAGATGTTGGACAGTGTAAAATATGACAAAATAATAATAATTATAAATTATCAAGGGTTCATGAGGGAGGGGGGAGCGGGGGAAAATGAGGAGCTGATGCAAAGGGCTCAAGTGGAGGGCAGGTGTTTTGGGGATGATGATGGCGGCAAATGTGCCATCAATGAGTGTATGAATGCAATGGATGTATGAATGGATTATGATAAGGGTTGTACAAGCCCCAATAAAATGATTTAAAACTAAATTTTTAATGCATCAGACATTGCATACTATCTCATACAACAGTCTCTTTTTCTGCTGTTTCCCTTAGAAACATAATCATACAGTGTTTTAAAGCTATTTAATATTTCTGTTGGAAATGAAAGGAAAAAGGTATTTCTGTCCAGCATTGGAAAAAAATTATGAAAACTAAATACCCTCTTCAATGTAAGCTCAGTGTACAGGAATTTTTTAACCTACAGTGGCTACAAAATTTAGAAGGAATTAAGCAGTTATATGTAGGTGAATATTTGCTTCATAATATGACAATAAAATCTGCCCTATGAGACATTTATTCCAACATGTTTGTTTTAAACAATTAGTATGATCTGCCATATTTCAGGGACACTTAAAATACAAAATTCTTATGATTGACATCATTGCCATCAAGTCAATTTTGACCCACAGTGACCCTATAGGGCAGGATAGAATACCTCTTTGCAGTTTCCAAGACTTTAAAGCTTCACAGAAGTAGAAAATCTCATCTTTGTCCTGTGGATGAAAGGTAGGCTCAAACCACTGACCTTATGGTTAGCACTTCAGAGTCCTGGTGGAATAATGGTTACATGTTTGGCTGCTAACTGAAAAGTTAGCAGTTGAAAATCAACAGTCACTCTGCTAGAGAGACAAGGCTTTCTAGTCAACAAAGAGTTACAGTCAGCCTCTAATCAAGTACTCTCTCAATGTAAGAAGACTTTGTTTTAATAAACTGGAATTCCATTATGCTCACCTTTCCGTCATGATCACTGAAGAAAAAGGAGGTGCATAAACAAATGTGGTGAAGAAAGCTGATGGAGTCAGGGTATCAAAAGATAAAGCATCTGGGATCTTAAAGGCTTCAAGTTTAACAAGCGGCTATCTCCAGAGAGCTAAACAATGTCATTAGACAACAGGGCCTGATAGACCTCTATAGAGCTTTCCATCTAAAAGCAAATGGTTTCACATTCTTTTCAAATCTACATGGATCTTTTTCAAGAATAGACCACAGGCTGGGACACAAGTCCAGCCTGAGTAAATTCAAATACATAGATATTATCCAGACATTTTTCTCAGATCACCATGCCATAAAGCTAGAGATTAATAAGAGGAGGTCCAGAAAAGCAAAGGCAACCAATTGGAGAATGAACAATGATATCCTGCATCATGAATGGGTACAGGCCCAGATCAGAGAGGATATTAGGAAGTTTCTATAAACTAATTAGAATGAGCATACAATGTATCAAAACTTACGGGACAATGCAAAGAGTTATCAGAGGTAGCTTAATATCATTAAATGCATACATTAAAAAGAAGAAAGGAGTATGACAGATAAATTAACACAAAACCTCCAACAACTAGAACAAAGTCAGCAGAACAACCACTCCAATAGCAAGAGAAAAGGAATAATAAAATTCAGGGTGGATTAAACCAGTGGGAAGACAAGAGAACAATGCAAAATATAAATGCAGCTAAAAGCTGGTTCTACGAATGAATTAACAAAATTGACTATCCTCTGGTAAAGCTTACCAAAGACAGAAAAGAGCAAACATCAATAGACAAGATGGATGAATCAGGAGCAATAATAATATACCCCAAAGAGGTTAAAAGGATAATCACAAAGTACTATGAAGGTTTGTATTCTAATGAATTCAGAAACCTGGAAGACATGGATACATATTTGGAAAAACAATCTCTCGCTAGATTATCTCAGACATAGATCAAGAACCTCAACAAACCCAAAGTGACAGAAGAAATAGAGAGGGTCATCAAAACCATACCAAGAAAAAAGGTCCCAGGGCCAGTTGGTTTCACAGCAGAATTATACCAAGCATTCAGGGAAGAGTTGACAACAATCCTCCACAAAGTATTCCATAACATAGAAGAAGACGGCAAACTCCCAAATTCATTTTACGAAGCCAGCATTACTTTGATACCCAAATAGGGCAAAGATCCCACAGGCATAGAGAATTACATTCCAATATCTCTAATGAACATAGATGCAAAAATCCTTAACGAAATATTGGTCAAGAGAATACAAAAGTATATAAAACATATCATCCACCACGACCAGGTAGGATTCATCCCAGAGATGCAGGGATGGTTTAACATCTGAAAATCCATCAATATTATACATCACATTGAGAAGAAAAAGGATAAAAACCATATGATAATATCCATAGGAAAAAAACATTTGACAATATCCAGCACCCATTCCTAATCAAGATACTCATGAAAATAGGATAGGAATGTAAGTTCCTCAAGCTTATACACGCTATCTATGAAAGACCAATGGCCAACATCATAGTCAATGGAGAAAAGACAAGAACAATCCCACCGAAAAAGGGTACAAGAAAAGAATGCCCCCTGTCCCCACTTCTATTCAATATCATTTTGGAGGTCTGAATAATAACACAAGACAGCGGAAGGATATCAAAGGGATCCAATTGGGAGAGGAGGAGGTGAAACTATCACTATTTGCAGATGATATGATCCTGTATATTGAAAACCCCAAAAGCGCCACAGCTGAAGTACTTACAGCAATAGAGCAATGCGGAAGAGTAGCAGGATACAAGATCAATAAACAGAAGTCTGTAGGTTTTCTATACGCATTGGACAGGGCCATGGAAGAGGCAATTAAGAGAGAAGTACCGTTCACAGTAGCTAATAACTGAAATACCTAGGAATATATTTAACAAAAAATAATAAAGACCTATATAAGGAAAACTTTAAAACCCTATTACAGGAAACCATAAGCAACCTCCACAAATGGAAGAACTCAACATAGTAAAGATGACAGTCCTACCTAAAGCACTCTACAAGTTCAATGCTATACCAATTCAAATAACATCAACCTTCTTCAAAAAGTGGAAAAGCTGACCACCAACTTCATATGGAGAGGGAAGAAACCCAGAATGAGCAGAGAACTCCTCAAGAAGAAGGACACAATTGGAGGACTCGCCCTACCTGATTTTAATGCCTATTACACAGCTACAGTGGTCAAAACAGCATGGTACTGGCACAACGACAGACAGACCAGTGCAAAAGAATAGAAAGCCCAGGAGTAAAATCATCAGCATATAGACAACTGACCTTCGACAAGGGTCCCAAAAACATCAAGTGGGGAGCGGATGCCCTTTTTAACAAGTGGTGCTGGAAACAATGGATATCTGCATGTAGAAAGATGAAACAAGACGTTTACCTCACCCCATGCACAAGAATACACTCAAGGTGGATCACAGATCTAGAAGTCAAACCCCAAATCATCAGGACCATTAAGGAGGGAATCGGGACTAATATCAGAGCACTGGCCCAGGCAGCTCATAGGCTCACTGCAACAGGGAAGGGTATACACACAGGTGAACTGGAAATCGACAAATGGGATCTAATAAGAATAAAGCACCTGTGCACCTCGAAAGACTTCACCAAGAGGGTGACAAGACAACCCACAGACTAGGAGAAGATTTTTAGTAATGACACATCAGACAAAGGGCTCATTACTAAAATCTACAACACCATCATGACCTGCAAAAAGAGGAAAACAGTTAACCCCCTAAGGAAGTGGGAAAAAGAACTGAAAAGAACTTTCACTAGAGAGGAGACACATATGGCCAATAAGCATATGAGAAAAAGCTCGAAGTCCCTTGGCATAAGAGAAATGCAAATCAAAACAACCATGAGATACCACCTAACACCTCGGAGGCTAGCCCAGATCAGTAAATCAGAGAGCAACAAGTGTTGGAGGAGCTATGGTGAAGTAGGAACCCTCCTCCACTGCTGGTGGTCGTGCAGATTTGTAAAGCCACTGTGGAAAGCAATCTGGAGATACTTAAAGAAAATGGAAATTGATCTACCTTATGACCCAGCCATCCCTCTACTGGGCATATACCCAGTGGAAGCAGCAAATAAAACACGACCAGTCATATGTGCTCCAATGTTTATTGTGGCACAATTCACAATCGCAAAGACTTGGAAACTGCCTAAGTTTCCATCGATAGATGAGTGGATTAGTAAACTTTGGCACATGCACACAATGGAGTACTATGCAGCACTGAAAAGCACGGATGAGCACATGAAACACGTTATTTCATGGGAAGAGCTGGAATGAATTATGTTAAGCGAGGTTAAGTCAGACTCAAAAGGACAGGTATAACATGAGTCCCCTGAGGTAAGTACAATCAGCATGACAGAAATAGAAGAATAAAAATCTATCTCACAATAAACAGGTGGAAGCATAGATAGTTGGAGGGAGGGCAGGCCACACCTAGGGAGGTACATGAGAGCCCAGCATAAAGAAGGGGAAGTGGGGCAGGAGGAGGGAGAAGCGGGGTGGGAAGAAACCGAGTGGATGGCATGTGGGGAACAGGGCACTAACCCACCCAGGGTAGAGTATTGGTTGTGTGCCCACAAAACTGGAACACGCATATGGACTCCACCAGACACGCCAAACCAGGAGGGCAACGTAAAGTGCAGAAGCCTACACAAAGAGACTTGACCATATGCCAGCCCCAAGCAACATTAGCCTGACCCCCACAATCAAAGTGAGTACCACAGAAAATGAAAATAGATCGTCTGGTGTGGGAAAGGAACTAACCTACCACACCACAACCAGAAGGAAGCTGAAGCAAAGAAGGAGGAAGAACGGAGCGGAGCACACCTGGACCCACCAAGCTCAGAGGACCATAGCCCGACTCGAAGGGCCCATTGTACAGAGAGGACCATACAGCAGGCCCCACAACAAGATGCACCATCCTGCACTGACTCATGGCCCTACACGGGACAGCACCTGAGGCACAGTGGGGATGTGCGACTGAGCTGACCCCACCACACTGAGGCAAAACACTGGGGCATGCAATGGAGCGGCGAGGAAAGTAGAGCAAGGAGGTCCTGACAGAGTGTAAAGGATGGACTTTGGGGCCAGGACGTGGCACCCCATCAGACTCATCCGGAAAAAACTCCTAAAGGCCAACAAACAGATCTCAAACTACTAACAGATTTTTTTTTTTTGCTGTCTTTTTGTTTTGTTGTTTTTTTCTCTTCTTTTAAATTTTGTATCTCAGTGGTTTTTTTGTTTGTCAGTGTGTCGGTGTTGCTGCTGTCGATGCCATGTCCTTATGTGCCACTTAGGTGCTGTCAAACTAATCTGCATTTTTATGCACATATTAATATATCTGCAGGTCCACCTAGATAAGATAGGCTGGACAAACAATGTGAGAAAGAAATAACAAGAACAGTGGTCCCAGAGAGAAATGAAAGTGTGGGAGGTAGGAGAAGGGAGGTGGTGTTGGCCAACCCAGGGACAAGGGAACAACGAGTGGTTCAAAACCAGTGGAGGGAGGGGATAGGAGGACTGGTACGAAGTGACCAAGGGCAAGGTAACTGAGAGGAATTACTGAAACCAGAATGAAAGCTGAACATGGTAGTGAGACAGGAGGAAAGCATAAGGAAATAGAGGAAAGGAGTAGGAGCCAAAGGGCATACATAGAAGTCTAAATACAGATATGTATATATGTAAATATATTTATGATTATGGGGGAAATAGACTTATGTGCATATATTTATAGGTTCAGTAGTAGGGTAGCAGGTGGGCATTGGGCCTCCTCGTGTGTGCTCCCTCAATACAATAGCACCTTGCTCAGTTAAACGGTCATTCCATGATACCCACCTTCCCAACATGATCACAGATAATAGTCATGCGCATAAGCAAACATGGTGAAGAAAGCTGATGGTGCCCAGCTATCGAAAGATATAGTGTCTGGGGTCTTAAAGGCTTGAAGGCAAACAAGCGGCCATCTAGCTTGGAAGCAACAAAATCCACAGAGAAGAAGTACACAAGCCTAAGTGAACACGAGGTGTTGAAGGGATCAGGTAGCAGACACCAAAGAACAAAAAACATCATTGTGTGATCACCTTCCCCACATAAACGCTGAAGACGAATGTGTGCATAAGTAAGTGTGGTGAAGAAGATTGATGGTGCCCGGCTATTGAGAGATATATAACATCTGGGGACTTAAAGACTTGAAAGTAAACAAGTAGCCATCTAGCCCAGAAGCAACAAAGCCCACATGAAAGCAGCACACCAACACATGTGATCATGAAGGGTTGAGGGATCAGGTTTCAAGCAACAAAGGCAGGGAGAAAAAAAATCATACCATCGTGAATGAGGGGAGTGCATGATGGGGACCCAATGCCCATCTGTAGACAACTGGACATCCCTTGCAGAGGGGTTGTGGGGAGGAGATGGGTCACTCAGGGTTCAGTGTAGCAACAATGAAACTCAAAGCCTTCCTCTAGTTCTTGAACGCTTCCTTCCCCCCAATTATCATGATCCCAATTCTACCTTGTAGACCTGGTTAGACCAGAGGAAGCACAGTGGTGCAGTTGGGATCTGGAAGCACAGGGAATCTAGGACAGATGAACCCCTCGAGACCAATGGTGAGAGTGGCAACACCAAGAGGGAAGGAGGTATAGAAAGGGGGAACCGATTTCAGGGATCTGCGTATGGTCTCCTCTCTAGGAGATGGGCAGCAGGAAAGTGGGTGGGGGAGATGCCGGGCAGTATAAGAAAATATAAAATAATAATTTATGAATTATTAATGGTGCATGAGGGAGGAGGGAATGGGGGGAGGGAAAAAAGGAAAATGCGCTGATTGCAGGAACCCAAGTAGAAGGCGAATTTTGAGAATGATGAGGGCAACGAATGTATAAGGGTGTTTTACTTAATTGATGTATATATGGATTGTAATAAGTATTGTATGAGTCCCAGACCCCCTCATTTGCATTGATATAGTCGTTTGTTTTGGTTCTTTTGATACCTGATCCCATCAACACCTAATAATCACACAGGCTTGTGTGCTTCTCCCATGTGGGTTTATTTTTTTCCCTGCTGGATGGAAGCTAGTGTAACTTCAAGCCTTTAAGACCCCAGATGCTGTATCTTTTGATAGGCGGGCACCATCTGCTCTCTTCACCACATTTGCTTATGTACCCATTCTGTCTTCAGCGATAGTGTCAGGAAGGTATCAAAGGATGCCAGGCTATTTGAACAATGTGTTCTTGTGTTAAGAGAGACCTTATGTAGAGGTCCAAAGTTCATCTGCTACCTTAATTCTTAACATATAAATATATGTACTTTGGTCTCTCTGTCTTTCATTATAAATTAGTACATCTACATGTATACATGCCTATAGCTATACCTCTATAAATAGCTTTTGTCTCCTATTTCTTTCCTCTATTTTCCTTCACCTACCTCCTAACCCATTATCATGTTCACCCTCCATTCAACTCTCAGTAATTCTTCTCGGATACGTTACATTTGATTAAACCCCACCAAGCAGTATACACCCTCTTCGCCATCAATTTAAGATCTCTTGTTCTCCTATCCCTGAGTTTCTTTGGCTCCCCACGCTCCCCCTTTCTTTCCCCTTCTCTCTCATGTCCCCCTGGAACCACCAGTCCCATTGTATTCTGTTCTGGACGGTTTGTCCTGCCTATCTTATATAGATAAACATAGGACGAAAGAAAAACAAACAAACAATAGATCCAGGTCTGACTGCTGACCCTTATGTATGTTTTCCAACCACGTCTGATGAGGTGCCAAACCCTGTCCCCCAAGTAAGAGTCCATTTTGAGGGTTCCTCAGGGACTTGGTTACTTTGCTCCCTTTGCTGGCCTGGTGCACTCCCTTTACTTTTCACCCCTCTGTGCATGGGCCAGACCAGGCACACTTTCCGCACAGTGTCTCCAGCGTTGTCCCTTGTAAGCACTATGGGTCAGTTAGGGAACACCCTGTCTTGTGGTGGGGACGGCCCTACAGTCCTCTCTGTGCATTGGCTGCTCCTAGGAGGAATGTTGTCTCTGGGCCTTGGTTGGCCATAATGAGGTTCTCTCTCTCTTTCTCTCAGTTCCCTCCTGTGTGGTCTAGACAGACCCACCTCTCTCCCCAGGCTGTATGTTCAGTGCTGTCCTCTCTATGGCCTTATTCTGGGGAAGGGGGGAGAGGGTCAACATAGCTCGGCTTGGGTCCAGCCCTGTCATCCTCTGTTAGATTGCTGCTCCATGCCAGTGTATTGCCCTCAAGGCTTGGTGCTCTGGGATGGGGTCTGGTCCCTCTCTCCCTTTCCTGTGGAGACATAAAAAATACCCTCCCCGTGGGTGTATTAGTGCTCTGCTCCCACCACCTTTGATTTTTTTTTCTTCCCCCACCTTTCCCCTACTTTTTAGTTGGTTTCCATAAGCAACCCTGAGCTCGGTCAGACCCCTGAATTGTCTGAACCTCAACCTGGGGTTTATGCATTGAGTAGCTTATCCTCTATGCCCATTGTACTTTTTGAGCTTACCTCAGTGGACTCATGTGGCACTTGTCACTTTGTGTTTACAAGTCATGCATACTACAAAATAGAGGGATATAACAGATTGGATTTTTTAAGTAGTTTTTCACAACAGTTTGATAAACACTGTACAAGGATCATCATAGAGGTATTATGATTTACTAAACCTGCATTCCACGGTTTTTAAGAGAGCAGGAAAATTAGCATCAAAGTCTCTAACAAAGAGTAAGTATCCAATAAATCAAGCATTCTGACACCTTTGTAAAATTTTACTGTATGTACATATGTGCATTTTTCTTATAAGAAAATTCATAACTTTCACTGGGTTCTTAAAAAGCTCATGTGACCTAAGAAAGACTACAAACAAACTATAAATTACTTATTATACTAGTATGTCAGTATCTCCAGTATCAGGTGTAGAATCCATGCCTTTAAATAAATTGTTATTGAATGCGTACTAGGTGCTGAGTTGTATGGATAGAACAATAGGTAAAATACCTGCTTTACAAGTGGGGAATACAGATAAATAAGCAATACAGCAGTGACTGGATAACTATTAAATGACATTGTCATGAAAGACCTCTCTGGAGAAGCAGTATTTAAGCTGCATTCTGAATGCCTAAATGTATAGTTGGGAAGGGGAATGCCAGTATATTCCAGGAAGAAGAAACCACTAGATAAATTAACCCAACGCAGAAACAAATGTGGCCTAATCTGTGAAAAAGCAGAAAGTCACTGTAAAGAGCAAGAATAGCATAAGGTGAAGTTAGAAAAATAGGCAAAGGCCAGACCATGTACCACTTTGTAACCAGAATGAGGAGTCTGGATTTTATTCTATATCAGAAAGGAAATTTAAATAAGGGAGGGGTAAGATATTGAAGTTTTAAAGAAATCAATTTGGATACTATGTAAAAAATGCATATGGGGGAGTGGGGAATATGACTAGAAAGCAGCAAGGGGAACAGTAGTTCCCAATGGCAGATGTTAGTAGCTAAAATGATGTAGGTAGCTAGAAATTAATGGGCTCAGGATATGTAATGAGCATACAATAATTTTCAATGTGGAAGTGGATGGATTGATGGATGTATGGATGGATGATGAATTACAAGATGTGATATTCAAGATTCATAAAGATTAAATATGAGTGAGCCGAACTTTAGAGAATGTCTATATTACAGGGTCATGTGTGCCTCCACACAGGGAAAACTAGTCAGTTAGAAACAGAGGTAGGGGGAAGGAGTTATCTTAAAGTGAAGATCATCTTTAGAAATGGCATATACCAAGAGTTAAGATAAGAACTACATGATTATGTCCCTGGAAATTTTTTAGTGAAAAACCATGCTAGATTGGTGAGTAAACTAATCAGACTTTAAAGAAAAAGTTGCAGGCTATTTCTAAATTTACTGGAAGGCTTTATAAAATGTCTCATGGGTATAATTCAGTCTTCTCTTGATGATGAAGAACAGATACTACAAAATTATATATATGTTAGTGTGTACTTTTATATCTTCTACCTCCTCCATTCTGTCAACATGTCAACTTTGATTTCTCACCAAAATTTTTAAAAACTTTAAAAAGGCATTCATGTATACTCAGACTCTATCCTGACTGCAAATTTCCTGATCTGAAAATCATATTGTTAGGATAATTAGAACTGTGTCTAAACAAGGATAAATAAGCCCTAAATATCTCTTAGAAGAGTAAAGTATAAGAAATATGGGTGGCATAAATGTCGTGCCCTTGGTTACTAACCTGACGCTTGGCAGTTTGGACCCACCTAAGCAATGGTATGAAAGAAAGGCCAGGCAAACTATTGGCCTAATCTTGCAGGCAGAAAAACTCCTGGAGCATTTCTATGCTGAAATTCATAAGGTTGTTGTGAGTTAGAACTGACTTACCGTAATAGCAATGGATTTGGTATGGGTTTATTTTTGTTATTCAAAGGCTTCCTCGGTCCAAGTTTTCAGTAATACTCTCAAGAAATAATGTGTTGTACATGTGTCAGTGTTTTTCTATAAATCTACATGGGTTGGTTATTAGATACCGTTCAGTCAGTTCCAAATCATAGAGACCCTCTGTACAAAAGAACAAAACGCTGCCTGGCCCTTCACCATCCTCACAATTGTTCTCATGCTTGAGCCCATTGTTGTCACCACTGTGCCACTTTCTCACAGTGTGGGACTTTGTCTTTTTCACTACCCATCTGTTGCACCAAGCATCATATCTTTCTCCATGGTATGTTCTTCTGACGACATATTCAGTTTACATGAAAGGAAGTCTCACTATCCTTGCCTCTAAGAAGCACTCTAACTGCACTACTTCTAAGACAGATCTGTTTTATCTTTTGGGAGTCCATGGTCCCTGAACAATCTCAGCCAGGCCTGGTAGCATAGTGGTTACATGTTGCACTGCTAACCATAGACCAGCCATTCAAAACCACCAGCTGTACCATAAGATTTTCTACTCCTTTAAAGGGCTTTAGTCTCAGAAACCCGCATAGGCAGTTCTACCCTGTTTCTATCGGATTGCTATGAGTAGGAATTGACTCAATGAGAGTGAGATACATCTACATAGCTATGCTATATTCCTATAGTAAATGCAATAAATGAATTTATAAGTAATTTTATGTAGTGATGCCTCACTTATTTATCCATAAACTGTCATATATGTCAGATACATCTGTAGGAATCAGGGTACAAACTGGAGAAAAAAAGCCCATCCCTCAGAGCTTATATTGTAGTGAAGAAGTTACATAATAAACAAACAAAAACTTACATATATATCAGTTCATAAGTACTATGATGAAAATATTAAACAAGAAAAACACTTGAAAATATCCTGGAAAGAAGAGTAGAAATTTTATATAAGGAAACACATTTTTCACATGACAATTCTCAGATGACACTTGAAAAACAAATAGAAGGAAGGGAGAAAGTCATGCTTACTGAAGTATAATATAGAAAGAATATAAAAGTGAAGATTAACATCTTATGACTTATTCCATGTCTACCTCAGTGGCTGCCCACTCATGGTTCACTCTATTCCACTCCCTCCATTAAGACAGAAAATGATTTCCTTACATCATTTCCATAATGATCATTGATCCTGTGCTAGGCCTTCAGTAATTCTAATTCCCGAAAGACAAATGTTGTTGTTGTTGTTGTTAGGTGCCATGGCATCAGTTCTAGCTCACAGTGAGAAGTTGTGGAACAGAATAGAGAGCTGCCCAATCCAGCACCATTCTCGCAACTATTCTTATGTTTGACCCCATGGTCACCGTCACTGTGTCAATACACCTTAGCGAGGGCTTTCCTCTTGTTTGCGGCCCCTCTAGTATCCCAAGCGTGATATCCTTCTCCAGGGACTGGAATTTCTTGACAACATGTACAAAGTATTTGAGATGAAGTCTCACCATCCTTGCTTCTAAGGAGCATTCACACTGTGCTTCTTTCAAAATAGGTCTGCTTGTTCTTTTGGCAGTCCATAATACTTTCAATATTCTTCGTCAGCACCAAAATTCAAATGCATCAATTCTTCTTTGTTCTTAGTTATTCAATGTCCAATGTTAGCATGCATATAAAGAAATTGAAAATACCAGGTCAGAGGAACCCTGCTCCTCAAAGTAACACCATTGCTTTCCAATACTCTAAAGAGATCTTGCGCAGCAGAGTTACCAGTGCAATGCACCCTTGGTTCTCCTGAATGCTGCTTCCATGAGCATTTATTGTGGATCCAAACAAGTCAAAGTCCTTGTAAAAGTTAATCTTTTCTCCATTAAGAGGATTTTTATTTTCTCCACTGTGGTAGTTACATAAACTGTTGTCAGTTTCAGAGGATTAAGAGTGAATGGCTTGATGACTTATTTGGAGGTGCTAAGGAGATAAATAGCTCACTGGAGGCAGGACACAGGCTGACTCCCTGTGAGACATTTCTGTTGACAAGACACATGAGCTACACTAGAGGTTAGCATCCAGAAGAGCCACATGGAGATGCCTGCCAGTGCTGAGATGCTTACATCGACACTGGATCCACAAGACCTTCCACCCAGTGACCTGTGATCTTTCTGCATTCGGCGTCATTGCATGTGTTTCATGATTCTTAAGAGGACTTTATAGATTGGTATCAGACATATGGGCTAATATCAGATTTATGGACTTGATATGGTCTAGGCTGGGATGTTTTCTCAGTATTCAATTGCTCTTGTATATAAACCTGTCTTATACACATATGAGTGTCTCTGAATTTCTTTCTCTAGTCTACCCAGACTAACACAGTTAAATTTAGCTATAATCTACACTGAAAGCTAAAATCCTTGCTCTCATCCGCAAATGCTTCAAACCCTCCTCACTTGCAGCAAGCTAGGTTGTGCCATCTGCATATATCAGGTTGTTAATAAGCCTTCCTCCAATCCTGATGCCATGTTCTTAGTCAGATATGCTTCTCTGAACAGTTGCTCAACATGCAGATTGCGTAAGTGTGGCACACCTTTCTTGATTTTCAAACACGCAGTATTCCCTTGTTCTCTTTGCAAAACTGCCTCTAGAAACATGTACAAGTTTCACTTGAGTACAATGAAATGTTCTAGAATTCCCATTCTTTTCAAGGTTATCCACAGTTTGTCATGATAAGTCGAACGTATTAACATAGTCAATTAAACACAACTAAACGTATTTCTGGTATTCTCTGCTTTTATCCAAGATCCATCTGAAGTCAGCAATTATATCCCTATTCTACATCCTCTTCAGAATTCAGCCTGAACCTCTGGCAGATCCCTGTCAATATACTGCTTCAACCATGATCTTTAGTAAAATTTTATTTCCATGTGGTGATAATGATATCATTCTACAATTTGAACATTTTGTTGGGCCACCTTTTTTGGAATTGGTACAAATATAGATCTCTTCCAGTCATTTGGCCAAGTATCTGCCCTCCAACTTCCCTGGTATAGATGTCAGTGCTCCTAATGCTTTCATCAGCTTATTGAAACATTTCAATTGGTTTTCCATTAATTCTTGAAGCCTTGTTTTTAGCTACTGCTTTCAATGCTGCTTGAGCTTCTTCCTTCAGTACCGTTTGCTGTTTTGTCTTGCAAAATTCTATCATGCAATTTTCAACTTCATTTCTCTCAACAAGTTCATGTTTTCCAACCAATTTTCCTTCTTGGTTTTCAACTTTGGGGCTCCAATTGTCAATCATTGTCAATGCATATTGATTGTTGCATCAATTTCAGACAGGATACATTGGTAGAATTATTTTATTTCTTCATCACTAGCTTTAACCATTGGTGCATAAATTTGAAATGCAGTTGTACTGACTAGATTTCCTTACATGCAACTAGGTATTATCCTATTACAGGCAGCAATACACTTCAAGATAGTTCTTAAAATGTCCTTTTAACTCTGAATATAATGCCATTTCTCTTGAATATGTCATTCACAAATAGTAAAGCAAATGATTTTGTGATTAAAAATTCCAAATACCAATCCATTTCAATTGACTGAGGCCTAGAATATCAATTTTTATATATTCCATTTCATTCTTAACAACTTCCAATTGTCCTAGACTCATACGTAACACATTCCAAGTTCCAATTATCAATTGATGTTTTCAGCTGTTTCTTCACATTTTCAGTCATGCCCCATGAACAAATGAAGGTCTTGAAGGCTTCCCTCCACCTGCATCATTATGGTCAACTCTATTTTGTAAAGTTAGCTCTTTCTCAGTCGTATTTTGAATGCTTTCTGACCTAAGGAGTCCATCTTCTAGAACGATCACTGACAACATTCTGGTTCTATTCACGAGGTTTTCAATATCTGACAATGTTTCAGGGCTACCCATAGTTTTCAATGGCTAATTCCTCCAAAGTGGGTACCCTATTTCTCTTTGTGGGTACCCGATTTCTTATTTGTGGGTACCCTATTTCTTCTTTGTGGGTACCCTATATCTTCTTTGTGGGTACCCGATTTCTTATTTGTGGGTACCCTATTTCTTCTTTGTGGGTACCCTATATCTTCTTTGTGGGTACCCTATTTCTCTTTGTGGGTACCCTATTTCTTCTTTGTGGGTACCCTATATCTTCTTTGTGGGTACCCTATTTCTCTTTGTGGGTACCCTATTTCTTCTTTGTGGGTACCCTATTTCTTCTTTGTGGGTACCCTATTTCTTCTTTGTGGGTACCCTATTTCTTCTTTGCCATCTGTTCATAGTCTGGAAAGTCTGCTGAAATGTGTTCACTTTGGGTGAACACGGTAGTATTTGAAAAAACCATTGAAATCTTCCAGCATCACAGCAACACATAAGCCACCATGTATGACAAACTGAGAGAGACATGGTGGAAAGGCAAATATGAGTATTCCCATTTTAAAGATTTGCTGATGCTCTGTGTTTAAATGGCCTGTCCAAGGTATGGTATTAATGTATGGCGGAACCAAGATGAAATGTTTTCTGCTCTGCAGAACTCTCTCATGGACTATATTGCTTCCAACCTTTTATTTTACACACCAGGCAGGGAAAGAGAACACTTCTACTTATTTAAATACCTCAGGACTCTCTGAAAGAAAACAGATTTAAGAATAAACAGTAATTTACTAAAATAAAGTGAAAATCCAGAGAGTAAAAAGAAATTGCATGGGTACATTTTTAAAGCCAAACAATATTTAAGAACTTCAGCCTAAGCCATGGGAAGAAAACAAACTCAGCAGAGGTCCGTAAAATATTTTGGTTGTAAACATCCTAACATTTCTACAAAACTGTGATTCTTTTAAAACTTTTTAAATAAAATTTAATAAAAATATTTCTACAAAATCATAGGAATTTTATTTCTACAATATCAAAGAAACTTTATTAAACAAAAATATCAAAATCTAAACCTATTGTTTCTAAACACATCCTCCATCTTGGTCTACACACTTCCTGAAGGTAGTGTTTCTAGCTTTCTAACGCTTCCCTGAAGAATTCTGCACTCTTCCATTTTACGCTACATCAAACAGCAGTTTTGTCATCCTCAGGGAACTAATCATGTTCCTTGATGTTCATTGAGTTTGGGGGACAAAATGAAGTTTGAAGGAGCAAGATCAAGGAGGTAGGTTGGATGGGATAAAATTTCCCTATGAAGTTCTTACAGGACAGCCTTTGCTATTCTTAAAGAATGAGCAAATCATTATTTTGATGAGAAAAAAATAAACTCTTCAATACAACTTTTCCTCATGATAAACCATAATAATAGTTCTGTGTCCTTTGAGAAAGCTTATCAAGATTACCCCATTTGAAAGATCCCAAAAGGCATTCATCACAAACTTATGATCTGATCTCTGCCTAACAGATCCCCTCAGAAGTCACTGTCTTCTTGATTGAGCTATGCTCTCTGGGTTATATTGATAAATCCAGGGTTCATCTACAAGTATGATTTGTTCCATAAAATCATATTCATCAACCCATTGAGCTCTGTGGTCTTCACACATTTTAGTACCCATCAACTCAAAAGCTTCCTGAGGCTAAGATATTGACTTACAATTAGAAATGTCAAACCATGCAATATCCCAATTCAGTAGTTATTGCATCAATGGTAATACTACAAATTTCTTCCACCAGTTGCTGGAATTCAGGCATGCATCCTTCATTGAGTTTAACAATCTCCTTTCTTTGAGGTCTCCACAGCCTTTATTTAAATGCTTGCTCCATCTAAAAACTGTTGTCTTAACTGAGGGAGCATTCCATAAACTTGATGCAAAGCGTCAGTGATTTTGGAAGTTGTCTATTTAAGCATTCTTTAAAAATTGATACTAGTTCTAACCACAAAATAATTATTTCCAAGGGAAAAGAAGTATTATTTTTAGTTAGTTTGTTTGTTTTTATGAACTTAAATTAAAACAGACCTTGAGAAACATCTGTAGATATTCACTTATTGCATGAACATGTTTGAACAGATTTTGTTTGGAATAAACCATGCATGTATTAACTAGAAGTCAATTAGCAATAATGTCTGACTTATCCTTATATATACCAAGCTTGCTTTATCCCAAAAAAGAAAAAAAGTTAATTGATATAAACTTAAAGCTCTATTTTAAAATTCAAATGCTCATTACGAACACAACCCACTCACTGAGGTGGCACAAACGATTAAGTATGATCTAACTCAGGGAATTGTTAAGGCAAGAAGACTTTGGGCCACAAGTGTTAACTACCATCATTAAAAGCTGGTAGAGCTTGCCCTAAGGTTCTGTAAATCACGCCATCGTGTAAACCACTTTGACCTACCATAGCACTTAAGTCTTGGTTGAAAACTCAGACTTACTATTGAAAAGAACCTCAGAAAATCACTAAGATTTTTTTCCATCATTGTTTCCACAAAAATCAATCTGCTATCAGTCATTAGATGAGCCCAACCAAGTAGTTCAATAAAAGTTGTTTAACATAGGAAATTAGTTGAATATGTATTGGGAGAGTTAAAGACCCCACTGGAAAGTGGGGAGAAAGATTAACAACAGCAAGAAGCTTCCACTGTCCATCCCCCAGGCAAAGAGGAGCAAAGGCAAGAGGTGTGAAACCCTAGAAACCAGGAAAATCCATTGAAGCTGGAACCCTGAGGAAGGAAATGTGTGCTAAAACAATGAAGGCGATGTGGGTAGTGCGGGAGAAGCTGAGCAAAGCAGAGGCAGAAAACAATGTCTAGGCTCTCTCCTTCTTCCTCCCAGTCAGTCTTCTGCTACAACCTCCTACTTGCTGAACTAAAAGCCTGACGGCGAGAGAGCCTGGGAAACACAATTTTCAATGATTTGATTCCCAGCAACACAGGGAAAATGAGGAAAAGTTAGAGAATAGAATTCATTCAAATAGGCAAATGGATCACGAAATATTCTCACACTTTCAAAAGTCAAGTCTATTTGAAAGCTTTAAGACAACTCACAGTTTGAATGGATTTTTCAAAATGGAAATATATTATCAAAGTATGACTATTTCATAGGGGAAAATAAAAGCACCAACAAAATTCTAATTTTGCTAATTGATGTCATTTCAAAAACTTTATTTCAAAATAGGAAGTAACAATAATAGAAAGTAAAAAGTAAGTTCTAATTATATCATTTGAAAAGGTATTCATGTCTTAGATTTTTAAATAATAATACTGTAATTACGCTAATTACTCATGGAGCCTAGGTGGAATAGCAGGTTATAAAACCAGAGCAAAACACAGGTCAGCAGTTTGAACACACCAGCTACTCCTAGGGATAGGTGAGGCTGCCTGCTCCTGGAAAGATTTACAGGATTAGATAGCCAAAGAGGCAGTACTGGGCCCCTGTGATTGGAATCAACTCTGTGGCCGTGGAGGTGCTTAACCAGGTTTTATAAATGTTTATTGTATAGCCAACCCACTCAACTATATATAATCAAGTGATGTGCAGGTATTTTACCACTAAAGCATACCAAAAACACATCCACTGCCACCAAGTAAATTCTTACTCACAGTGACCATAGAACAGAGTAGAACTCCCCCAGAGCATTTCCACAGGAGAGTATTTTGCATGCTACTAGTCAGCAATGAAGGTCACTACTTCAAAGTAGTGCCTTAGATTATTTTAAAAGAGGATTAGAAGAGATGTGCAACCAAGATTTCATTAATTTCATTAAATACCATTCACAGTCCTAAAATTGTTCATTCTGAGGCCAGCTCTTTAATGGGACTAGAAAATATCATCGTTCTTAAAAGAAAGTTATTCGGAAATGTAATATTTTATATCCTTCTCAAATAGCAGAGAAAGGAAACAGAAGGGAAAATAAACAGTAGATTCATAACTCTATATGTTAAATAGTAAATTGGTCAACAAACTAATAAGCAAATCAAAACCCTACTATAACTGGTTTAAGTGTGTTTTAACTATCAGTCAGAAACAAAGGAAAAAAATTAAATAATTATCTATAGTTCTATAGTTACCACTATTTTCCCTCAAGTTGTTTTGTTGTCGACTAAGATTCTAAACGTGTTTTATTAACCTGCCAAGATTCCAACCTTCAAAGTCAGAAGCTTGTCATAATTTTTTTCTCTTTCTTCCTTTCTTGAACAGATTAGATTATTTCCCTGAAAACTCTGTATGGGAAAATAGAGGCCTTTTTCTAAATGGCAGATTTTTAAATCTAGGATATATCTTTGCCTATCTAAATTCCCTAATTTTCCCCAGTCCACAGACTGGGACATATATTTATATTAGATGCCTATCACAGAAATAGCATCCTAAACTGTAAATCAGGTGTTTTTTACTAAGATCAACTTCAATTAAAATTCTGGTTGAGCGCTTCCTCTGCTATATGACCTAGGGAAAAATTAATCTTTTAAAATTTCAATTGTTGTTAGGTGCCATCAAGCAAGTTCCAACTCATAGTGGTTCTCTCCTTCAACTCACAAACTTCAGACATGTTATGCAAGAGGCTGGAAAAGGACATCACGTTTGACAAAGTAGGGAGGCAGTGAAAAGGAGGAAGGCCTTCCCCAAGGTGGAATGACACAGTGGCTGCAACAATGGCCTCGATTATAAGAACTCTTGTGAGGATGGTGCCGGATCCATGGTACGTAGGGTCATCATGAGTCAAAACTGACTCAATGACAACCTAACAACAACATGCAAACACAAGTAGAAGACAAAATAGATCATTGAGGTCTCATGGAAATTAAATACTGATGTTTATCGATGACTTTTGTCAAGATTAAAGAGGCAACCTAAAGCCTTGGGAAAATCTTCAGGAATAATATGTATGGTAAATAACATCTATCATATAAATAAAACTTGTAGAATTTAACAACAAAAAGACAAAATAATAAAACAATGAGCAAAGGACCTAAACACTTCAACAGAGAAAATACTCAAGTAGTCAACAAACACATGAAAAGATGATCAGCATCTTTAGTTATAAAAATTATATAATATTTAACTTCTACTATAATGGATAAATCTCTCTTAAAAATAGGGGGGAACATAGTTGAGGATATGGGGAAACTGGAATCCTTATCCATTTATCACAAGATTAAGAAATCCCACTCCAAATCCAAGAGACTTGAGAGCTCAAGTAATAACAGACATAAGTACACCAATGTTCACTGAAGCACTATTCACATAGGAAACAAAGGTAGAAACAACTTAAAAGTCCATCATGGCTCAAGTCCAAAGAGCCAGAGGTTGATGAGACAGATGCAAAATCCAGGCTAACAGTGAGAGAGATAGCTTTCCCACACCATCAATTTATATATAGGAATAGGAAATATTTTTGTTGAAACCTGCTTCCAATTGTGTCAAGACTATAACCTGCTTAAGGGGATAGCTCTTCCACCCATCTTCCCACAATTGCTTGGCTGCTCATAGCACAGTCTATCATGGAATTGACTATTTTATGTTACATCACATCATGGGAATGGTTTCAACTGCCAAACTGAGAATCCTGGTCCAGCCAGGTTGACACAAAACATATCTATCACAGATCAACAGAAGACTGCAAAGACTGGCTCAGGAAGACAAAAATAAAGCATTACAATGCAAAGTGCCAAGACTGGGAGTTAGCCCACCAGGACTGGAGGACAATATCCCCACTCTGAAGAGCCAATAGCCCTCACTAACCCATGGCTTATCAGGGCACAACATTGGAGACTCAGTGTCGGGATTGGCCCAGTCTGACCCCGCGATATCCAGTCAAAACACTACAGGTGTGCAGCAGATCAACCAGGGGAGCAGAGCAGGGAGCTCCTGAGGGAGTGCAAAGGATAGACTCCGGGGCCAGAGTGTGGCACCCCATTAAACTTGACTGGAGGACATACCTAGAGGTCAAAAATCAGACCTTGATCTATTTACAGGTTTTTCTGTCTTTTTCAAAAAAATTTTCTTTTCCTTTTTTTTAATATTAATTTATTCTTCTCTGGATCATTAGTTTTCTTTTTTGTTGTCATTGTTGTGTTCTCTTTTATCACTTTGTCCTGCTATGCCTTGTGTTTTGGTGCATATTATTATCTCTACAGACCTATCTAGATAAACAGGCTGGATGAACAGTCTGGAAGAGAAAACAATGGGACCGATGGTTCCAGGGGCACATGGAAAAGGGGGAAGTGGGAGAAAGGAGGTGGTGTTGACCTACTGAAGAACAAGGGAACAACAAATGATCCAAAATTAGTGGCAAGGAGGGTGTGAGAGGACTGGTAGGGATTCAGCAAGGGCAATGTAACTGAGAAAAATTCAGAAACGCAAATGAAGGCTGAGCAGGATAGTGGGACAAGCAGAAAGTAAAAGGAAACAGAGGAAAGAACTGGGAGGCAAAGGGCATTTAAAGAGGTCTAAGTACAGGCATGTACATATGTAAATATATTTATATAGGATGGTGGGGAAATAGATCTATATACATTATATTTATAGGTTTAGTATTAAGGCAGCAGATGGACATTGGACCTCCACTCAAGTACTTACTCAATGCAAGAACACTTCGTTCTATTAAATTGGCATTCCATGAAGCACAACTTCCCGACACAATGGCTGAAGACAAATGTGTGCATAAGCAAATGTGCTAAAGAAAGCTGATGGTGCCTGGCTATCCAAAAATATAGCATCTGGGGTCTTAAAGATTTGAAGATAAATAAGCAGCCATCTAGCTCACAAGCAACAAAGCCCACATGGAAGAAGCACACCAGCCTGTGTGACCACCGGGTGTCAGAGGGATCAGGGATCAGGCACAAATGAAAAAAAAATCACATCATTGTAAATGAGAGTGAGTGCAGAGTAGAGACCCAAAGCCCATCTGTAGGCAACTGGACAGCCTCTTACAGAAGGGTCCCAGGACAGAGAGAAGCCAGTCAGGGTGCAGGGTAGCAACAATGAAACATACAACTGTCCCCTAGTTCTTAAATACTTCCTCCCCCCAATCAAGATCCCAATTGTACCTTACAAATCTGGCTAGACCTGAGAATATACATTTGTACAGATAGGAATGATAAACACAGGGAATCCAGGACAGTTGATCCCTGCAGGAGCAGCGGTGAGAGTGGCGATACTGGGAGGGTGGAGCGAAGAGGGGGTAGAAATGGGGAACCGATTACAAGGATCTACATATAACCTCCTCCTTGGGGGTGGACAACAGAAAAGTGGGTGAAGGGAGACACTGGACAGTGTAAGACATGACAAAGCAATAAAAATTTATAAAGTATCAAGGGTTCATGTGGGAGGGAGAAGCGAGGTGAGAGGGGAAAAATGAGAAGCTGATATCAAGGGCTTAAGTAGAAAGCAAATGTTTTGAGAATGATGATGGCAGCAAATGTGCAAATGTGCTTGACACAATGTATGTATGTATGTATGGATTGTGATGAGTTGCATGAGCCCCCAATATAATTTTTTCAAGACAGGGAGTTAGATAAACTAAAAGGGAAAAGTATGCATAACATTCCACAAGCTGAAAGAATTGAAGAAAATATTCAGGTCTTGACTTGAAATATTGAAGGAATCTGGTGGACTGTGGAATAACTAAGCATTGGGTTGCTTACCACAAGTTTGGCAGCTCAAACCCACAAGCCCCTCCATGAGAGAAACAGTAGGCTGTGTACTCCAATAAAGATGTACAATCTCTGAAACCCTAGGAGAAGTTCTATGCTGCTGTGAGTTGGAATCAATGGCGGTGAGTTCTTAGGGGCAAATGTCAACCAACACAAGAAGCGTCAAAAGAAGAGGAAATTAATTCATGGACCACTACAGCAGGAAGAACTGGCTGAGAAACGGCAGATGCACGCTCGTGTTCATCCAAAAGCTCATCAGTACAAGAATAGCTAAAGGAACTTTGGTACATACACACAATGGAATCATTAAAAACACTGATGAAACCACAAAGCGCCTCACGAGATGGATGGACCTGGAGAACATTATTCTGCACAAGTTAATCACAAAAAGACAAATATAAGAGACCATTACTATAAGGACAAACACAAAGACAAAAAAAGACCTCCGTTCTCAGGTCATGTAATCAATTAATCAGGTCTCCCAGACAATGTGGTGACATATCTGTCCAGTACTTATGACCAATTTATCACTCCCTTATTTTTACACTTTAAAAAACACATCTTCACAGGAGGTCCCACCTCACCTAGAGTCAGTTTTCTTATTTGGGGGTAAGAGAGACAGGATCACATAGTTTCTGCCAGATAGCATTTTCCCATGCCCATGGGCACCTCAAATTAATTGTTTTTAGGTGCCACCAAGTCAGTTCCTACCCATAGCAACCTTATGCATAACAGAAGGAAATGTTGCCCAGTCCTGTGTCACTCTTTTATTGGTGACCAGTGAATTTCAATAGGAATTCATGACCAGAGGAGCAGAGGTCATGTGTCTGCCCCTCAGGTGATTTCACTTCATTTAATTTAGTGGGTAAAATTAGGAGGGGCAACCTACACTGGGGAACATCCTTAATGATACTGATGTAGAACCGCAATTGAAGATCCCATCCATTATTATTCTCGCTAATCATGAAATTTTTTTATTCAGTTTTTTTAATCAGCCCTCAGTGACCTGGCTGCATGCTATAGGCTACCTGAATTTTAGATTTGTATTTTTGAGGTACACAGCATTATTCATAGATACCATCAGAGTTATTTGGAAACCCACTAAGGGAATAGGACTTTATTTTAAACTCACCTGCTGTAATGATAGGAACTGAAATACTCCTTTAAGAAGCATATGACTGTGTGTCAAGATCGTGGATTTGAAAGTCAGTGGACTTCAGTTCGAATCTCTTGCTTTTGAGATTGCCCAACAGTTGGCAATGTGTTGTTGTTAGTTGTCATTGACTCAGTTCTGACCTACAGCACCCCTGTGCACAGCAGACGGAAACAGTGCCCAGTCCTGCACCATCCTCACAATTGTTCCTGTGCTTGAACTCATTGCTGCAGCCACTGTGTCGATCTATCTCCTTGAGGGCCTCCCTCTTTGCCCCTCTCCTTTACCAAACATGATGCCCTTCTCCAAGGACTGGCCTTTCCTGACAACTTGTCCAAAATATATGAGACAAAGTCTCACCATCCTTGCCTCTAAAGAAGAGCACTCCGGATACACTTCTTCCAAGATATCATGTATCTTGTTAAACAATTTTTTCTCTGAACTTTACACTCCAAATGAAATATGATTGGTATTCAAATATATTAAAGATAAATTCATTAACTGTTTTAAGGGAAAAAGCAAACACATTTTTCTAAAAATAATTGTTAATTATATTTGTTTTGAATGGTATGCATGTATGTCTATAACTGATGTTATTGTCAGTTGTGTGACTTTTATTGTTAAAAAAGCCTCACCCGAAAACCTCAATGGCAAAGGCTTTTAATGTACTCACCACTCTCAAAACAAGCATCAAAAATAAGATGTCCTTTCTTGGGCTGTCCACAGTATCCATTTGGAAGCACCATATATTTGCTCACATTTCCTCCGATGGCATCATCATTTCCCATATCATTGCCTATTAAAAATGAGATTATGAAATATAAATCAAAACATATTTAATAATAAATGTATTAATAGTAAACAAAGTTATATTTTTCTTTAATCCCCTTGATACATAGTGCTTATATATGTTGACAAATAAAAGGCATATGGTCATATGAAAAGAAGATGCATTGGTAAATAAAAACAATATATGTACATGAGCTCAAACCTCACCTACACCAAATTCTGGTTCTTTTGGACACTAAGAAATCTACTTAATTCCTTTGGACCTCAATTTCTTTCATAATGAAAAAGGAATGGCAAAAACTACCTTTTGAATTTCTGTTATTCTGATAAGGAGATATTTTAAAATCTATTTTGACTAAATTATGAAGATTTCATTAGATTACATAAACATTTACTAAGTGGTATGTAATTTGTTACAAATACATATTTCTTTGTTTCAATATGAATAAAATAAATAAGATTAATAAATATTAATTAATATAAAGGACAACCAAAAATTCTTATAACTGGACCAAGAGATAATATTGTGATATATGGAGAAAAGACTGAAGTTGCCAAGAATTTAATTTTACTTGAATCCACAATCAATGATCATAGCAATCTAACTGCCATCGAGTAAATTCCAACTCTGATTGGCCCTATAGGCTACAGTGGTTCTTAAGATTATAACTCTCGAGGGGAGGAGGAAGATGGCCAACCGGAGCACCCGCATACTCTGAGAGCTCCTCCGAACAAAGCGAGTTTGGTGTCCAGGTAGCTGAATGGTAGGAGTCTGGTGAGTGAAATATCCCCCTGGGACAGCACCCCAGCCACACCCCACGCATTTGTCCTGAGCAGGGGCCTCAGTGAAGGACCAGACTCGTGGGACATCTCTGGTCACTAGGCTGCCGTCATTTCACTGGCGACTAGCCTAAGCTCCATCCCCAGACCGGACCCCAGCCCAGAGTCGCTTGTCTGTCCTGTCTAGACAAGCGCAGCAGGTCGCGCGATCCCCTACACCAGCTGCCCACGCACGGGACCCCACTAGGAGAGAAGCCTCCCTTTCCCGTGGGTCCCCTCTCCCCTCGTGACAGTGATCTGGCCCTGGGCCCGCGTCCCTCCCTCCATTCATCCAAGCTCTGGATAACAGACCTGCGGGTTGTCTGGTGACCCCCACGGGGGACCATCCACCCACACTGCTGCCGTGGACCTCTCCACCAGCCCTCCTTGTGCCCCGCCGCCCACCCCAGGCAGCCTAGCGCCCGCTCCACTCCAGGCCAGGAACATATGCGGAGCACTTCCCGCCCAAGGGAGCCACAGCACAACCCGCGCCTACCCCCGACCCTGCATTTCCGCGGAGTGAGTCTGCCTGGGCCGCTGAGTCTGCCCACCAAGGGCCCCTCTCAGCGCCAGGAGCAAGAGTAGGTGCCCCTGCCAAGAGGGAGCGCAAGTGACAGAGCTCGGCACTCCTGCGGGCAGGCATTGCACCCCCTACCCGGTGTGTGGCGGGATCCCAGAGGCCACGGCTCTGAGCTCTGAGCCTGGGCGGAGGAAGGGCGCCATTGCTCCCTGCAGTTTCGCGCCGCTATCCTTGCGGCTCAGCGGAGGAGCCTGCCCACGCCCACACACAGCCGGGGCAGATTAAGCAATAAACGTTCCGCCTGCTCGGGAGCATGGGACTCGGCTTTGCAGTCCCTGCGGAGTCGTCTGTGCGCTCCAACGGCTCTCATCACCTGGGGGCTCTGTGGGGTCCCCAGTGCCAGCTCCTAAGCCTTCCGCAGCCCTCCACAGCCGCCACAGGAGGCGGGCACGGTGGCCCGTGCCTCCTCACAGTACCCTTTACTGCCCTAGCACTTCCCAGCTAGAACAGGAGGACCGCCAGTGGGGAGCTGCGTAGCCTCACCTGTGTAGCCTCCAACCACAGGCTCAAATCTACAGGCCTGCAGGGACCTGGGAGGGCTTGCTGAGCTGAAGAGCAATCCCACCACCATCACCTCCACCACCACATAGCCCCGCTCAGGAGCCCAGATCAGCACCACGTCTTGGGACAACGCAAACTCACCCACCTCCGCGCTCTATTAGACATCACCAGGGGAAAGGGGGAAAATTTTAGATATTAACATCTACACATCCTCCATCTAGCATTGTTTTTTTATCTTTCCTTTCTTTTACTTTCTGTGCTGCATTCTCTCTCTCCTTCCTTCCTACTTTTTCATTAATGCTAGTACTTCTCTTCTGCCCCTTTTCTATAGATTCTCCTTCTCTCGTTTTTCTTCTCCTTCCACCTCTATTATTATCACAGCTTGCCTCTCCATTTGTATAGATCCTCCTTCTTCCTCTCTCTCCAATTTTTTCTTCCTCTGCCCAATATTTTGTTAAAAACTATTTTAAAATTATTAACCTTTTAAATCCTTTTTTATTACTAACCCGCCCCACACCCAAAAAAGGAGGCTGCTAAGGGTACCCTGTCAAACCAGGTCAAAGTAGCCTGAAGGCACTCACTGAGGCTGCAGCCCCCACTCCAGCTGCTGAAACATCTCACAACTGCGGGTCACCAGCCCTCGGGAAACTCGGTCTACACAGCAGTCTGACCCACCCTTAGAGTAGGTCATAGGCAATCGCCTGAAAGAATCCTTTAAAAATAACATAGATAAGGTTACACCGGTCTCCCAGAAGCATGGGACCTATGAAAGGATAAAGGAAAAATCAAGAGACCACATCACTCCCAACAAAAAAAAAACAAAACAGAGAAACGAGACACAGTAACAGACCTAACGTCACTCATAGAAGAAACAGATATAGATCAGCCACAAAAGGAAATCTTCAGAACTCTGCTTGCAGTAATAGAGGAGCTAAGATAAGCATCCCAGAATAAGGATGCAATGATAGAGGGGATGAAATGCACAATAGAGAGGATGAATTCTACCCACCAAAGGGAACTGCAGAAACTAACAGAGGAGGTAGCAGAAGCCACACAAAAGGTCACAGAAGCTACGTTTAGGCTTGAGGAGGCTGAGAACCGTATCAGTCAACTCGAGGACACTCAAACAGAATGAAGCAAGCGAGAAAAACAATCAGCTAGGAAAATTAAAGAAACAGAAGACAGCCTGAGATCAATGACAGATGCTATGAAGAGGAATAATATTCGAATAATCGGTCTACTGGAACACAACAAAACACACAAATCGACAGCCAAGATAGCAAAGGAATTTCTGGAAGAAAATTTTCCCAACCTAACAAGGGAGAATCAGATGCTCATACAGGAAGCAGAAAGGACACCAGCTAAGCTAAATCCCAAGAACACACAAAGGCATATAATAGTAAAAATATCCAACTTAGAGGAAAAAGAGAAAATTTTACGAGCAGCAACAGAAAGGAAGACAGTCACATACAAAGGAGCTCAGGAAAGAATATGCTCAGACTTATCAGCAGAAACCATGAAGAGGAGGAGATAATGGAGCAACATCTTCCAAAAACTGAAAGATAAAAATGCTTCCCCCAGAATCCTGTACCCGGCCAAGTTATCCATTAAGATAGAGGGTAAGGTAAGGGTTTTCCAGGACAAGGAAGAACTCAAAGAATGTGCTGCAAGTCACCCGACCCTGCGGAACATACTGGCTGACTCACTATGGCCAGAGGATCAAGCTCGAACTAGAACACTCAGGAGACCACCATATAGCCCCTCTCCATCTAGAAGCCAACATGCCAGTAACAAGTACAAGGACAACAGGGTCTCAGATGGATAAGATGACATGATAGAAATGCTCCACTCAAACGCAGCACCCTGATATGAAGGGAGATAGGTAAAGAACCAACACAAAACAGGGAATGGCAACTTTGAAGCCAGAGAGAGTAATAATTACTCTGAAAACCAACGGGCTCAATTCATACTTTAAAAAAAGAGGCTCGAGGACTGACTTAGAAAACATAACCCATCAATCTGCTGCCTGCAAGAGACACATCTTAAGCGCACAGACAAGCATATGCTAAGAATAAAGGGCTGGTAGAAAGTTTACCAAGCAAATGATAACTCCAAGAAGGCAGGAGTGACTACCTGAATCTCCGACAAAATGGACCTCAAGATCGAAAACATAAAAAGAGACAAAGAGGGACACTACATAATGCTCACAGGCTCACTAAACCAGGAAGCACTTAGCATATTGAATATTTACGCACCAAATAATGGTGCGGAGAATTTCGTCAAACAAACTATTAAAAAATGACAGAAGAAATCACGGAATCAACAATAATAGTGGGGGTCTTTAACACCCCACTATCAGAGAAAGACAGGTCACAGGGAAAGAAGCTCAGTAAAAAGGCCAGAGAGCTAAATGTACTTAGATAACAGGGCCTGATAGACATCTATAGAATTTTTCATCCCAAAGCAAAGGGTTTCACATTCTTCTCCAATCCACATGGATCTTTTTCAAGAATAGACCACATGCTGGGACACAAGTCCAGCCTGAGTAAATTCAAACACATAGATATTATCCAGACGTCTTTCTCAGACCACCATGCCATAAAGCTGGAGATTAATAAAAGGTAGTCCAGGAAAGCAAGGGCAACCAATTGGAGAATAAACAACGATCTTCTGTGACTTGAATGGGTACAGACCCAGGTCAGAGAGGATATTAGGAAGTTTCTAGAAACTAAAGAAAAAGAGCATACAACGTATCAAAACTTATGGGACACTGCAAAGGCAGTTATCAGAGGTAGCTTGATATCATTAAATGCATATATGAAAAAAGAAGAAAGGCGTATGACAGATACGTTAACACAAAACCTTCAACAACTATAACAGAGTCAACAGAACAACCCCTCCAATAGCAAGAGAAAAGAAATAATAAAAATCAGGGTGAAGTTAAACCAGTGGGAAGACAAGAGAACAATGCAAAGGATTAATGCAACTAGAAGCTGGTTTTATGAATGAATCAATAAAATTGACAGTCCCTGGCAAAGTTTACCAAGGAGCAAACATCAATAGCCAGGATGAGGGATGAATTAGAGGCAATAACAACAGACCCCAATGAGATAAAAAGGATAATCACAAAGTACTATGAAGGTTTGTATTGTAATGAATTCAGAAATCTGGAAGACATGGATAAATATTTAGAAAAACAATCTCTCCCTAGATTATCTGAGACTGAGATTAAGAACCTAAACAAACCCATTGCGAAGGAAGAAATCGAAAGTGTCATCAGAGACCTACCAAGGAAAAAGGCCCCAGGGCCAGATGGCTACGCAGCATAATTTTACCAAGCGTTCAGGTAAGAGCAGACACCGATCCTCCACAAAGTATTCCATAACATAGAAAAGAACCCCAAGCGCCCAAACTCATTTTATGAAGCCAACATTATTTTGATACCCAAACAGGGCAAAGACCCCACAGGTATAAAGAATTATAGACCAATATCTCTAATAAACATAGATGCAAAAATCCTTAACAAAATATTGGCCAATAGAATACAAAGGTATATAAAACATATCATCCACCACAAACAGGTAGGATTCATCCAAGGGATGCAGGGGTGGTTTAACATCTGAAAATGCATCAATATCATACACCACTTCGAGAAGAAAAAGGATTAAAACATTATGATAATATCCATAGACACAGAAAAAGCATTTGACAACATCCAGCACCCATTGCTAATCAAGACATTCAGGAAGATAGGATTGGAAGGTAAGTTCCTCAAGCTCATATAAGCTATCTATGAAAGACCAACAGCCAACATCATAGTCAATGGAGAAAAGACAAGAACAATCACACTGAAAAAGGGTACCAGACAAGGATGCCCCCTGTCCCCACTTCTATTCAATATCGTTTTGGAGGTTTTGGCTAACAACACAAGACAGCGGAAGGACATCAAAGTGATCCAATTGGGAGAGGAGGAGGTGAAACTATCGCTATTTGCAGATGACATGATCCTATACATTGAAGACCCAAAAAGCTCCACAGCTGAAGTACTTACAGCGATAGAGCAATATGGAAGACTAGCAGGATACAAGATCAATAAACAGAAAGTAGGCTTTCTGTACACATCGGCCAGGGCCATGGAAGAGGCGATTCAGAGGGAAGTACCCTTCACAGTAGCTAATAACAAACTGAAATAACTAGGAATATATTTAACAAAAAACACTAAAGACCTATATAAGCATAATAATAAAACCCTATTACAGGAAACCATAAGCAACCTCCACAAATGGAAGAACTCAATATAGTAAAGATGACAGTCCTACCTAAAGCACTTTACAAGTTCAGTGCTTACCAATTCAAATAACATCAACCTTCTTCAAAGAATTGGAAAAACTGACCACCAATTTCATATGGAGAGGGAAGAAACCCAGAATTAGCAGAGCACTCTTTAAGAAGGACACAGTTGGAGGACTCGCCTTACCCGATTTTAATGCTGATTACACAGCTACAGTGGTCAAAACAGCATGGTACTGGCACAACGACAGACAGACCAGTGCAAAAGAATAGAAAGCCTAGGAGTAAAATCATCAGCATATAGACAACTGACCTTCGACAAGGGTCCCAGAAACATCAAGTGGGAAGCGGATGCCCTTTTTAACAAGTGGTGCTGGAAACAATGGATATCTGCATGTAGAAAGATGAAACAAGACGTTTACCTCACCCCATGCACAAGAATACACTCAAGGTGGATCACAGATCTATAAGTCAAACCCCAAACCATCAGGACCATTAAGGAGGGAACCGGGACTAATATCAGAGCACTGGCCCAGGGAGCTCATAGGCTCACTGCAACAGGGAAGGGTACACACACAGGTGAACTGGAAATTGACAAATGGGATCTAATAAGAATAAAGCACCTGTGCACCTCGAAAGACTTTGCCAAGAGGGTGACAAGGCAACCCACAGACTGGGAGAAGATTTTTAGTAATGACACATCAGACAAAGGGCTCATTATTAAAATCTACAACACTATCATTACCTGCAAAAGAGGAAAACAGTTAACTCCCTAAGGAAGTGGACAAAAGAACTGAAAAGAACTTTCACTAGAGAGGAGACACATATGGCCAATAAGCACATGAGAAAGAGCTCGAAGTCCCTTGGCATAAGAGAAATGCAAATCAAAACAACCATGAGATACCACCTAATACCCCGGAGGCTAGCCCAGATCAGTAAATCAGAGAGCAACAAGTGTTGGAGGGGCTGTGGTGAAGTAGGAACCCTCCTCCACTGCTGGTGGTCGTGCAGATTTGTACAGCCACTGTGGAAAGCAATCTGGAGATACTTAAAGAAAATGGAAATTGATCTACCTATGACCCAGCCATCCCTCTACTGGGCATACACCCGTTGGAAGCAACAAATAAAACACGATCAGTCATATGTGCTCCAATATTTATTGTGGCACAATTCACAATCACAAAGACTTGGAAACAGCCTAAGTTTCCATCGATAGATGAGTGGAGTAGTAAACTTTGGCACATACACACAATGGAGTACTATGCAGCACTGAAAAGCACTGGTGAGCACATGAAACACGTTATTTCATGGGAAGAGCTGGAAGGAATTATGTTAAGCGAGGTAAGCCAGATCCAAAGGGACAGGTACAATATGAGTCTCCTGAGGCAAGTACAATCAGCATGACAGAAATAGAAGAATAAACATCCATCTCACAATAAATGGGGGGAAGCATAGATAGTTGGAGGGAGGGCAGGCCACACTTAGGGAGGTACATGAGAGCCCAGCATAAAGAAGAAGTGGGGTAGGGAGAGGGAGAACTGGGATGGGGAGAATCCAAGTGGATGGTATGGTGGGGAACAAGGTACTAACCCACTCAGGGGAGAATATTGGTTGTGTCCCCACAGAACTGGAACATTCATACGGACCCCACCACGACACACCAAAAAAGGAGGTCAATGTCAAGTATGGAGGACTACACAAAGAGGCTGGACCATATGCTGGCTCAAACCAGAATTCGCCCGACCCCCACATTCGAAGGGAATACCACAGAAAATGAAAATAGATTTTCTGTTGTGGGAAAGGAACTGACCCACCACACCACATCCAGAAGGAAGCTGAAACAAAGGAAGGAGAAAGGACGTAGTGAAGTACACATGGGCCCACCAAGCCCACAGGACGATAGCCCAGCTCAAAGGGCCCACTGTACAGAGAGGCCCATACAGTTGGCCACATTGTTAGATTCGACATCCTACACAAACCCATGGCCCTACACGGGACAGAACTTGAGACACAGTCAGGGATGTGCGACTGAGCTGACCCCACCACACTGAGGCAGACACGGGGGGCGTGCAATGGAGCAGCGGGGAAAGCAGAGCAAAGAGATCCTGAGGGAGTATAAAGGGTGGACTTTGGGGCTAGGATGTGGCACCATACACATTTAATCTGGATAAAACTCCTAAAGGCCAACAAACAGACCTTGAACTACTAGCAATTTTTTTTGCTATCTTTTTGTTTTGTCTATTTTTTTACCTTGTAAATTTTGTATGTTAGTGGCTTTTCTGATTATCAGTGTGTCAGTGTTGCTGCTGTCGAAGCCATGTTCATATGTGCCACTTGGGCGCTGTCAAAGTCATCTGCATTTGTATGTACATATTACTATATCAGCAGGTCCACCTAGACAAGATAGGTTGGACAAACAATGAGAGAAGAAAATAATGGGACCAATGGTCCTGGAGGGACATGAGAGCATGGCAGGTAGGGGAAGGGAGGAGGTGTCGCCCAACACAGGGACAAGGGAACAGCGAGTGGTTCAAAACCAGAGGAGGGAGGGTAGGGGAGGACTGGTAGGGAGTGACCAAGGGCAAGGTAACTGAGAGGAATTACTGAAACCAGAATTAAGGTTGAACATGATAGTGGGACGGAAGGAAAGCGAAAAGAAATAGAGGAAAGTAGTAGGAGACAAAGTGCATACAGAGAAGCCTAAATACAGACATGTACATATGTAAATACATTTATGATTACTGGGAAATAGACCTATGTGCATATATTTATAGTTTTAGTAGTACGGTAGCAGATGGACATTGGGCCTCCTCACACATACTCCCCCAATACAATAGCACCTCGCCCTGCTAAACGGTCATTGCATGATACCAACCTTCCCGACATGATCACTGAAAACAGACGTGTGTGTAAGCAAATGTGGTGAAGAAAGCTGATGGTGCCCAGCTATCAAAAAGATACAGCGTCTGGGGTCTTAAAAGCTTGAAGGCAAACAAGCGGCCATCTAGCTCAGAAGCAATAAAGCCCACAGAGAAGAAGCACAAAACCTAAGCGAATACAAGGTGTTGAATGGACCATGTAGCAGACACCAAGGAACAAAAACAATCATTGGGTGATCACCTTCCTCACATAAACGCTGAAGACGAAGGTGTGCATAAGCAAGTGTGGTGAAGAAGACTGATGGTGCCCGGCTACTGAGAGATATAATGTCTGGGATGTTAAAGGCTTGAAAGCAAACAAGCGGCCATCTAGCCCAGAAGCAACAAAGCCCAGAAGGAAGCAGCACACCAACATGGGTGATCTTGAAGGGCAGAGGAGACCAGGTCTCAAACAACAAAGGCGGGGGGTGGGGGTGGGAATCACATCACTGTGAATGAGGGGGAGTGCGTGATGGGGACCCAATGCCCATGTGTAGACAGCTGGACATCCCTTCCAGAGGGGTAGTGGGGGGGAGATGAGTCACTCAGAGTTCAGTATAGCAACAGTGAAACTAAAAACCTTCCTCTAGTTCCTGAACGCTTCCTCCACTTCCAATTATCATGACCCCAATTCTACCTTGAGGACCTGCTTATACCAGAGGATGTACAGCGGTGCAGTAGGGATCTGGAAACACAGGGAATCTAGGACGGACGAACCCCTGAAAACCAGCGGTGGGAGTGGCGACACCAGGATGGAAGCGGGTGTAGAAAGGCAGAACCGATCTTGGAGATCTATGTGTAATCTCCTCTCTGGGATATGGGCAATGGGAAGGTGGGTGAGGGGAGATGCCAGGCAGTATAAGATAAGATAATTATTTATAAACTATTAAGGGACCAGGGGGAAGGCGGGAGCGGAGAGGGCAGGGGAGGGGGGGAAAAGGAAACTGAGCTGATTCCAGGAACCCAAGTGGAAGGCGAATTTTGAGAATGATGAGTGCAACGAATGTATAAGGGTGCTTTGCTCAATTGATGTATGTATGGATTGTGATAAGAGTTGTATGAGCCCCAATAAAAAGATTTATTAATAAAAAAAATTGAGAATGAAAAAAAAAGATTATAACTCTCTATGGGAGTAGAAAACTCCTCTTTCAACAGTGGTTTTGAATTACTGGGTTGCTCAAAGTTTAATCTACAAGCTATCAGGGCTCCTGCTCATTGCAATAACAGTCAAAATATCAAACAGTCAAGAAATTTTTAAAAACCTTATCTGTGGTCTCTATGAGTCAGAATCAACTGTATGGCCACGTATTTCTTTTTAGCTGTTTAGAGTAACGATATCACTTTGAAGACTAAGGTGACCCAGACAGTATTTTCAAAGGTCTCAGATGCATGTGACAGCTGGACAATGTATAAGGAAGACCACAGAAGAATTGAAATATTTGAATTATCATGTTGTGGAAGAATATTGAGAGTACTGTGGACTACCAGAAGAACAAACAAATCTGTTTTGGAAAATTTCAGGCAGAAAGCTCCTTGGAACATTCTGTACTTTAGACATGTGATCCAGAAAGCACAGTCCTTAGAGAAGGACATTATGTTTGGTAGCAGGTCAGTGAAAAAAAGGAAGACCCTTGATGAGATGAATAAACACAGTGGCTGCAACAATTGGCTCAAACACAACAACAATTGTGAGGATGCTGTAGGAGTAAAAATGTTTCATTTTGTTGTGCATGGGTTGTTACAATGCAGAGGGAGCTTGAAAGCACCTAACACAACAGCAACATGACAACCATTACTTTTGAATGTTCCAACATGAGAAACACTTTGAAAGCCAATAAACTAGCATTTTCTATTTCCTAATGAAATTTTAATTTTACTTTTAATTCTATGGTTTACTACTACCTGGGATGTAAGAAGCAAAAAAGACTAACGCTTCCAATTTAACAAGAAAAATTCTGATAAACTAAAAAAACATGACTTTAATCAAATCCATCAGCAATACAATGATGAAGGCAGTAAAAAATATAATATCCAAAGAAAATCAAGTCCTACACTTCCCTATGACAGGGCACAAGAGTAAGAGGTACTTCGTGCCATACAAAGATAAAAAGATAAAGTTCGGCAAACTTCTCCTCAGAAAATTATACAAGGTAAATTAATATCATCCTGAAATGACTGAAAGAAAAAAATAAGGCAACATAGAATTCTATACCCAACAAAATTATATTTAAAAATTGTTGGAGAATATAAAAGTACTCTGAAAAAAATAACAGCTGAGAAAACTTAGTATCAGCAGTCCTTAATTATCATATAAATTACAGAAAATTCTTTAGTTGGATTTAAAATGATGTCAGACATACATCTAGACTAGAATTCACATAAATAAAGGGCTCCAAAAATGGAAAAATTAGACAAATATAATTTTTTTCTATTATATAAGTGAATGCAAACAGAAAAACAGTGTACTGTTAATTTAAGTAATATGTAAAAGTAAAATATATGGCAACAACAGCACAAACAGTGAAGTGGAAAAACTGAATGTATAATGTCTTACGTTTCTTAAACTAAACATAATCAATGTACATGATTTAAAAGTGTGTATATTATAATAGATCAAGGATTTATATTGAAAATCTTAGAATAAGCACTAAATACAAAATGTTACAAATAATGAAGTATTTGTTAAAGTACAAAGTTCAGAAGATTTGGGGAGAAAGAGGAATAGAAACAAAAACAATAGAGAGGAAGTAGGTTAAGTGATATTATATTGCTGGAATTAAAAAACAACAAAACAATAATGAAGATCAAATGAAATGGAGAGAAATGGATAAATTCTCCAAAAGAAGACAGAAAAAAGAAGGAAAAATAAACAAAGAATGGGTGGAGCAAATAGAAAAAAAAAGAAAGTAGCACAATATAAAATTACATTCAAATATGGCCTTTAAAATATTTTCTTGAGATATAATTACTGTAGCATAGAATTCAATAATTCAATTATATTTAAAAAGGTTGTTCAATCATCACCAAAAGCAAATTTCAAACATTTTCTTTCTTCTTGAACCCTTGTTGTTGATTCTCCATTTCCCCCAACCTACCCTTCTGGCTCCCAGTTAGTTACTAATCTAGTTACTGTCTTCATAGATCCACCCAGCCTGGCTTATCTACACAGAAAACATACAAACAAGAGGGGTGGGGAGAGAGAGCCCAGCAACAATGACCAAATGAAAAGAGCAACTCCTTAATTAAAAAAAAGCAGAGAGTATTTTTTTTAATCTAGAATAAAATCAAACTGGGCAAAAAGGAGATCAAATGACAAAGTGTAAGGTTCCAGCCTAACCACAGCGGCTAAAGTCCCCATACTATACACTTTTCTGATATTAAGGCTATTCACATCCTCGGACTATGGTCAGTGGGTATCCACTGGAGATTCAAATGTTTCATTAGGCAATCTAAAAAACTAGGAGTAACAGACTGTCAAGTTAAATAAACTACCAAAACTCAATGTATAGTGTCCACAAAAAGGCAAGGTTTATAATATAGGTTAAGAGGATAAGGACCAAATATACATGCCATTCAAAAACAGTAAAATGAGACTATATTAATGTTAAAGTATAATTCATAATAGGAAATGAAACCCCAGACATAGTAAGGCAATGCTTAACAATAAACAAGTCAATTCACTAAGGAACATATACAATCTAAAATATTTATGCATCAAAAAAGGTTAAAAATAACTGAAGGGAAAAAATGAGAAGACAAAGAGAAATAGACAGTTCCAAAATTATGCTGTACTCTTCAACACTATTATCTCAATAATCAACAAAAATCACAATATTAGCAATATTGGGTATGAAAAGTGGGTTTCATAAAAATTTATAGGCACAAAGAGGATTCTAAGGGAATATTATGCACCACCTTAAACTTCCAATTTTTAGGGTCTAGATAAAATTACTAAAAGTCTTCAGAAAAACAAATACTAAAGATTACTGAAAAATAAGTAACTTGATGTATTCTGTATGTATTATAGGAATTTAATTTTTAGTTTATCACTTCTCGGCCTTTTGACTAAGATCAAGTGTATAAGCAAGTGTGGTGAAGAAGGCTGATGGTGCCTGGCTACTGAGAGATATAGCATCTGGGGACTTAAAGGCTTGAAAGCAAACAAGTGGCCATCTAGCCCAGAAGCAACTAAGCCCACATGGAAGCAGCACACCAACATAGGTGATCGTGAAGGGCAGAGGAGACCAGGTCTCCAACAACAAAGGTGGGGTGGTGGTGAGAATCACATCACCGTGAAAGAGGGGGAGTATGTGATGGGGACCCAATGCCCATCAGTAGACAGCTGGACACCCCTTCCAGAGGGGTAGTGTGGAGGAGATGGGCCACTCAGGGTTCAGTGTAGCAACAATGAAACTAAAAACCTTCCTCTAGTTCCTGAACGCTTCCTCCCCTCCCAATCATCATGACCCCAATTCTACTTTGCCTTGTGGACCTGGTTATACCAGAGGATGTACAGCGGTGCAGTGGGGATCTGGAGGCACAGGGAATCTAGGTCAGACGAACCCCTCAACACCAGCGGTGGGAGTGGCGACACCAGAAGGGAAGGGGCTGTAGAAAGGGAGAACCGATCTCAGAGATCTATGTGTAACCTCCTCTCTGGGAGATGGGCAATGGGGAGGCGGATGAGGGGAGATGCCGGGGAGTGTAAGATAAGATATAATAATTATTTATAAACTATCAAGGGACCAGGTGTGGGATCGGGGAGGGAGGGGGATGGGGGAAAAAAAGGGAAACCGAGCTGATTCCAGGAACCCAAGTGGAAGGTGAATTATGAGAATGACGAGTGCAACGAATGTATAAGGGTGCTTTGCTCAATTGATGTATGTACAGACTGTGATAAGAGCCTTATGAGCCCCAATAAAAAGATTTAAAAATTTTTTTTCAAGGAAGAAATGTCCAGGAAATGTATGCTATAGCAAAGTGTGCTGAAGTATGGACTGTGATAAGAGTTGTTTGATCCCCTAATAAAATGATTTAAAAAATAACTGAAAATAAAAAAACATTAACCCAATACACTAATGGGCCACACAAAAATCAGTTGTCACCACTGAGACCAAAAGTGTAGTTTCCAATACTAATTGATCTCAAAGGGTCACATTAGATGGCGCTAGATAGAGTAAGAGAAAAATGTAGAGCAGGACAAAATCATGAAAGAGACCCACATGGGCTTTAGTCACCCTTCTGGTCTGGAACTGATGTCAACCTGTGTTAGAATAATCAACTATTTAAGATCAAAAGGGAAGCATTTGCCTTAGTACAAAGTTCAAAGGGATAGGATAAAAAGGAGGAAGGGATACAGAAAACACAGAGAGGAAGTGGGATAAGAAATGGTATAAGTGGATTGCAATACATGAGATTAAACAAAATGTGTATGAACTACTCAATATAATACTGATCGTCTACTCTGTAAATCATCTGATTTACAATAAAAAGTTAAAAAAGAAAAGTAACTATGGGTAAGTAGAAAGTCAAGTATTATATAGTTTTATTTGGTAACATTAGTTGTTTAGTCCCTCATGCTTTATAATGATAAATTCATACAATGGGTATATATTTATATTATAACGCACCTGATACATAATGATGTAATAGGTGATAAGAACACACAATGGGAGATAGGGAGAATAGTATCAGTACAGAGTTTTTGTTTGTTAATGATGTTAACTATTAATGCAGTTAATTGTGTATCACTTAAACCATGTTGTCATAGTAATGAGATGTTAAATGTAATCCTTACTATAACCAATAAGAAAACACTTAAAGATATAGACAAAAGGTAAGGACACAGGCATCCAAACAACAACAACAACAATACAACAAAAAGTTGAGAATATTAGAGTAGAGGAAGAACAAAAACAAGACACAAAAACAAGTAACAAAGTAACAGAAGCAAGTAATTCCTTGTCAGTAAGTGAACTAAATCTTCTAATTGAAGGTGGAATAAATAAATGAACAAAATCATATTCTGTGCTGTCCCCAAAAGACATATCTCAGGCCCAAAGAAACAAATAGGTTGAATGTGAAAGGATAATAAGTAAATAATAATCAAAGTAAATAGTAGTCAAAAGCTATTTGAGTGGCAATTTTAGTATAAGACAAAATAGACTTTAAATTAAAATCTATTGCAAGAGACATGAAAAGGTATTGTTTTTGCTATGCCATCGAGTTAATTCCAACTTATAACCCATGTTCAATTGCTCAAAACACTCCCTGGTCCTGCACTGTCCACATAATCAGTGTTGTTTGGAAAGACATTACATCATTTTAAATGGGTTAAATTTTCAAGAAAATATAACAGTTATAAATATGTGTATCTAATACCAAAGCTTCAAAATATATAAAGCAAATAGGGTCAGAATTGAAGGTAGAAAATTCTACAACAATAATGGAAGACTTCAATACATCACTTTCAATAATGAACTAAACATCCAGAAAGAAGACAAAGAAGTAGAAGACCTGACAAACACTATTAATCAATTAGACCTAACAGATATATACAAAACACTCCATCCAACAAACAATGCAATATACATTCCTCTCCAGTAAACACCATTCTCCAAGACAGACCTAAGAGATAGATATGCAACACTTGCTCAATAATAGCAAAATATACATCCTTATCCTGCGTAAAAATATCATTCTCCAGAATAGATCGCATGCTTGGTTACAAGTCAAAACTCAATAAGCTTTAAGGAATTAAAGTAATACAAAAGATACTATATCCAATTACAATGTAGTGGTATTAGGAATTAATAGCAGAAGGACACTGGAAAGAGCATAAATATTTTCCTCTTTTTAACAGCACACCTTTAGATAATCAATAGGTCATGAAAAGAAATTAGAAAACAAAGTCAAGGAAAAGGAGGGCACAATACATCAGAACTCAAGGGACAGAGCTAAGCTAGTTATGACCGAGAAAATCACAGTGGTAAATTCCTACATTAAAAACAAACAAACAGATAATTAACATAATTTGACCTGTTGAGAACCTAGAAAAGAACTAGAGTTGATTTTCCTATGTAAGCACAGTGACCTGTTCTTAAATTCCCCTTCTTCACAATGTTACCCATAGTTTGTTGTGTGCATACAGCCAATACATTGCATACTCTATAAAACACAAGTAAGCATGTTTTTTGTATTCTCTGTTTTCAGTCAAGATTAAGCAGAATTGTACCACTGCTTCCATAATAGGTTTCCAAACATCCTATGAGGGATGTATGGGGAAAAAATGGAATTGCAGAGCTATCTTGTACGCATTTTTCATGCTACATGAGCATCTAGCAACTTGCTCTGAGACAGTACACCCAGTGGCATCACCTGGGAAGGTTCTTTCTGGTCACAGTGAATTTTTTTCATAAAAGCAGTTTCACTAGAACCTCATTTTTTGTGATAGCCAATTTCAGAGAATAGTACATGTGGCTGTGAAATTTTGTTTTCTGCTCAGGAAAAATGCAACAGAAACTGCTGTGAGGTTGAACACAACTTGAGAGATCTTGAAATGTTCTCTTTGACAATAAATGCGACACCATTCCTTTGAAGTTATTATTCCTGACATAGTGAAACACAGAATTATCAGATTCAAAAAAGTCAATGCCAGTCAATTTCAGCTCACTAATGCCTAGACTATCACTCTACACATGTTCCATTTCATTTTGAAGACTTTCAATTTCCCTAAAATCATACTCCGAGCATTCCACATTTTGATTATCAATGACTGCAGCTGGTTCTTCTCATTTTGAGGTATGAAGAAGCAAGCTACTGGAGCTAATTAATTCACCAGGATGTCAGAATACATAGTAAACTAAAGTGTTAAAAAATAGTTGGGTTTCTATATGGAACTGAAATGGGCCCCAAATAGTCAAATCAATCATGAAAAAGACAAACAAAAATAAAGTAGGAGGTCTCATCTTACCAGTGGAATTATTCAGTGGTGCAAATGGTTATGTGCTTGACTACTGATGGAAATATTGGCAATTTGGACTTAGAGGTGCCCCAGAAGGCAGGCTTGATTAAAGCTCTGTGGAGCAAGTCTACTCTGCATGCACAGGATCACCTAGAGGTGGAACCACCTTGAAGAGAACTAACAATAATATTCCATGATATGCATATGCCACAAATCATGCAATAAAACTACAATAGTCAAAACGGTTTGTACTGGAATAGTGACATATTGATCCATGGAATAGAATTGAGAGCCCAGCAATAGCACTGTCTATGGTCAACAAGTGTTTGCTTGGTGTGCTGAGTGCATTCAGTAGAAGAATGAAATATCTCTAATAAATGGATCTGAGACATGTGGATTTCCACATAGGAAATAATGCACCTGGATCCATACCTAATATGATGTATGTAAACTAACACAAAAAATATCAAGGACTTTAATGTGAGTACTAAAACTATAAAATTATTACGAGACTTACTCCACTTAGCATGATTTCCTCCAGTTCTTCCCATGAGGTGATGTGAAAGTAAAAGGAAATAGAGGAAAGAACCTGGAGGCAAATGACATTTATAGAGGCCTAAATCCAGACCATGAAAATATGTAAATACATATATATATGACAAGAGGGGACTAGAACTGTGTACTCACATCTGTATGTTAAGAATTAAGATTGCAGATGGACATAGGGCCTCACTGAAGTACTCCCTTAAAACAAGAACACTTTGTTCTAACAATCCGGATTCTGTGATGCTCACCTTGCCTACACAATCGCTGAAGATAAAAATGGGTGCATAAGCAAATGTGGTGAAGAAAGCTGATGGTGCCTGGCTATTGAAAGATATAGCATCTGGGGTCTTAAAGGCTTGAAGGTAAACAAGCAGCCATTTATCTCAGGAGCAACAAAGCCCACATGGAAGAAGCACACAAGCCCGTGTGATCATGAGGTGTCAATGGGATCAGGTTTCAGGCATCTAAGACCCAGAACAAAACCATACCCAAGGTGAATGGGGTGGTGGTGCATGGAGTGGAGACCCAATGCCCATCTGTAGACAATTGGACATCCCCTCACAGAGTAGTCCCAAGGAAGAGAGGAGTCAATCAGGGTACAGTATAGCACTGATGAAACACACAACTTCTCTTCTAGCTCTTTGGTGCTTCCTGCACCCCACTGTCATGACCTCAATTCTACCTTACAAATCGTATTAGACCAGAACATGCACACTACTACAGATAAGAGCCTGCAACACAGGGAATCCAGGATAGCTAAACCCCTCAGGGCCAACAATGAGAGTAGAGATACTAGAAGGATTAGGGGAGGGGAGGGGGAAACAAGGGAATCAATCACAAGGATCAACCTAAACCCCCTCCCAGGGGGACAAATAATGGAAAAGTGGTTGAGGGGCAATGTAAAATATGGAAATAATAATCTATAACTGAAGTGGTTAGTATATTGTGCCAACCTGGCCGATAAACACATGTGGGGTTAATTGAAGGGCAAAGGAATAAATGGCTTGGTGAGCCTCACCTTTCTAGTTCTCGGGTCTCTTACTTTCTGATGGTCAGACCAGGGTGCAGCTGCCTTAGCCAGTTCCCTGCTTTAGCTGGCAAGGCTCACTTCCTGCAAGACATCCCCAAAGAGAAGTCACATGGACCTACCCCGATGCAGCCCTGGGTGCTGGGGCAGCCATATGGAGACCCCTGCCAGCGCTGAGATGCTTACACATTCACTGATTCAGTTTTCCTCCTACAGTCAGCATCATTGCTTGTCTTTTGTGAGATGGAAGAGGACTTGGTGGATTGGTGTTGGACATATGGGTTAATGTTGAACTTGTGGGCTTGGGGAGAGCTGGGTTGGGGTGTTTTCTTGATGTGTACTTAACCGTTATATAAAACTCTCTCTTATACAGGAGTTTCTGTGGATTTGTTTCTCTAAAGTATCCAGACTAACACAATAACTTATCAAGGGTTCGTGAGGAAGGGCGGAGAAGGACGAGAAAGAAATGGGTTGTTGATATCAAGGGCTTAAGTGGGAAGAGAATACTATGAAAATTATGATGGCAGCATATGTGCAAACATGCTTGACACACTAGATGAATGTATGGATTCTGATAAGAGGTGTAAGAGCCCCCAATAAAAGTTTTTTTTAAATTCTTAGGAGAAACATTGAAGTAATGCTCTGGGCCCTAAATTTTCACCAGGAATTTTTAGATAGCCACTGAAGGCAGGTTCAGCAAAAAGCAAGAATTGATCAATGAAATCAGGAAAAAGAGAAACTTTATAACAATAATCACTGCAATACTGCTCACAATAGCCAAAGTTGGGGACAATTTAATTGTGCAAAAATGGATGAATGGATAAATAACATGTGGTATTTGCATAGAAGGAATATTGTTGTTGCTGTTGTTAATTACCTCCAAGGTGACTCCAATTCTAGGAGATCCCATGTGTGCAGAGTAGAATTGGCCCATAGAGTTTTCAGTAGACCTGCCTTTTGAGCCATCTCTGAGTGGTTCAAATGCCAGCCTTTCCACTCGCAGTCATGCGTGATACCATCCGCACCACCAAGGAAGTCTATCTATGTAATATTACTGAATCATAATGAAAATATAACTGAAAACTATAAAACATTGCTGACATTAAAATGATGGAATATACTCAACTATAAATAACAGTACACGGGAACTACTTTAAATTATTTTAAATAACCCAATTAAATGGCAAACTATATCATGTTGATGGAATACAAGATTCATCTTGTTAAGATAACAAAATATCAAACACTTAAAAACACGGAAACTCGAAAAACCTTGAATAGTCAATACAATTTGGAAAAATAATAAAAGAGTTGGAGGACTTACACTACAGGACGTCAGGACACATTTTTAAGTTTCAGTAACCAATGAAAATACAGTACAGGCACTAGAATAGAGAGTACAGATTTACATCCACAAAATATATTCAATTAAGTTTCAACAAAGGTGCTATGGCAATTCGATCGATAAACCATAAGCTAATCAACAACTGGTGCTTGAATAATTGGACTACATTTTATATAAAATTCATACCTCTCAAATACCATTCACAAAAATTAACTTAAAATTAAGTACAAGCCTAAAACTAAAGTTTAACCACACAATAACACTTCTAGAAAAAGAAATCATTGCACTTTGAAGTAAGCAAAGACTTCTGAAATGACATTAAAAGCGTTAATAGTAGAAAAGTGGGAAGATGTTGACTAAGAAGGGAGCGTCTTCAGATGATAAGTGTGATACATTGTTATGGTAGTAGACATTATAGGGCGTACACATTTGTCAAGACTCATTAAAGACATGACTGCCTTGTACTGACTTTTAAATATTTAAAGTGAAAATTGGAAGTTGTTATGTTAATGTTACAGAATTAAATACACCTGGTTATAAAAATTATCTATCAAAAAGTAAAATTATCCTATGACTCATACCACTCAACCTTGGTCTCTGTCAAAATGCAAACGATTTTAACCACTTTTTTAGTTTGTCAGATATTATTCCATTATTTTTGTTCTATATGTTTATACATCCGTGTCTTAATGTATCAATATTAAATGTCATCTCTTGACATTCTTCTAAGAAAGATAAGGGAAAGGTCTGCATATGTGATCCCTCACTTCTCTGTCAATAATTTTTATTAGTTATATTACTCTATCTACTCTGTTGAAGTTGTTATCAATGAAAACAGCATTTGTAGTGGCATTTCAGATATTTTTTAGGCTTTTTTTTAATAGTAATTGAAGAGCATTTGGTTAGTGTTTACAGGGATGTCAAGGCTACTGCATGCAGAAAAGATTCTCATACACTTCCAGTATTCATGTATGAAAAGATCTTATTTATAATTTTGTGATATTAGAACCTAACTTTATTTTACACATAAGTGGGAAATATTTTATATTAAATTAATAAAAATAGAATTACCTGAGAATGCAACATGTAAATTAAGGAAGTATTGCAATTCATTTGTTAATATTCTTACATGGTATTTGCTTCACTAATGCAACACTCACAGATCAATCAACATTTGTAAAAATGTTTGCTTATTTTATATATAAATGCCAACATTGAGCTATTTATTTTCCATTTGCCTCCATATGCTTTCCATTTTTCCTTCCTTGTTGAGTAATACCACTCATCCTACATGCAAGTTCAATTCTTTCCTTTCAAAGTCCTAACCTCTCAAAACAAGGTCCATCATTTCTCCACTTCATGTTTACAACCCACTGTTTATATCATCATCACAACATTATCATGTGGAATTGTTATTATGTATATATTTACCTTTTTGTGGATTATCATCAAAATAATCTGTCTTATCATTTTATCACTACTTTCCTTCTAGCCCATATCTATCACGATGCCTGTCACGTTGAAACCCCACTGCCATCAATCCTATAATGGGTTTCCAAGCCTGCAAATCTGTGTGGTAACAAATAGCCTTCTTTTTCTCCTGTGGAGGGGTTGATGTGTTTAAACTGCTAAACTTGTTATCAATAGTCCAGTGCTTATCCTACAGTGCCACCAGGGCTCCTTAGACACAATGAAATCAATATATAAATATTCATAAAATTGCTAAAGACATAAAAGAAAGAAAAACATCAATTTTGTGACCCCCAATTTAATTTGAATATTGACTTTTTTTGGGGGGGGCGTGATCTGTTGAGACCACAGATGAATCCCTCAGATGAGAGGGGTAGTATGTGTACAGTTTATTGAGATAAATGATAGTAATAGGATGACATCATAGTTCAAAAAAATAAGAAACCACTGTGGAATCTTATTTCTGTTACTATTTGGGGAGGTTAGATATGAATTCTCATGGAAAACGAGATGCATAAATGGACATATAAACAGAAATGGAAAGAAGAAAAATAAAAACTATAACTTCAAATGCCAATGCAGTATAATACTAGATCTAAATGCACAAAGCAGGAAACACATTGTTCTCAGAAAAAAATAATATTTCAATTGCATTCTATAGTTATAAGACCATTACAAAATTATGGTATTTACAGTGGTTAAAAAATCCAATATGGAAAAATAACCAATCTGTGTGATATAAGGGTAAATGAAAAAGTATTGGTTCTACAAAATTCAAATTTGATGAAGGGAACAGTATCAGAGCTTAAATTGTGAACACTCAATTTGTAGAATGTTATGAATGACAACGGGAGCCAAAAATCCATCTGCAGAATACTGAGATAGACTAAGCCTCTTACATATCCTCTCTGGTCACAGGTGAGGGTTGCACACAGCTTTGATATCAGACAGTGATTGTTGTAAACTTGTTTTATAGTGGATAGAACTGTGGTATAATATCCGTGGTCAGCTTATCTCCTGCTACAAGCAACCTAAATTTGCTCTAGGCTTAAATATTTCTCATTGTTCCAAGACAGAAATTTCTGGGTGTTTTTTGGGGGAGGTTGTTTGTTTGTTTATTTGTTTTTATATTATTGCTGGTAGTCTTTTCTTTCTCCTTAGTTTTATTTTTATCTTTATATGATTTGTTTTCTTTCTGTTTCATTTTGGTTTTGTTTTTTTCCTCATAGGTTTCTCAGTTTATCATGCACAGAAAGAGTGGATGCATAGAGATAATAAATATTAGAATACTTTATCACGGGCAGGGGTGGAGAAGGTCATGGGAATTGGGCAGCAAATAATGAATGAGGGATGGAGGAGGGAGCACTAGAACCAACTGTGATCATGTATATACAACTCTTTCTAAGAGCAAATTAACTCTGGGAGTGTATGATAAGTAAATTTTATATCAACAAAATTATTTTTTAATAAAGGATAAGTTCTAAGGTTCCAGATTAAACAAAATGCATTTGAATATGTGTCTTCAATCAGTGAATGGCAGTTGATCAAAGTCTCTCGATATACAGGTCTTAGTTTCATTCAAGACTTTCGGATTTGGAGGGGGCGGGGAGAATACATTCAATGAATTAAAAATCTGGCTGAAATCCAATAAATGATGGCAGAAGAATTTAGAATAACTATTTATGCAATAGCTACTGAAGTGAGGAACTCACGTGGTTTGAAAGCATTTTCAACTTAAAGCAAACATCCTGGACCTCAGCAAGCTTTCGGTCCAATGAGTGAAACATTGCATGAAGTTCAGCTAACACATAGAATTGATCTGTCCATCAGTGTTTCAAGCAAGATTAAAGCTACCAAAGTGGATCTTCTGGATCAAATAAAAATCAGGGATGAGTCTTGAATTTACCAATATGATCCGGAGTACAAGGTCCCATCAAAACAATGAATGCAGAGAGGATCTACTAGGTCAGTTAAATTCAAGGTCAGCACAGATGGCTATGGTATCTGTTCTGGATGATTACAAATAAGCATTGATTCTGGAGCTAAATAAAATTAAATCATTGACAACTTCAAGCTTTTCTTCATTTATCATTATGCTATTATCTATTTGGCTCAGTTGTAAGGATTTTTATTTTCTTTGCAGAGTTTCCAAAAGCACAAAAGTCTGCAAAGTCCATGATTTTTATCAGCAAATGCTTCCAGTCAGCCTTGCTTTCAGCAAGCAAGAGTATATCATCTGCATATTGCTAGTTGTTAATAAGCTTTTCTCTAATTCTGATGTCTGATTCTTCTCAATAGAGTCCAGCTTCTCATATTATTTGCTCAGTATATAGAGTGAACAAGTATGTTAAAAGGATTCAGTTCTGACACACCTTTCTTGGTTTTAAACCACCCTCAAATGATTGTCTCTTGATCCATGGACCTAAGCATATGAAGTGTTCTGGAATTCTCAATTTTCTCAATGCTATCCAGTTTTTTAATCATATACATAGTTGAGCGCCTTTGCATAGTTAATAAAACGTAAGTAGCCTCCTGTCTGATCTTCTCTGATCTCAGCTGAGAGCCTTGTGGCACACTCTCTTCTGAATCCATCTAGAATGGCACACAGCTCCCTGTGGGTGTACTGCTGCAATCATTGTTGCATTATCTTTAGGACATTTTACTTGCATGTGGTATTGTTTGATAATTTCAATATTCTGTTGGATCACCTATCTTTGAAATGGGCACAAATATAGATCTCTTTTGTATTTTGGTTGGCCAAGTAGCTAATGTCCAAACTTCTTGCCAAAGGCAAGTAAAAGCTTCTAATATTTTGCCTGCTTTTGAAATATTTCCATTGGTATTTTGTCAACTCCTAGAGCAGTGGTTCTCATTGTGATCCTCTAATACACTCCCTCATGTTGTGGTGACCCCCCCCAACCATAACATTATTTTCATTGCTAGTTCATAACTGTCATTTTGCTACTGCTATGACCCCTGTGAAAGGGTCATTAGACTCCCCAAAGGGTCACGACCCACAGGGTGAGAACTGCTGTCCTAGAGCCTTCCCCACTCCACCGCCCACTAATATCTTCAGTACAGCTTGGATATCTAACTTCAGTACTATCAGTTCTCTGCCATATGCTGTGTCTTGAAATGTTTGAATGTTGACCAGTTCTTGGAACAGTGACTGTTCATTCCTTCCATCTTCTTTTGATGGTTCCTACCTAGTTCAAAAGTTTGCCCAAAGAATCTTTCAATGCTTCAGCTTAGCGTTTGGATTTCTTTCTTTAGTTCTTTAAGCTTGATATATGCTAAGGGTGGCCTTTCCTTTGGGGAAGAATTAGAGAGATGGAAAAACAACCTTCAGAAATCTATCAAGCTAGGTGAAGGGTATGACAAGGAATAATAACTTAGATATTTTTGTTTGCAATGCAGTGGATTACTTACTATGGCTCCTTTAGTCACAGTCTTTGTTATTCCTTCAAATCACCTTTGTTTATCTAAAGGATCTGGGTATGAAGGTGGGGGAACATGCAAATTAGATTATATAGTTCTTCTATGAGTGACTGTTAACAAGATTAATTATGACCGTCATCCTGTTGGTTATAAAGAGTATTCTCTGAAGTGGTGAGAGTGAGTTTCACTCTACACACAATAGAGAAGAGTCAGAAGTGAACCTGATTATGTGGACTTAAAGTCTCTTGTTGTTGGACCGCCTTAAACCAGGAGACTCTGTGACACAAGAGGAGCAGCAGCAACAGGACCAAGTGTCAGAGCATGATGCAGAATCAGTGGTTTTCCCACCCAAACAGCAAGCAAATGAGTGCTTTGGGGCAGGAGTCTGGCTTATAGACTGGGGTGCCTTGGTTTGATGAAACATAGAGCTGGAGCTGAGTACTTTCCAGTTCAGGTTTTTATAATAGAGTAACATACCCTTTTGGTATTTATTGTGGTTGCTATTAGGTGACATGGAGTCAGTTTTGACCCATAGTAACCTTATTCTGCACAATACAACCAAATGCTGCCCAGTCTTGTGCCATCCTCACAATTGTTCCTATACTTGAGCCTATTGTTTCAGCCACAGTGCCACTCCCTCTCCTTGAGGACATTTCTCTTCTTCACTGCCTTTTTACTTTTAAAATCCAATGTCCTTCTCGAGGGACTGGTTTTTTCTGACAACCTGTCCAACAGATGGAAAACTAAGTCTCACATCCTTACTCTGAGGAGCACTCTGGCCCAAATAGATCAATTTGCCCTTTTAGCAGGCCATAGTACTTTTAACACTATTCTCCAGCACAACAATTTAAATGCATTGATTATCCTTCTATCTTATTTATTAAGTGTCCTAATTTCATATGCACATTAAGTAACTGAAAATACCAATGTATTATTGAGTAAGGCACACATTAGCCCTCAAAGCGACAACCTTGTTTTCAATGTTTTAAGAAAGTCTTGTTTAGCAGATTTGCCCAACACAAGTACTCTTTTGATCCTTTGACTGCTGCCTATATGAGCACTGATTAAATCCTTGACAATTTCTATCTTTTTATCGATTTATGATGATGTTACCTATTGTGGTAGATACATAGTAGGTGGAAAATTGAGAGTATTGAGAGTTAAGAGGTATCAAAAGATATTGCTTCTGGGGTCTTAAAGGCTTGAAGGTAAACAAGCAGCTATTTAGCTCAAAAGCAAAAAAAGTCCACATAGAAGAAGTACATCAGCCTGTGTGATCACAAGGTGTCAAAGGGATCAGGTTTTGGGCATCAAAGAAGAAAAAATCATATCATTGTGTGCTCACCTTCCCAATATAATTGCTAAAGACAAATGGGTGCATAAGCAAATGTGGTGAGGAAACCTGATGGTGCCCGGCTCTCAAAAGATATAGCATCTGGAATCTTAAAGGCTTGAAGGTAAATTAGCAGCCATCTAGCTCAGAAGCATCAAAGACCACATGGAAGAAACACACCAGACTGGGTGATAACAAGGTGTCAAAGGGATCAGGTAGTAGGCATCAAGGGAAACAAAATCATATCATGGTGAATGAGGGAGAGTGCAGATTGGGGACACAAAACCCATTTGTGGGCAACTGGACATCCCCTTGCAGAAGGGTCATGGAGAGGACATGATCCAGTCAGGGTACAGCATAGCAACGATGACACATACAATTTTCCTCCAGTTCTCAGATACTTCCTCCCCACCACTATCATGATCCCAATTCTACCTTACAAATCAGGCTGGACAAGTGGATGAACACTGGTACGGTTAGGAACTGGAAACACAGGGAATCTAGGAAAGATAAACCCCTCAGGACCAGTGGTGAGAGTGGTGATACCAGGAGGGTGGAGGAGGGGTGGGGTGGAAAGGGGTAACCAATTACAAGGATCTACATATGGGACAGACAACAGAGAAGTGGGTAAATGGCAGTGTCGGGCAGTGTAAGATTTGACAAAATAATAATGATTCATAAATTATTAAGGGTTCATGAGGGAGGGAGGAGCGGAGATGGAAGGTAAAAAATGAGGAGCTGATACCAAAGGCTCAAGTAGAAAGCAATGATTTGAGAATGATGAAGGCAACAGATGGACAGATGTGCTTGATACAATGGATGGATGGATGAATTCTGATAAGCATTGTATGCATCCCCAATAAAATGATTTAAAAATATATATCAAAAGTAAAGAAAGGGAAAAAAAGAGTGAAGAGGTAGAATTTAGCCTGTCAATCAGGTTGCAGCTTGATGACCACATTTGGAGGTGCTACCAGAGATAAATAGGTCCCAGGAGGTCAGACCCATACTCTCTGCTACACATTCCTGTTGACAAGCCACATGAATCCAGCCTGAACTTCTGGCGGTTCTCTGTCAATGTATTGCTACAACTGTTGTCGGATAATCTTCAGTGATGCATGTGGTATTAATAATATTGTTTTATAGTTTGGGTCACCGTTCTTTGGAATAGGCACAAATATGAATCCCTTCTAGTAAGTTGAACAAGTAGTTGTCTTCCATATTTCCTGGCATAGATGAGTGAGTGTTCCAATGCTCATTAAACATTTCGGTTGGTTCCTGCCGTACCCCTAGGAACCCTATTCTAGTTATTGACTCTAGATTCACCAATCCTCAGTTTCATATATCAAAAAGCACAGAAAGATACATGACAGAGAGTTGAGAACACTACCAACAGTAAAAAAATACAATGATAAGTACTGAATTAATATATCTAATCATTATATATATATATTATATATTATATATAACAGTAGAATAAGCTCAAAATGTATCAAAAGGGAGATCAAATGGGAAGGTTTTAATGATTCAAGTCAGACTTATCATTTTAATCTACTATAGTTATTTCTATGATAATCTCTGTCTGGTAACCGGGGTTATTCCGTCCCTCAATTATGGTCAGAGGGGAAACACTGGATGTTTATTCCATGTATAGCACCTTTGAATGAATCCTGGGATTCCACTGTCATCCTTATGTTTCTGCAAACCAGAATTTCACAATTTAAGCTCTGATGGCATTCTCTCTTTTAATTTGCATAATATCATTTATACTTTACACTCCATTGATCACAGATAGCATGCTTCTTCCATGTGAGCTTAGTTCAAGTCTCACTTAGATGGTTGCATGTTTGCAGACCAGCCTTCAAGACCCCAGATGCTATTCTGCTTGGTAGTGGGGCAAGATCTATTTTCTTCACCACACTTTGCTGTAGCACCTGTATTTTCTGTGTTTCTATCATGAGGGTAATTATTAAGCAGGATTAGGTCATAAGAAATCATTATTCTTGGATTGAAGCTAGGATTAAGTGCAAGCCCAAAATCTATCCCTAAATCTATGTTTTCTATCTGTCTCTGGTTCACCTTATAGATAATGTTTGTTAATTTATTGTAGAGAAACTTATCGATCATCTCCCTGGAGCATAAAGTTTATAGTGTCTTTGATTAAGCACATGGTAATATATTTAAAACAATGTTGAGAAAGGGGGTTAAACAAGTACACTATCTACAATCACAATGCATGGATTATTGACTTGCACGGACTAAGTCCTTACATTTTGCACATTTTAAGTCCTTACTATTTACACCAACAATAGAAGTTGGTGGACTACCAAAACTTACAATAATATTCACTTACAATGCCATACACACATCAGAATGATACGTGTATTAATTTTTAAAAGTAGGACACTGAGGTAGTAAGTAAATGTTAGTCTTGGCATAGCTATCCTCTTATTTTTCATGCTCCAAATCATTTCAGTCTTCAGCCCTCAGGTTACAGATGTGTTTGAGGGTAGGGCCCAATTCACGGAATAGGGTTTACACATCACATCCTTCTTGTATGGCCATTGGAATATGATGTGCACCTCAATGATCCAGAGTTCAATGTCCCAGAATTCTATGGCCCATGGTCTGGGTACCCAGGGAGTATACAGAAACTCAGACTAGTGTGGCCTATTGGAATCACAGTCCCAAGCACACACTACCCTCCAAGTCTGCAAAAGTATTGTTAGTAGTTTTCCAGCAAGAAGGTGACCAAGTAACCAATACCAGAGGCACTCCACAAAAATCAGCACAGGAAAGTCACTGAGAGAAAACTACACGCTTCTACATCACATAAGGAGCATCATAAAGATAAGTAGACACAGATGTACTAGGTTTTGAAGAGCTGTGGGCTTTTGACATACCACTGCAGAGGCCAGCTAAGGCTTAGTCTTAGAACCCCCACAGTCTCTGCCAGTACCCGGCTTCTTTGGGCAGCTCAACGGCTTTACTTTAACACAACCACAGACTGCCACTGCCTTTGGCCAAGGTTTAAACCCCTGCAGCCCCATGATCAGGCAATCTGGGTTCAGCTATTTATTTGCTATTTTCTCTCTGTTTTCTACTTTCTGATCACAACCCCCCCCACCCCCAACATGGTTTGTTTTTTTTCCTTCTTTTATTTTTTCCACACTCCACTACCGGGTGCTAAGCCACTCCCTTCTACCTAGGGCAACACTGCCTGCCCTTCACCCAGCTGCCCAACCTCTGCAGCCTTACATGTGGCTGAAGAAATCAAGGCTGCCTTCTGATCACCCCAAACAGCTGGGGGATCTTCTCCTTTTCAAACAGCTGGAGGAACTTCCATCTACCATGAAGGCCCTTTAACCCTATAATGCCTGAATTTTTTATTTCAGGGAAAATAATTTTTGTTTTTATTCTTTACTTTCATAGTTATCTATATATAATAATATATACATTTAATTAAATGCTACAAAAATGTCACACTCGACGTTATAAGGTTAAGCAGCTGGGGGAAATCCTGCCCACCAGATGTGGTGCTCCACTCAGCTGGGGAAACGTCTGCCTGCCTTCCATGGTGCTCCATATGGCTGAGGTATCCCATACCCATTCTCCATAGCCCTACACAAGGCTGATGGAACTTCCTTCTGCCTACCATTGTGCTTCACATGGCATAAGGCAGCTCAGCCAGCCCTCTCCAGCACTCCATGCTTCTGTGAGCCTAGGACAATTCCACCCTCTATCCGCAGCGCTCTCACAAAAGGAGGGCAAACCTATCCTCCCTACATGGCACTCTCATTGCAGCAGACATCCTCTAAGCTGCCATGGGACACAGCACTACAAAGTCCTGTGAGATCCTCCAGTGCAGTGCCATCCTCATGGGTCCACAACCACCCAACCAGCGTCCCCTGCAAGGATCATCCAACTTGCCTTCTAAATAACAGAATACTGGTCAAAAAGGGAAAGAGTAAAATCACAGGAGGTTAAGCAGTAGCTGGACCCCCCAGTGCAGTTAGCTGCAGACCGTTCAAAGAAGAATTTCTATGTGTCTCTCAAAGAGAGAGCCCAGTGCTCTTCAACTCTCCTCTGAAACAACACACAAACAGAAACCAGCCCAACCAATATCAACAACAACAAAAAAAAAACAGGAGAAACAAAAGACAATGTCAAAACAAGTCCAGAACTTAATGACATGCATAGAAAAAGAAGATGTTGATCGGCCACAAAAAGAAAGCTTCAGAATGCTGCCTGGAGTCGTACAGGACTTGAGGGAAGCAATACAGAAAAATGATGAAATGATAGAGGAGATAAAGGCCACAAAGTCAAGGGAAATACAAATCCTAGGGGTGAGATAACAAAAGTCAGTGGCAAATACAGACTTCACCAACAGACTTAAAGAGGCAGAGAATCACACCAGGGACCTATAAGATAACAAGGCAGCCTTCAACAACTGTAAAACGGAGTCAAATAAGATAATCAGTGAAGCTGAAGAAAACGTGAGAACCATGTCTAATGATAGGAAGAGGAACAACATTAGAATAATTGGACTACTGGGAAAATCAACAGCAAAAATAGTGAGTGAATTCTTAGAGAAAAACTTCTCCAGCTCAATAAATGAAAACAAACAATCAGGAGGCTGATAAAACAACCGCTAGACTAATTCCCAATAAGAAGTTACCAAGGCATATAATAGTTAAACTATCCAACCTTGAGAGCAAGGAGAAAATAAAAAGAGCAGCTATGGATAAACAAGTAGTCACCTATAAAGGCACCCAAATAAGAGTATGCTCAGGCTTATGAGTGGACACTATAAAGAAAAGGAGAGGGTGAAGTAACATATTCCAAAAACTGAAGGAAAATAACGCAAGCCCAAGAATATTCTATCCAGACAGATATCTATCAAGTTAGATGGAGATGTAAGAGTGTTCCCAAAAAGGAAAAACACAAAGAATATGTTTAAAGAAATTCAGTCCTACAAAAGAAACTAACCAACACAGTATGGGCAGAAGAACAGCACTCACCCAGCACAAATAATAGACCACCACATAGAACAACTCCACCCAGAGGGCAACAAACAGAACCCACCCCACAAGATAGCATTGTCTCAATGGTGAAAAGAAAGCAAGAATGAATTATACAAATGAACACACACACATGCACAGCACATTGATAAGAAAGTGAGGCAGGAAAATACCCAACACAAAAGGTACAAGATGACATCACAGAGTCCACAGATAGATGTAATAACCCTGACTATCAATGGAGAGAACACAGGCATTAAAAAGCAGAGGCTAGCAGACTGACTTAGAAAACACAATCTGTAGATCTGCTCCCTACAGGAGACACATTTCAAGATTACAGACAAAAACAGCTGAGAATCAAAGGCTGGAGAAAAATATACCAAGTAAATGACAATTCTTAAAAAGCAGAGGTTGCATTCCTAATCTCCAACAAAATTGATCTCAAGATGCGAGCCATAACAAGAGATAAGGAGGGGCACTATATAATGCTGATGGGATCAGTAGACAAAGAACCAGTGAGCTTAATAATAATAATATGTGCCCAACAAAAGACCTGTGAAATTCATCAAAGGCTCCAGAAGTTGAAAACAGAAAATACAGATTCAACAATTATAGTAGATGACTTTAATATACTACTCTCCAAGAAAGAGAGATCACAGGGAAATAGTTTTACAAGAAAGCTACAGATCTAAACTTTATTGTTAGATGACTTGACCTGATAGATATTTTCAAAGCTCTCCACCCAAATGCAAAAAATTCACATTCTTTTCAAGCTCCCATGGCACATACCATATCCTGGGACACAAGTTGAATCTTGTAAATTCAAGCACATAGACATCACAGAGACTTCTCTCTCCAACCACTATGCCATAAAACTGGAAATCAACAAAAGGATGATTAAGAAAACCTGGGCTAACAATTGGAGGATGAATAACTCTATTACAAAAGAGTGGGTACTGACCCAGATCAGACATGAAATTAGGAAGTTTCTAGAAACCAACAAGAATGACAATACGATGTACCAAAACATCTGGGACCCAGCCAAGAGAGTTATCAGAAGAAGTTTGATAGCAATATACAAAAGAAAAAAAGGAAGAAGGAAGAGAGACATAACAGTGATAGGCTGACAAAAAACTTACAGCAATTTGAGCAGAGTCAACAGGGTGAAACTACTAATAACAAAAGGAAAGATATCATAAAAATCAGGGCTGAGATTCATTAGAGGGAAAACAAGAAAAGTATGGCTAAAATTAATGTAGCTAAAATTTGATTATTTGAAAGGATTAACAGAATCAACAGATCACTGTCAACCCTAACCAAAGAAAGGAAAGAACATATTTCAATGGTGAGGCTGAGGGATGAAAGAGGGGACATTACAGAGACTCTAATATAATAAAAAGGATAATTACACAGTACAATGAAGGACTGTATGCCAATGAATTCACCAACCTGGAAGACTTGGACAAATTCTTGGAAAAACAATCCCTCCCTAGGCTATCCCTGAGGGACATTGAGAATCTCAACAGACCCATAGCAATAGAAGAAATATACATTGTTATCAAGGGAATACCAATGTAGTAGTTACATATATCAATGCTGTAGTTACAAATACAATTTTATTATTATTTCTAAATTATATATGGCAAAAGAATTAGAAGAAAGTGTCAAATTGACAGGGGTTGTCTATGGAAGTTATATAATTGTCCATTTATTTGAGGATTAAGTGTGAAGAGGTGGAGTCTTGCCTGTCAATCTTGATAGCCAATGTGACCTCTGTGTGGGAATGGCTTTCTCCTGAGAATTGCGGGACATCCAGATGTTCTTTCTTGGAGACAGAAGATAATTCATACACTCCCTATGAAACACTCTACTGAGAAGACTGACTTCCTGTGGAGAAGCCACATGCATGGATCTACCCTGATAGGGTCCTTGCTTCTGGAGAAGTCATGTAGAGATGCCTGCCAGTGCTGAGATGCTTGCAATGCCACTGAATCTGCAAGACTTACAACCCATGGATCCAACCCATTGGCCTGTTTTCGTCCTGCACACTATGTCATTGCATGTGTTTTGTGAGTCTGAAGAAAACATTATATATTGGTATCAGACATATGTGCTAATATAAGACTTAAGGGATTAGACTGGACAGGGTTGGGATATTTTAATTTAAAATTACCCTTTATATAAAAATGTCTTTTCTGTACATACGAGTGTCCATGAATGTACTTCTCTACTCTACTCAGACTGACACACCAACAAAAAAATATCTCCCAGGGCCAGATGGCTTCACAGGAGAATTCTACCAAGCATTCAAGGAAGAACTGACAGCAATCTTACACAAACTTTTCCAGAACATATTAAAAGACAGAAAACTCCCAAATTCTTTCTATAAATCTAGTATAACTTAGATACCTAAAGTGGGCAAGGATCCCCCAGGAATTGAGAACTACAAACCAATATGCCTAATAAAAATTGATGTAAAAATCCTTAGCAAAATACTGGCTAATAAAATACAAAAGTACATTAAAAAAATAATTCACCATGATCAGGTGGGATTCATACCAGGGATGCAGGGATGGTTCAACATACAAAAGGCCATTAGTATTATTTGCCACATTGACATGAAGAATTATAAGAACCACTTGAAAATATCGAAAGACGCGGGAAAAGCATTCGACAATATCCAACATTTATTCCTGTTTAATACCCTCAAGAAAATAGGAATGGAAAGAAAATTCCTTAATATTATACAAGCTGTATATGAAAATCCAAAAATTAACATGGTAATCAATGGAGAAAAGATGAAACCAATCCCACTGAAAAAGGGGACCAGACAAGGCTGACCCTTGTCTCCCCTCTTATTTAACATCATACTGGATGATATACCTAACAACATAAGGCAAAGAAAAGACAACAAATGTATTCACCTGGGGGAGGGAGAGATGAAACTATCATTATTCACAGAAGATATGATTTTATATGTGGAAAATCCCAAAAGCTCCGCAAGGGGAGTGCTGGAAGCAATAGAAGAATATGACTGAGTGTCAAGATATAAGATCAACAAACAGAAGTCTATCAAATTGCTAAACCTATCAGACAAGACCATGGAAGAGGGGATCAAAAAGATAGTACCCTTCACAATAGCGAAGCAAAAAGTGGAAATATGTAGGGATATACCTGACTTTAAAAAAAGAAAAGAAAAATATTTGCACAAGGAAAGCTACAGAACACTATTCCAAGAAACCAAGTGACCTCAACAAATGGAAGAATATCCCATGCTGATGGATTGAAAGACACAAACTGGTAAAGATGTCAGTTCTGCCCAAGGTACCATATAAATTTAATACTATCATGATACAACTACCATCATCCTACCTCCAAGAATTAGAAAAATTGATTACCAACTTCATATGGCGAGGGTGGAAGCCCAAAATTATCAAAGAAACTCATCAAGAAGAAGGACAAAGTGGGAGGGCTTGCTGTACCTGATTTTAGCACCTATTATATAGCCACAATGGTGAAAAAAGTGTGATATTGATGTAATGACAGATAATCAAACCAATGGAAAAGAACAGAAATAAAATCATCAGCATACAGACAACTGATCTTTGATAAGGGCGCAAAAATAACAAATAGAAAGCATATGCCCTCTTCAACAAGTGGTGCAGGAAATGAACCAAGACCCTTACCTCACATGAATAAACTCAAGTTGGATCACAGACTTTGAGGTAAAATCCCAAACTATTAGGGCCATCAATGAGAGAAGCAGAACAACCTAAGAACTTTGGTGCAGGGAACACGGAGACTATCAGAAATAGGGAAAGACACAAATACAAAGAAGGCACAAATGACAAGTGGGATATAGTGAAGAAAAAACATCTGTGTACATAGAAAGAATTCACAAAGAGAATAATATGAGAGCCCACAGACTGGGAAAATATCCTTAGCAATGACACATCAGACAAATGACATTACTAAAATCTATAATATTCCGCTAGTTCACAATAATAAAAAAAACCGAATTGCCCACTTCTCAGGTAGGCAAAGGACCTAAACAGAAATTTCACAAGGGCAGATATCCAAATGACCAATAAACATATGAGAAAATGTTCCCGATCATTAGCCATAAGAGAAATGCATTAAAACAACTATGAGGAACCACCCTCAAAGATAGCCTAATTCAAAAAATCAGAAAGTAACAAGTGTTTGAGGGGACGTGGAGACACAGGAACTCTCTTCCACTGCTGTAGGTATGTACAACCACCATGGAACTCAATTTGGTGATATCTGAGATGGAAATCTAGCTACCATATGACCCAGCAATCCTCCTACTGGGCATATACCAGAAGAGACAAGAAATGAACCATGGCCAGATATTTGTGCTCCAATGTTCATCATAGCACAGTTCACAATTGCAAGGAGTTGGAAACAACCTGAATTTCCATCAACAGACAAATAGATTTAAAAACTGTGGTACATACACAGTGGAGTACTAGGCATCCTAAAAAGTAGTGATGAACGCATGAAGCACATTGCCGTATGGGATGAATTGGAGGAATTTATTACTACACTAAGCATGGTAAGCCAAGCACAATAGGACAAGTACAACATGAGTGCTGAAGTAAGCTTAAAAATGCAAAGGGGCCATAGGGGAAAAGCTACAATGTACACATATTCCTAGGATGAGGTACAGGTTCTATGGCTGGGGCAAGACCCAATCCAGGGATACATATGGCAACCAACTAAAATGGAGGGGAAAAGAAAGAAGAAAAAAGACATGGGAATCAGGGTATCAGGGAACTAACCCATTCAAGGAGAGGATATTGTTTATATCTCCACAGGAGAGGAATAGAGGGACCACACTTCAACCCAGTGCACCAAGACATGAATGTAACACATCAACACACAGCAGGAAACCTATAGAGAGGTCTGCGAGGCCAGCCCCAATGTGGACACCCCCAGCCCCAGCCCCTGACCAGAAGAATGCACTTCAGAGGACAGCACTGAAGCGACAACACAGGAAAAGGGGTGCATTGGGAAGAGGGGCACGCCTGACCAGAGCACATAGGAGTAAATGAAGAGGGAAGGAGAGTGAAGCACATCCTGGCCCACCAAGCCCCAAAGAAGGTATTCCTGCTCAGAGGGGCCAATGCACAGAGAGGACCATAGGGCCAACCCCCCCACCAGACACAACGTCTCTCACTGACCCACAGTGCTAAAGGGGACAACACTGGAGACACAATGCAGAATCGTGCCCTATCTGACCACACTACACCGTGGTGAAACACTAGGGTGTGCATGAGAGCAGCAAGGGGAGCAAAGCAATGAAGTCCCAAGGGAATACCAAAATTAGATTTTGGGGGCCAGGGCATGGCTGTGGGATATAAAGACTATTCCCCAGCTTTGTCTTCCCCCAAAGATATGCCAAATCTTAGAGGCTGTTTGCCAGCACATGGGGGGAGGTCAGATGCTTACAGATCTTCTCCCAGAGGCATTCAGCCATCAGACTACTGTTTGGTCCACTGTAGGTGGGGCTCACACCCTACTGAAAAGGATAGTAATTGTTTCCATGGAAAGCCAGAGAAGTGGTCAAACCTCAGTGACATCCAAAGTTAGGCTGCCATCTACACCTAGAAACTGACCATCTAGTCACATGAGTACCTCCAATCCCAGCCCTTCCTATTACATGTACAAAACTAGATCATCCCCCTCTCATTACTGTATTGCCTATAGTACAACCCCTTCCTGTGATGTATGTCTTTACCTGTAATCAGGGGGTTTGCACGCCTTCCAAAAGATAAGCCTTGGTTAGAAATTAATCTCTCTCTCCCCCAGTCCTCTCTCTCCCCAGTCCTCTCTCCCCTGGTCACTCTCTCCACTGTCCCCTCTCCCCTGTCTCCCTACCCTTCTCCCTCTCCCCTGCCATTCCCACCTTCCATATCCCTGAGAAAAGAAAACTCAATGTAAGACATGAAATATATATATAATATATATTATATATATATATATATATATATATATATATATTATCAATGGATCATGAGGGTGATGGAGACGGGGAATGAGCTGATACCAAGAGTTCAAGTAGAAATAAAATGTTTTGAAAATGATGATGGAAACATGTACAAATGTTCTTGACACATGAATAGATTGTGATAAGAACTGTACAAGCACCCAATGAAATTATTTAAAAAACAAAAGGATTGTTAGTCACTTTCACCCCATTAGGAGGTTGGTCCTCCTCTTGTTTCTACCAACAGAAATGTCCTTGTCTTTTTCAAGACGTGTGTGTTCCCTTCCATCCTCTTGACTTGATTTTCCCTTCTGTGTCACTCACTTATCCCTCTCATAGGAATGTCTGCTGATTTGGGCTACCTCTTTCCATCTTCTTTTGATGCTTCTGCATCATTCAACATTTTACCATAGAATTTTTCAAGATTGCAACTCAAGACTTGAATTTTTTTTCTTGAATTCTCACAGTTTAAAATATGTTGACCATATTCTTCCCTTTGGATTTCTAATTCTAAGTCTCTGCACATTTCATTATAATATTTGGCTTTGCCTTCTTGAGCTGCCCTTTGAAATTTGCTATTCAGCTCTTTGACTTCATCACTTCTTTCTTTTTCTTTAGTTACTATACAATTAAAAGCAAGTTTAAAAGTATCTTCTAACATCAACTTAGGTGCCCCCCCTGTCTTTTTAATAACCTTTTGTTTACTTCATGAATGTGGTCTTGATATCTTCCCACAGCTCATCAGGTCTTCTGTCATTAGTGTTCAATGCACCAAATCTGTTCTTGAGATGTTCTCAAAAGTCAAATGTTGATAGACTCAAAGTCACACTTTAACTCTCATGGGTTTGTTTTAATTTTCTTCAGCTTTTTCCTGAACTTACACATGAGCAATTGATGGTCTGTTCTACAGACAGCACCTGGCCTGGTTCACATAGATGATATTGACCTTCTCCATCGATTTTTCCCACAGATGTAGTCAGTTTGATTTCTGTGTATTCCATCTGAAGAATTCCATGTGTGTATTGACCTTTTGTGTTAACAAAAGATATTTACTATGAAAAAGTCATTCATCTTGGAAAATACTATCATTCAATGTCCAGCTTCATTTCTATCACCAAGTCCATATTTTCCAACTACTAGTTCCTTCATCTTTCTTTCCAACTTTTGCATTCTGATCACAAATAATTATCAATGCATTCTGATTGCATGTTTGATAAATTTCTGACGGAAGATGTTGGTAAAATTTTTAAGTTGAATAATAGTACTGATAGGATCATATATCTCTGCCTTCAAGGAAATCCAATCACAACATTTTACTTCAAGATTTATTTTACAATATCCTTTTTGATAAACATGCCATGCTATTCCTCTTGGTTGTGTTATTCTTAACATAGTAAATCATATTATTTTCTGATTTAAAATGGCCAATATCAGTATGTTTCAACTCATTAATGCCTAAGGCATTGATCTTTATGTATTCTCTTTCATTTTTTACCACATCCAATTTTCCTGGATTCATATTTACACATTCCAAGTTCCAATCATCAGTTATTGCTCTTCACCTTGAGTCATGAAAAACCAGCAAATGAAGATCTTAACCTCCACTCCCACAGGCTTTACCCTACACATGTCACCCTTGTCGACTCTACTCCAAAAAAGCAACTCCTCCTTAGTCATATTTCAAGTGTCCTCTGACCCAGTGATCCCCTACTCTGACACTCTTTCCAACAATGTTCTGCTCCCATTCACTAGGTCTTTATTATCTGATGTTTGGAACTTATGCATAAGGTTTTCAGCAGTTCCTTCCTCTGAAGTGGAGAGTCCTTCCCTGTTGTCCATTCTTCGTCTGGAAGCTCTGCTAAACCTGTTCACACTGAGTGACATGCCTGGTATTTGAAATACCAGTGAGATAGCTTCCAGCATCACAACAACATACAAGTCACCACAATACAATAAACAGACAGACGAGTGGTGGTAATATTCATTCGTTTCCCTAAAAGAGCTTTGTAATGTTTCCTGAGCAGAGCATAGGCCAGGCCAAGAGGTTGAGTTCCAAAAAGAAGCCTGGCAGATAATGGGAGAGAAGAAAATAACTGAAGAATTGTATCCTGGACACTTTTCACCAGAATTGTAGCCTGTGCATCTTTAAAACTAAACCCATACTATGACTGTCCAGGACTGCTTTAGTCCAAGTAGACTAGAGAAACAAATTCATGGATACTCATGTGTATATAAGAAAGAGCTTTATATACAAGAACAATTGAATATTGAGAAAAAATCCGAACCCAGTCCAGATTGAGTCCATAAGCCCGATATTCGCCCATATGTCCCATACCAATCTATAAAGCCCTCTACAGACTCATGAAACACGTGCAGTGATGCCAAATGCAGAAAGATCACAGTCCAGTAGGTGCCAAGTCTTGTGGATCCAGTGCTGTTGTAGGGATCTCAGCGCTGGCAAAGGTCTCCATGTGGCATCTCCAGCACAGGGCACTAGTGTAGCTCCATGTGTCTTGTCATCTGCAATGTCTCCTAGGGAGTCAGCCTGTGTCCCGCCTCCAGCAAGCTATTTATCTCCTTAGTGTTTCCAATTGAGGTCATCAAGCTGAGATCTGATGAACAGACTAAACTATACCCCCCAACACCCTTATGGCTCAAATTGACAACAGATTATGTAACTTCAACAGTGACCAATACAATGAATTATCAAACAAAAGTAAAATGAATACAGTAAAATCTTGGAAGATGAAGGCATGTCTGACATCTGCCTTATGACAATCAGCCAGAGGATGTCAGAAGTGGTCCCCATGCTGTTTTCTATATTGTTCAATAAATATTTCGAAGATTTTGTAGCAGTACATTTTTACTTACCCTAGTAATAACTTTTAATTTCCCTATGAGTCATAATTGACTCTATGGTAGTTGTATTTATGGATTTTTACTTAATGCGTTTAGGGTCAGCCTCCTAACTATAAGGTCTGAGGTTCAAATGTGCTAGATTCTCTGAGAGGATGAGCTCTACTGCTCTGTGAAGATTTATCATCTTAGAAACTCAGTTGGGGCTGTTCTACTATGTTCTATAGAGTCTCTATGAGTTTGAATTAATTACATAGCATTAAGGAATTTTTTATTTGTTGTTTGTTTGGATTCAATTAAAGTTCAACCACATGGCTATTTCACCCAAATCTTGTTTTAGCTCTAACTCTTATTTGTTTTAATACATCTCACATTGAGTTATTGAAATATTAAACAGTAGAACTTTGATTTTATAGTTATGTAAATTTAAAATAGAATACACCTCAGATATGTCCTGTAGCATGGCCTTGGTTAAAAAATTAAACCAGAATTTCTTTCCTTATCTTGTCATGTTGTTCAGAGAGTTACAAAAATATATGTAAATCATCTAGAACTTAAGTTCCCAAACTTATTTGGCCTACTTGGCCAAACTTTTCAAAAAATAATCACTCAACAAACCCTTGACAACTAAAAACTGTTCTATAGGCCACGATCCAGTAGGTCTTTGTTTTTGCAGCCCCTTTTGGGTCATTCCAGAAACTCCCAGGGTTTTTTATTCAATCGTTACTTATTACAATTATAATTATTATTAAAAATCCTGTATCTTAAAATAAATTAGCTTACGAAAATTTGATTCTATAAAATATCTGAACAAAAAGATCCCATTCTATAAAATATAAGAAAGGACTCAGAAAAAGATGAAAATAATTTATATTGATATTCATGACAATTATCTTGGTGTAAGTCTTTTCTTGAGCATCAACACTGAATGCTGTATTAATCAGTTAATTTGTACATGATAAATTGTCTTTATTATCCAGTATAAATTGTTTATATCCAAACATAGAGCTAGAGTAACATGTTCATTTTTTAATTAAAAAATTATATAGAGAAAAATAAAACTAAAGTTTCTTTTTAGGAAGTAAATATCTAATCCAACTAATGCTATTATTTATATGTTTTGCTGACATTGGTTCTATAACCTGTGAAAATTGTATATGGCTAGCAAATATTTGGAAAAAAGTTATGAACATATTTTGTGGGAAAGAGAAAACAGACATATATATATATATATATATATAGAGAGAGAGAGAGAGAGAGAGATAGCATGTACCTGATGAAATAATATGCTAATTATGCCTTATTTGTCTCTGATAAATAGGCCTGCTGAGACATCTAGAAATAGACTTTAGGGATACGTAGGAAATTTGACATTTAAATGGGTTATGCTGATGATGGATGTGACACAAAGCCCAATTTGTTTTATTTTTACATTAAAAACTACTTCACACAAAAGTTACAAGCAATTCATATTGGTCAAAAATGAGGAAAACAGCTTATTAATTAAAACTGACCTTTATATGGAACGTGCATTCCACCTCTCGGGCTAAAACACCTTCAAAGAGGTAACAAATTCCCTCTATGTACAACTCACATGCAGTTAAAGGAATCTGTCAAAAGCTCCATTAAAGAGTCATATTTCCAGGGCCACATAATTTTGAGAGAAAATTACATTAAAGATGAGACTTAACCCACAAGTCCTCAGAAAGTAAATCTACAATTTCTACTTGAGAATGTTTTACAAGAGAGGATCTCTTCATTCGGGGATTTTATCTCAGTGAACGAATACCCATTACATAGTTTCTTCCCAGTATTTTTATAAAAAGTTCCCATTATTGTTCTAATTAGAGAGTTTTTATATATTATACTGTATGGACTCACAGTAAAATAATACTTCTTAAAAATAATTTCCCAAATACACATATTCTAATTCTTTCTGGGCACAAGTGGCAACAACATAAATAACGCATCAGGGTTTGTTAAGCTACAATCAAGCACAATATGTTTCAATTATCAAATAGGAATTAAGATTTATTTTCACATTCACCCTTATCTTTTATCTAGAACTAAGGATAATACATTAGAAATACAAGCTGTAAAAATTATAAATATTGAAAGAATTTTAAATGATTCTGAGCTTCCTCATCAAAATGAATATATATAACTATATACTATTGTTGACAACATTATTATTAAAAAATAAAATATTTAATGAAAGAGCAGTGTTCTATATCTAGAGGGAAGGAAAGCTTAGTGAACACAGGATTGGTATGAAGACATATGGATATAAAGCTGAAATGTGTCTACTTTTTGGTGTATGATCACAGATGAGCACAAACATCAAAGCTATGAGCTTGGACACCTGTAGCATTTCAAAAAATAATGGTTCACTCATGTCCTCCCTGACAGGGAATTTTACATTCACTTTTCCAAATAATCTTCAGTAAATGATCTCCTTTCCTGGAATTCACACAGGAAGTATAAGTTTAACTACAGCTAAGCTTTTCATTTTTATATTACATAATTGCATAAGCCTTAACTTCTACTCGGAACCAATCACTTATATGTTAGCTTGCCACTCATGTGCTAGCAATACTACAAAGAAATATACACTCTCTAATTACTATTAATAGAGATACCTACATTCATGATAGAACTAAAAAAAATACCAGGCATCATGCAATTTCAATAAATAGTTGTTAAATGGAAGAGTCTGTTAAAGTCCAACTATCAAAAACATTGTTTCATATCTCCCACTCCCCAAAAATTCATGCTTAACTTCTAACTCTGAATGTTGCCTTAAATGTACATAATATCTTTTAGACAGTAACAGTTAATATGAGCTAACACCAGGGGAGGGTAGATCTTAATCCAGTCTAAGAGATGTCATTATAAAAGAATAAAGACAAGGAGAGACAGAGGAAAGATTGGCATATGGAAATAAACTGAAAACCAAAGGATGCCCAAGGCTACCAAAAGGCTTTCTGGGAAACAAAGAATACATTGAATAGAGAGGGCATGGTCCTGACATGCCCCTGAATGGGGACTCTGACTTTGTAGAACTTAGTCAATAAATTTTGTCAATTTAAAGCTATACACTTTGGGCTGCCTTGTTATGGTAGCCCTAAAAAATTAATACAAGTACATTTTCCCATTCCCTACAAGATGAGGACACTATTTTTATTTGTCTCTTAGGAAATGATTATAAAGTATTAATTCATTTAACAAGGCCTTTATCTAAGACCATTGTGTAAGCACTAAGTTAGCTAAGTATGCTCTAGTAACACAAATAGAAATTAGAAAAAGTCCCATCCCTCAAGGGTATGAGAGGCTTTTAAAAATTCACAGAGAAAATAAAGTTAAAAGATAAAACTAAAAAAAATTAAATGTTATTCCTTAACATAAGTTCCATCAAGTTCAAGATATGCTTTTTGGTAGTGATGCCATACATTTAGTCCACCCCTAAAGAACTGAGGGTCCTAGGAATTCAACCATATTAATGCAGTCTTTTTTACATTCTTAACTGCAGGAAAATAAGTGGTCTTGAAAGATTTTTGAAGATTGGGAAACTGAAAGAGTTCAGGAGACGATCAGAACTGTAGGGCAGGTACTTTCCCATCAAAACTCTCATAAAAGTGGCCTCCTTTAATGAGTACCATCATGGTAGAAAAGGTCTTCTTGGTGAAGCTTTCCTGAGTGTATCTGTGCAGAACTTTTGGCCAACTTTCTGAAAACAAAGTAATGAGCAGATGGTAAAGATTTTCTTTGACCCTCCAGAAAGTTAACAAGCAAAATGTCTTGAGCATTCAAAAGTGTTGCCATGACCCTTACTCCTAACTGGTCTGCTTTGTTTTGACTAGGTCACTTCTACCTCTTGGCAGTTATTACTTTGTACTCTTCTAAAGGATCATACGGATACAGCCATCTTTCAATTTTTGTTACCATTCTTCCACAAAGCACTTCAAGATCTTGATCCTATTTAAAGATTCCATTGGAATCGCTACCCTTATTTTCAGCTGATCTGGGTGCAACGGTTTGGGAACCCAACAGAGTGTTTGCTCAGCTTTAATTTTTCAGTCAAAATTGTGCAAATTGAATTAATTGAGATGTCTGTGGTGCTGAATAATTTTTGGTTGTTTCTTGTTGGTCCATTTCCATTTGGGCATGAACAGCATTACATTTTTCATCACATATTAATGTGAATAATTTGATGTTGTAGGCACATACTCAATATGGTCTTGTCCCTTCTTAAAATGAGTTACCTATTAGTCAACTGTTGATTTCTTTGGGACACTGTCAGAAAGCATCAATTATTTCACCATTCTTCCAACTAAGCTTCACCATAAATTTGATATTTGTTCTTGCTTAAATGTTAGTAAAAATGGGGATGGTCTACAAACTCTTCTCAAACTGTTATATTATCCTCCCTTAGTGCCTTAAACTAGATGCTACTGAGACATGTTATAACAAATCTGTACAAGTTTTTTTGTGCAACTCTCTAATCTATGCATAGTTTTTCATAATATACATCTCCCATGAAATGCTTGCAGGAGTTAGTGAGTTGGTTCCAACTAATAACAACACTATGTACAACATAAGGAAACACTGACATATCCTCACAATTATAGTTATGCTTGAGTTCACTGCTACAAGTCACTGTGTCAATTCATCTTGTTAAAGATCTTCTTTTTTGCTAACCTTTTGCTTTACCAAGCATGTTTTTTTTCCAGGGATTAGTCTCTGCTGATAGCATGTCCAAAGTGTATGAAAAAAGCCGTGCCATACACATTTCTAACGGGCCTTTGGGCTGTACTTCTTCCAAGACAGATTCTATCTTCTTTTGACAGCCTATAACACTTTCAATATTCTTAGTCAACATTATAACATGGGTACATCAATTGTTTTCCCCTCTTTCTTATTTACTATCTAGTTTGCCACTTATCTGATATGATTGATGATATGATTGATAATAATATGGTTTGAGTCTTGCAAAATAGTCTTCAAAGTAATATCTTTGCCTTATAACATTTAAAGAGATATTTTGCCCCAGAGTTACCTAATGTAATATGTGTTTGACTTCTTGACTGCTGTTTCTGTGAGCATGGATTGTGGATCAAAGTAAAATGAAATCCTTGATAATTTCAATCTTTTCTCCATTTACCATTTTGTTACTATTTGTATGGATTTGAGTTTGCTTTACATTGAGTTGTAATCCATACTGAAATCTGCAGCTTTTGATCTTATCAGTAAGTGTTTCAAGTTGTCTTCACTTTCAGACAACAAGCTTGTGTCATCTGTTTATCCAAGGCTGTTAGTAAGCCTGCCCTCAATCCTGAGACATTCTCTTCTTCACATTGTCTGACTTCTTGGTTTAGGTGCTTAGCCTACAGACAGAATAAGTAAGTGAAAGGATACTACCCTGACACATACCTTTCCTAATATTAAACCATCACTAGCCCTTTATTCTGTTTGAACAGCTGCCTCTTAGTCTACATGAGCACATTCCATCTGAGACAATTAAGTGGCCTGGAATTCCCATTCTTTGTGTAAAAATATCTAAGAAATGAGAGGCAAGATCAAAGAACTCCACAAGTGTGTGAAGAAGCTTCCTCACAGAGGTCTTGTCACCTTAACTGCCTTAAATTATGTGTCAAAATTGGTCAAGGAGCAGTGGTGATAAGTTGCTAAGTGCTCTATTGCCAGCTGATCCGTTGTTCATTTAAAACCCATCCAGGGGTTTCTAGACTGGGGATTATGGGGGAAGAGGGGAGGCATGATGATCAACTCCTGTGTAAATTATATCCTAAAAAACCTTACTGGGCAGTTCAGTAACATGGCTTCACAATGTGTCAAAATCAACTTGATAGTACAAAGGCAAAACTTACTCAGGTAAAGAAGTATGACACGGACTTTCAGGAAGTTGGCCAAAAGTATGGAAGAGCAAGGTCTGCATTTGGAGAGGCAGAAAGGCACAAGCTCGTGAAAGGCCTTATATGTCCATCTAAGGAGGTCAGAGTTTATCCTGAAGGCAGCACAAATTTGTACAATCTGGCATGGCTCAGAGCCCAAAGTATTTTCACAAAGAGAAAAGTGCCTCTGTGGTAACAATTTGGGCACAGTAAGTCAAATGGTGGTAATTGAATGTAGTACATAGAAAGGCTAGAGGAGCAAGGAGTTGGTGATAGCTCGCCTCTCATGTTGACTCAGAAACCATTCTCCTTCCACACAGACTGCATATCTCAGAAAGGCATGATGATAGATCCGCCTTTGGAGAATTTACATATATAATCTTGTCAAATTCTACAACTCCATTCTGGCTCCCAAATTAGACTTGTATATCTAAATAAATATTTAATTTATATGCTAAAAACAGAACCCTTAAAAACAACATCTGGTTGGTTTTCCTAATCTATTTCTGCCAGTTTCAATTCAGAGAATTCTAGCACAGTATTCTCCAAATGTGACCTATCCAAGGTTCCTGTTGGTTCTCAATAATCTCTCACAGCATCAACTAAGTATCAACTCAGAGCCGGGCACTTGGTTACATGCTGGAGATCCAGAAATGAATAATATTTAAGTTGGAAAACAAAACATATAAGTTTAATAAAGCATCATACATTATTGGATAGGCATAAGGGCATTTCAGAATGGAAACCTAAAGAAAGAAAGAAAGAATAAATACTCCATATTGTAGAAAAGTAAACAGGAAATTCAAAAAGGTTTCCTGTAGAAAAAGTAACAAGTGATATTTGAATTGAGCCTTGAAAAATGAGTAGGCTGCGAAGGTGTGGAGCTGCCGTTCTGGTAAGCATTGGCGCTCTGCAAAAAATGACGCAGGATTCAAGACAACAGCCTGGAGAGTCAGACAAACAGTCTGATTAAGGAGGACATAAACATTTGAGTAAAAAATGAGTACTCTGTTACATATAAAATAAAAATTAATAATGAATGTCAAGTACTGAACTGTTAAGATGTACTTTGTACAATAAAAACTTAGAAAACAAGCCTTGGAAGAAATATGTGGTTCTGAACTAAACGTGAGGCAGTGAATAGAAACACACTACACTGCTTGATATGACTGAACTATGCCACAATATGACATCCCAATAGAAAGGTATTAGCTCCCAATAAAAAAGTATTGAAAAAAAACCCTAAAACAGACTCATTACCTTTGAGTCAATTCTGACACATGGTGACTCTACAGAGCGGGGGAGAACTGCCTCTGTGGGTTTCCAAGATTGTAACCCTAACAGGAATAGAAAGCCTCATCTTTCTATTAGAAGATAGAGAATGTAGGTGAAAATGAGAGATCTTCAAAATCTGCTGAATAATTATATGTGGTTAGTGCTCGATTTCCTGTATTCCATTCTTGGGAGTACATTTCTCTTGTAGATTATCTGGATCAATGATAATAGGTTATTATAAAAGATAAGAGGAAAATCAAGGGTTACTTTCAAAGAGGACAATAAATAATTTCCATATTTCCTGAGAATTAATACTTATTTGAACAGGTTAAACATTTTTATTTAAGATTTAGGAAAAATAAGTGCTTATTACATAATGTTTCAGATGTTTTCAACATAATTAGGCTAGCCATGAGCACAGATGTCAGACTCAAAATCAAATGATTTTCATAAGCGATGATGCTGGACCAAAGTTAACAGTGTACACATAGAGTCCTGAATGTTTCTTGTGAGAAATTTCAATTGCACAAATATACAACCAGCCTAAAAGGAGAGTGGGGGGAGGACACCTCTTTGATAAGAAAAATAGTATACTACATGGTCAACTCTAAGAGAACTAAAATATCTTTATCATATAAAATATATGTTTATGAATTATGCACCGATCATATCACAGCTGAAGCACTTTGGTCTTTTCAGGTACCACATTTCAATGGTGGCACAAATTTTATTGTTTGCAATCTCAGGAAAATTCAACTTACTGCTGTCAAGCTATTCTGACTCGTCGCGACCCTATAGGACAGACTAGAACTAGCCCCTTGGGTTTCTGAGACTGCAACTGTTTACAGGAGTAGAAAGCCTCATCTTTCACCAAGGAAGCAGCTAGTGGATTCAGACTACTGACCTGTGGCTAGCAGTCGAACTGGCAACACACTATACCACCAGGGAAACCGAATGATGACATTGTTGAAACATCTGAGACCCATATCCAGTGAGGAGAAGCTGAAAATCATAATGACAGTAGCATATTCATTTCACATCCACACACCTAATGTCTGACAAATGAGAACAGAAAGATCAAGGGATACATTACAGCTTTCTTTAAATATTTGACCAAACAAGTAAAGGAAGGTCTGGATTATTAAACCTATATTATTAGGTTCCACTACAACCACCAACAGGTAGATTTCAGCTTAATATATATACAATAAACATCTAATGAACACAACTCTACAATAGCAAAATTAGCTGTCCTACAAAAGATATTCTCTTTTCTAAGAGAGATATTTAAAGCAATTGTGCTGAACCATTCTATTTTAAATCATTTTTAAAATTACATCCTTCTAGATGCTAAGTCTTCCCTACAGTCTCTAATTCAAAGAACTCATTATATATCTGTTATATACCCAGTTCAGTAATGAGTGGAGTAGGAAATATTTAAAAAACAGCAATTTTAAAATAATATAAAACATTATCTCTGTCCTTAATACATTACAAAATAAATAGAATTCAATTACTATATGAAATAAAGAATCATTAAATAATAAACTGTATGCTACATATTATCAAAAAAAGTTAAGGCTGGTAAGAGATGATGGACTCACTGAAAATGCCTTTTGTAGTTCGTGGAACTTAAGGATGTTTGAAAGATGGTCAACTTTTGCATTTTATTATTATCAACTGACTGTTAATATTTTGTTCTTTGTTCAGGTCACTAAGATGATGGCATATTTCTACTTTCCAATGTACTCATATATGTGGGAAAATAAACTTATAATGTAATGTCTAGATATCTCAGTATATTTCTATATTATTACTGGTAAAGTTTGGAGTTCTTATACATGACAAATATGGAATTCATACGAGTATAACCCCAAGGAGCCAGTTTTATTTAGATAAGTGCATTTCTTTAAAATAAAAAGGGTTCTACCTTCTCCTATATCTATTCTAAAAATGGTTATCTAAATAAAGAGCTAATCAAGTCCTATAATAATCCTCTATATTTAAACTTCATAATTGATTATGCATTATCCAGGTGTCCTTAATGTCTAAGAAAGCATCTTAAATGAAAAAATAGTTATAAATAGGTGAATGATTGTATGAATAAATGATTAAATAAAAGAATAGAAATATAGAAACCATTTCATATTATGATTATATCATTTCAATAAATTAGAATGTAAAAAATATGCAATTGTACTGAACCATTCTAGATGAAATAAATAACAATAGCTACCACTTATTGAGAATTTATGAAGTATGATACACAGGGATAAGAATTACATATATTATAGGTTTTATGTCAACTTGTCAGGATTGTTTTATGTCAGGATTCTTAGTGATTTGGTAGTTAAGGCCTAATAATTCCCTATCATCCAGTCTAACATAATGTAATCAAGTCCATAATGGGATCTGCAGTGAGCAGCCAATCAGTTATAAGAAGATTAAGGGGTACTGAAAACCCCTTACTTATTATGTCACAGACTAAAGCAATTGAAAGGAAGTTTCCATGGGGATGTGGTCTACTTCCTATATAAAGAGATACTATAGGAAGCTTGCTTTTTTCTGTGTCTGAATCCCATACATGGCTCACTGATCTCTGGTTATTTAGCATTGAGCCAAAAGCCTGCCATATTGCCTGCCAGTTCCAGGAGGCATCAGCAGCCTGTCATCTGACTTGTTTATCTTGGATCATTTATCTTTTCAGTACACAAAAATAAAATATTCTAAAATTGATTGTGGTAATGATTTTATAACTCTCCTTGCTTGATTGAACTATTGGACTGGGTATGTGGATTATGTCCCAATAAAATATTTTTTTAATTTAATGTCATAAGAGACTCTGAAACTTGCTCTTAAGATAGATATGACAAATGGAAATAATAATGAAGTCCAAGAGCTGAACAGAAAACGGCAATGGCAGCTTGAGAAGACAAAGTCAAATTTTATAATGAAATGTGCAAGAACCTACAGTTGGAAAACGAAGAAATGAAAGACATGTTCAGCATATCTTAAACTGAAAGAATTAAGGAAAAAATTCAACCTTAGAGCTACAATATTGAAAGATTTTATGGGTAAAATATTGAATGATGAGAAAGCATATGGAAAGAGTACAAAGTCACTGTACCAAAAAGAACGAGTCAACAGTCCACCATTTCAGAAGGTATAATCAAGAACCAATGGTGCTGAAAGTAGTTCAAGCTACACTAAAAGCATTAGCCAAAAACAAGACTGCAGGAAGTGATGGAATACCATTTGAAATATTCCAAAACACTGATGAAGCACCAGCAGCACTCATTCATCCATACCAAGAAATTTGGGAGACAGCTACTTGGCCAACTGACTGGAAGAGATCAGTGTATCTACCCATTCTGTGTTAGTCTGGGTAGACTAGAGAAACAAATCTATTTACACACATATGTGTATAAGAAAGAGATTTATACACAAGAGGAATTTAACATTGAGAAACCATCCCAGTCCAGTCCAGTCCAAGTCCATAAATCTGACATTAGCCCATATGTCCAATACCAATCTAAAAAGTCCTCTTCAGACTCACGAAACACATGCAATGATTCCAAATGCAGATGATCACAGGCCAGTGGGTAAAAAGTCTTTGGATCCAGTGGCATTGTAAGCATCTCAGTACTGGCAGGGGTCTCTATGTGGTTTCTCCCGCTTCAGAAGTCTAGTTGCATCAGGGTGTGTCCATGTGTTTTGTCAGCTGCTATGTCTCCCAGAGATTGGCAGGGAGAGAAGTGTCTCCAGCCTCCAAGGAGGAAGTACTGGATTTCCCAGCATCCTTAAGGGAAGACTATGCCCACACAGAAGCCTCATTGGCTATGACCCAATTGGCAGAGTAGACACCACCCCTTCACTCTTAATCCTCAAATTGACAAATTATAGAACTACCGCACATTCCAAAGAAATGTAACCAACCAAAATGTATACATTATAGAAATATATCAAGTAAATTTTTGCTGAAGATCATCAAGCAATAGTTGCACATTTTGACCGAGAACTGTCAGAATTTCAGGTCATATTGAGGATGTGGAACAAAGCATATTACTGCTGATGTCGGATGGGTTTGGCTGTAAAAAGAGAGTACCATAAATATGCTTACGCGTGTTTCATTAACTATGTCATGTTATTTGGCTGTGTAGATCATAACTAAGGATATCATTGAGAAAAATTGGAAATTCAGAATAGTTCTTTAAGGTCATGCAGAACTTTAACATGGATAAAAAGGCTGTTGGATTGTTCTGTTACATCAACATAACAAAGGGATACCACAATGTATTAGTCTGGGTAGACTAGATAAACAAATTCATAGACAATCATATGTCTATTTGTATATATAATAAAGAGTTTTATATACAAGAGTAATTTAATATTAAGAAAACATCCCAGCCCAGTTCAGATCAAGTCTGTAAGTCCAATATTAGCCCATCTGTCTGATACCAATCATGTGAAAACACATGTAATGATGCCGAATGCAGAAAGATCACAGGCCAGTGGGTACAAAGTCTTGTGGATCCAGTGGTGGTAGAAGCATCTCAGCACTGGAAGGGGTCTCCACGTGACTCCTCCATTTCCCAGGGCACGGGGGTCTATCAGCATAATATCACGTGTCTTGTCAGTAGAACATCTCTCAGGGAGAGATCCAAGAGCGGGAGAGCATGTCTCCCGCCTCCAGGAAGGAAAATACAGGAGTTCCCAGAATCCTCAGGAGAAGGCCATGCCCACATAGAGGCCTCACTGGTTGTGACCTGATTGATAGACTAATCTACTCCTTCATACTTAATCCTCTTAAGTCCTAAATTGAAACCAGATTATGTAACTACCATACACATGTTCTACAATCAGGAAAGGTGTGCATCCAGATTGTATGCTATAATGTTACTTATTAATATATATTTTGAGCAAATAATCAGAGAAGTAGGATTATATGAAGAAGGATATGGCATCAAGATTGCAAGAAGGCTTATAACCTGTGATATGCAGATGATGTATCCTTGCTTGCTGAAAATGAGGAGAAGTGGACGCACTAGCTTGCTGATCAAGAACAAGAAATGCAGCCTTCAGTGTGGATTACAACTCAGTGTAAAGAAGACAAAAATTCTCACAACTTAAACAATGGGCAACATCATGGTAAATGGAGAAAAGGTTGAAGTTGTCAAGGATTTTTGTCCTGTTTGGATCTACAATCAATACCCATGAAATCAGCAGTCATGAGATTAAAAGATGCATTGCCTTTGGATAAATCTGCTGCAGAAGACCTCTTTAATGTGCTGAAAAGCAAAGATGTTATTTTGAGGACTAAGGTGTGCTTGACCCAAGCCATGGTCTTTTAAGTCTCCTTATATGCATGTGAAATTTGGACATTGAATATGGAAGACCTAATAATGGATGCACTCAGATTATGGTGCTGGCGAAGAATCTTGAAAGTATAGTGGACTGCAAACAGAACAGCTGATCTGTTTTGGAAAAGCGCAGCCAGAATGCTGGTTAGAGGAAAGAATGGTGAGACTTTTTCTCATGTACTTTGGACTACAAGCCGATACACCAAAATAGGATATATAAATTACTCAGTCCTTCTATGTTTTTTAGTCTGATAGTGATTTCTGATTTATTGTCACATTTTCTTTTTAATATATCTCTTATTCCTGCCATTATCAAATACTAACATTGTAAACCAATTATTGTATGTCTTTTCTATGCTTAGAATATCTTATTCCCTTCTGCCACATGCCTCACCAGTACCACCATTAACATAATGATATAATAAAGATTTAAAATATTTCCATTCTAATGTCTATACAAAAATATGAATGAGATTATCCTTATTTTATTTAGGTGAGAAGACTAGATGTTACCTAGAGCTCAAAGTCATTTTCTTCAAACTTAATCTTACCTTCAAACTTTAATCATCTCCCTCTTCCCTTTTCTTTTATCTCTTCTTCACTCCATTATGCTTGCTAGTCTACTATTCCTTTTGAGCCACTCTCATCTCTGCTCCCTTCTCTTTTCCCAGTACTTCACAGTTCTGGCTTACTCCTCAATTTTAGAAATATCATAAATAGATACACAGGACACACTCTGTGAAATCTAACACAGACACTACAATGTCCTCAAGAAGCTCCATGCCATATAGGTCCATCAAAGCTGAAGAAATAGAAAAATGACATTGTTACTAAGGAGAGGGAGAAGACCATCTATGTCTTTGAATATAACTCAGAGGTATCAAGGAGTGCTGGAAAGAGACCTGGGATAAAAGATATTCATATCCTTTCTGTATAATTTTTTATGAGTTGTATTGTATGTCAACTCCCCAAAAAACATACTGGATTACTAACAGATCTGCTACCTGTGAAGATGCTGCTTTTTTGTGAACAGGATCTTTGAAGATGTAATTAATTAGGTTAATATTAAGTCATCCTGGAGTAGGAGGGTCCAAATTCCTTATCTGGAGTCTCTAAAAATGATATGTAGTAACAGGGATAAAGGTGCTACAAGTCCAGAATCATATGGAACTCAGAATCTGGAATAAGTGATGAAGGATCTTCCCTTAGAACAGTCAAAAAACATGGCCTTGTTGAGGGTCTAAATTGGCCCTGAAAGGTTGGCACTGGACTGATACCTGGGCCATTCAAACCAAACCTACTAGCTCCCCTGTGGAAGAAAATGAAGCTTTTGTCTCCTGTGAAGACTTACAGCCTTGTCACTATGAGTTGGAATCAACGGCAGTGAGTTGTTTGTTTGATTGTTTGTTGTTATTTTTTATATAAAGTTTAGAACTGAGACTAAAAATGCCTATTATTGAAAGCTACCTACTTGGTGATATTTTGTTATGGCATCCCTATTAAACCACTAAACTCCTTATTGGGTGACTTTAAAATCATTGCACCTATACAGACTTCAGTTTTTTTTATCTATTAAGGACTTCAAATCAAATGAGCTCTTAATATTTTTCACATAAATATTCATATTGTTCAACTAATTAAAATATAAACTCTCTGTCTCACCTGGTTTCAGTTAATTGGTACATATAAGGTGTGTGATAAAGGTTTGCTGAATAAACTGAGGAGAAGGAATGGGTCAGTTAAATAACCAACAACTCTCCCATGATTAAGCATCGTGGTGTTAAGCAGCCCTGGAATTTGGGGAATTGCTCACATATCTGTTCTAAATAAAAAAGCCAGTGTTAGCTAATGTCAAGAGGTTTTAAAAGTCAAGGAATAGGTAGCAGCGTTCTTCATATTCCCAACACTACTCATGGCTTGACATGCAGCAAATATCATATTGATGCCTAAAGCCACAATTTGATTCCCAGAGAACAGAACAGAGCAGATCCAGAGGATGAACCAGGGGACCTGAAAGCTCATGTCAAAAAGTGCTTTAGGTCTCCCGGGAAACTCCTCCAATTCAATAGGCTAAGAATATCTTTCTACTTCCCAGAGAAACTACTCTGATATAAACTATTAAAGACTGACAGCTGCTCTTTAAACACACATCTGCCTTAGCCAGTTCCCTACTTTAGCTTGCAAGGCTCACTTCCTGCAAGACATCCCTGAGGAGAAGCCACATGGACCTACCCCGATGCAGTCCTGGGTGCTGGAGCACCCATGTGGATACACCTGCCAGCACTGAGATGCTTACACACTCACTGACTCAGCTTTCCTCCTGTAGTTGGCATCATAGTGTGTGTTTTGTAAAATGGAGGAGAACTTTGTGGATTGGTGTCGGACATATAGGTTAATGGGTTAATGTTGGACGTGTGGGCTTGGGCCACACTGGATTGGGATGTTTTCTTGATGTACACTTAACTTTTATATAAAACTCTCTCTTATACATGAGTTTCTGTGGATTTGTTTCTCTAAAGCACCCATAGTAATACAGATGCCTCATAAGAAATGCCCGGCAAACTACTTCTGACAAATATCAGCCACTGAAAATCCTGCGAAGCGCAGTTGTACTGTGACACACATGCAGTCACCATAAGAGTCAATTCAGCAACTACTAATTTGATTTAGTTTTATAAATTGAAGGTTGGGAGGAAGATACAAATTCAAAGAGCCTAGCACCTAGTTGCCACTGCCATTTAGGTTTTTTTGATTCACAAAAACCCACTATGACAGAGGACAACTATCCCTTAGGGTTTCTAAGACCGTACATATTTATCAAAATAGACAGTCTCATCTTTCTCTCTCCAACTGGCTGGTAGCTCATATAGGTACACCACTAAATATTGGAATATTTATTTCATTTTCTTTCTCCAATCCTCAAAACCTTCGATGGCAAGTTTCCTCCAAACTCTCAAATTTTCTAATTTGAGAAATGAAGACACCAATATTAGTCAGTGTTTGATTTGTTCTGCTCATCAAGGGGCACTGATGGCATAGTGGGTTAAGTATTGGGCTGCTAACCACAAGTTGGAAGTTCAAAGCCATCAGCCACTCCATAAGAGAACGCTGAAATTGTCTGCTCCCAGAGAATTACAGTGTCAGAAATCCTAGGGAGCAGTTTTATGTTGCTTCTAGTGTCACTTTTTTGTTTTGTTTTGTTTTTGTAATTTTTACCAGTCATTGCATCTTTTTAATCTCAGTTAATCTTGATAACAATTCTATTATGCACATTTTATAATGAAAAGTTGAGGCTTAAATAAATAGGCAAATGTCATTAAGCTTTTAAATTGCAGACCCAAAATTTAAACTTATATTTTATTTCAAAAAATCTTGCTCTTTCAATATTATATTATTATTCATATAGAATTCTTTTTTCCTGCCTTGTGAAAATATAAATTAAATTTCTTTTCTCTAGAAACTCAATCATAGAATGTTAGAGCTCAGAGGATCTTAGAGTTCATTTAGTCATACAACACTCTTTACAATGTTACAATTGATGAACTGATGCCCCAGAGAACTTTAAGAGACATGTCTTAACGCAAAGTACTTCAATTTCCAACATAGAGGAGAGTCACAAATAGAGACACTTGATACCAATACTTCATGGGTCTTTGAAATCTACCTCAGCACAAAAATACACCACATGAATAAGAAAATGTATCAGTTACTCATGCCCACAATCACCTCATATTAAATTTTACAGAAAAATGGAGATCAATTACAGAGATTTTTTTTTACAATAAATTACTCCTTTGGTCCTTTTAAAGAGTAAAGTAGAAACGTTTATATCTTTTCTCTCCAATCTAGGCTTTCAGTAATATTAAGAACCATTACACAGCAGAAGCAGTTGTCATTCCAATGGCTGCATACATACATGTACAAGGGGGCTCCAAAATGTTTGTAGGGAAAGAAAAAGCACAATCATTTACTTGTTAAGCCCTTCTTGTATATTATTTTTAAGTGCTGTCAAGTCATTTCCAGTGTATATCCATCCAACATATGATAGAATGACACCTTATATGGTACTCCGATATCTGCACATTAGTTGATGTGCTTGATCGAGCCTACTGTGTCAATGACAGTGTCAATCAGTCTCACTGAGGGTCTACCTTTTTCACTGACCCTGCATTTTACCAGCCACACAGTCCTTTTCCATTCTCTGCGGCATACCTCTCAGCATTATAGCAATACTCAAGACACTGCAATACGACAAACTGATCAGTGGTGGCACCCATATATACCCCACTAAACTCGTGTTTTTTTATCGTAGTGGCACAGATTTGAAAAAAGTTGAAATTTAAATATATTTCTGATCTCTTATGTAACAGGTAAAACATCAGTTTTATCCAGCTGGGAAAAAAGTTGTGCCTCCACCGAGTGAACTGCCAAAGGTTATGCTCATACGCTACATTCAGCAGAAGACAAGCATTGCTGCAATATTACACGTCAGCAACAGAAACACTAAAGAGACAAAGAAAGGATCAGTTTTGGGCTGTCTTTGAAGAACTGACTTTCAAAAGAAAACGAAAGATAAAAATTGACTATGAGTGCTTTTCCCTGCTATTTCACATGGGTTTTATGACCAAATATCCTTTAATTTTGTAAAAGCAACTTTACCTGCAGCCATATTTTCAAAGCATTGAATTAAAATATATATTAACACTATATATATTAACACTATCATTTTATAACACTTCAATATATATTAACACTATAATTTTCCCCCAAAATCTCTGCATTTATTCAATTATACTTGACTAAAATTTTTCATAATTCAAAACTAAAAACAAATAGATAGTGAAATAGAGGCAGCATTTATGGATACAAGTATGCTTAATCTTAAAACTTGCAGTCTTATTTCACAAAGTAAGTTTCTGAATATCCTTTAAAATTCCAAGAATAACTACTTATAAGAATATTTCCATGATTTCAAATATATCCTTTTTTATATTTTCATAAGATCTTCTGTATAGTTTAAAACACTTCACTATTCTGTAATACATGCAAATGTGTCTATCTTCCCAACTTGCAAGTCAGGACATATTTTCTTCAAGTTTGTAATTGCAGTTGCTAGCGTAGTACTTCTTATAAAGTGGATGCTTCATAGTTATTAAATGATAGAATTATTCTCTGATATTTATTAGACCCTGTTATGACATATCTTTATCTCCCTTTATACTAGCTACATAACAATATTTATTTTTCATGATAATATAACAATTCTAGTACACATAAGTAAAATATATTAATCATTTCATTGACAGACCACATCAAAATTCCAAATGGAAGCTTGAGTTGTAGTTAATTAATATGGCCCTTCTAGCCATAATTCCTTATAATATATCATCTTGGTCTCTGTGCCTGTGACTATCTGCTATATTAATGGACAGGTTTAAGGTGGGATTAAGTCTTGACCTTAGTAGAGGGGGTGAACTAAGTCACACCCTTTGTTTCCTTAGGGGTATACTCTGTTAAAAGATAAAGCCATACCTCCATCAAAGAGAGCTCACTATAAGAGACATTTTAGACAAACAGAGAAACCACAGGACTATCAGAAAAGCACCTTTGGGAATCTCTGAAATGGGAGGGGTCAAGGATAGAGGTACCAGCAACTGTGGCAGCCGAGCAAACTATGGAGCCGAGCAAAGGAGCCAGCTTAACACCAGAGAACAAGGCAAGGAAACGATGATCAGAACAGAGGTGCACTGCCAAGAATATGGAACTGTGAGGCAAAGAAAAGAGGCTTCCTGGTCCATGTAGGTAGATGTCAACGGACCACATGGCAGAAAGGCTGAGGACCAGAGATAGATTTGTCTGATGGCTGAGGAGAGGGGTTGTGGACCAATATCTGTATCCTTACTGTTTACTGATCCTGACTTGTACTAGCCTACTGTTTTCCTTAATAACAAAACACAAACACACTCATCGAGTCAATGCCGAGTCTTAGTGACCCCTCTGTGGGTTTCTGAGACTTAACTGTTTATGGGAATAGAATGTCCAGTCTACTCTCAAGAAGCTGCTGGTGGTTTCGACCTGCTGACCATGAGGATTTCAGTAGACCCCATAATCATGAGAATTTTCTGCGAGTTCTGTGTGTTCATTGTATTGAATTATCAAACCCAGCATAAAATTAGAGAACCATGGAATGAAGAGTAGGTGCTAAAGTAAGGTAAAGAAAGATGGGGGGGTAAAGGCATGTTTGGCTCCTACTTCATGGCAATAGAGAAGCCATAGGAGGTCATTTATGTCCTCCTCTTAGCTATTTACTGCAATGTTTCTTTATTTAAATCCTGTTTGCCTTGTAAATATTTACTTCCTTGATTTTTTAAGGACAATACTCTTCTTATTTAATATTTAGTCAAATTTAGCCTATGTGCGGTCCTTTAGCCTAGTATGGGTGGATTAAAGAACAAATAAATTATAGATTTTATCATCAATTTGTAATCTCTGCTTTTGTAAAGACATAGAAAAAGATTAAGATGATGAAACTTCCTAAAACAATCCCATGATCACTTGCACTATAGCCAAGATGCAAGCAAAATCTTTCTGTGTTCATAACCAACATGAAGTCAAAGTATGTCTTTGATCCATGATGGTTCCCACTATAAAAGAAAGCCATGAGCAACAGAAGCCATAATAGATAATACTTTGTGGGACGCAGACTTTACTGGGAAAAAAAGGATTGCTAACCTCTTTTTGTCTATGTCCCTTGACTACTCATTGTGATTAAAAATATCAAAATACCCAACTAACCACTGCAAGAGTTGTCACTGAACAAATTTCATGTATCAGAATATAACTGGCTTCATAGGGTTTTCAATGGTTATAATCATTTGGAAGTTGATTTCCAGGCCTTTCTTCAGAGACACTTTTTTGGTGGACTTTCTAATCAGCAACATTTCAGTTAATACCAAGCATTTAACCATCTGTACTTTTCAAAGATTCTGCCAAATAAGTGGAGAAAAATATTCACTGACATCGAGTCATTTCAGATTAGTAGCAACCCTATAGGATAGTTTACATTCATAAAATAAAGTTTATCATGAGAATTTATATTTCCATATTTATACATTTTCCTACCTGTTTATCAGTTTGTCACACTATGGTGGTTTTCATGTTATAGTAATGCTGAAAGTTATGTCACTGATATATCAAATATCAACAAAGTCATCTATAGAAGACAGATTTCAGTTGAACTTCCAGACTAAGACTAAACTAAAAAGAAGGAAGGTGCGGTCTGCTTCTGAGCTATTAGCCACTGAAAACATTATGAATAGCAGTGTACCATTGTTTGATATAATGCTGGAAGATGAGCACATAGGGTTGAAAGACACTCAAATATGACTGGAAAAAAGTTGCTTTTCCCAAGTATAGTTGGTTTTAATGACATAAATGGAACAGAAATTTTTGTGACCTCATGTGTTGGCATGGGTCTCCACATGGCTCCTCCGGCTCCAGGGCTCTGGCTCCTTCAGCATGCTCCATGTGGCTTGTCAACAGGAATGTCAAACAGACAGTGTGGATCTGGCCTCCAGTGAGCTATTTATCTTCATAGTGCCTCCAAATGAGGTCATCAAGCTGTGACCTGATTGGCAGGCTAAACTCCACCCCTTAACTCTTAATAGTCTCAAATTGAGACCAGATTATGTAATTACCACACGTAGTAGTTTCAATCGCCTCATTGGCATATATAGTGGCATAGCAGTTTACAGGTTGGACTGCTAATTTCAAGGTCTACAGTTCAACACCACCAGCCATTCCACAGGAGAAAATTGAGGGTTTTTTACTCTCATAAAGAATTAGAGTCTCAGAAACCCCCAAGGGGAGTTCGACCTTGTTCTGTGGGGTTTCTATGGGTTGATTATAGAAACAAATTCAGAGATACTCATATGTGTGTAAAAGAGAGCTTTATATCAAAGATCAATTGTATATTGAGAAAAAATCCCAGTCCAGCCAAGATGAAGTCCATAAGTCTTATATTATCCCATAAGTCCAATATTCGTCTATTAATATATCTGCAGACTCACGCAGCCACACGCAATGAAGCAAAATGCAGAAGCACAGGCCAGTGGGTGAAAGTCTTGTGGATCCAATGGCAGTGGAAGCATCACTAGCTCCACATCAAGGGAGAAAGAAAGTTCCCAGAATTCTCATGAGAATGCTGCTATATGATTGACAGGCTAGACTCCATCCCTATACTTATTTATCAAGTCGACATGAAATTATGTAACTATCACAGTTGGCATTGGCTTGCTAATGACAATGAGTTTCATGTGTATATGAAAGTTGGATGTTGAATAAGGAAGGCTGAAGAAGAATTGATGCATTTGAATTGTGCAGGCAAAGAATATTGAAAGCAAACAAATCTACTTAGGAAGAGGTACAGCCAGAGTACAACTTAAAAGTGAGGAGGATGAAACTTCATCTCTTATACTTCGCACATGTTGTCAGGAGAGATCAGTTCCTGGAGAAAAGCATCATGTTTGGTAAAGTAGAAGGACAGCAAAAGTGAAGAAGACCTTTGACAGCATGGATTGACACATTGGCTCAAACTTAAGAACACTTATGAAAATGTCACAGGACCAAAGGGTGCTTTGCGCTGTAGTGTATTAGGGGATTAAAGTTTTTAAATGCATTTCCATCAAGTCAATTTTGACTCATGGTTTCGTGTAACACAGGGTGGAACTGCCCCTGTGAGTTTCTGAGACTGTATCGCTTCTTAGGAATAGAAAGCCTCCTCTTTCTCCCAAAGAGTGGACTGGTAGCTTTGAACTGTTATCAGCCACAAGTAAACACTGTGCCACCAGTGCTCCAGTGTTGTGCATAGGTCACTATAATTTAGAACATAGGGTCACTATAATTTGGAACTGACTCAACAGCGCCTAACAACAACATCTACCCTTTAATCCCCACCACCAAGATATGAAAATCTGGGACCTAGGCAATAGCAAAAAGAAGCTGCAAAGAACATGAAAATTTTGTTTTAGAATTTGCTTTATTTCTGATACATTTTCAGATAAAATTAACATAAATGTCCTATTAAAACATACGACTCAGAATACTATATAATTTTTTCAGTGTATAAGCTCTATCATTTCTACCTCTTTTTCTTTAAAAAAAATTTTTTTAACGTTGTATTAGGTTCTCATACAACTCTTATCACAATCCATACATACATCAATTGTGTAACACACATCTGTACATTCATTGCCCTTATCATTTTCAAAGCATTTGCTCTCCACTTAAGCCCTTTGCATCAGGTCCTCTTTTTTCCCCCTCCCACCCTGCTCCCCATTCCCTCATGAGCCCCTGATAATTTATAAATTATTATTTTGTCATATCTTACCCTGTCTGACATTTCCCTTCACCCTCTTTTCTGTTGTCCGTCCCCCAGGGAGGAGGTCATATGTAGATCCTTGTAATCGGTTCCCTTTTTCCAACCCACTCTCCCTCTACCCTCCCAGTATTGTCACTCACACGCCTGGTCCTGAAGGTATCATCCGCCCTGGGTTCCCTGCACCTCCAGCTCCTATCTGCACCAGTGTACATCCTCTGCTCTATCCAGACTTGCAAGGTAGAATTCAGATCATGATAGTGGGGGTGGGGGACACGGGAGGAAGCATTTAGGAACTAGAGGAAAGCTGTATTCTTTATCGGTGCTATGTCGCACCCTGACTGACTCATCTGCTTCCCTAGACCCCTCTGCAAGGGGATCTCCAGTGACTGGCAAATGGGCTTTGGGACTCTACTCTGCACTTCCCCCTTCATTCACTATGGTAAGATTTTTTTGTTCTGATGATGCCTTATACCCGATCCCTTCGACACCTCGTGATCACACAGGCTGGTGTGCTTCTTCCATGTGGGATTTGTTGCTTCTAAGCTAGAAGGCCGCTTGTTTACCTTCAAGCCTTTAAGACCCCAAACGCTATCTTTTTGATAGCCAGGCACCATCAGCTTTCTTCGCCATATTTGCTTATGCACCCGTTTGTCCTCAGCGATCATATCATGGAGGTGTGCACCCAATGATATGATTTTTCCTACCTCTTTTTTTTGTGAAGAGCTATAAACATTATTTCAGTGAGAATCTTTCAGTCCATGCAAATCAAGCTGAAGCTTTCCCAAGTAAAACAAACAAAAAACAGTTAATTACTAATGATATGACAAAAGATTAGTGTTGGCATGTAAACATTTCAACATAAAAGAGGTACTGAGTGACTTGACTCACAACTGTGGAGTGTCTCCTTGGGGCACAGTACCATATTATGTGCTACAAAGAACTGAAGCAATATCTTCAGCAATCAAGAACTTTTTTAACTTAATAAAGGCCTTCTAATCTAGGAACTTAAAATCTGAAATTAATCACAATATAAAAATAAATATAATCTACACAACAATCCTACCCATCTCTTTGCTACAAAAATATACCTCTAGCCGTATGAAAATGACTGCAGCTATGTCCACAGTTGTTCATTTATACTTCATTATTTCGATTAACATGAACTGACAGTTTGTGACAGACACTGTGCTTATATATATATATATAAGCATTTTAATTTTATTGGGGGCTCATATAATTCTTATCACAATCCATACATATATCCATTGTGTCAAGCACATTTGTACATTTGTTGCCATCATCATCCCCTTTCTCAAGAACCCTTGATAATTTATAAATTATTATTATTTTGTCATATCCTACACTATCCGACATCTCCTTTCACCCATTTTTCTGTTGTCCCTCCCCCAGGGAGGATGTTATATGTAGATCCTTGTAATCAGTTCCCTCTTTCCGATGGGGAGAGCCAGCGTGATGGTGCCCGGCTATCAAAAGATATAGCGGCTGGGGTCTTAAAGGCTTGAAGTTAAACGAACAATCATATAGTTCAGAAGCAACAAAGGCCACATGGAAGAAGCACACCAGCCTGTGTGATCATGAGTTGTTGACGGTATCAGGTATCAGGTATCAAAGAAAAAAAATCGTATCACTGTAATTAAGGGTGAGTGCAGAGTGGAGACCCAAAGCCCATCTGTAGCCAACTGGACATCCCGTACTGAAGGGTCATGTGGAGGAGACAAGCAAGTCAGCTTGCAGGGTAGCAATGATGAAACATAAAACTTTCCTCTAGTTCGTAAATGCTTCCTCCCCTCACTATCAAGATCCCAATTCTACCTTACATATCTGGCTAGACCAGAGGATGTACACTGGTACAGATAGGAACTGGAATCATAGGGAATCCAAGAGGACAGATGACCTCTTCGGCATCAGTGGTGAGAGTGGTGATACCTTGTGGGTGGAGGGAAGGTGGGGTAAAGAAAGAAAACTCTCATATATATTATCACCACTAAATCCCACCAAATACTTTTAGGTTGGAATCATCCTAAAAGTCATTGTCTTGATTTGTAACTGATTACACTGAGGATTATATAAATTAAATAACTTATCCATGTCACTTAAAAAATAAGTAGTGAAGTTGGAATAAATAAAACTTTGTTAAGAAATGAAAAAATTTAGCAAAAGATTTTATTGTGCAGTACTAGTTAATAGTCAATATGATAATTCATAAACTAGACTCTTTTATATTATTTCTATTATTACATTTTAATATTCTAACATATATATATAAACATTTAAGTGGAATCCTTTGCAAGGGGTAGCAGAGTATAATAGCTAAAGGCACACAAGGAGAAGATGGCCTACATTGAAATCATAGGCATGTCACTAACAGCTCTTTGATCTTGGACAAATTAATTAACAGTACTGAGAATCAATTTCTTCATCTATAAAGTGGATATTCTAAAGGACACCTACTCATACTGTATGAATACAAAATCAGGGAAGGTGTTTAACAGGGTTGTATCCTTTCACAGTATTTACTCAATCTCTATGTTGATAAAATCATCAGATATGCTGAAATACATATATGAAGAACAATGTGGCATCTGGATTGGAGGAAAACTTATTAATAACCTTCAATATGCAGATGACACAACCTTGCTTACTGAAATTAAGGAAAACATGATGCATTTATTGATGAAGATGAAGTATTTCAGCCTTCAGTATGGATCACAATTCAATGAAAAGAAGACCAAAATCCACACAAATGGATCATAAGTACTATCATGATATATGTGGGAAAGATTGAAGTTGTCAAGGATTTATCTTGATTAGATACACAATCAATGCTCCTGGAAGCAGCAGTCAAGAGATCAAAACATGCACTGCATTACGTAACTCTGCTGCATAAGACCTCTTTAGAGTATTATAAATCAAGGGTGTTACTTTGATGACTAAGGTAAGCCTAACCCACGCCAGAGTATATTCAATTGACTCATATGAATATGAAAGTTGGACATTGAATAACGAAGCCCAAATAAGAATTGATGCACTTGAATTGTGGCACTGTTGAAGAATATTGAAAGTACCCTGGACTGCCAAAGGACAAACAGATTTGTCATGGAATTAGTACAGCCAAAGTACTCAGTGATAAGGATGGCGGGACTTCTTCTTACATACATTGGACATGATGACAGTAGAGACCAGTTCCTGGAAAAGGACATCAGGCTTGGTAATATCAAGGGACATCAAAAGAGAGGAAGGCCCTCAATTGATTGTGGATGGATTTATACAGTGACTACATCAATGGACTCCAGCACAGGGGCAACTGTGAGATGGCTCAGGACCAGGCAGCATTTCATTCTGTTTTCTTCAGGTTACTATGGGACAAAAATAAGTTAATATTTGTTATGAAGACAGCGTCTGTATTTGTTGTTGTTAGGTGCCATCAACTTGGCTGTGATCCATTGCCACCCTACATATAACAGAATGAAATATTGTCCAGTCCTGTGCTAACCTCACAATTGTTATGTTTGATCTCATTGTTGTAGCCATTGTGTCAATACATTTCATTGAGAGTCTTCTTCCTTCTTGCTGATCCTCCACTTTACTATGCATGATATTCTTTTCCAGGGATTCGTCTCCTCTGATAACATGTCCAAAGTAGATAAGGTGAAGTCTCCTCATTCTCTCTTCTAAGGGGCCTTCTGACTGCAATTCTTAGACACTGAATAAAGAATACCAGAGAAGAATCAATGAATTTGAATTAAGGTGCTATAAACTAATACTGAAAGTACATTGGGCTACCAGAAGAACAAACAAATCTGTCTTGAAAAAAAGTAAAGTCAGAATTCTGACATATAGCATGTGTCCAATAGTTGCATTTTAAAGATACTCAAACACACGAGAAACCTTAAGATAAAGAAAACAAAAATCTCAAAATTGGACCAATAAACAAAAAAACCATCATGATACACAGATAAAATAGTGAAGTTGGTGAGGACTTCATTTTACAGGCATACTAGGAGATGTTGGTTATTTCCAGACAATCACAATACAGTGAATATCACACTAAAATGAGTCAGCAGAATTTTTTCTTTCCCAATGTATATAAATGTATACAATGTATTCCCAATGTATATAGAAATTCTTTGTACACTACAGTATATTATAATAAGTTTGGAATCATTTTCAAAATTATTGAAATGTTGTGAGAATCGCCAACTGTGACACAGAGATACAAAATGAGCACATTCTGCTGGAAAATGGCACAAATAAGGGTTGCTTGAATCAGGGCTGCCCAGAGCACTCAATTTGTAAAAAAATAAATAAATAAAAAGGAAGAATAATTAATAAAAACATACAGTACCTGAAAAGCACAATAAAGAAAAGAGCAATAGATGGAATATGCTTATACTTGATTCCACCATTAATACACATAGAAAAAGCATTCAGGAAATCATACATTGTAACACTTAGACTGCAAAAATGCAGCAAAAGAGCTCTTTGAAGTGTTAAAAGCAAATATGTTACTTTGATGACCTAAGTCTTGGTATTCCCAAGTGCCTCTTGAACATGTGAAAGCTGGCCAATGAATACAGAAAACCAAATAAATGAATCTCAATTATGGTGTTTTACATATATAAACTATAAATTGTAAACAGAAGAAACAAGTATGTCTTGAAAATAGTATAGCCAGAATGTTTCTTAGAATTGAGGACGGTTCCAGACACAATCGCTGAAGACAAAGCGGGTGCATAAGTAAATGTGGTGAAGAAAGCTAATGGAGCCTGGCTATCAAAAGATATAGCATCTGGGGTCTTAAAGGCTTGAAGAGAAACAAGCGGCCATCTAGCTGAGAAGCAACACAGCCCACATGGAAAAAAGCACACCAGCCTGTGTGGCCACGAGCTGTCGAACAGATCAGTTATCAGGCATCAAAGAACAAAAAAAATATTATCATCATGAATGAGAGGGAGCACGGTGTGGGGACCCAAAGCCCCTGTAGGCAACTGGTCATCTCCTTACAGAAGGGTTGTGGGGAGGAGACGAGCCAGTCAGGGTTCAGTGTAGCAATGATGAAGCATACAACTTTCCTCTAGTTCCTAAATGCTTCCTTCCCACCGTGACCGACCCACCCACCCACTATAATGATCCGAATTCTACCTTGAAAGTCTGGTTAGACCAGGGGATGTAAACTGGTATAGATAGGAACTGGAAACACAGGGAATCCAGAACAGATGATCTCTTCAGGACCAGTGGTGAGAGTAGCAATACCGGGAGGGTGGAAGGAGAGTGGGGTGGAAAGGGGGAACCAATTACAGGGATCTACATATATAACCTCTTCTCTTGGGGATAGACAAAAGAAAAGTGGGTGAAGGGAGATGTGAGACAGTGTAAGATATGACAAAATAATTTATAAATTATCATGGGTTCATGAGGGAGGGGAAAAACTGAGGAGCTGATGCCAAGGGCTTAAATGGAAAGCAAATGTTTTGAGAATTATGAAGGCAACGAATGTACAAATGTGCTTTACACAATTGATGCATGTATGGATTGTGATAAGAGTTGTATGAGCCCCCAATAAAGTTATTTTTAAAATAATATTAATAATTTAAAATATTATAATAAAAAAGAATTGAGGATGGTAAGACTTTGTCATATGTACATTTAACAGGTTATCAGGAGGCACCAGTTCCTGGTGAAAAATATAATGCTTGGTAAATTAGAGGGGGTCTATGAAAAAGAAGAAGGCCTTCAAAAGAATATATTGATATAAGGGATACAACAATGGGCTTGAACATATTAACAATTGTGAGGATGTTGTAGAACCAGGCAAAATTTATTTCTGTTGTACAGGGTTGCTATGAGTCAGACTCAATGGACAGCACCTAAGAACATATATGTGTGTATGGATATGCATCCATGTATGTATTTATGTATGGAAAAATATTATGAAGAAACTATGAATGGATTTCTATATACATATTTATATATGTATATAGAGAGACAGAAATCCATGCATATTTTTCATAAAATTTTCCATAAACTTTTTGAAGACATTTCATGAATAAATAAATGTATATTGCAAAATAAAACTTGTATTATTATTTCAGAACAGCATATAGTTTGAGGTACTGGGAATGATGAGACATCAGTTTGAAAAAATCTTTGTCAGAGCAACATGAGTTATAAAGAATGAGCTGGGATCAAAGTTCTATTGTGACGACAGGAAACAGAAGAGTGAGGAATATGTCCTTCCGTGATTACTGGAGAAAGATTCGAAGCCTTATGAGGAACGAACTAAGGTATGAGGCCCCTCTCACTCCAAAATATGGTAGAATGAAGGTGAAGTATTTTTAAATTACATAAACCATTAGTGCATGATAATTTGATGGATACAGATTCTAAGATACAATCATACTATGTGCATTTAATGGCTCCATGGAAACCACCCTGGACTTAGAATAAACTAACTTTAGTTGGAGTCATTGTACTGCCATTTGCTATTATATATTTTAGTCAAATAAGTAAAAGTATGTGGGAAATATTGAAAAATATAAAAATGTGTTTATTAATTTTTTATCATTTTATTGGGAGCTTGTACAACTCTTATCACAATCCATACATACATCTATTGTGTCAAGCACATCTGTACATATGTTGCCATCATTATTATTTTTAAGCTAGCAATCCTTTCCTAGGAGCCTGGGGGTAGGAGTTAACAGGTGAGTTACTTACTGCAAGATCAGTAGTTTTAAACCACCAGTCACTCTGAGGGAGAAAGACAGGGCTTTCTATTCCTATCAGGAATTACAATCTTGGAAACTCACAAGAGAAGTTCTACCCTGTCCTTTAAGATCAATATAAGTTGAAATCGACTCAAGGCAGTGAAATTTTAATGATTACCTGGAGTGTAGAAGAAAACCTAGAGTGATTTTAAAATGGGGTGGGAATTTGGTCCATCCCCAACAAGTTCAACATGTAGTGTGTCTAAGCCAAATGATGACTTCCTACAAAGAACTATAATATATATAACTCTATTGAAGATTAGTACAAGAATTCTTCAAAAAGTATATATAAGTAAATGTCCTCAAATAGAGCCATGGTTAAGGTTTTTTGTAAGGGAATTATTTTGATATAACAGAAAGGACCTCACAAGTAGATGGTACACAGTAAAATATAGCTTGATTTTCTATGTGAACCAATGAGCATATTAAACAGCACATAAAAGCTACTCACAAAAAATGGTCGGGATATTTCAGGTATTTATTATCCACTCAACACCTATGTTGTTGTGAGGCTCAAATCCAGAGCAACCCTATGCACAAAGCAGAAGGAAACATCACCCAATTCTGTGCCATCCTCACAACTATTCCTGTGCTTCAGCCCATAGTTGATGCCATGGTGTCAATCCTTGATGGTTCTTTTTCACAGACATTCTACTTTATGAAGTATGATGTCTTCTCCAGAAAATGATCTCTCATCACATGTCCAAAATATGTAGGACTAAGTTTTGCCATCCTTGCCTCTAAGGAGCATTCTGGCTGTAATTTTCCCAAGATAGATACGTTTGTCTTTTTAGCAGTCCATATTATTTTCAATATTCTTCTCCAGCACCACAACTCATTGGACTTCTTTATTCAATATCCAACTTTTATATGCAATACCTGACCCTGGCTTGGGTAAGTGACACCATAGTCCTCAAAGAACATCCTTGCTTTTAAATACTCTAAAGAGGTCATAGGCAGCAAATTTACCTAATGCCGTACATATTTTATTCTCTTGACTGGCTTCCATGACCATCTATTGTGAATCTAAACAAGACAAAATCCTTGACAACTTCAACCTTTTCTCCATTTATCATAGTGGTACCTTTGGTCCAGTTGTAAGGATTTTGGTCTTCTTTTCATTGAGTTGTAATCCACATTCAAGGTTCTAGCCTTGATCCTCATCATTGATTTCAGCAAGCAACGTTGTGTTATCTGCATATGGCAAGTTGATAATAAGCCTCCCTCCAATCCTGATGCCACATTCTTCTTCATATAAGCCACCTTCCCTGATTATTTGTTCAATATACAGAATGAATAAATATGAGAGGATACAACCCTGTCAACCACCTTTCCTTATTTTAAGCCCTGCAGTATTCCCTTGTTCCATTAACATAGCTGCTTCTTGATCCTTGTACAAGTTCCAGATGGGCACCATGCAGTATTCTGGAGTACCCATTCTTCTCAAGATTATTCATAGTTTGTTATGATGTATGCAGCCGAATGCCTTTGCATCGTAATTATAACACAAGTCAAGATTATCATACTGGTATTCTCTGCTTTGAGCCAAGATTCATCTGACATGAGCAATGATATGCTTTATTTCACATCCTTTTCTGAATCCAGCCATAACCTCTGGCAGTTCCCTGTCAATGCACTGTTGCAACAGCTGTTGGATGGTTTTCAGGAAGATATTTATTGCATGTGATATCGATGGTAATATTCTACAATTTGAGTATTCTGTTGGATAACCTTTTTTTTGTGGGCGCAAATATGGATCTCTTCCAGTAAGTTGGCCAATCATCTGTCTTCCAAATTTCCTAGCAGAGAAGAGTGAGTGCTTCCAGTACATCATCATAGATTTCAATTGGTATTCCAACATTTCCTGGATCTTTGTTATTGTCTAATGTTTTCAGTGCAGCATGAATTATCATCGATTCTCCAGTATTTTCAGTATCATTGGTTCTGATTCATATGCTATCTCTTGAAATTGTGGACTGTTGACTAGTTCTTTTTGGTACAATGATTGTGTATTCTTTATACCTTTCGATGTTTCCTGTATCATTCAATATTTTGTCCATAGAACCCTTCAAGATTGCAACCTAAGGCTTGAGATTTTTGAGTCTTTCAGCTTAAGCTATGCTGGATGTGTTATTATCTTTGGTTTTCTACTTCTAGTTCTTTGCACATTTATTTATAATTTTTGGCTTTGTCTTCTTAAGCTGACCTTTGTAATTTTCTATCCAGGTCTTTGTCTTCATCATTTCTCCCATTTGCTTTAGCTACTCTATGATCAAGAGCAAGTTTCTGAGTCTCCTCTGACAGCCACTTTGATCTTTTCTTTCTCTCTTGTCTTAATGACCTTTTGATTTCTTCATAAATCATGTTTTCATAGCCTCCCACATCTCATAATTAGCATTCAATGCATCAAAGTTGTTCTTGAGATGTTTTCAAAATTCAGGTTGAATATATTCAAGGTTGTATTTTGGCTCTTGTAGACTTATTTTACTGTTCTTTAACTTTATGCTGTACTTATATAAGATCAATTGGTTGTTCCATACTCAGCCCCTGGCCTGATTTTAGCTACTTATATTGAGCTTCTCCATAGCTTGAAATAACAGTGACATAGCTTCCAGTTTCACAATAACACACAAGCCATCACAATATCACACACTGACAATACAAGAGATGGTCAATAACTATATATGTTCAGTATTATTGTACATGCTGAGATTACAATGATGAACACACTAGACTAAATATATACATGCATGGCACTGATATCTCATGGTGGGAGTCCAGTAATAAGTAGGTGTTAGATATAGATAGATAGATAGATAGATAGATAGATAGATAGATAGATAGATATAGATATAGATATAGATAGCATCATGGCACAATGGTTCAGTGCTCTTAGGTCTATACATACTCAGTAGCTGCACAGAAGAAAGATAAGTCAATCTGCTACCAAAAGGATTACATGTCACAAGGGATCACTGTGAGTTGAGTTCAACTTGACAGCACCTAACAATGGTAACAATGTGTGTATATATATATATATATATATATATACACACACACAGTGTCCTTTCCTGCTCTTCATTATACTTTGATGACTTGAGTGTTGCTGTGATGTTAAAAGTTATTCCACCCATATTTCAAGTATCAGCACTGCAACCCACTGGTTTCAGATCCCATCAGAACTTCCAAACTACGATTAATTAGGAATAAGGACCTGGTGATCTATTTCTGAATAAAAATTTACTGGCCATTCAAAATATAATGGAAAACCTGCCTTTAAAATGTAGTAGACATTATTGATATGAATGGAAGAAATCATTGGACCTTCATTTGCAGATGTGGGAAGACTCAAAGTAAAAACCCAGTAATAATCAAAACATGGAATATAATAAGCATAAATCAAGAAAAATTTGGAGTTATCAAAGTAAAATAGATCACTTGAAAATCAATACAGTAGATATTAGTGAGCTGAATGGGCTGGTACTAGTAATTTTGAATAGGGAAACCACATGATCAACTAGGTTGAGAATGACAAATTTTTAAAATAGTGTCATATTCCTAATCTTAAAAGACATTCAAGATTTTTTCTGCAGTATAGCAGTGTCAGTAATAAAATAATATCCATACAACTGCGAATAAGATCAGTCAAAATTACTATTATTCAAATTTATGTACCAAACACTAACACCAAAGATGGAAAATGTAGATTTTAAAAATTAATTCTGCAGTCTGAAATTATTTCAACATGCCATAAAAGTGACTTATAATGTGAAAGGTGGAAACAGGAGAATGATCAGTAGTTGAAAAATATAGCAACAGTGAAGGAATAAATACTGGACATCCTACTGTGGTGGACTGAAATTTTTCATATGGTTCTATGCAAGTCCTTCCATTCCTTTTAGGGTGCCCCCTGATTTCCCCAGACTTGTGTTGATGTTGTATAGCCTCTAGTGAATAGTCATCTCCCATTTCTCTCCTCTTGAGAGATTGACACCAGACAATGTGAGGTCTCCTCCTTCAAGGTGGCTCATTGAAGTGTTCAAAAGGAAGGTGATGTATGATTCATAGCTGGTAGATACCCACACTTTTATTTAGAACTTAGTTCCTAAGATTTGTTTAATTGGTGTTTTTTCTTATAGTAGTGGACTCATACAATACTTGTTCTTTTGTGACTGACTGACTTAACTCGGCATAATGGCTTCCAGGTCCTTCCATGTCATGTGGTGTTTCATGCTTTCATCACTCTTTTTGAGGGATGCATACTAGTCCATTGTGTTTATGTACCATCGCTTCTTTAATCATTCTTCCACTGTTCACACCTTTCTTTTTTAACCATGGAGTTAAACCGTGGACTTTAAACCATAAAGTATTTCCTTGTTTTTTTTCAATAATTGTCTCTTGGTTTCTATTGGTTTTTACCAGTTTGTGAAGCACAGAAGTAGTGGATGCATAGAGTTAATAACTGATGCAAGGGTTTATAAGGGATGTAGTTAGGGGGGTGGATGATGAGGAGGGTGAGGAGATCTGGGGAGTAAACAATGAAGACATGAGGGGGAGGAGGCTCTAGAACCAGTGTATTTCCATAACTCTTTTAAAGGTGATTTAATTGTGGGGAAAGAAAAAATAAAAGGTTCTAAAAGTAATGGTTTTAATTACTGAGCAATTCTTGATATGATTGATCAATTGATGTGGATTAGTTAGCAATTTAACTGTTTTAAAAAGGAAAGAAAAGAAAGGTGTGTCTCAAGGTTGTATCTTTTTTCCATTCTTGTTCAATCTGTCTGCAGAGCAAATACTCCTAGAAGCTGGATTATACAAAGAAAAACACAACATCAGGATTGGAGGAAAGCTTACTAATAACCTATGATAACTGATGAAACAACCTTGCTTGAAGCACTTGCTGGTGAAAGCACTTGCTGGTGAAAATCAAAGACAACAGCCATCACTCTGGATTGCAACTCAATTTAAGGAAAACAAAAATCCTCACAACAATACCAAAAGACAACATCATGATACCACTGAAGTTGCCAAGGTGTGACTTACCTAAAACAGTAATTTCAATTGCTTCAAAGTCATGTGAATGTTGGCCAATCAATAATAAAGAGTACAAAAGAACTGATGTATTGAATATTGAAAAAGTAATGGCAACAAATTATGGATCAATAGAATAAAAAACTGTCTTGAAAGAAGTACAACTAGAATGCTCATTAGAAGTGAAGATGGCAAGACTGCATCTCATACATTGAGGGGTACCCCTCAAAAATGGAATTGCACTGGCAGAGCAGACCTTTTGTAATACGCATTTTTCCCACTAGGCGAGCAGTTCCCTCTGAGTGTCACCTAGAAAGGTTCTCTTTGTTCACAGTGAATTTTTTAGTACAGTTTCACGAGAACCACATATTTTGTGATGGCTAATTTAAGAGAACAACATGCAGCTGTGAAATGCTTCCTGTTTGGGAGAAAATGCCTCAAAAATAGTTGTGATGTTGAACACAGCTTACCAAGTACAGTGCTATGGGAAAAACCCAAGTGTACAAGTGGTTTTCTCATTTCAAGAAAGGTGAAATGTTGATTGATAACAAGCCTCATTCTGGACATCCATCAACTGCCAAATGGATGGAAAAGTCGACTTGTAGTGCATTTGGAGTTCATCCCAACAGGCCATACTGTTATCAAGCTTTCTATTTAGAGATTCTGAAAAGATTACATAACAGTGTGTAACAAAAAAGGACTGACTTGTTGCAGATGGGGAACTAGTTTTTGCTACCACGGCAATGCACCTGCTCTCACAGCCATCTCACAGCACCAGTTTTTGACAAAAAACAGCATGCCTCTCTTGCCCCACATACCTTACTCACCTTCCCTCACTTTCATGCGACTTCTTTTTGTTTCCTTGAATGAACAGGGACATGAAAGGACCGCGATTTGATGATAGAAAAAAATGATGGAGGTGTTGTCAGCCATCAAATAAGATGAGTTTTAAAAATGTTTCAAGAATGGAATCGCAGATTGGACAAATGTAATGGAGAGTACTTTGAAGGTGATAAGGTTGTTTTGTAAAAAACAGTTTAAATACATAGCTTTGAAAAAATTCTGGTGGTTTTTTTTTGGGGGGTGGTACAACCTTGTTTTATCAGGATAAACCAATCCCTGGAATAAGCCAATATGCTTGGTAATGTAGAGGGTCAATGAAAAATAGGAAGAGCCTCAATGGTGTCTGCAACAACAGACTCAAGAGTAACAGAAATCTTGAATTTGCCATAGTACCAGGCATAGTTTTTTTTAATGTTATATATAGAAATGACATGAATGGAAATGGAATGGAAAACAACTACAAATGGAAACCAACATGACAGCACCTAACAACACCAAAATGTATAAAACATACTGCTGGTCACAATATCGGTTGTTGTTGTTATTGTTCTTAGGTGTCATGGAGCCAATTCTGATCCAAAGTGACTCTGTATAAAACAGATTGAAACACTGCCTAGTGATGGGCCAACCTCACAACTGTTCCTATCCCCAATCCCATTATTGAAGCCACAGTGTCAATCCATTTCATTAAGAGCCTTTCCCCTCTCCCTCCCCCCCACACACAAAAAAGATGTGTGGCAGGGGAACAGGGCACTGACTGACCCAAGGGGAGGGTATTGTTTGTGTCTCCACAGGGAGGGACCAGACTTACAGCCAGTGCCTCACAAATGCAGCACGCCCAAGGAGTGGGGAGCTGGTGGAGGGGACTGAGGGCTTAGCCCCCATACCAGCTCATGGACAACTGCTCCTCCTCCCAGAAGAATTTACCTTAGAGGACAGCACTGAAGCTGCAGCTAGGGGAGATGGGCATGTCTGATCAGAGCACATGGGAGCAAATGAAGGGGGAAGAAGAGAGAGTGGAGCACATTCTGGCTCACCAGGCCTAGAGGGCGATATCCACACTCTGAACAGCCAATGCACAGAGTGGACCATATGGCTGATCCCACTATAAGACACACCGTCCATTTCTGGCCTAGGGCCTTAAGAGGGACAATACTGGAGACCTGGTGTCCAGACTGGCCTGGACTGATCCCGTGAGACCAAGGCAAACCACTGAAGGCATGCAGCAGAGCAACTGTAGGAACAGAGCTGGGAGTCCCTGAGGGAATACAAAGGACAGACTCTGAGCCAGAGCATGGCACCCCATCGGACCTGACTGAAGGATGTGCCCAAAAATCAGACGTTGATCTATCTACAGGGTTTTCTTTCTTTTAATTTTTTTCTTTTAATTAATTTATTCTTTTATGGGTCATTGGTTTTCTTTTTTGTTGTCATCTCTGTGTTCTCATTCATTGCCTATCTTGCTATGGCTTGATTTTTGGTGCATATTATTGTCTCTATAGATCTATCTAGATAAGATGGGCTGGATGAGTAGTCTGGAGGAGAAAATAATGGGACCAATGTTTCCAGGGGGACACGGGAGAGAGGGAGGCAGGGATGAGGAGGTGGTGATGACTAACCCAGGAACAAGGGAGCAAAAAGTGATCCAAAATCAGTGGCAAGGAGGGTGTGAGATGCCTGATAGGGATTCAGCAAGGGCAATGTAACCAAGAGAAATTACTGAAGCCCAAAAGAAGGCTGAGCATGATAGTGGGACTAGAGGACAGTAAAAGAAAATAGAGGAAAGAACTAGGTGATCAACGGTATTTACAAAGGTCTAAAAACTGGCATGTACATATGTACATATATTTATATAGGAGGGTGGGGAAATAGATCTATGTGGATATATTTATAGGTTTACTATTAATGCAGCAGATGGACATTGGCCCTCTACTCAAGTACTTACTCAATGCAAGAATATGGTGTTCTATTAAATTGGCATTCCATGATGCATACCTTCCAGACACAATTGCTAAAGAAAAATGTGTGCATAAGTAAATGTGGTGAAGAAAGCTGATGGTGCCAGACTATCAAAAGATATAGTGTTTGGGTCTTAAAGGCTTGAAGATAAACGAGCGGTCATCTAGCTGAGAAGCATCAAACCCACATGGAAGAAGCACATCAGCCTGTCTGACCGCGAGGTGTAGAAGGGACCAGGTATCAGACATCAAAAAACAAAAAGGCCATATCGAGCTCAGAAGCAACAATGCCCACATGGAACAAAAAAATCATATCACTGTAAACGAGGGTGAGCGCACAGTAGAGACTCAAAGCCCATCGGTAAGCAACTGGACACCTCCATACTGAAGGGTTGTGGGGAGGAGATGAGCTGATCAGGGTGCAGGGTAGCAACGATGAAACATAACTTTCCTCTAGTTCTTAAATGCTTCCTCTCCCCCCCCACTATCATGATACCAATTCTACCTTATAAATCTGGCTAGACCAGAGGATGTACACTGGTACAGATAGGAACTGGAAACACAGGGAATCCAGGACAGATGACCCCTTCAGGACCAGTGGTGAGAGTGGCGATGCCTGGAGGGTGGAGGGAATGTGGGTTGGAAAGAGGGAACTGATTTTAAGAATTTACCTATGGCCTCCTCCCTGGGGGATGGATGGCAGATAACAGGGTGGGGGGCACATTGGACAGTGTAACATATAACAAAATAATAATAATTTATGAATATGATATGTAGTGTTTATCATGTTCCAGAAACCATTCTAAAGGCCAAATAATTACCAAGACAATCACATTCTGGGCCAAATAACTAATGTTATAAAAGGTAGATCTTAGAGCACAAAAACAAAAAACACTGCCTGACACCTATTCTGGTTCATATCAACCCATATGACAGGGTAGAACTGCTCCTGTGGATTTCTGAGATACTAGAAAGCCTTGCCTTTCTCCTGAAGAATGGCTGATGATTTTGAACTAATAACCTTGCAGTTATCGGCCCAGCACATAACCACTACACCACTAAGTCTCCTCTGTAAGAGCAGAGAAGTTTTAAATGCAAAAATAGCTGAAAAAATAGAAAATCCTTAAGTGTTCAGAAACAAAATAACACATTTTTAAATAGCTTATGGATCTGCAAAGAAGTCAAAGAAAAACTAAATTAAATGGCGGAAAATCATACCAAAATTTCTAGGATACAACTATTGCACCTTTGGCATTAGAGAGGAGCCCTACTGGCACTATAGTCAAGTGTTGGACTGCTACCAAAGGCTGCCTGGAAGTTCAATTCCACAATTCACTCCAAGATTCTGGCAATCTGATCCCATAAATATTTCAGCCTAAGAAGTCCTCCAGAACAGTTCCTCTGTCCTATGTGATCTTTTCTGTTCTATCAATCAGAATCAACTCAACAGCACACAACAACAATGAATAATGGAAGATACACAATGTTCATGGATTGGAAGATTCAGTTTTTAAGATGATAATCTCCCTAAAATAGGCAACAAATTTGACAAAATTCCACTGACAATTTCACAGAGTATTTTATATAAATTTATTGAGGCAGTATCTGAATTAATGGTACTTCAGGAATATGAAGCAGGAAAGATTGAGGGGAATTGGGGGGCTAATAATAACGAGTCTAGGAATGCAGAAAATGGTCTAAAAGTGTGATGACAATTATACAACTATTCTGGGTGTGATTGAACAGTGAACTGTATGTGAATTATATGCCAATAAAACTGTTGCTAAATAAATTAAACACAAAAACATGCATACATCTGCCACAGGAGCTAGTCATTCCACTCCTGCTTTTGCTGATGATATATGAAAACGTAAGTCCATGTTATGTATTTATGTAAAGACTTTTACATCACTGCTTTATTCATTAAATGAATTGGAAACTGCCCAATTGTGGTAAAATACAGTTGGTTCTCACTCACAATGGCCCTGTGTATAAAAGTATAAAATGCTAGCCATTCCTGAATCACTCTCACAATTGTAGCTATGTATGAGCCTATTGTTACAGCCACCATTTCAATCCATCTAATAAAAGTTCTTTTTGCTGACCTTCTACTTCACCAAGCTTGATGTCCTCCAGCAGGGACTGGTCCTTCTCAATTACATTTTCAAAGTACTTGCTTCTAATGAGTGTTTAGGCTGTATGTCTTCCAATATAGATTTGTTTGATCTTCTGGCTGTTCTTGATGATTTAAATATTCTTCACCGACACAATAATTTAAATAAATACATTTTTCTTTGGTCTCCCATATTCATTGCCCAACTTTCTAATGCATATGAAGTAATTTAAAATACCATGGCTTTGGTCAGTCAGATCCATTGTATTCAAAGTGGTAGCTTTGCTTTTTGACACTTTAAAGAGTTATTTTTCAGTCTATTTGCCGATGCAATGAATGGTTTGATTTACTAGCTGGATCCAAAAAGTGGAATCCTTAACAAAGTCACTTTTCTCTGGTTACTCTGCTGTTGCGTATTGACCCAGTTGCAAGGATTTCTGTTTTCTTTTTAGTGAGACATACTCTGTACATAAAGTAAGTTTTTGATCTTAATCAGTCCCTTGGTTTTCACAGAGCATGGATGCTTTATCTGCATACTACATATTGCCAAGGAGTCTTCCTCTAATCTTGATACTGTGTTCCTCATATTTTCCATCTTCTCAAGATTATTTGCACGGCATACAAATTAAATAAGTGTAGTTAAAAGATATAACCCTGACACATACCTTTCCTGATTTTTAAAGCATTCAACTTGAATGACTGCCTGGCATGAACACATTTAAATGTTCTGGAATTCCCATTCTTCCCATTGTTATCTCTAATCCATGTATGATTCACATAGTTAAATCCCATTGCACAATCAATAGGACAAAGATAACCAACCATTTTCTGGTCTTCTTTGCATTTAGTCAAGGTCCATGACATCAGCAATAATATGCCTTATTCCACATTCACTTCTGTATCCAGCTTAAATGCCTTACAGTTCACTGTCTATGTGCTTCTGCAACAGTTTTTTAATGATCCAAATAAAACTTAAGGAGCCTTGGTGGTGCTATAGGGTAGATGATAGGCTGATAACCACAGGTTAGTGCTTCAAATACACCAGCCATTCTGCTCCCATAAAGACTTACAGTATTGGAAACCCTATATGGATTCACTATGAGTAAGAATTAACTTATGGCTTTGGAGTTTGGTTTTTGTTTAAGAGGGGTGAAGTTCAGTAAAAATACTAAGTATATTAATAAAAATTTGGTGCATTCTGTTGAATATACTTTACTTAGGATAGACACAAATATATATCTCTTCTAACTAGTTGGCCAGATAGGTGTCTTCTCAATTTCTTGGCATCATAAACAAATAAACAGTGAAAACTTCCACCATGTATCTGTTTTTGGAAACATTTTATCAACTTGTTGGGATGGTTAAACAAATTACAGTACATTCCTACAATGGAAATTACTCATTAATAACAAAGAGTAAATGATTAATACATACAACTGTATGAGCAAATCTCAAATCATTATAATTAGTAAATGAATTTAGACTATTTATACTATATGACTCCCTTAATATGATTCTAGAAATATAAACATACCTAGCAGAAAAGATTGTTGCCTAGGTTATGGGGAAAGAGGTAATTAGGGAGAAGGGACCAGGAAGCATTACAAACAGAAGTGAAAAAACTTCAGGGGGGTGTGATGAATATCTTCATTATATTGTGTATAATGATGGATTCATAGTTATAGACATATATTAAATCATATAAAAATGTATACTCTAAATATGTGCCACTTATTGCATGTCAAAATGATGGCTCATTGAAGTTGCTGTTCTTTTTTCACAAAGGGAAGTGGTACTAACATTAGACTCCAAGAAGTCTCCTTCTAGATACTATGCTTCTAACCACTATCAATACTGCTTCCCACAATCAGGCACCACAGTATTATCTAGGCATAGCATCAATAGTGGGGTATGACAAAATATACACAGTCTTTCAAATTCAATAAGAGTGGTACAGAAAATCACAAGAGTGAACAAGAGCAATCATAATGAACAAGAAAAAAATTCAAATTTCACTTTTTCATTTGATCCAATATGCTAAGGTTTCATATGGGATATGTTTTAGAATATTAAAATTTATATTTGAGATGTTAAAATTTTACAAATGAAGATATAATTCCCATTTTACGAATGAAGAAATCACATGAAAAGTAAGGAAAACAGTAAATATTCAAATATAATCTCTCTGGTCTGAAAACCCATGTTATGTTTGTTTGTTTTATTTACATTCATTGCCTCCTCAAATACAAATCAAACCAGGGTAGACAAACATCAACATTAAATGTATAACTTAAGAAAATCAGTTCTTTAAGTCACAGCACCACCAATATACTTCACAATATACATGTGTCCCAATAAATATAACATATGCAGATTCAGGTAGGAGAATAAGTGTGTATATACAACAATGATTAGAATGTAAAGGAAGAGAAGATTCTGGTGGGAAAAGAAAACAATGCCAACAAAAACAAAATGTAAGACTTATCATATATATGCATATACATATGCATATATATGTTTATAAGATGTTATTTTGGCTACATTTTTCATGATCTGAGAGATTTTAATCATCTCAGAGGTGTAGGGCATAGTAAGTCCATCTGCTTCTGAATCATGACACAAAATAAGTCATACCTTAAAATTGCTATTAAGAAACTAAAGAAAGTTTGATCATAAAGAGAAACCTGGAAATTGGAACAGTACTAATATGCCTCAAATCATTACATAACATCATCTATACCAGTGGTTCTCAATCTTCATAATGCCCTTTAATACAGTTCCTAATGTTGTGGTAACCCCACAACCATAACATTATTTTCATTGCTACTTCATAACTATAATTTACCTACTGTTATGAATCAGGTGACCCCTGTGAAAGGGTCATTTGACACCCCCAAAGGGGTCAGAACTCACAGGTTGAGAACTACTGATCTATACTTTATGAATCAGTAAAGCATCTTCCAGTGATCTGAACACTCTAAAATGGACATCATAAACATGAAACTTTTAAAATCTGTTTTCATGTAATTGATTTTTTTTCCCTTTTTATAATTTTAAAATTATAACATGAAATGGAAAATTATACAACTGAAAGAGATAGTTCTTTTACTCCCAACTTGAGAAAGATACTTTTTTCCTCTGCTTAAACAGGACCTCGATTTCCAAGTAAGTAAAATGAAAAGGATAATTAACTAAACATATTTAACACATTTATAATATTCCATATTATAATCCAAGTGTTCTCTGCAAGTAATTTAAGCAGTAATCTTTTAGTAAGAACTGAACAAACTTAAAGGTTATAATACTTTTATGCCAAATTCCAGAGATCCGATTTACTGAAATAGCAAAATGAAACCATCATCACAGCTAACTTTGTCAGGTAACTACAAACGACCCTTTCTGATAATTATTCTTAGTAACAGGTCAGGGCTTTTATGTGAATAGCAACATACCTACTTTGATGGTTTTTTTAAACCTTAATTTCCCTGATTCTCTTATCCAATAATGAGTATGGATATTTTATTCAGTTGTGAATAAGTAGACATAAATGTGGCAAGGGTGCATCTTTTCACCTTCTATTGCCATTTGAGTGCTGAAACATAATTGTGAAAGCAGACTAAATAAAAAATGACCTGCACTGAAGGCATCAGTCATTAAACAAAGCTCCAGGAATTGGTCGAAAGCCAGGTGAAATGTTTCAACAAGCTTATGAAGCACTGGAAACACTCACTTATCTACATCAAAAAAATTGGAAGACAGCTACTTGGCCAATTGATGGGAATAGATCCATATTTGTAGCTATTCCAAAGAAAAAGGGGCCCTAAAAATGCTCAGATAATAGAACAATACCACTGATAACACGTGAGTAAAACTTTATTGAAGATCATCTAACAACAGTTGCAGCAATTCATTGACAGGGACCTGCCAGAATTTTAGGCTTGATTTAGAAGAGGGCGTCAAACAGGGATACCATTGCTGATGTCATGAGGATTTTGGTTCAAAGCAAAAAATACCAAAAAGATGTTCTATTGACTATGCAAAGGTATTCAACTATGTGGACCACAACAAACTATGAATAACTTTGAGAAGAATGTGCCCATGGGGAACCTGTACATGGAGCAAGAGGCAGTGGTATAAACAGAACAAGGGACAATTGCATGGGTTAAAAATCAGTAAGGAAAATAAATGAAATAAAATCAGTACAAATGTGTGTCAGGGTTGTATCCTCTCTCTATATATATATTTAATTTGTATGCTTAACAAATTATCAGAGAAGCGGAATTATATGAAGACTGTGGGATTAATATAGGAGGAAATCTAACTAGCAATAAGCAAAATGCAAATATCACAATTTTCTTGCTGAAAATGAGGAGGAATTGAAGTGTTTGCTAACGAAGACCAAGAATTGCAACCTTCAAGATGGATTATAACTCAATGTAAGGACAACTAAAATCCTCAAAACTTGGTAAATAAGTAACATCTGACAAACAGAAGAAAAGACTAAAGTTGTCAAGGATTTTGTCTTGCTTGCATTCATAATCAGTTCTCATGGAATTAGCAATCAAGAGATTAAAAATGCATAGAAGAAGCAGACATTTCTCTGCCACAGAAAGAAATTTTCAGAATGATGCTTGGAGTCATACAGGATATGAGGAAAACAATAGAGAAAACGGATCAAATGATACAGGAGATAAAGTCCATACACCAATCGGAAATACAAGAGCTTAAGGATAAGATAAAAATTGGTAGCAGACCCACGGACTTCGCCAATCGATTGTAGGAGGCAGAGAACCGCACCAGTGACCTACAGGACAGCCAAGCAGACTTTAACAAACATGAACAAATATCTAATAAGATCATTAGAGAACCTGAAGAATGCCTAAGAGCTATGTCTGATGCTATGAAGAGGAATAGCATCAGAATAATTGGATTGCCAGAGGAAGACACAACAAAGAAATCATCATCAACTATAGTGAGAGAATTCTTGAAGGAAATCTTCCCCAGCTTATTGAATAAAAACCCAGAAACCATTCAGGAGGCTGAAAGAACACCAGCTGGACTGTTTCCCAAAAAGAAGTCACCAAGTCACATAATAGTTAAACAATCCAATTTTGAGGAAAAGGAGAAAATCATGAGTGAAGCTAGCGAAAAACAAGAAATCACATATAAAAGTTCCCAAATAAGAATATGTTTAGACCTATCAGTGGACACTATGAAGAAGTGTCCAAAAACTGTTTCAAAATTGAAGGAAAATAACACAAACCCAGGAATACTCTAAACGGCCAAATTATCTATCAAGATAGACGGAGACGTAAGACACTTCCTAGACAAGGAAAAATTCAAAGAATACATTAGAAGAAACCCAACCCTGCAAAAGGTCCTTACCAACCCAGGATGGGCAGAAGAACAGCACTCACCAAGCATAAATAAGAGACCACCACATAGAACAACCCTACCCAGAGAGCAACAAAGACAAAATAGCCCCCAATTTAGCATTGGTTTAAGGGTGGAAAGAAGCAAGAATGAAACACACACACACATCTCAATAAGAAAGGGATTTAAGAAAACACCCAATACAAAAGGTATAAAATGACATCACAGAGTCCACAGATGGAGATAATAAGCCTGAATATCAATGGGCTGAACTCAGGCATTAAAAGACTGAGGCTTGCAGACTAGTTCAGAAAACACAATCCGTCAACCTGCTGCCTATAGGAGAAACATCTCAAGCCTACAGACAAATAGGAAGAGAATCAAAGGCTGGAGAAAGGTATACCAAGCAAACAGCAATTCAAAATAAGCAGAGGTTACAATCCTAATCTAGGATAAAACTGACCTCATAGTGCAAACTAATAAAAGAGATCAGGAGGGAGACTATATAATGTTCAAGGGAATAGTAGACAAAGAATCACTAAACATTTAAACATCTATTCCCCGAATGAGAGACCTGCTGAATACGTCAACCAAACACTCTAAAAGATGAAAATAGAGATCACAGCCTCAACAATTAAAGAGTGTGACTTCAATACACTGATCTAAACACTACAATTAGACAATTTAACCTGATAGATATTTACAAAGCTTTTGATTCTAATACAAAAATAAATTCACATTCTTTTCAAGCTCACATGGCACATATTCAAAGACAGACCACATGCTGGGACATAGGAGAATCAGCATAAATTTAAGCACATTGATATCATACAGACCTCCATCTCTGACTACTGTGACATAAGGCTGGAAATCAACAAGAGGAAGATGAAGAAAACAAGAGCAAACAATTGGAGGAAGAATAACTCTTTATTGCAAAAGAATTGTGTACTGGCCCAGATCAGAGATGAAACTAGGAAATTTCTAGAATCCAACAAGAATGAGAACATGACATACGAAAACTTATCGGACACAGCAAAGACAGTTATCAGAGGAAGTTTCATAGCAATACATGCACACATGAAAAAGGAAGAGAGACTTATGATTGATATGCTGGCACAAAATTTACAGCAACTAGAACAGAGTCAACAAGACAATCCTACTAATAGTAAAAGAAAAGAAATAATAAAATAGAGCTGAGATTCAGGAGACGGAAAATAAGAAAAATGTGGGAAAATTAATGCTGCTAAAAATTGGTTCTTAGAAAGGATAAACAGAATCAACAGACTGCTGGCAAACCTAACCACAGAAAGGAGGGAACAAAGTTCAATAGCAAGGACAAGGGATGAAAGAGGAGACATCACAACAGATCCTACTGAAATCAAAAGGATAATTACTATAAAGGACTGTACTCCACTGAATTCAAAAACTTGTAAGGCATGGACAAATTCTTAGAAACACAATCACACCCCAGTTTATCCCCTAGGGACATCAAGAATCTCAACAGACCCATAGCAATAGAAGAAATAGAAAAGGTTATTAAGGGATTACCAATAAAAAAATTCCCTGGACCAGATGGCTTCACAGAAGAATTCTACCATGCACTCAGGGTAAAACTGACATCAATCATACACAAACTTTTCCAGAATACAGAAAAAGACAGCAAACACCTGAACTCCTTCTATGAAGCTCGTATAACTCTGATACCAAAACCAGGCAGGGATCCCAAAAGAATCGAGAACTACAGACCAATGTCTTTAATGAATATCGAGGAAAAAATCTTTAACAAAATACTGGCTAATCGAATACAAAAGTATATAAAACAAATAATTCACCATGACCAAGTCAGATTCATACCAAGGATGCAGTGATAGGTCAGCATACGAAAGATCATTAGTTATCATTCACCACATTGACATGAAAAATTATGAATCACATGATAATATCGTTAGATGGGGAAAAAGCATTCAACAACATCCAACACCAATTCCTGTTTAAGACACTCAAGAAGATAGGAATGAAAGGAAAATTCCTCAAGACAATATAAGCTATATATGAAAAACCAACAGTCAACTTGGTAGTCAATGAAGAAAAGACGAACACAATCCCACTGAAAAGTGGGACCAGACAAGGATGCCCCTTGTCCCCTCTTTCATTTAACATCATACTGTAGGTTTTAGCTAACAACTAATGGGGAAAAAAAGACATCAAAGGTATTCACCTGGGGAAGGAAGAAGTGAAACTATCGTTATTTGCAGATTATATGTTTTTATATATGAAATATCCCAAAAGCTATACAAGGGGAGGTCTGGAAGCATTAGAGGAGTATGACAGTGTGGCAGGATACAAGATCAACAAACAGAAGTCTATCAGACTACTATAAACATTGGATAAGACCACAGAAAATGAGATTTAAAAAATGTGGTACCCTTCACAATAGCCAAGCACAAATTGAAATATCTAGGGCTATACCTGACTAAAAGAACAAAAGCTTTATATGAGGTGAACTCCAGAACACTATTACAAGAAACCAAGAGTGACATCAACAAATGGAAAAATAGCCCATGATCGTGGATTGGAAGATTCAATATAGTTAAGATTGAGTTCTGTCCAAGGCACTATATAAGTTTAATGCAATCCGATACAATTACCCTCATCATTCTTCAAAGAAATGGGAAAATTGAATACCAACTTCACATGGATGGGGTAAGAAGCCCAGAATTAGCAGAGAACTCCTCAAGAAGAAGGACACAGTAGGAGGGCTAGCTTTACCAGACTTCAGCACATATTATACAGCCACAGTAGTCAAAACCACATGGTACTGGTACGATGACAGATACTCAGACCAATGGAAAAGAAATGAAAACCCAGAAATAAAATCATTAGCATACAGATAACTGATCTTTGATAAGGACCCAAAAAATATCAAATGGAAAGCAGATGACCTCTTCAACAAGTGGTCCTGGAAAAAAATGGATATCTACCTATACAAAAATGAAGCAAGACCCTTATCTCACTCCAAGCACAAGAATAAACTCAAGGTAGATCACAGACCTCAAGGTAAAACCCCAAACTATTAGTGCCATTAATGAGGGAATTGGGGTCAACTAGAGAACTTTGGTGCAGGGAATACATAGGCTATCAGAAATAGGGAGGGATACAAATACAGATGAGTCACAAAGTGACAAGTGGAATATACTGAAAATAAAACACCTGTGTACATGGAAAAACTCACCAAGAGAGTGCACAGACTGGGAAAACATCTTTAGCAATGACACATCAGACAAAGGCCTCATTACTAAGATTTAAAATACTCTGCTAGCTTCCAAAAAGAAAAAGAAAAAAAACAACTAATTGCCCACTGAGGAGGTTGGCAAAGGACCTGAACAGAAATTTCACAAGAGCAGAAATCCAAGTGGCCAATAAACATATGAGAAAATGTTCCTGATCTTTAGCCATAAGAGGAACAAAAATTAAAACAACAATGAGATACCACCTAATGTCCTCAAAGATAACCCAATTCAAAAAAATCAAAAAGCAACAAGTGTTGGCGAGGCCATGGTGAGATAGGAACTCTCATCCACAGCTGGTGGACCTGTAGATATTTTAGCCACTGTGGAAATCTATTTGGCAATATCTAAAACAGATGGAAATTGAGCTACCATACGATCCAGCAATCCCCATACTGGGCATATACCCAGAAGAGGCAAGAAACCAACCACGGCCAGACATCTGTGCTCCAATGTACATCATTATTTAGTTCACAATAGCAAGGATTTTAAAACAACCCAAATTTTTATCAACAGAAGAATAGATTAAAAAACTGTGGTACATACATACAATGGAGTGCTATGCTTTGCTGAAAAACAGTGATGAATATGTGAAGCACATTGCTGCATGGGAAGAACTGGAGGAAATTATGCTAAGTGAAGTAAGCCATGTACAAACGGACAAGTACAACATGAGTCTGCTGAGGTAAGCTTTAAAAAGAAGGAAAATGCAAAAAAGGCATAGGGAAAAAGCTACTGTATACAAATATTCCTAGGGTGAGGTCCAGGTAGTATTGCAAGTGTCAGACCAAATCCAGGGGTACATATGGTAGCCAACTAAAATGGAGGGAAGAAAAATAGGTAGAAAAAAAAGAAATGAGTCGCAGGGGAACAGGGCACTAACCTATCCAAGGGGAGCATATTATTTATATCTTCACAGGGAAAGAGGGACCATACTTCAACCTGGTAGTCCAAGATGTGAATATAACATTCCTGCATGAAGCAGGGAACCAGTAGAGAGGGCTGAGGGGTGAGCCCCAATCCCAACTACGTGGACTGCCTCCTCTCCCCCCAGAAGAATTTACTTCAGAGGACAGCACTGAAGCTGTAGCTCAGGGAGAGACAAGTCTGATCAGAGCATATAGGAGCATATGAAGGGGGAGGAAGGGAGAGTGGAGGACATCCTGGCCCATCAAGCCTTGAGGACGATATCCCTGCTCAGAGCAGCCAATACACAGAGAGGAACATATGGCCGGCCGCACTATGAGACACAACATCCCTCACTGACCCATAGCCCTACAGGGAACAACACCGGAGACACAGTGTGGGAATTGGGCCTGATCTGACCCCACCACACTGAGGTAAAACACTAATGGGTGTGCAACAGAACAGCAAGAGGAGCAGAGCAAGGAAGTCTACAGGAAGTACCAAAAATAAACTTTGGGGCCAAGGTATAGCACCTCATCAGACTTGACCTAAAAACACTCCTAAAGGTCAACAAACAGAGCCTGAACTATTTACAGGCTTTTTAAAAATCATTGTTTTTATTGCTGTTGTTTTGTTTTCTTTTGTTGCTTTGTTTAGCTGTGTTGTTTTGTGCATATTTTTATCTCTGCAGGTCTATCTAGATAAGATAGGATGGATAAACAATCTGGAGGAGAAAACAAGGGGACCGATGGTTCCAGGGGGACAAGAGAGAGAGGGAGGTGGGGGAAAGAAAGGAAGTGGTGTTAACAAACCCAGAGACAAGGGAACAAGTGATCCAAGATCGGTGGCGAGGAGGGTGTAAGAGGCCTGGTAGGGCTTGATCAAGGGCAATGTAACCGAGAGGAATTACTGAAACTCTAGGGAAGGCTGAGCATGATAGTTGGACAAGAGGAAAGTAAAAGGAAATAATAACCTGGCATTCTGTGATGCTCACCTTCCTGGCAGGATTGTTGAAGACAAAGCGGGTGCATAAGCAAATGTGGTGAAGAAAGCTGATGGTACCTGGCTATGAAAATATAGAGCATCTGGGGTCTTAAATGCTTGAAGATAAACAAGCAGCCATCTAGCTGAGAAGCAACAAAATCCACATGGAAGAAGCACTCCAGCCTGTGTGATCATGAGGTATCAATGCGATCAGGTATCAGGTATCAAAGACACAGAACAAAAAATCTTATCAATGTGAATGAGGGGGAATGCGGAGTGGAGACCCAAAACCCATCTGTAGACAATTGGACATCCCCTTACTGAAGGGTCACAAGGAAGAGATGAGTCACTCAGGGTGCAGCATAGCACCAATGAAACATACAACTTTCCTCTAGTTCTTTAATGCTTCCCTCTGCCCCCCATCACGATCCCAATTCTACTTTACGAATCCAGTGAGACCAAAGCATGCACACATATACAGATAAGAGCTGGAAACACTGGGAATGCAGGACAGATAAACCCCTCAGGTCTAATAATAAGAGTAGCAATACCAGGAGGCTAAGGGTAAGGTGGCAAGAAAGAGAGGGAACTGATCACAATGATCTACATATAGCCCACTCCCAGGACGGTGAACAAAAGAAAAGTGGGTGAAGGGAGACATCGGTCAGTGTAAGACATGAAAAAAATAATAATTTATAAATTATCAAGAGTTCACGAGGGAGTGAGGGTGGAGAAGGGAGGGAAAATTGAGGAGTCAATACCAAGGGATTGAGTAAAGAGAAAATGTTTTGAACATGATGATGGCAACAAATGTACAAATGTGCTAGACACAATGGATGTATGTATGGATTGTGATAAGAGACTTATGAGCCACCAATAAAATGATTTTTAAAAATGTGATGCTCACAAAAAAACTCATTTTCAGATCATGTAACAAATAAGCAGTTTTATACTTAGGATTTGTCTTATATCCACTGAGCTGCATACAAAAGTCAAAAGGGCCATAGTGTGAATGGGGACAAAATCTAGTTCCAGTGATGTAGTAGATTATGCACTGGGCTGGTAACCACAAAGTCAGCAGCTCAAAAACACCAGCTGCTCCAAGGGAGAAAGATGAGGTGTTCTACTCCTATAAGAATTTAGTCTCAGAAACTGAGGGCTGCAGTTCTACCCTATCCTATAGGGTCACTCTGAATCAGAATTGATTTGATAGCTTCAATGTGGAAAGGTAGGTGCTGAGATTGAAAAGTCTGTCCAAAATAATGAAGGACCTTCTATGTCATACTGAGTAACATGAACTACAATGAAATTGGTTAGGTATCACCAAAGCCTTTTAGAGTTCATAGAAAGGCATGACTAAAGTAGAAGGGAATCTCAATTGAGAGCTCTCAAAACTATATATGCTTCTATGTACACTTATTTTAAGACTTGCTTCTTAGCCGGACCACTTTTATTATTGTCACTAGTAAAGTTACTAATATCACTACTTCTACTATCAACACATTTTAATAAAGCTTGGTTTCATACATTTAAAAAACATTCTTATAGCATGTAAATTTCTATTTCAATTACATTCCGGAGGAATCATGGTTGCTTGATCAACTAAATACTTGTCTAGTCACTAACTGAAGCATGTGAGTCCTCAGAGAATTAGGAACAGGATACGTACAGACAAAGAACAATGTTTGCACACATAACATTAAATTCATATACATAGAATAAATTACATGTACTTTTGAGTACAGTTCCTTTGAAATGCGGTAAATCAACCTATTTGAAAGAGAGAAATACTTTCCTCTCTTTCTCTGAGATTCTTTTAGGTATCAAGTACCAGTTGTATTTTTCACAATTGCATTTAAGCCTCTTCTTTAGTGATGTTAGACTCAATGTTTAAAAGAATGGCAAAAATAAGAGAAAAGCACATATGCTGCTTCATGAAATTCTAAGAAAGAAAAATAGCGAAGTACTACTAATTTAAACATGAATTAGGCATCTTAATATGCCAGGGACTTTGCACTATGCAAGAAAGACCAGATATCATCCCCAAAGAGTGTTCTCTGAAGGAATCATGCCGTGTAACATGGAGTTTGTACATTTCATGCTCATCAGTTCCTCTATTAGTCTGTATGATAAAAAGAACCTCAAAGTCACTTTTCTCTCACTCCCCAATAGGCTAATTGTTATAAAGTCTTATAATAATTTTCTTTGGTACAATAGTGTGAAAAACTCCCAATTCTAGTAACAGCAACTCTCATTAGAATGAGTAAACTATTTTTTATGAGTGCCATATATGAGAAATGAATTTTGAAGGTAAAATTTCATCAACTCCTTCATAGGCAATTACCTATGAGTGAATTGAAGTCATCTATAAGAAATTATCTGTGGGAATTTTACATTTTACTTGATCTTTCATCACATGAATAAAATGAATCACTCATTCATTCAACAGGTATTTAATAAGCGCTTATGATAATCCTGGTACTCTGTGGTTTATCAGAACACAACAGGAAGTGAAAACAGTTTCAGGCTCATGATACCTTTAAGTCTATTGGGACATACTTCTAGAAACAATGAATAAAAATAGATGATATAATTTATAGGCATTACATGAATACTTATCAACTGGCTAAAAATCATAAAATTTTAGAGCTAAGAGGGATCCTAAAAGATCTTTGTGTCTAATCTGACAAATGAAGAAAAGCTTGCAGAGATTAATCCACTAACTCAAGGTCATAAAATTTAGTTATTGGTTGAGACAGTATTAAAACCCAGACCTCTGGACTATCTAGTTGATAGTTGGCACCAAATTATGCCACTTCCCCTTGTTCATCCACCAAAGTCACTGTTCCAACTTCCCATCACTAGCTTCTCTGAATTAAGACCATAACACTGATTGTATACATAATCCTAAACTTGGTATGTGATAGGCTTTCTCACAAACACAAGTCTGGACCACGCTTCAACAAGTTCAAATAATTTTTTATTGGAAAACAGCAATGCTTACACAGAAAATATAAAATACACAATAGAAAGGTGAGCATTCCCTCTTGCCTCTCTATATTCAATACAGTTTCTTTTCATCATCACCTCAAGGTTGCAGTCATTTAATAAGGCCAGTGGCAAACGGGAAAAGAGCACTCCATACATGCCTTCATGTCTTCACCCCTGTATTCCAGAGGCTAGTGAGGAAACTGGGAACTCAGGAGAGCAGAACCCAACCCTTCTGAGTCTCAACATCAGACAGTTGGCGACCTCTTTAAATGTTCCAGTATTCATCTGTTACCCACCAGCCAACTAAGCAACTTTTTATCTTCATTCAGCTGCACATTCAGGAGAATGAAATACTGCACACATGGGTTCACCTCAGGACCCACTCAGAGCTCAAAGCTTCTTTTCATGTTGAGCAGGTACTTCAATTTCTGAGATGTTTGAAAATGCACTGAATTCCAGCTTCTGGATGTTAGGCTTTATTTTGCCATCAACTACAACAAAAAGAACAAAAAGTTACAAAAGAGGTGGTCTGACAATGCATATTCAGTACAAAAGTAAATGTGGCATTTTGAGCATATATCTCAAGAAACCGTAGATTATGAGACCATGATAGGCTTTTTAAAAATATTAGCTAAGTAAAGTCCATGATTTTTTTAACAAACAAGTTAACTACCACTCCGGGAAAGAAATGTTCGTGTGTGTGCATGCGTGCCACGTGCACGTCGCTATAACAGATCTCCCAGCATTGAGATCTGACTATGTACCTTGCAGATGGGGTTTGGTGGCCCCAATGTCCCTGATACCATTCTAAAAATTGAGTGTTCATAATTTTAGCTCTGATACTTTTTTCTTTGTTATATCTGAGTTTTGTAATTGTCATCTTTGTATCACACTGGCAGGTGTGCTTCTTCTGTGTGGACTTAGTTGATTCTTCGCTTAGATGGATGCTTATCTGAATATAAGCCTTTAAGACTATTTCGATTGATAGCCAGGCACCATTTACTTTCTTCACCACACTTGCTGTAGCACCCTTATCTTCAGTGATAATTTCATAAAGGTGAGTATCAATCAGGGCTATGATATAAAAACTAATTGTTCTTAAGTTGGAGCCAGGATTTAGTGAGAGCCCAGAATTCATTCTGGAATCTATACTATTTTTAAAAATTATTAATTTGCTGTAAGTTGGGCCTTAATACATATATCATAATTCCATAATTTAATCAGATCAAACATAACTGAACAATCACTTCCATTATAAGTTTCAAAACACATTTTTCCTCCTGGGCATCTTGATATAATTTACTTTTTATCTCCCTGCCCCTCTAGATCACCAGTACCCCCAACCACTTGTCATGCTTTCTTTCCCTAAAGGTTCAACATTCCAGGTTTCATTTACCAAAAAATAGAGAAATAATAACACAGCTTTAAGAGGGTAAAATGTGGTTAAGGATATAAAAAAAGTATAACTAAAAATGGAATGAAAAGCTGAGTGTAATAAGAAAAAGTTGCTGTACCTAGGAAATACAATTTTTTTCTTTCTCATGCCAAAATAACTAAAATAGAAACAGAAAGCAGATTCACTTCAAGGGTGCATATATTGTGTACATCATCTCTGCATTAAAACGTAATCTCCTCTAGGTTCAAGTAGGATCCTGCCAAGAGTCAAGAATCTTCCTTTAGCATGCTATCCCTTCATTGGTCTGTCCAACAGGTGACATATCTTCTACATACAGTAGAGCCCCGGACCTTGATGCTAATCCATTCCAGAAGGAGCATCGAGATGTGATACAGTCAAGTTCTGAATCAATTTTTCCCATAAGAAATAACTGAAAACAGATTATGGTAATCAGTTCTTGACCAACTTTTTACCCTAACCATGCCTTTTTATACAAAACATTAACTGAAATTTCAAAGTAAATAAATTCAGAGTTAAATAATATAATTTAAATGAGAAACACAACACTTAAAAAGTTTTTAACAACTACAGTATAGCCCATACCTTGAGATTGGTGAGGATCTGGATCTGTGGACACAGATGTAGAGAGGAGGTTTGGAGAGCGAGTCATTGTTTGGAAGGGGAATCCCCTTCCATAAAATTAACTGGTAGCTGCTTTTCAGGAGTTTTTTTTCCCCTTCTTTGCATTTTTCACTAGGACCTGGCTGGCTTTCTCTAAAAAAAAAAATTCTGTCTAATGTGGTCTGCTGTTGGCATTTCCTTAACAGTTATATATAAGGGTTTACTAAATTATCATCATCAATATCAATAACATGTTAACCAGTTCCTTATCATGATGATTCATTTCAAAAAACTCATTCTTAGGACCCATGTTTTTCATCTAAAAACAGTAAAAAACCAAACAAACACAAAAACGAAGAAAATTATAGCAAAATGCATGGGACACAGCTGCGAAAGGTTTAAACAATGAGTACTAACACCGCCAACTAACACTGAGTGACCAAAACATGAACTGCTTTTGTTTACAAAAATCATGTGCCTTGGGTCGAATTCCAATGTTTTGCTTGAGCTCTAATGGGAAATTTTGTCCTCATTTCACGTCAAAATCAGATTATGTTGAGTGCTGATGTGGCAGAGTACAGGGGTTCTACAATATAATGCAATGGCTAAGAAGAGACATAGGCTTTGGATTAAGACGGACCTGAATTGTAGTCCTTCATCTACCATTTACTAAATAGTGACCTTTGGAAAGATGCCTAATTTTATTATAATTCAGATACTCATCCATAAAATGGAAATAATAGTAATAACTTCATAGAGTTGTTATATTATGTAAAACAATATCCATAAAGGGTTTAATATAGTATCCAACACACTGCACATGCTTAAGAAATTTCACTATAAGTGAATAATTGTAAAAGTAATAATAATGCTTTTCTGCTAAATTTTATCTCCGAGAATCTATTTTCTGGGTGACTAGGTACTATAATACGATCCCAGAAGTGATAAGGAACTTCAGAATCCAATGATCTTCTTCCTCTATGTTTTATTAGAAATTGTAACAGCCATTTATTAAATAATCACTGCAAAATGATCCATTTCAAGGCTATTTTAACTATAAATAACAAATCACCGACTTTTAAAAAACATTTTGTTATGAAAGGATCCTCATGGTACTGTGTTAGACATTGAATTGCTAACCTCAGGTGAGCAGTTCAAGTCCTCCAGCTACTCCCCAGGAAAAACTGAAGCTGTCTGTTCCTGTAAAGATTTACAATCTCAAAAGTCCCATATAGTGGCGCTGTGAGTCAGAATTGATTTGATGGCAGTGAGTTTAGGGTTTTTGTTTGTTTGGTTGGTTGGTTAATTATGTTATGATACATGAATAATTTAGCCTCCATTTCTTTAATATAGAAACTGATTTAGAAGTTAATTTAATCCCGGCGGGGGTGGGGGAGTGTTAAAATATACTGGGGAGAAGATCCAAACATTCAAAATAGTTGCTATTTACTATAGAGTAAAATGGATTTCAGGTTGGATGGTGAAATGGTTAAGTACCCCACATCTAGCCAAAAGGTTGGTAATCCAAACCCACTAACCCACTCAGGGGTACTTTGAAAAATAGGGTGACAGGCATGATGATCTGCTTCCAAAAGTTATTCTCGACGACCCTATGGAAATAGTTCTACTCTGCACGAAAGGGTCACCATGACTAGGAATCGACTTAACTTCAACAGACAATGACAACATGATGATTTGATACAGCTGTTTTCTCCCAGATGAGTGGTGGCATGGTACTTCAAATATTTAGCTGCTTACAAAAGGTTGAATTCACCAGTGGCTCAAAGGAAGAAAAAGTATCAAATCTTTGTTCTTTGCAATTTGTTAAAAGTCTAAGTAACTGATATACACATTAAACAAACTTTAATATAAATCATAAACTAAGCAAGCATCTCATTGTTGATAAGTTATTTGAAAGAACAAAACTTTACTACAGCAGTTCTCAACCTGTGGGTCGTGACCTTATTGGGGGTCGAATGACCCTTTCACAGGGGTCGCCCAATTCATAACAGTAGCAAAATGATGGTTATGAAGCAGTAACAAAAATAATCTTGATTGGACGAGCGGGGTTGTGGGGGTCACCACAGCATGAGGAACTGCATGAAAGGGTTGCTGCATTAGGAAGGTTGAGAACCACTGATTTAGAGGCAAACAAACCTGAATTCAAAACCCAGCTAAGTACTATGTGCATATCCTTGAGAAAAAGATTTAGTCTCTCTCTCTCTCTAATGAGCCCCAGGGAGAAAATGACGCTTGTAATACAGAGTTGTCTCAGAAACTCAAAGGAGCAGTTCTACCCAGTGTATAAGATCAGAATCCATTTGATGGCAGTAAGTTTTGTTTAAAGGAGCCCTGAGGCATAGTGGTTACGTGTTGGGCTGCTAATTACAAGCTCAGCAGTTTGAACCCAACTGCTGCTCCTCAGGAGAAAGACGTGGCTTCCTACTCCTGGAAAGAGTTACAGTCTCTGAAACTCACAGGGGTAGTTTTGCCCTAACCTTTATCACTGTGAGTCAGCATCAACTTAAAAACAGTGAATTTGGTATGGTTTGATATTATTACAATTATACTATTTCTTAGAATAGCAAAAGGAGTCATGGTGATGCTGTCTGGTAAGTGCTGAACTGCTAACCAGATCAGTAGTTCAAACCCACTAGCTGGCCCAAAAGAGAAAAATGAAGCTGTCTGTTTCCATAAAGATTTATAGGCTCATAAATCCCATATATGGTCATTATATGTCTGAATTGACTGGATGTCAGTGGGTTTTGTTTTGGTAGACTAATTATTATAAGAAAAATTGGACAAGAAAATTCAATTCTAAATAAACTAATAACTACCTCCTACCCACTGTCCTCAGTCCCCTGCTATTTAGGCACACACCATCCTTTTGTGCTTATCGAGAATTTGTAATTATTTTAGTGTGGTTGAGGACTAAGATGCCTCCTCTTGCTTATCCTCTCTCTGGTCTTCCTCACCAAAAAGGCCGTCCAGGGCCCATATTTTCAGCTATAGAAAAGCAGGAGGCTAAGAAGAGGCATGAGTAGAGAGTACAATGCCCATCTGATCCACAAAACTATGGGGCAAAGTATCACCCTGATCCATTTCTTCTTCACAGTAGTATCGTTTTCCCCCATTTATTTTATTGAACGGTAAGTTCTGAAAACTCTAGATAGGTGAACAAAAGCCAAATATAAAAAATAATGACATTGAAATCCAATTTAAGCATCACCTTTTTGCCCTATCCGGTGTCTCCCTTTACCCCCTTTTCTGTTGTCCATCCCCCAGGGAGGAGGTAACGTGTAGATCCTTGTAATCGGTTAGGGCAAGATATGACAAAATAATAATTTATAAATTATCAAGGACTCATGAGGGAGGGGGGAGCAGGGAGGGAGGGGAAAAAGAGGACTTAATGCAAAGGGCTTAAGTGGGGAGCAAGTGCTTTGAAAATGATGAGGGCAAAGAATGTACAGATGTGCTTTATACAATAGAAGTATGTATGGATTGTGATAAGAGTTAAATCAGTCCCTAATAAAATGTTTTTTTTAAAAAGAAAGTCAAAGTAAACCACTTAAATATTAAATGGCTGAGTTACAAAAAAAATCAGTAAAAATTCTATGTGATTAAATAAAATTATTTCAATTAAAATAGTTAACCAGTTTTTTAAAAAAGAATCTCCTTTTTTAGAGTTCAATAAACCATTAGGTTATCAAGTCACCTATTATAGAATGACTAATGCAAAAGTTATAGAAATCATAGGAAATAAATAGGGCCAAAGTCCAGTCTTTGCAGGAAATACACTGGCACATGACAAAGAAACTCTAAGATTATTATGGGGCAATAGAACAGGAAAGCTAGATCTGATCCTCTGATAGTTTTGTTTGAGCACTGGTCAATTCAATCACAAGCAAAAAAAAAAAAAAAACCAACTACATTTTATAGCTTCTCTTTTATTATAGGACATAATCTTCTTAAATGACAAAAAAAGGAAAGCCTATAAATAGTTCCAGATGTGTTTTTTTGACCTTTAGAAGTGTTTTCCAGTCAAGTCTGATGGGGTGCCACACTCTGTCCCCAAAGTCTATTTTTGGTATTCCGGGGATTTCATCCCTTTGCTCCCCTTGCTGCTCTGTTGCATGCCTTTAGTGTTTTGCTCCAGTGTGATGGAGTGAGATCAGGCACAATTCCCACACTGTCTCCAGTGTTGTTCCCCGCAGCACCATGGCTCAGTGAGGAACATAGTGTCTTGTGGTGGGGCCGGCCCTATGGTCCTCTCTGTGCATTGTCTGTTCTGAAGCAGGAATATCCTCCTGGGGGATTGGTGAGCCAAGATGTGATCCCCTCAGTCTCAATCCCTCTTCCTTTCTCCTGTGTGCTCTAATCAGACATAATCCCTCGAAATGCTCCCCTCCCCAAACTGCAGCTTTAGTGCTGTCCTCTGAAGTGCATACCTCTGGACAGTACCAGGTTGGGGTGGGGGGCAGGGTGGCCAGGGAGAAGAGGAGGTGGGAAAATGGAAGGCAGAGGCAGCAGTCAACCAACATAGGGACAAGGGAACAACAAATGAACTAAAATCAATGGAGATAAGGGTGTAGGATGCCTAGTGGGGCTTAATCAAGGACAATGTAACAGCAGGGAATTAATAAACTTGAATGAATGCTGAACATGATAGTGGGACCAGAGGAAAGTAAAAGGAAATAGAGGAAATAACTAGGAGGCAAAGGACATTTATAGGGGTCTAAATATAGGCAAGTACATATGTAAATATATTTATATATAACAATAGGGAAATAGATCTATGTACTTATATCTATATGTTAAGAATTGAGGTAGCAGATGGACATTGGGCCTTGACTCAAGTACTCCCTCAACACAATAACACTTTGTTCTAATAATCTGGCATTCTGTGATGATGCTCACCTTCCCAACACAATTGCTGAAGACAAAATAAGTGCATAAGCAAATATGGTGAAGAAAGCTGATAGTGCCCAGCTATCAAAAGATAGAGTGTCTGAGGTCTTAAAGGCTTGAAGATAAATAAGTGGCCATCTGCCTGGGAAGCAACAAAGCCCACATGGAAGAAGAACTCCAGTCTGTATGATCATGATGTGTTGATGGCATCAAAGATCCAGAAAAAAAAATCATATCGATGTGAATGAGGGTGAGTGTGGACTGGAGACCCAAAGTCCATCTGTAGACAATTAGACATTCCCTTACAAAGGGCCACAGTAAGAAACAAGCCAATAAGGGTGCAGTATAGCACCAATAAAACATACAACTTTCCTGTGGTTCTTTAATGCTCCCCCACACACATACTATCATGACCTCAATTCTACCTTAAAAATGTGACTAGACCAGAACATGTACACAGGTACAGATATGAGCCCACAACACAGGGAATTCAGGACAGATAAACCCTGAAGAACAACAATGAGAATAGATAGCAGGAGGATAAGGGAAGGGACCAGGAGGGCAAAGGGGGAATTGATCACACGAATCCACATATAACCCAACCACAGAAAGGTGGGTGAAGGGCGACAGAGGACAATGTAAGATATAAAAATAATAATCTATAATTTCTCAAGGGTTCATGAAGGAGGGCGAGTGGAGGAGGGAGTGGGAAAAATTAGGAGCTGATATCAGGGCTCAAGTAGAAAGAAAATGCTTTAATAATGATGATGGCAATATATGTACAAATGTGCTTGTGGATGAATGTATGGGCTGTGAAAAGAGATGTAAGAGCCCCCAATAAAAGTATTTAATAAATAAATAATTTTTTCTATTATAAAAGTCATACTTGTTTATTAAAAACAATTTGGAAAGTAGAGAATAAAAAAATTACCCAGAGTCCTATTGATATACTTACAACCATTATTAATTTCAGTGTATTTCTTTTCCAATCTAAAAAAATTAAGCAAATAATTATAGTTGTACATCATTAAAATCTTTCTACAAGGGGGCTTCAAAATTTCATTATCTTTTAATTCCATTGTTCCATAAACTTTTTGAAGTTCCCTTATTATTAGGAAAAATGATATGTTTCTGCATCTAACACTGTAAAAGAATATCCCATATTAACTCAAGCTTATTAAAAAGATTTTTAAATTAACAAATATATAAGATATCAGCAAGTTCTAAAAAATTTTCTTAACCATTATGCTATTCTTACTCTCTAATATAAATGATGATGTTGAAAACCCAAAGCAAAGGAGAGAAGACAAAAAAAGCATGGCAGTTAAATATATAGATATTGGTGCTTGGTTGTGGAGTTCAGATACTATCATCTCCTCTTAGCAACACAGGTTTAAGAGAAATTGTCTTAATCTTTCTGCCCCTCAGTTTCATCTATTATAAAATGGAAAGAGTAATAAAGAGGAGGGAGGATATTGTATCTATCTCATAACTATCTTATGAGAATTATGTAGTCTTAAGAACAATACTGGTCCCAAATAAGTATCCAGTTAAGTGTTAGCCATTATCAGTGCAATCCACATTTACTTGTTTTTGTTTGAGATGAACCTGTTTGTCCCTAAAGACTCAAAGTCCACTTCAATTATACTTTTCCTCCTGTTTTTTTTTTTTTAAATCACTCAAACCACTGATTTGGAGGGATTTTATTTTATTTTTGTTGTTTAAAGAAACATATATATTTCACAGTCCATCTCAAAAAATGAGATCAACAACTATATCCTATTAAACCCTCCATTTGTTTTTTCTTATTTTGATTTTTTAATTTAAGTAGATTTTTCAGAATTGGAATTACTGAGCCAATGGGTATTAAAAATGTTAAGAATCTTGATAGAATTGTCAAATTCCGGTCCAAAAGACTATACAACGAATTTATACACAAACCAGAAATATATGAGACTATCCTAACAAACAAGGTATTAACTTGATTCTTTTTTTTGTTTAACTCCATAGGGTAAGTCCTGTTTGGCTTGAACTAGATTTCTTTGATTAACCAACATTAGTCTACAAGTGAATACATGGCAGATAGGCAAGAAGAGTAGCTTTGACCGGATGAAAGGGACTACATTCTTATCCATGTATAAATTTCTAAAAACATAATTGTATACGCTGTCAGCATCTATGTTTACAATACAGCAATGAGGGCATAAATGCTTGTAAATGTATCTGCCACACCAAACACCTGGAGTGGAGTAATTATTTGTCCTACAGTCTTAGGTGTAGGAGGCATCAGGGTTAATTGGTATAATATAAGTCACAAAACTAATGTTCTCCATCCTACTTTGGTGAGTATAGAATGACGTCTTAAAAGCATGCAAGTGGCCACTCAAGATGCAGCTATTAAGTCTCTCTCTGTCTATAGCAAAATAAAGAATATAAAAGCAAAATTGAAGCAATTCAAAGGGATAACAGACCATGTGAACTTCAGCCTCTACCACCCTGAGTCCAGAAGAACTTGGTGTTGTCTGACTACCCCTGCTGTTGGCTCTAAAAGGGATCACAGTGGGGGGGGGGGGGAGGTCTTGTATAGAGTAGGAGGAAAATGTAGAACAAAACTCAAAGTAATCCAATAGACCAGGTTTGATGGTCTGATGGAGATTGGTCAACTATGAGGCTATGGCCTTTGGCTATGGTCACTCTTCAGGACTGTAACTGAACTCCCCACAGGGTTCAACTTTTAGTCAAACAATAGAAAGGCCTATAGGGTGAAGCACAAGGGAGGTGAACATTCTTTAGAACTATCAGTCATACATCATCAAAAGGGCAGCATTTACCTTAAGATAAACTTCAGAAGAAAGGAATGGATGGAAAGGAAGGACAAATGGTAAACACAAAAAGGACATGGAAAGATTGCTGCTATACTGTGGGTACTGAAATCAAGGTCAGAAAACAAATGGTGCAGGAATTGTTTAATTGAAAATCTATTTGCTCTATAAACCTTCACCCATATCATAATAAAAGTTTAAAAAAAGAAAGAAAATTTACAAAAATGTATTTATTATTATTAAGGCACAATGTTTTATCCTATTGCTGCTACATGTACAAGGGTAAAGGATCCCAGATGGTGCTACACTAACCCCAAAGTCAACAGTTCAAACTTGGAAACTACTCCAAAGAGAAAAAATGAGGCTCTCTTTCTCCCTTGTGCAGCCTCAGAATCCTTGCATAAGGTCACTATGAGTCAGAACTGACAGGATGTCAATGGGTTTACATTTTGACTAAGGTTATATATAGTTCACAGACACAGGTTCATTCAAAATAAACATGTTTCTGATATTAATGGATGGCTGCAGGCAAGTTCTCTCAATAATACATTTGTCTTAGTCTCATTAGGGTGCCATCAGTTTTAAAGGTGCAAACAAAACAAAGGCTTCCAAGGGAATCTGCTAATTAAATAAAGTCAAGGCAGAGAGATCAGTTCTAAAGGTTTTGGTGACTTTGTGTGTTTGGTTGGGGGGTGTGAGGGGGCGGGGTATTCACCACAGATTTTTCTCAAAGAACACAGGGGACTAATATAATGAGGTTTTAAGAAACTTAAACACTGCATTGATGATAAAAAGGTCAGGTTGTGTTGAGGAATCTTTTCCATGTTGGCACTATATCTGCTCGTTCTTTGCAGTAGTGAGAACTGTGCCACAGGAAGTTCACTGGGAACCTTTACCATGCTACAGCCCCGATCCTGCCGCTTCACCTCTTTCTGTCTCCAAACTCAACCTGCAAGGACACAGTTTGAGCTGCTTGTGGATGCCAAGACTTCCGCTTAGACATGCAGTAATGGATGAGTACAGAATGCTTCAGGGAAGAGTTAGAGCTGGAAACAATGCCTTAGAAGTGCATCAAGCTCTATGGAGGGTATGTCCAGAAACATCAGTTATACATTTTGATATTTTTGTTTAATAAAAGTCTCTATGATTTTGTAGCAACACTTTCAACTTACCCTCATATTTATTATTTTATAAATTGATAAACTGCTGGGTTTAAAGTCCAATGGTTTTCAAGATCATGACATATACTTTATCCACAAGATTTAATAAAAAGTATTCAAATAACTCTATAATGTATCAAAAAGATTATTTGGGGAAGATCTTTTTTAATCTTCCATGTATACACACACTCAAATAACTTCACCAGGTGGTGAATAGTCTAAGGCATATATACAGTAGAATAACTTTAAACAGTGACCTGTTTTCAAATATGTACCTATAGAGCACATAAATCACTGCTAATCCCAGTGCACTTGTAAATTTTCTAAAGACTATCAACTGTTTATAAAGAAAACTGTTACAGAGATTACTGGTAACTCAATATTCATTTGTTATCTCCTTTCATTTTATCAGAATCCTAGATAGTGATCGTGTGTTAACTAAAATACTACATTTAGCAGTCTCACTTGTAGTTAAATACCATATATATTCATGGATAAGCTGAGTTTTTCAGCACATTTTAATGCAGTTTTTATGGTAAAATTAGGTGCCTCGGCTGGTATTTAGGTTGGCTTACACTCGAGTATATACAGTATGTCCAGATATTCTGAATGATGAGATGTAAACTGCAGCTTTGAGTAAGAATTCTTAGAAGGCGTCTTAAAAGGGAAGGAACAAGCATCCTATGATTTAGTCTTCCTGCTTCCCTGGCTTCTAGCTTGAAAATGTGAAAGCAATAGATTGAATTCCAGCAGCCATCTTGGATCATAGAGTAAACTTATATTTTGAGTCGATGTGGTGAAATGAGTTCCTCTATGTGTTTTTTTACCATTGGTTCTTTGAGAAAAAAACCTTTAAAGATTTTTCTCCTAGTCCTAATAAGTTAACTTTGCCCTAGTTTTTACCCCAAAAGATTTGTTACTTTTGTACAGGTTGATAGATTTTTTCTGGAAAAGCTGTAAACCATGTGTGGTTTGATATTTTTGTCTGCCCTGTGGTTGGTATGCACCTTGCAGGGATAAGTTAATAAACAATGCAAATGAAGTATCTGCAAACTATTAAGCAAATAAAATGTCTATGGCCTATCAAGAAGGGGTTGTTCAGTTTGTGACCTTGGTCGGAGGATCATGCCTTGGAATTGATGAGGAGTTTGCGTGTGCAGCCAATGTGACAGAGGTTTTCCACACAGACAGAGTAGGAAGAGAAGCAGAAAGAAGAAAGAAGGGAGAAGCAGCAGAGGGAGAGAGGAGGTAAGCAACCACCAGAAAGAGCTGTAACACAGGACAAGAGCTGTTAACAAAGGTCAAGAGCACTGAAGATGGCAGGAGGCACAGAAGGGACCAAGCAGCAAAGCCAGTGGCCCAGCAGTGTTCCCGTGGTAACAGGCCTGGAAGGAGTTCAATGACAGGACTATTTCTAACAGGCCCATAATGGGTTCTGCAATAGAGGTGGAGGTGACAGATGGCAGGGACAAGAAGGAGCCTACCCCAAGGGGCCTAAAGGAGCCTGCCCTCCAGAGACCACGAGAAGATATGACCTACCCAGAGGAATTGAGAGCTCTGTCCAACAGTAAAGAAGGCAGAGTTTTACCTACAAGCTTCTTGATCCTAAAGCTGAGTAGGTACCCTGTTACTTGCTAAGCAAACCAGTTACCTGTAAGTCCAGTTCTTGAGTTCTGTGAGGCACTGTAGCAAAGTTCTGAGCTCAAAGGGGGGAAAGAAGAGTGCTGAGGACAGGAAAAGTAGCCAAGCGTCAGAGAAAATGTAGAAATCTGAGCTATATTTGGCTTCTGCCTCATAGAAATTGGCTTTGTGCTGATTTTTATATCTGAAGTTATTCATGAAGTGACTGTGGCATAAAAAAGAAAAAATGAGGCTATGTCTCTGATGAACTAGCTTTCGGCTGACTACCCCTAGACTTTTACTTGAGAGAGAAATACATTTCCCTTTTTAACCATTATCATTTTAAGGGTCTCTGCTATACATAAAACAAATTTCAAACTAATACCAAACCAAAAGCAAACTGAACTCAGTGCCATTGAGATAATTGTGATTAATAGCAAACTTATAGGACAGACTAGAAATGCTCCTGTAAGTCCCTGAGGTTATAAATCTCTAGGAGAGCAGAACACCTTATCTGTTCTCCCTCTGAGAGGCTGGTGGTTTCAAACCTCTGACCTTGCAGCTTATCAGACACACATGACCAAAATGCATTTAAATTTGATTTTGGATAACATGGTTTGTGTTTTTAGCAATTTATTTAGTGGGTAGAAATGTGGACTGCTTAGCCTCATAAAAAGTATTTTAATTCAGTAAGCACACATCCATTTGGCTGCCAGCAGAAAAAAGGTGGAGACAGCCCTTGTTTAAAACAAGAACACTCATTTTAATGTGCTTTTCATTAAGAAGAAAGAGAATAATTAAGGAAAGCGAGCCATCCATTGTTCTGCCTACTAAGAATTTTGAGTCTTCTTAGTTTGTAGGACTATGCTTAGAGACGGGAGAAGGTTTCTAAGAGGGTTTTGAGTTCTGCATGAAGGGTGTATGAAGGTTGGGGAAACAAAACTAAATGGAATATCTACACAAAAAGGATCCCTTTATTCAAAATATATTATTAATTAAACATACTTAGTAGGCCCCCCCTTTAAAGTACTGTTGTTCTAGAAACATAGAAATGCTGGTCAGAAAAGTGGAGACAGATGGTGGGGGGCTTCCAATAGAAGATAAGTGCGATGCTAAGAAAGCATGGCAGAGATATGTTCCATCTGCCTAGTAGGTCATGGCTTACTGTTTAATTAGCTGATTTTCTAAAGTGTATTTGAGTGTATGCTAATGAAACATTCCAGAGGGAAGTATTGTGCTATGGACTTCAAAGTAAAAGATGCATAAGAATCCATTAACTTATAAGCCCCAGCATTTATTAGATACTATTTTGTGCCATTTCATATTTCAAACACGTTATGTTTGAATATTTGCAACTGGCTCTTCCATCAGCAAATGAACATACCGAATGTTTTGCCCTATCTCCATTATTAAAGTTGATTCTGTTTTAAGGAGGCGGCTTTTTGCTCACTGTATTTTAGAATTAAGGCCAGAATACTACTTAGAGCAGTGGTCCTCAACCTTCCTAATGCCCTGACCCTTTAAGACCGTCCCGCATGTTGTGGTGACCGCCCACCAACCATAAAACTATATTCATTGCTACTTCATAACTGTAATTTTGCTACTGTTATGAATGGTGTGAACCCTGTGAAAGGATGATTTGACCCCAAAAGGGGTCACAACCCACAGGTTCAGAACCACTGCCTTAAAGGATAGTGAGATTTCATCTCGCATATTTTGGAAATGTTATCAGAAGACATCAGACGTTAGAAAAGGACATTATGCTTGGTAAGGAGAATGGTAAAAGCCAGGGAGGAAGATCCTCAATGAGACAGACTGACACCATGGCTGCAATAATGGGCTCAAGTAACAACTGTGAGTTTGAGTCAGAACTGGGCAGTGTTCTGTTCTGTTATTTATATGGTCACTATGAGTCTGAAACAACTTGGTGACACCGAACAACAATATTCTGAAGGCACTGTACCAGTCATCAGCAATACAAAGATAAAAAGTTCAAAGTCTTTGCATTCAACAGGAACTTCAAAGCACAAGGAGAGACACTGGAAGTGGTTAACTATACTAAGGTATAGTAAACTCTGTAACAAGGGTAAGGACAGAGTGTTGGGCATGCACGTAGGAAAAATGTTAAAAAGTAAAGGGAAATTCCTAGAGCAGTCTTATTTCCAATGAGTGTGGAAGAATACGTGAACAGAAGGGAACCAAGACCCTGGTGAAAGACGTCATAGATGCAAGACCTTGAAACTATAAGACTGTGTGTTCTGTTAGAGAGAGAGAGAGAGATAGGCAGAGAGAGAGAGAGAAGAGAGAAGACTGTGTGGTAAGTCAAAAAATTAAAAAAGCCTTTTACTGAAGTTGCAGCATAGAATTTATGTGTCCTGTGTCAGAAAATGAGGCTCAAGAGATCAGCAGAAAAGAACCACACCTGGATATACCATCTATGGCATGCTAAACATAGTCCTTAAAGCAAAAGCAACGGGGAACTACTGAAGTATTCTAAGTACAAAAGTGCCATTCACTGAATTCATCATTTGGAAAATGCACTCAACTGAACATACAATGACTATTGACTATTCAATAACAAAAGTTAAGGATATCAGGATATATGTAATAAAGGTCTACAATGATTCAGTGGCTCTGGTAATAGAGAAAAGAAACTGGGTTCAAAATATATTTAGTCATTTTATTCAGTTGGCAATCAACAAATATTTATAGAATAAAAGTGAATAAATAAGTAATATATAAATAAATAAATTGAATTCAACAAACCAAAGATGAAAAAAATATAATTATATTTGAGATATGATTTTCTGAAAAATGAAGGGTTTTATGGTTTAGAAGAAGACTAATATGGTTTCCAAGTTGCTAACTTGGGTTACTGTATGGCTTTGAAATAAATCTCCAAGAAGCAGTTATAGGGAATAAAATAATGAATTCAGCCTTAAAAATATGTGTTAGACAGGGTTCTCTAGAGAAACAAGACCAGGACACTTAGTATATCTATATACAGATATAGATATGTAGATCTAGATATATTATGGATAGATATATACAGCATGATGGAATATAACAGCTAATTAGTCCACACAGCAGTACAGAGGGCTCAGCTCAACTCACTTCCATAGAACAGTTAATATACTGGAAGCCCTGAAACTCACAAGGGCTACTGGGTCCAAGTTCAAGAAAGCAGACAGCTGAGTCTTTCTTAGAGCAATGCAGGAAGTATGGCCACAGGCAGCAAACAGCAGGGCAGGTCACCAACATTCAGCCAGATGACAGGATGTGACAGTCCCCATATCAAGCAATGTATACACCAGGATTGTGGCAAAGCAGGTCTCAAAGGAACTTCAAACTCTAGCAACATGGTCAACAGGTCGGGTGTGCCACAGGTAGCGTAGCTCACAAGTTGAGGCAGAGAACTAGCTAAGGCAGCCCCACCCTGGTCCGATCACCGAAGAACAAGAGAGAGATAGGTGGGGCTTGCCGATCCATTTATCTCTGTGCCCTCCAATCAAACTGCAACTTATTAATCCCACATGTTGGCCAGGTTGGCACAATAAACTTACCTATCACAACGTATGAGTTGATGTATCTCAGACACATCTAAGTCTCTTGCAGGTAGTAGCAAATAGGAATCTGGCACTGAGGAAAGAAGTTTGGCTTTGAGACAGAACTTGGAATCAAGAAAAGAGCGTTGTTGTTAGTATAAGACTCCAAAACAGAAGAAGAATCAAATGAATGGACTTGAGTAATTGACTAAAGAATATATATATGCACAAGGAAACCACCCCCCAAACCCACTATTACTGGGTCAATTCTGATTCATAGAGATCCTTTGAGACAGGGTATATCTGCCACTTTGGGTTTCTGAGAATTTAAATCTTTGTAGGAGTAAGCAGCCTCATCTTTCTCCCATGGAGCATCTAGTGGCCTCAAACTGGGTAACGATCCACTGAGTAAGTTGAGTATACCATCAGGGCTGCTTAAAGCACAGGGATAGAGTATCAATCAAACAAAATGACTGCCACAGAGCCAATTCAGACTCAGTGTGATGCTATATAGAGTTAGAGTCTCCAATTTTACATTAGCAGCCCAATGCCTATCACAATGTCACCGAGGTTCCTTTTAAGGATACAACAGTGACATTTTTTTGTCCAGGTTTATATATAATGGGCCAATAATCAAAAGGAAACAGAAGAGGAAGATCAGTTGAAAACTTATTCCATCAATGTATAAATAATTCTATATTTATGAGATATAAAAGAAGTATATGACTACAGGGATCATCTTTATCATCTTAGATTACTCTTTGAACAAACTAGAGCAGAAAAATTATAGTTAGAGGTAAAACAGCATAATAGAAAAACATGTTTCAAAGTCAGCTGAGAAGCCATGAAAAAATTATTTCAGTTTTCTGAGTTTTACTTTCTTTATCTGTAAAATATGGGTAATAATACCCACCTTAAATGCAATTATTAATATTATAAAAATTAAAGAAAATACATATAATGTGTACAATCAGTAGGTACTTAAAAAATGGAAAATATTTTCTTTAAAAAGCTACCCAGAACTGTGACAATGTGGTCTCTCCATAGAAATAGATCACATACATTTTGAAAAGTTCAGAGACAGAAGGAATGAAAGATGTAATTAATAGCCGTGATAATTACTGATTGAAATGAAGTCTCCCAGGCAGTTTCTAGCCTATAATTTGATAGTATAGTAATTGTCAAAGGGACACAATTCCTTGAAACAATTACTCAATCTCCAACATAAGACCACTTACGGCATGGACTGGAAGTTATTTGTCTTTTACCTCCTTGTATTAGTACAAAAGTAGAAAGCATTGAAGGACTGTGAAAATACTACAGACATTTACTAACATAAGGTTCTGCATGGGTATTATTTAATCATAACTGACAACATTTTTAAGTGATGCTGCCTCCATATTATATAGAAGAAAACCACGTCTCAAAGAGGTTGACTAAATTTTTCAAGATCTTATGACCAGGATCTGTAGGGAAGAACATCATCTGTTATTGGCACCAGCCCACAAGGTGGTTTTGTAAGAATTAGAAAAAGGCTCCACTTTAGGTGAATGCAACTCTTTGCCAGGTACACAGCCTCACAAGCCAAAAGAGGCTAATTTTAGCTTCTACTTACCCCTTGTCTGTGACCCTCCCCCGTTAAAGTGAACCATCTGCACAGCCATAACCAGAAGCCCTGGGTTAATAGTCGAGTAATAAGTTAGAAATGAGCTAAAAATGACTCATTCAACAATTTAGAGTTGTTTTGTCCAATATGGTAACCACAAAATAGGCATATGTCTGTTTACATTTAAAATTCAATTCCTCAATTACACTAACATTTCAAGAGCTAAATAGCTACTTGTAACTACTACCAGCTACCTCTGTAGTACAGTTGTAAAGCATTTCTGTCATTTCAGAAAGTTCTCTGTGCAGCATCTCTTTAGAGCAGATCTATCTATCTATATATCGATCTATCTATATCAATATAATGGTAATATTTTAAAATATTAGACTTGAATTCATCATGTATCCTAACCTAATCACCACATTCACATTTTACATTCCTAAGGGCACTACATAAAGGTTTTAGATAGGAAAAATATGGAATATAAAAAAAAGTTACTTTCAATTGAGTGCTCCAAAGCACCAGAAACTTGTAGGCAAGCTAAGGGAAGTTGAATGAAGAGGGAAAATAGTGATTTTTGAGAAAATACCAATATATACTCATATATAAATACATAGTAAATCCAAATGATTTAAGAAACAGACATATCAACTAAAATCAAATCAAGAACATAAATTTAAAGTTTAGCAATGATCTGAAGGTTTATCTTTGGCAAATCCAATGATATAGATGAGGCTAAATTTAATAAGACTTTAAGCAATCCGTTTCACAAATCAAGATTTATTTTCAAGTGTGGAATTCACCTTTCAGGAGCTAGTAAGTGGCAAGAGCAGTAGCTATTAGTTAGCATTGCATATATTTTCGTCAAAGAACTAAGAAACCCTTGTTTCTTAGAAATCTTGTACTGATGACCTAGCACTGTATTTTCTTTCAACTAAAAGATGAGATAGCACCAACTTTTTTCTGAAAATGTTTTAACAGGTTTCTCTCGAAGGAAATAATAACACGTGCACTGATGGAGTTCATTCACAAAGGAGTTCACACTCACTCCTACTCTCCTCTTCAATATCCATCTCCTCATTGAAATCTTTTGATGTTTTATTTTTAAATGCATATGCTTTTACATTTGTTAGGGGGAAAGTAGTGGACCAGTAAAAGATTAACATTTCTTATAGGTCCAGTTGTGAAAATTTTTTCTTTCTTTGTGTGGAGGTGTAATCCATACTGAAAGCTATAATCTTTGAAATTCATCAGTAATTGCTTTAAGTACTCTTCATTTTTACCAATCATGTCATCTCCATACTGCAAGATGTTAATGAGTCTTCATCTAATCCTGATGCTGCATTCTTCTTCTTATAGCCCAGTTTCTCTTATTATTTACCTAGCATGCCAATTGACTAGCCCTGCTGAAAGGATACAACCTGGACACACTTGCTGCCTTTAAACCATCGTATTAGCACCTTGTTCAATACTCTATGTATACAGCTTCCACATGAGCACAATTAAGTGTTCTGGAATTCCAATTTTTCAAAATTTTATCCATAATTTGCTGTGACCCACACAGTTAAATATCTTTGTATAGTCAGAGAAATATAGGTAAAAAACATTTTTCTGGTATTCTCCTGCTTTGCATTAAAATCCATCTGACATCAGCAATGATATCCCTCGTTCCATGTTCACTTCCATATCTGACTTAAATTTCTGGTAGTCCCCAGTTAATATGCTTCTCTAAAATTTTTAAAATTATCTTCAGCAAAATTTTGCATGCATGTGATATTAATAATATTATTCTATAATTTCCATATTTTGTTGATTGACTTTCCTTAGTATTGGCACAATATGGTGCTTGCTCCTGATAAAGTGGTGCAGGAATGCCTTCCCTTCTGTTGTTTTAAAGGACAAGGCCTGGAACCTGAGCAAAGATTTGAAGCCATATTACTGAAGAAACTTCTACCCTGGGATTCCCACTTCCAATCAGATGTCGAGAATAAGGGTTCCAGGCATGTACACCTTTAGGAGGCTTGGGGGAAATGGCAGTCCTAAGAGAAATCAGGTGTCCCTTCTTGCATTGCCCCTATCAGCCTCTCACCACTGGGATTCCTCTTGGGACCCAACACCACCATGGAGGCCTTGTTTTACCTATATGATCAGCAACACAACACCCACTGATCCATCCCTGAGGTGTTCTCCCAGGCCACAGCTGTAGGAGTTGTCAGACCTGGACCATCAAGACATACAAGAAGTTGAAATCAAGATCAATTTCTGTTGTCCCGATTCTGCGTCAGGGTCCGAGAAAGGATCACTTTCTCCATAACCCAAAATTTTGAAAGTTGGGGTGGGAAAAGGTAGAGGGGTGCTAAAGAACCTGCTGAGAAGCCTTCACTGAAGATCCAAGTGTGTAAACAGCTTTTGGTCACAGATCCATTTAGAGAAGCACATTGGCCGGACACCAGAGATTACACTCTGCTCACTGAAAAAAAGGGGCGCCTAACCCATGACACTACTGCCACCAGTGGTTACCCTGAACAAGCCTGGCTAGGCAGTGGTTTTGCCCTGGACAGGACACTCGGGGAAAAGTAGTATGGCTTGGTGGAGAAAAGTAGAATCACTGCTGCAAGAGCATCAAGTAAGCACCAGCACTTCTACATGGGTAAGAATTCCTGTACCTGACCTGCAGTTGACCAGTTTCATCTAGCACTAAAACTGCCACCCAGGGGGACAGTCGGTGAGGTATGACCAGTGAGGGAGGCCTTCAGAGTCAGCTTGCACTTAGCACAGGACTTGGCATTCACAACTGCAAAAATCCCCACAATTGTAGTTAGTGCAGCAGGGTATTCAGTCAGAACTCTAACCTGGTGGGACACTGGCTGTTGCACACAAATGAGAAACCTTTTGCCACAACACTCACTGCCAGAACTGACATCTCATGTGAACACTAGAGGATCCATTGCTGGGAATAGGCGGTCTGACCATCTGACAGGACCAATAAGAGACAATGGCCTACTTTAAGACTCCAAAGGGGAAACCTCCTTGTATCAATCCACATTCCCATGGAGCTGTCCAGCTATGCATTCCCACTCGACCCAGTACACCTTTCCTGATTGCTGGGGAAAGAGGCAGGGAGGAGATTGTCTATGGGACCACAGATGTACATATGTACTTGTATATGACTCAGATGTCCAAATAGATTATATTCATTTTTTGTTTCTCTAACCACCCATTGAAATCTTGTCAGTCCTTTTAAATCATATTCCCTGTGTTTGCTTTAGCTATTGTACATTCAGAATGTTTCAGATACTCTTCTGACATCCATTTTGATCTTTCTTTTCTGTCTTTTTAATAACCTGTACTTCAATTTCAACTTGAACTTGCATCTACACCCTATGAATTCTAACGTGTAAGGTCTACGTGCAGCCATGTGTTGATAAAATGAGTAATTCCAATAACAGATCATTTGATCTTGCAAAATTCTATCATGCAGTCAGCAGTGTGGTTTGTATCACCAAGGCAATATTTTCTAATTACTGATACATCTTCTTTGCTTCCAACTTTGTAATATCAATCACTAGTAATTATCAATGCATCCTGTTTGCATGTTTGATCAGTTTCAGACTGCAGAAATTGGTTTAAAAATCTTTGGCAATATTGATTGGTGCATAAGTTTGAAGAATAGCCCTATGAACTGGTATTACCTTTCGATGGTGATATACGACAAATAGATCTTGAGATGTTCTTTTTGATAATAAATGCAATACCATTCCTCTCCAGTGTGTTACTCCCTGACTAGAACATATGATTGCTTGATTCAAAATAGACAAAAAGAATCCATTTTGGCCCAGTAATATTTAGGCCATAATTTTGAAGGATCTAATTTCATTTTTAACAGCTTCTTTTGGCTAGATTCATACAACATATATTCCACTTACAAATGAGTGTTTTCAGCTGTTTCTTCTCATTTTGAGCTGTGTCACATCAACAAATGAAGATCCCATAGCTTTGCTCTCTCCACACCATGAGGGTTGCCTCTACTTTGATGAGACAGCTCATCCTTAGTGGTATTTTCAGTGTTTTCCAACTGGAGGGGCTCATATTTTGGTACTGCCATACACAATATTTCACTAATATTTCTATATTTAATTTGGCTAATTTTTTCAGGAGATTATCACCAGATAATTCTTCCCAGTTTGTCTTAATCTGGTTGTTCTGATGAAACCTGTCTATCCTGGGTGACCATGCTGACATTTGAAATACCAGTGACATAGCTTCCAAGATTACAACAACACACAAGCCATCATAGTACCAAAAAGTGACAGATGAGATTCTTGATACACTAGGTACATATTTTAATAAAAGTGTTCCATATCTCAGAGATTCCAAAGATATCAAATGATGTGGTAGTTGCTATAGAAACTATTCTCTTTTAATGAAATTCAGATTAAATAACTGCATAAAACAAATTCAAGTTCAAAATGCAATTACTCTTCTAAAGCATATTTACATATTTGATTTTATAATGGTTATAGAAAATAAGATAAAATATTAAGGATACCTTTTACATGTGCAAAGCCAATGGCACTTATGAGCTTAATTGCAACTCTGCCCTTAAATGCAATAGTGTTGGGTATACTAAAGTTCTGTTTTATATTAAAAACTCATACAAACTCTGTACCATTCTACTGCTACTTGGAAAATGTTCATTTATATGCAATGAAAACATTTCTGTAAATTTACTATTTTGTATAGCTAGTGTACATTCAGTACAAGTATAAAAGATTCCCGCAATTGCTTTTCTGCATGAGATCAATATTCAGAAAATGACCAGCTAATAAACCACTTACATTCACAGCAGGTGCCTTGACGTAGTGGACAAGGAAGGTTTTGCTAGTATCTACAACAGCAACAGCTTCCCTCTCCCCGCAGAGCCAAGGTCCAGACCCCTGAGGGCTGCATATTCCTGCCTAGCTCCTTGCCATAGAGGAAATGTCACGGACTTTGGCATCAAACAGGCTAATCTTCAAATCCCAACGCTAACACTTACAAGCTATGGATTTTTTAATTGTTTTAAATATAGATGTAACAAATTGTCATTCCAACATTCTTCATGTGTATAATTCAATAGCATTAGTTATATATATCACGTTGTTCTATTTGAGATCCTTAACTTCACTAAGTCTATAAAACAAACATAATACATACCAGAGGATTGATGCAAGGATTAACAATATTTTATATGCAATTCCTAACATGTTTTTGCACATATCTGGTTTCATTACCTGAAACCTCCTGTAATTATTGTTACATTTACAACTAAGACAATTATTGTTGCTGATCCTTCTGCTATAGGTATTATAATAACAAAGGAAGGCCATGATAACATTTTTATGTTATTTTGTTTTGTTTTGCTTTCACAGGTCTGTAAAATCCTACTCCTGGGTGTGTGGAAAGGCAGACTAAGAAATGTCCATGTAGGTAATAAACACACTGGCTTGAATTTGGCTGTGGATCGGACATGCTGAGACACATATCAGCCCTCTCCTTATAGCATATCAGCTCTCTCCTGATATCATCAACTCCTTTTGACAAATAGGTTTCAATCTTGGAGAATTCCCCAGAACGGTACAGGCTAACAATTATAATTTCTCACTATTACCTTTTTTTTGAATTGAATTTTTATTCATTTCTTCTTTTCAGATAGGTCTCCTCTGATCACTTATTATCTCGTTTTGTATCAAAGCCAATGTTTAGCTCTTTTCTTCACATATTTTCTATTGCTGTAATTGTATTACATTATTGGCTCCAATTAATGGTCTTACTGTCTTTTTGCCATCCATTCTGATTTTTGGTTCAGCCAAGTGCCTTGCTTAGCCAATGAGATAGAAGCATTCTTGACAAGCCACCATCACAACCATTGCCAACGAGTTGCTTATGCATTTCTTCTTTCTGTGTCTCCTTTCTTTACCAGAACAAAACCCAACTAGAAGCTGAAGGGTGAAAGAATTTAGGGGAAAATACATGAGATGTAGAGTCAAGCCACCAAATATTGATGTGCATCCAGGTCACATTGGTTAATCCCAGTCTGGATAAGCAAAACCACTCAGCCAAACTATGTTGCTGTTGCTTGTTGCTATAGAATCAATTACAACTCATGAAAAATAATTAATAGTTTTAAGCCACTACATTTTGGGGTGACTATTTAGCAGGAATAGTTAACTAACATTCACAGGTGATTCTTTTACCTGTTTATTATTTAACTTTCCCACTAGAATGTAAATTCTATAAGGGCGAAGAGTATTCATCACTATACAAAGTCTACTATGCTGCCTAGAACATAACAACTGCACACACATTTGTTAATTAAATTATATATACATATATCACTATGATAAAAGCATTGTGTCTTTTCTAAAAAATACAGATACATAGACATAATATGACAAAGAACTCTTGGCTTGTATTGGTCTAATATAGAAGTAATCCGGGTGTTATATACTGATATAAATGACTGTAATACCAGATGCACCAAACCCCACGGCCCTTAAGTTGATTATGACTCACAGTGACCCGAAAGGAAAACACAGAACTGCTATGCTTGGTTTACAAGACTGTAAATAATTACAGGACCAGATACTCATCTTTCTCACATTGAGGGCTAGCAGGTTTGAACCACTGACATAGGAGTTAACAGCTCGAAATTCCAGAACACTTAATTTTTCTTATGTGGAACTTGTACATGGTGCTACCATGGTTCCTTGTCATAATAGATAGATATTAATAAGCATCTTAATGGATATGGAGATAAAGCACCATCATAGTTCAGATAAGGGAAATTAGCTCTAACAAGGAAAATCACTAGAAGTCCAGTTTCTTCATTTTAGTAATTCAAGAAAAACTGTCCTTAATTTTGGAAACTGACCTATTTCTGAAAAAATATAAATAACTTTCTCATATAGTATAGTTGTTTACAAACTCATAATAAATATTCCAAACATAGTTAACTCTATTACAACACTGTGACATCAGTATCATAGAGTTTTCCAATGACTTAAAACAATTATGCAAACAACAGATAATTCCTATACCTTTTTTACTTTAAACCAACAAAACACATATTTATAGCTTTAAAAATATTGATACGCAGACCCACTTTTCCCCACCTCTAGATCCACTCTTTCATTAAGCCATTTCTCACATTAGTTCTAGAGTAGATGTGCCTCTCTTGACTGTATCTCTAAATAATACCTTTAATTTCAAAATTAATCAAAGTAATCAAAAGATTCATTGTGATATCCTGCTGTGAAAGACTATGCTTTAGCTCATGTGTTCAGCATCCACACACATCTCCCTCTGCCAAAATTCTTTATAAGTATCGGCTATATTTATAAAATTAAATCATAAACTCCTTTTTCTTTTTAAATTTCTAAACTCCCATCACTTTCTGAACTCTATTCACTGCCATGTGAGGTTATTCTAGCTCTAATTTCCTCTATGCAGAAGAAAGACAGGGCTTTATACTCCAGTAAACCATTATAGTCTTAGAAACTCACGGGGAAGTTCTACTCTGTCCTATAGGATCATTATGAGTTAGCATTGACTCAATGGCAATGAGTTTGGAGTTAGCTTGGTTGCTTTCCTCTATGCACCATCTCTGTATCAGTTTTCCTTAATATGGTTATATCAGTTTTTCATAATGTGTGTTGCTGTGATGGTGGACCTATGTCACTGGTATTTCAAATATTAGCATATTCACCCAAATTGGACAGATTTCAATAAAACTTCCAGACTAAGAACAAACTATAAAGGAGGAATAGGCTGTCCATTATGGAGGAATTAGCCACTGAAAGCCTTATGAATATTATCAAAACGTTGTCAAATACAGAAGATTCAATAAATAGAAGGAGAACACTGTTATAGATAGTATCAGAATCAGAGCACCTCAGGTCAGAGGGAAAACAAAATATGACTGTGGAAGAGTTACTTTATTAAAATTTAGTTGAACATAAGGAAGTGTAAGGAATAAAATCTGTGGGAGTAAATCCTTAAATTGCTAATAAGATACGACTCAAAATCACACACACACACACACACACACACAAAAAGCTAATTATTGGAACTTAGAATGTACAAAGTATGCATTTAGGAAAATTAAGTAGTCAAAATTGAAATGGAACATAGATCAATATTCTAAGCAATTGTAAGCTGAAATGGACTGGTATTATCCATATTGAATTTACTGTATTTAGAATGATACAATCAAGAGGAATGATGTCCTATTACCATAACTCTAAGCCAATTTTTAAAAACTGAGAACAACAAATGTTGGAGAGGGTGTGGTTAAATAGGTGCTAGTGAACTTGTAAATATGTACAGTCACTGTGGAAGGTGATATGGCGATACCTACAAAAGATGGTAATTGAACTACCATATTGCTCCAGCAATACCATTACTAAGCATATACCCAAAAGAAATAAGAGGCGGATCAGGAATAGAGTCTATGGGAAAAATATGGAATGATGCTGGAAGCATCAAAAGAAGATGGAAAAATACACAGGCTGACTGTACAAAAATGAACTGGTTGGCAGTCCACCATTTCAAGAGATAGCACATGAACTGGAGGAAGAAATTCAAGTTTTGCTGAAAGTGTTAGCCAAGAACAAGGCTCCAAGGATAGATGGGATACCAGGTGAAATGTTTCAATAAGCTGAGACAGCAGTGGAAGCAATCACTTGTCTACACCCAAAAATTTGTAAGGCACCTACTTGGCCAACTAAATAGAAACGACCCATAGAAAAGTGACCTAACATAATGCTCAAGTTATAGAACAATGCCACTGCTATCATGTGCAAGTAAAATTTTTCAGAAAATTATCTACTAACAGTTGCAACCATTCATTGACATGGAGCAGCAAAGGTTCAGGGCAGATTCAGAAGAAAATGTAGGACATGTGATATCATTGCTGATGTCAGATGAATCTTAGAAGAAAGAAGAGAATGCCAGAAAGATGGTTATTTGTGTTTTATTGACTATTTCTGTTTTATTCAATTTTTTAATGTGGATCATTAAAAACTATGGGTAGACTTGAGAATAATGGAAATTCCAGAACACTTCATTTTTCTTGTGTAGAACTTGTACATGGTGCAAGATGTAGTCGTGCCAACAGAACATGGTTCAACTTCAGGAAAAGTGTCTCTCAGGGGTGTTTCCTCTCATAATACTTATTCAGTCTGTATCCTGAGCTAGTAACGTGAGAAGTTGGATTATATGAAGAAGAATGCAGCTTCAGATTGGACGATAACTTATTAACAAGCTATGATGCACAGATGATGCACATTGATTGCTGAGAGTGAAAGGAACTTGATTATCTTGCTGATGAAGATCAAGGATTATTTACATTGGATTACAACTCAATGTAAATAAGACCAAAACCCTCACAATTGAATCAACAGGTAGAAGCGTGATAAGTGGAGGAAATATTGAAGTTTTTAAGGATTTCACCTTGCTTGGATCAACAACCAATGCTTATGAAGGCAGCAGTCAAAAGATTAAATGATGCTTGCATTGGTTAAATCTGCTTCACATAATCTTTAATGTCTTGAAAAGCAAGAATTTTACTTTGATGACTAATTAGCTGGCCCAAGTCATGGTATTTTCAATCACCAATTAAGTATATGAAATTTGGACATATGCATGGGATAACCAAAGAAGAATTGATGTATGTGAATTATGTTGGTAGCAAAGAATACTTAAAATACCATGGGCTGTAAATAGAACAAATAAATCTGTCTTGGAAGAAGTATGGCCAGAATGCTTCTGAGAAAAAGAATGGCAAGAGTTCATCTTATGTATTTTGCCATGTGGTAAGGAGAGACCAGCTCCTGAAGAAGGACATCATGCATGGTAAAACAGAGTGATAGTGAAAAAGAGGAGGGTCATGCACAAGATGAATTGACACAATAGCTGCAGCAATGGGCTCCAGGGTCAGAACCACATGAGGATGGCATGTTAATGCGCAATGTTTCCTTCTGTTCAAACAGGGTTGCAAGGAGCCGGAACTGACTGGGTGGCACCGAACAACAACTTTCCTCCAGGTTTACCCATTTTATGCCCCATCTTTCAACGGCTATATCTTTCCTTTCACATGCCAAAGCTTGCATTCTTTTCTTTTATTAACATTTTCTATAAGCATAATTATAATTTCCATGCTATGCTTAAATATATATTATAAATTTTCAGTAAGACCTTTTAAAACATCAAGCCAAATCAATTCAGAACCTGACAATATGCTAGGATAGCATTTCTTCATTTATGGGCCCAGTACCATAACTCATAGACCTCTAGAAGGACAATATTCTAACTACAGTGGTGAAATGGTCTCTTTTCGTTTGCTTCATCAATTTCTTTAAATTGTACCACATTGTATTTCAACTTATGTTTTTATTATTTATGCTGAATTTCCGTTTTCCTGTTGTTCTGAATTAGCTTGGTTTCTGCACTGACAAATGGACAATGTGCCTTCAGGCTCTCATGTAACTTGCTGTCTAGAAATCCTTTTTCCCCAGGGGCAGTCTTTCAGCAACCTTCGATCTTCCAGCTCCCATCTGGACGGACTCTTCTCTAGGTAGGCCTTCTGCTCAGCCACTATGTACGGATTTCCCTTCCCTATTTTCGGGGATTGGGTGCAAGTTTCTTTTCTTTATATTCTCTTTAAACTTTGCTGGCATATAACCCCAAACAACTTATTTAGATAGGAAGCCTAGGAGATACACACTCTGATTTCCTATAAAGATGGCTTTCATTTAATTTTACACAGCTTTCCATAATTCATTTTCTTTTTGAAGTTAATAGATTAATTTCAATATTGCTTATAGTATATATAACATGAAAAATCCAAGATCATCATTAATTTCATAAATTATGAAACATTCATGCTGTAGAGGTAGATAGCCATAAAACATGTTAATAATATGAGGACATGGAAAGATATCTAAATTAACCACTTCAGTATTTTTAAGCAATAGTTAATGAAAATCACAGACATATTTAATTATAAATAAATAAATAAAATATTTTCTTGTCATATACACAAACAAGAACATGAACACAAAAACTATATAAATGGGTAAAGTAGTAGAAAATTATACATTAAAATATAAGCAGTGGGTATATTAGAACAAATGCATTTATTGGTGATTTTCTTTCTTTTTAAAATCCTTTTATTGGGGGCTCATATAACTCTTATCACAATCCATACATACATCCATTGTGTCAAGTACACTTGTATATATGTTGCCATCATAATTCTCAAAACATTTGCTTTCTACTTGAGCCCTTGGTATCAGCTCCTCATTTTCCCCCTCCCTTCACGTTCCCCACTCCCCCATGAACTCTTGATAATTTATAAATTATTATTATTTTGTCATAACTTACTCCATCTGATGTCTCCCTTCACCCACTTCTCCACTGTCTGTACACCAGGGGGGAGGTTATATGTAGATCCCTGTAAGCTGTTCCCTCTTTCTCCCTCACCTTCCCTCCACCCTCCCGGTATTGCCACTCTCACCACCTGTCATGTGGGGCTTATCTGTCCTGGATTCCCTGTGTTTCCAGTTCCTATCTATACCAGTGTAGATCCTCCTCTGGTCCAGCTGGATTTGTAAGGTAGGATTGCGATCATGATAGTGGGGGGAAGGAGGCATTCAAGAACTAGAGGAAAATTGTATGGTTCATCATTGCTATACTGCACCCTGCCTGGCTTGTCTCCTCTCCACAGCCCCTCCACAAGAGGATGTACAATTTCCCACAGATGGGCCCTGGGTCCCCACTCCGCACTCCCCCTCATTCACAATGCTATGATTATTTTTTTGTGTCTTTGAACCCTGATACCTGATCCCTTAGATGCCTTGTGATCTCACAGGCTGGTGTGCTTCTTCCATGTGGGCTTTGTTGTTTCTCAGTTAGATGGCCCCTTGTTTATCTTCCAGCCTATAGGACCCCAGATTCTATATCTTTTGATAGCCGGGCACCATCAGCTTTCTAGGTGATTTTCTTTTGTACATATTTGTCAGTGTTATCTGAATTTTTAACGAGACACATGAATCAATAAAAAAATACAATAAAGGACTTTAAATCTGTTCTCTTCTTAAATAACTTGCCAGATAAATTTATGTTCTCCCTATATTATGAAAAACATTCTGGCATTCCATGGCATATTAACTGCTCAAAGTTAATAGGCCATTTTCATGTATGTGCTGCATTCTTTATCTACCAATGAAGTTATGTGGTTTCTGAGAATTGTTTCATCTGATACCAAGCAATTTCAGTACACTGCACTTCACTCTTCTTATAACTATTTAAATGAATTATTTTATATAAATTACTAAATTATAAATATTAAAGTATGCTGCTTATACAGAAATAAAGTTGAATGCTTAAATAAACTACACAAAGGAGAGTATCTAACACGTTCTACCACTTGTTTGTCAGGTTGTTGTCTTGTGGTGGCTTGGGTGTTGCTGTGAAGTTGGAAGCTCTGTCACTGGTAGTTCAAATACCAGCACGGTCACCTAACGTGAAAAGGTTTCAGGAAAGATTCTAGACTAAGAACAGACTATGAAGAAGGAAAAGGCTGTCCACGTCAGAGGAATTGTCAGATACTGAAACCCCATAAATAGTAGCAGAACACTGTCAGAGATAGTGCCAAAAGATGAGACTCTCTGGTTGAAAAGCATTCAGATTATGACTGAGGAAGAACTGCTTTCTCAATGTAGAATTGACCATACTGACATGGATGGAATAAAGCCAGAAGGAGAAAAAGTTTGAGACTTTCATTGGTGGATGGGAAATTACTCAAAATGAGAATAAACAACTGAAAATAGTATTAATAATTAGAACTTAGAATGTTCAAAGGAAAATTAGAAATCATCAAAGATGAAATATGACATAGAAAGATTGGTATCCTAGGCATTAGGGAGCTGAATGGACTGGTGGTATTAGCCATTCTGAGTAAGAAACTATTACGGTTTACTATGCTGCAAGTGGAAGATTCAAAAGGAATGGCATTGCATTCATTGTCAAAAACATTCTAAAGATGCATATTGAAGTACAATGCTGTGCTAAAATGCTATCTATACTAATATGAGGAAATCCAGTAAATATAATTATTATCCAAATTTATGCATTAAACACTAAAGCTAGTGATGCATAAATTGAGGATTTTCACCAACCACTTCAATCTGGAAGTGATCAAACATGTGCTCAAGATATATTCATAATTATTGGCTACTGGAATGAAAACATTGGAAACAAAGAAGGAACAATAGTTGGAAAATAGAGCCTTGGTTATAGAAAGGAGGCTCAAGGTTGCATGCCAGAATATTGAAAGACCAATGCCTTCTTCATCACAAATACCTTTTCTCGAGAACACAAAAGGCAACAGACTATACACATGGATTTCTCTAGATGGAATAAACAGAAATCAAATTGACTACATCTGTGGGTAGTAGAGGTGATGGAGAAGCTCAAGATAAGTAGATAAAATCTGGCCACGGGTTGGAACAGACCATCGATTGTTCATATGTAAGTTCATGTTGAAAGTGAAGAAAATGTAAACAAACCCAATAAAACAAATATATGTCCTTGAGAATATCCCACCTAAATTTTGATAACATCTCAAGAACAGATCTGACACACTGAACACTAGAGACAGAAGATCTTGCAGGCTGTTGAATGACATCAAGAATATAATATATTACAGAACCAAGAGGTCATTTGAAAATAGGAAAGAGAAAAGATCAAAGTGCATGTCAGAAGAAACTCTGAAACTTGCTCTTAATTGCAGAGTAGTAGGCAACTGGAAGAAATTATGACATGAGAGAGCTGTAAAGAAAATTTCAAAGGGCAGCTCAAGAAGACAAAGAAAAAGTATTATAATAAAATGTGCAAACATACCTAGAGTTAGTTAAAAAAAAGTATAACCTGCTCAGAATGTCTTAAACTGAAATAACTTTAAAAATATCAAGCCTCATATTGCAATATTGAAAGATTCTATGACCAAAATATTGAACATTATAGGAAGCATCAGAACAAAACTGAAAGAATATAAAGAATCATTTTAACAAAAGGAAATGGTAAACATTTGATCATTTTAGTAGGAAGCATATGAGCAAGAACCAGTGGTACTGAAGAAAGAAACCACACTGCACTGAAGGTGCTAGCCCAAAGCAGGTTCCAGAAATTAATACAATGACAATAGAAATGTCTCAAGAAGCTGGGGAAGGACTTGAATCATTCAATCATCTAGGTCAAGAAATTTGGAAGACAGCTAGAGAAACAACCAGAAGCAAAACAGAAGTATACGAATTATGTGGCACACCATCTAGAATATATGTGATCAGAATTCTGGAAATCGGCACAGACAGGAAAGCACAGAAAAAACTGTCAAATAGCTATTAGAAGAAAGCATCCCAATGTCATGAAAGAAGGGAAATATATTCAATAAGCTGAATGAAACCTACACAGGACTTATCTGAATAGAAAACCACCAAGATATACCATAATCAAAATTTCCAAACCCTACGACAAGGAAATATTCCAGAAAGCAACCCAGAATAGAACAAAAGGTTATCAGTAAAGTAGAATAAGTTCAGTGTTTTCCACAGTGGATGATACTGCCCCCTGGGCGTTAGGGGTGCTGAAACAATCCAATGGGACAGCAAAAGTAGATACCATATATACTCAAGTATAAGCAGTTTTTGTGGTAAAATTAGGTACACAGTGGATATTTGAGTTGGCTTATACTCAAGCATAAACAGTACTTATACTTTAGCCTGGATTATGAGCTACAGTACAAATGTGTTTAATCGCCAGAAGGGTGCTAAGTAATTTTTTTCTTTTTTCCTGAAACAGAGACTATCAGCCAAATAGAATTGAGAACCTAAGGGAAATTAAACTAATCACTAATTTAGTTGCAAAACATTGCAGAAAAGAAGGCAATGACATGGCATAATTAAAAACTGTAAGGAAAAAATCCCAACAAAAAATTATATATTAGGCAAATTTCTTCAGAGAAAGAACCAACAGACAATAGCCTGAGATTAACAGATATGACACCATCACCCAGAAGTCAAGCCAGATTTGGAAGAAAACAAAATAAAACAAGCCTACAAAACTAAAGAGAAAAACAGAGATGGCAATTTGGAAACAGAGAAATCTGAAGTAAAAGCAGGGAATAAATAGTATAGTCAAAGAACTTTGAAATAGAGAAGAAGTCACTTTGATTTTAAATTAGAACATACAATTTCAAATATGGAAAGCAAGTTCTTGTTGTTTATGTTAAGTGCCATTGAATCAGTTATGACGCTAAGTACAACAGAATGAACACTGCCCAATCATGCAGCATTCTCAAAATTGTTCTTATGTTTGAGCCTACTATGGCAGCCACCATGACAAGCCATCTTCTTAAGGACCTTCCTCTTTTGCTGGTCCTCTACTTTACAAAGCATTGATGTCCTCCAGGAACTAGAGTCCTGGTGGTTTAGTGGTTATGTGTCAGGCTGCTAACCACGTGGTCAGTAGTTCAAAACCACCATCTGTTGCTCAGGAGAAAGATGAAGTGTTCTACTCCCATAAAAAGTTAATGCAGAAACCCATAGGGGCAGTTCTAGCCTGTCCTATAGGGTTGCCATGAGTCAGAATACACTAGTGAATGATGGAGTAACACACTCATTAAAATATTTGCTGTTGTGACTTGCCAGACTCTGGGCAAAGCCAGATTCAATGGAATGAAAATCCAGCAGTATCCCCATGATGGGGTACAAACTGGACAGTTGTAACTTGCAGGAAATTCACAGGCTGATTTGTGGAAGTAGATGGATAGGCCTTTCTTCCTGGTTTGTGTTACTCTAGAAATTACACTGAAATCTGTTCAGCATCACATCAATAGTGCATTGGCCAGGAATCAAACCTGGTCCTCCAGCATGAATGGTCCGAATCCTTATCAATGAACCACTGTGTTAGTCTGGGTACTTTAGAGAAACAAATCCATAGAAATGCACGTATAAGAGAGTTTTATATAAAGGTTGAATGCACATCAAGAACATCCCAACCCAGTACTGCCCAAGCCCACAAGTCCAACATTAACCCATATGTCCACACCAATCCACAAAGTCCTCCTCCATCTCACAACGCAAAATACACACTATGACACCGAGTGAAGGAGGAAAGCCGAATCAGTGAACATGTAAGCAACTCAGCCCTGGCAGGGGTCTTCACATGGCTGCTCTAGCACCCAGGGCTGCTTTGGGGTAGGTCCATGTGGCTTCTCCTTGGGGATATCTTGAAGGAAGTGAGCCTTGCCAGCTGAAGCAGGGAAATGGCTAAGACAACCGCACCGTGGTCCGACCATCACAAAGCAAGAGACCCGAGATTAGAAAGATTAGGCTCACTGAGCCATTTATCCCTCCACCCTTAAATTAACCCCACATGTGTTTATGGGCCAGGTTAGCACCTCAAACCACCATGTTACTAGTCACACAATCTGCTATCAGAAATATGTGGCAATTCATATTGTGAGAATTGAAATCAGTGACATGAAACAAAATGTGTATAAATTGTTGAACAGAAAACCAATTTTCTCTGTAAACCTTCACTCAATTTCACACTAAAAGGCATCTTTTTTAAATTCAAATGCAATGTTCTATTGGAAGTCATATATAACTGATAAAATATTTGGGATAAAGTTCTTAAAAATCACTCAACATAAACCAATCACTGAGCCATAATTTACATAGTATATCAGAATACATATAAGAAGAAAACACTACTAAATAATAGAAATATCAAATTCTGTACTTTCCAGGGATTTATAATATATCATAAACAACTACACATTTGTCATTAAGGACAGAGATTTATTTGTAATAATATCAAATATTTGGCTTTCTAAAATATTATATGGCAGAATCCTATATTTTGTTACTTGACAATATACTATCAAAAACAAGCTCATCACAGATTTTAGAGCTGAAGTACATCCTGATGTTCATCCAAATAATTTATTAATCACTGGTAAGTAATATAAGGACCGCCAATGTAAAGCATTTGACCAAGTACTGCTGTTCTTTTTTAACTTGAAGTGCTGAACACATGTTTTTCATAGCTCCCTTCTGAAAATCACTAAGGGGACAGTAAAGAAGTAAAAATCACATGGACCCAATTGGACAGATGAAAGGAGATAATGGTAACACATTTTTGGAAGCTGGAAGGTTAATAAACAAATGGTAATGAACCTAGCAGAATAGAGAAACCTCACACCTGTGGTTGCGATGGGGTGAAGCCAAGAAACAGGTTGATTCTTGTTGGAAATTCCCAGAACTCCTCTAAATGTAAAACTAATGCGAGGCCAGAATCAGAAAGATTGTTTGAAAGAATGTATGAGAAACAAGCCAACCATCTAACCCAAAAACTACAACCCAAAAGCAGAATCCATAAACTACCCTTCTCCCGTTCTGGAAAAAGAAAGAAAAAAATAGAGTTGCTTTATACACATTTTACTATATTTGCTAGAACACAATACTAAAACCCCAGTAGCGTGGCACAATAGTCTATGCATACTTTTTTGTTGACCAGAGGCAGCTGTGGATTTGGGCAATCTTTAAGGTCAGCAATTCTGCTCATGATTGGCCACATCAGCCTGTGCTTCCATAATTACCACGGTAACACAGAGTCTAGCTTACACCAGAAATGAATTGCTTCTACTCTGAGGTGCTTACTTCTACCTGCTTTTGCTTTTCATTTACCAAAACATATCACATTACTACATGTAATATCAAGGTGAAGGAGAACCTGAAATATCTGTGGAAAGCATCAATGTTTACTATATTGGACTCTGGTCTCAAAAGTCTCAGGCAGAGCTAAAAGCAGATAAACCTAATTGAACTTGGGAAGATTAAGTGAAGTCTATTCACTCAATCATAAGTTTCTTAGCTGCCTTTACTTACTCAGCAACAAGAAGTCTTACATTCTGGCTTATCCCCAATAGGCAGAAGTTAGCAGACACCTCTTAGTGAAAAATGATTAGTTAAGGAGATAAGGCCTATAGATATGACAAATGGGGCTCCCCAGTGAAATGGCCAAGATTGATTACCCTGATTTCAGTCAAAAAGTTTCTCAAACACAAAGTTTCTAGTAGAAAATTAGCAGCTAACAGCAGCAATTCTTCCGTTAAGAGTATGAGAAATACTGCAACAAATCACTGATTCCTCTAACAGATTAATTTTCAAAATCTTTTTATCAAGATATAAAATGTGATCAGTAAATTATATAACTCATGAATATATGAAGGAGTACCGCCCAAAAAGGAATTTCTTTTCCAAAGCTATGTATTTAATTTTTTTACAAAACAACATTATCACTCTCCATTACACTTTATATATTTATCAAATGTTATTCCTTTCTTGGAAACATTTTTCAAACTCATTTGTTTGGATGGCTGGCAGCACCTCCCTAGTTTTTTTTCTTCACCTCTTCTATGTTGTCAAATCAATGTCCTGTCATGTCCCCCTTCATTCATGGAAGCCAAAAGAAGTCAGGTGAGTAGGTCCATGGGGCAAGAGAGGCATGCTGGTTTTTGCCCAAAAATGGTGCACTGGGATGGCTGCATAAGCAGGTACATTTCTGACTTGGCAAAATCGGTCCCCCACCTGCCACAAAGCAGGCCTATTTTGTCACACAATGTGTGGCAATCTTTTCAGAACCTCTAAGTAGAAAGCTTAACAGTCTGACTCGGTGGAACGAACTCCAAATGCACTATCCCCCTCACATCCAAAAAACAAATGAGCATCAGGTTTTGGGGGGAATACCCCCTTGTAAAGAGACACATGGAATTTATTATAAGGAACACACTTGTATAATGATCAACCCACATAATGATTTCCACTACCCAGGAGCCTTCCCTGTGCTCCTTCCCATCAGTATCCACTACTCCTCTAGCCCTCTACTTCCCATACTTCCACTACTCCTCTAGCCCTCTACTTCCCATACTTCCACTACTCCTCTAGCCCTCTACTCTTCTACTCCTAAGGAACCCTGGTTACACAATGGCTACACACTGGGCTGAAATCTGAAATGAAAGCAGTTTGAAACCAGCTGCTGCTCCAGGGGACAAAGACAGGGCTTTCTACTTCCATAAAGAGTTACAGTCTTGGAAACCCATAGGGGCAATTCTACCCAGTGCTATTGGGTCATGAAAAGTCAGTATAAATTCAATAGCAGTGAGTTTGATCCTCTACTCTTCCCCAGAGGTAAGCTCTACCCTGACTTCTAATACAAGAAAGTCGTTTTTATTGCTTCTGGACTATTCAAGAAATGGTACAGTATATATTTGATTTCAATTTTTTCACTCATTAATAAGTTGCTTTACAGTCTGCTCATTCTCATTGTTGTATTCTATTGTAATAATATACAACAATTTATTCACATACTCAACAGAAGATGGGCATTTGGGTTGTTCCAATTTTGCAGCAATTTGTTACATTTTTTTCAATAATGAATTCTTTAAAACCCAAACTATGTTAGTCTTTTCTTAAGAAACTTAAGAAGTTAACTTATTTATGTGATACCATTGCCATATTTTCAACAGAAAAATGGCCACTATACCCATCTACACATTCTGAATGTATTTTATATCCCCATTTATCTTTATTCCAATTAGAATCTTTTTTTTTCTCTTCTCATAGCTCTTAGTAAAAAAATGTTTGTGTGATACCTGGAGTGCCTATCTAACATCATGTATTCTCCCAAGTCTGCAAAAAATTTGATGGGTTAGTCACTTATTCCTCTCAGAAACCACATCCCTGCTGCTAAAGGAAATGATCTATGTACAATACAACCACTCTGGGAGGAAAACATCTATAAAACACACCGGGGCATACACTAGCATGATTGCTGACTATATTTCATACTTTGATATGCTTTGTTTATACTCTACAGTGAATCATTAGTGTAAGTCTAATTTTACTTACAAATGTCAAAGAGAGGCAGATAAACAGCCTCAATCATAAGAGTTATGAAAGTATTGATTCCATTTCCTAAAAAACAAGTCTTTTTGCCAAAGAGATTTGGTGTGTTGCTAATGCTTTTGCATTAGCTCTATGATAACAAGAACTAAACTACCTAAAATAGTTTCCCTGCAGGCAAATTGTGCGGCAGTTTTTAACAAGTGGCCAAGCTGACATATCTTTAGGGAGATACAATTCAAAGACTATGTTATCAGTGTTAAAGAAACAAACCTAAAATATAAAAATTCTAAAATATGAGAAGCTATGAAAAATAGAAATTAGCGACAAATAAGATAATGGGGAATATTCATCTAAAAATTGGTAATCACCTAGTATAATTAAAGCAACCATGAATCAAAAATATTCATTGAGATCATATTTGTTCAAACTATATAACAAAGCAAACAAACCCAAACTTATTGCCATTGAGTCAAGGCTGACGCTTCGTGGGTTTCCAACACTGTTACCATTCACAGGATTAGAAAGCTGGCTCACTCTCTTGGGGAACTGCTGACTATATGGATCACATCCCATTTCATAACCACTACACCACTAGGGCTCCTCTCCGAATTATATGGATGCCATTAACTTAAAAGTCATCTGATTTCGCACAATGTAACTTTTTAAATGTGATTAACAAATATTTGTGCATTGCATTCACCATTTATGAGGCATTGGACTGAGTGTTTTATAAACACTAACCCAATCAATTCTTAAAACAATCATAGGTAAACAGGAAATCAAAATTTGAGCCAAAATTTTCTAACTGTGGAGTTCATATTCTTAACCGCATCAACTATTGGAAGTGCATGTTAAAATAAAACAAAGTAAATTAACCCATATTTTATTTCTTACAATGAATCTGAGCTATACTTAACTCTACCTAGAGAATTTAAGGAACTTTTCCATGGATTAATAGGCAGTTATGCAAACAGAACAAGGGAATGCTGCAGGATTTAAAATCAGGAAGCATGTGCATAGGGATTGTATCTTATCATACTTATTCAATCTGTATTTGAACAAATAATCAGAGCAGTTGGCTTATATGAAAAAGAATGAAAGGCCAGGATTGTTGCCTAGAGGTCAAAAATCAGAGCTTGATCTATTTACAGGTTTTTCTTTCTTTTTAAATTTTTTCCTTTTTTATTAATTTATTCTTTTATGGGTCATTGGTTTTATTTTTTTGTTGCCATCATTGTGTTCTCCTTTGTTGTTCTGTCTTCCGATGCCTTGTTTTTTGGTGAATATTATTATCTCTGCAGATATCTCTAGATAAGCTGGATGAACAGTCTGAGAGGAGAAAACAATGGGACCGATGGTCCTGGGGGACATGGGAGATGGGGAGGCAGGGGAAAGGAGGTGGTGTTGACCAACCCAGAGACAAGAAAGCAAAAAGTGGTCCAAAACTAGTGGCAAGGAGAGTGTGAGAGGCCTGGCAGGGATTCAGAAAGGGTAACGTAACCGAGAGAAATTACTGCAAGCCAAATGAAGGCTGAGCATGATAGTGGGACAAGAAGAAAGTAAAAGGAAATAGAGAAAAGAACTAAGAGACAAAGGGTATTTATAGAGACTTAAATACAGGTATGTACATATGTAAATATATTTATATAGGATGATGGGGAAATAGATCTATGTGCATATATTTATACATTTAGTATTAAGGCAGCAGATGGACATTGGGACCTCCACTCAAACACTTACTCATTGGAAGAACACTTTGTTCTATTAAATTGGCATTCCAAGATGCACACCTTCCCGACATGAACACTGAACACAAATGTATGCATAAGCAAATATGGTGAAAAAAGCTGATGGTGCCCAGCTAACAAAAGATATAGCATCTGGGGTCTTAAAGATTTGCACATAAACAAGCTTCCATCTGGTTCAGAAGCATCAAAGCCCACATGGAAGAAGCACACCCGCCTGTATGAACACGAGGTGTTGAAGGGATCAGGTATCAGACATCAAAGAATAAAAAGTCTTATAAGTAGGTACCCACATTCCCTATATGATTACTGAAGACAATGTGTGCTTGAGCAAATGTAGTGAACAAAGCTGATGGTGTCCAGCAATCAAAAGATATAGCATCTGGGATCTTAAAGGCTTGAAGATAAACAAGCAGCCATCTAGCTCAGAAGCAACAAAGCCCACATGGAAGAAGCACACCAGCCTGTGTGACCACGAGGTGTCGAAGGGATCAGGTATCAGGCTCAAATAACAAAAAACATTATCACTGTAAATGAGGGTGAGTGCAGAGTGGAGACCCAAAGCCCATCTGTAGGCAAATGGACACCCCCTTACCGAAAGGTCACGGGGAGGAGATGAGCCAGTCAGGGTGCATGGTAGCAACCATGAAAATACAGCTTTCCTCTAGTTCTTAAATGCTTCCTGCCCCCACTATCACGATCCCAATTCTACCTTACAAATCTGGCTAGAACAGAGGAGGTACACTGGTACAGATAGGAACTGGAAACACAGGGAATCTAGGACAGATGATCCCTTCAGGACCAGTGTTGAGAGTGGCAATACCAGGAGGGTGTGGCAAAAGTTGGGTAGAAAGGGGGAAACAATTACAAGGATCTACATATAACGTTCTCACTGGGGGATGAACAACAGAAAAGTGGGTGAAGAGAGATGTCGGACAGTGTAAGATATGACAAAATAATAATAATTTATAAATTATCAAGGGTTCATGAGGGAGGGGGAAGTGGAGAGGGAGGGGAAATTGAGGAGCCGATATCAAGGGCTCAAGTAGAAAACAAATGTTTTGAGAAAGATATGGCAAAAAATCTACAACTGTGCTTGACACAATGGATGGATGGATGGATTGTGGTAAGAATTGTACAAGCCCCCAATAAAATGATTTTTTAAAAAAAGAAAGGTCAGGATTGGAAAGAGGTTTACTAACAACCCTTGATATGCAAATGACACAACCTTCCTTGTGGAAAGCTAGGAGGACTTGAAGCACTTGATGATGAACACACAGGATTGCAGCATTTAGCATGGATTACAATTCCTTGTAAAGAAAACCAAAATCCTCACAACCCGTGATAAATGGAGAAAAGATCGAGTTGTCAATAATCTTGTCTTGCTTGGATCTACAATCAGTGCTAATAGAAGCAGCAACCAAGAGATCTAAGGACACATTACATTGGGCAAATCTGCTGCACAAGATCTTTGCTGAAAACCAATGCTACTTTGAGGACAAAGGAATACCTCACATAGACCATGATATTTTCCATTGCCTCATATGCATGTGGAAGTTGGGCATTGCATAAGGAAGACACAAGAAGAATCACTGCATTTAAATTATTGTACTGGCAAAGAACACTGAAAGTACCACATATTGCCAAAAGGACAAACGAATCTGTCATGGAATCAGTACAGCCAGAATATTCTTTAGACAAGGATGGAGAGACTTCTTCTAAGGTACTTTGGACATATTGCCAGGAGAGACCAGACCCTGGAGGAGGATATCGTGCTTGGTAAAGTGGAGGGGCAGCTAAAAAGAGAAAAGCCCTTGACAAGAGAGATTGAAACAGTGGCTGCAACAATGTGCTAAAAGATAGAAACAATTGTGAGAATTGATCACTGTGAGTCGGAGCCAAATACACAGCACTTAATAATGAAAGAAAGCATTTAAAAACTTAAAGAAAATATATAGGAAGATTTTGAAAGCAAGCCTCATGTCATGATAAATGGAGAAAAGAAAATACCCAAGGATTCCATTTTACTTGGATCCACAATGAATGCTCTTGAAAGCAGCAGTCAAGAAATCAAGTGATGTATTACAATGGATAAATCTGCTGCAAAAAAAAAAGGCCTCTTTAAAGTAAAAGTCACTCTGAGGACTAAGGTGTTCCTGACTCAAGCCATGGTAATTTCTATCACCTCATATGCATGTGAACATTGAATAAGGAAGACCAAAGAATTGATGCCTCTAAATCACAGTGTGGGTGAATAACAGGATATTCCATGGACTTACAGTAGAGCAAACAAAGCTGTCTTGGAAGAAGTACAGACCACTGTGATCCTTAGAATATAGAACGGGAGACTTATCTTCACAAACATTAATAATAAGGAAATGAAAAATAAACCTGTAATTGTCATAAGTGAAAAGTGAAACCCCCCCAAAAAAGAAAGAAAAGTGAAACCCAAAGAGATTACCATACAGGCCAATATCACATATAAGTCTTGTGAAAATATACCACCACTGCCTCAGTCCCCAAGTAGGATAAAAAGATTATGTAATCACTTATCAGGATCGAATAAATTTAATTTCTCCAAAAACAGTAAATATAAAAGCTTTGGTGAAAGAGTAGAGAAGATCTGTGCATTTTAAGTATAAATCAGGCTAATTTGAAGATCTACAGCTTGGTATCATGCCTAGGAAGAACATTACTAACGAGGCTGTCTTTGAGAACACTAAGAGGCCAAATTAAGGAATGGAATCTATCCTGGGTTTAAGATGAACAGTTTCCACAGTTAACCTAGACTGGTAGTGATAGCTATATCTTCACTGCCACATCCTTACTTCGAACCTTGAATTCTATTAGCTTGAGGAGTGTGTTTTATTCACAACATGTAAATAAAAGGGTAGATGTATCAAATGCCTTTACCCAAAAAGTTAAAAGACAACTTTAAAAATGGGAACTATATATCTCATGCTGCCATTGTTGTTATATATCATCAAGTTGATTCCCACTCATAGATACCCTATGGACAACAAAACAAAGCCTTCTCCAATCTTGTGCCATCCTCATAATTGTTGCTATGTATGAGCCTATTTTTGAAGGTAATGTGCCAATCCATCTGGTTGAGGGTCTTCCTCTTTTTTTGCTGCCACCCCACTTTGCCAAGCATGGTATCTTTCTCCAGGGGCTGGTCTCTTCTGATATGTCAAAGTAAGTGAGACAAAGTCTGGCCATCTTCACTTCCAACGAGCATTCTGGCTGCATTTCTTCCAAGAAAGGTTTGCTTGTTCTTCTGGCAATCTATGCTACTCTCATTATTTCTCTCATCACCATAATTCAAATACATCAATTCTTCTTTGGTCTTCATTATTCAATGTCCACTGTTCACATGCATATGAGGCAACTGTAATTACCATGAATTGGGCCAGGCACCTTGGTCCTCAAGGTGACATCCTTGGCTCTTCAACATTTTAAAGAGGTCCTGTGCTCAGAGTTGCCTCATGTAATACCTCATAGGATTTCTTGACTGCTGTAGATCCAAGCAGGGGTAAATCTTGAACAACTTTTTCTTTTCTCTGGTAATCTACTGGTTCAGAGGTGAGGGCTTTACAGTGCAACCCATACTAAACACTGCAAGAAAAATTTAAACATCAAGTCTTTGATCTTCATCAGCAAGAACTTCAAGTTCTCCTTGCTTACAGCAAACAAGATTGTATCAACTGCATATTGCAGATGTTAATGAAGTCGTCTTTCAATCCTAATGTTGCATTCTTCTCCAGATAGTCCACTTTCTTGTATTATACGCTCAGCATAGAGTGGATAGGTATGGTGGAAAGGTAGAGTTCTCACATACTATGTTAGACAGGGTTCTCTAGAGAAACAAAACCAGGACACTACTGATTTTATAGATATTTATATAGCTAGATAAAGATAACATAAGAAATAAACAGTTAATTAATCTATAAAACAGTACAAATGGTTCAGTGCAACTCACTTCTGTGAGACAGCTAATACACTGGCAGTCCTTCCAGTCTTCTGTAGAGCAATTCAGGCTATCCGGGCACAGGAAGCAAACAGAAAGGCAGGTCACCAAATGACAGTGTCCGATAGTCCCCAGGTTCAAGCGATGAATACTCCAGTAGCATGGCAAAGCAGGTCTTGAAGGAACCTCAAACTACACAGTCCACGGGTTAGGTGGCCCACAGCTTGCAAATTGAGGCAGGGAACAAGCCACACACTGGTCTGATCATCAAAGAGCAAGAGACCAGAAAGGCGAGGCTCGCCGAGCCATTTATCTCTCTCCGCCTTTCAATTAATCCCACATGTGTTCATTGGCCAGGTCACACAATAAACCTACTTATCAACAAACTTTTCCTAATTTTGAACCACCTTGTTCTCTTTGAATAACTTCCTGTTGGCACATCTACAAGTTCTACTTGAGCACTCTGAAGGTTTCTGAAATTTCTATTGGTCTTAATGCTATGCATAGTTTTTTTATGATCCAAAAAGTCAATTGTCTTTGCATAGTCAATAAAATGCACCTTAACATCTTTCTGGTATTCTCTGATTTGGTTAAGATCCATCTGATGTCAGAAATGATCTCCTTCTTTCCATGGCCTCTTTTGAATCTGGCTTGAATTTCTAGAAGCTCCCTGCTAAGGTATTACTGCAAGTATTTTTAATAATCTTCAGCAAAACTTTACTTGCATGTGATATATGCTATTTTTAAATTTTCTGCATTTTTCCGGGTAACCTTTCTTTGGAAGGGGTACAAATGTAGACCTCTTCCAGTCTATTGGCCAAGTAGCTGTCTTCCAGATATCTAGGAATAGACAAGGGAGTACATGCAATGCTTCATAAACTAGCTAAAATATTTCAATTGATATTCCTTCAATTCCTGGGGCCTGTTTTTGGCTAATGCCTTTGGTACAGCTCAGACTTCTTCCTTCATTATCATTAGTTCTTGATCATATGCTATCTTGAAATGGCTGAATGTTGACCCATTCTTTTTGGAAGAGTGATTCTGTTTATTACATCCATCTTCTTTCGCTGCTTCCTACATTGGTCAGTATTTTGCTAATTGAAGTTTTCAACACTGCAACTCAGGCATAAATTTTTTCTTCAGTTTTTTTCTACTTGAGATATGCTGAATGTGCTCTTCCTTTTTTTGGTATTCTAACTCCAGGTTTTGGCACATTTTATATAACTTTTGTCTTCTTACACTGCCTTTGAAAATGTTTGTTCGGCTCTTGTACCTCATCATTTACACATATTTCATTTTTATGGCTTCCAAGTTTTATTCATATTTCATACATCCCATGTTCCAATTATTATGTTTGCAGATATTTCTTTTCATTTTGCCTTATAAGCAAATGAAGGTCCTGAAGGTTTTACTACATCTACCACATTATGATTGACCCTATTTTGAGAAAACAGCACTTCCTCAGTCATATTTTAAATGTCGTTCAACCTGAGATACTCATTTTCCAGTACTGTATCTGAAATTATTATGCTGCTATTCATTTGGTTTCATTCATACTCTATTCTTAATTTGGAAGTTCCACTGAAATGGAGCTTACTGGTATTTGAAATACTGGAGACATAGCTTCCAGCATCACAGCAACACACAAGCCACCTGTGTTAGGTTGTGCTCCCTCAAGATGCAAAATCAGCCATGTTTATATGTGTATTTATATATAGAGAGAGTTATATCAAGAAAGTACTTATATAGTTGTAAAAGTAGTTAAATCCAATCTGGTTCAAGTCCATAAGTCAAATGCAATCTGGAGGCTCCTCTTGACTCACACAACCGTAGGAGCTGATGACCAGGAAGCAGGAAGATGAAGTAGGAGGGTCACAGGCTGGTAGATGCAGAGCTGAATCAATCTGAGGTCCTGTGAATGGTCTGCAATCTGCTGATGGCTCCTGAGATCAGCAGGTAATATAACTGGAGATCTACAAATCACACCTAGGACCCAGATCCAGCAGAAGACAAGGGGACAACAGATAGCTTTGTTCTGCTCAGGGTCTCTCTCATACAAAAGGCCACACCCCAAGGAGGTGTCATCAGGTTGGGTCTGTTTTCTATTTTCCATTTTTCATCACTACCATTTCACAAGTAGTCAAACTGACTTAAAATCTAATCATCACACCACATCATCAGTTTGACCAACTGACATACAAGTGACTGATGTACCTAGTAAAGGTTTAAAATCCAAAATATATAAAGAATTCCTTTAAAAAAAGGCACAAGCACACACAAAAGATGTCTAGGTAAATGCTATGTTAGCATAAAATTTTGCAACAACCACAACCAAACTATATGTGAATTTATATGTACACCATTTTTCTTTTTTTTTCTTAATCATTTTATTGGGGGCTCATACAACTCATCAAAATCCATACATACATCTATTGCGTCAAGTACATTTGCACAATTGTTGCCATCATCATTCTCAAAACACTTGCTTTCCAATTGAGCCCTTGGTATCAGCTCCTCCCTTTTTCCCACTCCCTCCTCGCATCCTCTCCCTCACAAACCCTTGGTAATTTATAAATTATTATTATTTTGTCATATCTTACACTGTCCAATGTCTCCCTTCACCAACTCTTCCGCTGTCCATCCCGCAGGTAGGAGGCTATATGTAGATCCTTGTAATCGGTTCTCCACTTCCTCCCCCTCCCAGTATCACCACTCTAAGCGCTGGTCCTGAAAGGATCATTCTGTCCTGGATTCCCTGTGTTTCCAGTTCCCATCTGTGCCAGATGTACACCATTTTTCAATGAATTATTTGAATCTTTCATATATACATATAAATATATACATATATATATAAATGAATATAATTCTAAAGGAACTTCAAAAATGAAATTTTTCCACATGTTTGAAGTCCCATTTTGTTTGGGTATTATGTGATACATATAATAAAACAAGGGTCACAGTAACTGATTTTTTCCAGAAATAGCCAGTCACCTTACAGGATTACATAATTGCTTTGAAGACTTCGGATAATATTCTTGTGAGATAACTCAGTCAATTGATATAATATCACTTATGTTCCATCCTACTCCAGTGAGTAGTGTCTGGGGTCTTAAGAGACATTTAAAATGCAACTATTGGTCTCTGCTCATCTAGAGCAAAACAGAATAAAACTCAGAGAAGCTAGCTAGTCTATAGGTTTATCTTGCACATGAACAATAGCTTCTACTGCCCTGGGACTGGGAGAATCAGATGGTGCCTGGCCACCACTACCAAATGTTCTAATCAAGAGCACAAATTACACATAAATGGGAAATAGAACTTCAAATTTTCAAGAAATCAAGACTTAAAGGTGGCCACTGAAACTGGAGGACTTCTGAGACTATTATCCTTGAACCAAAATTATCCCCTCCAGTCAACTTTTAACTAGTTAGTAAGTTAGCTCACAAATGAATGAATATTGCTTTTAAGCACCACACTCTTCTAAAAAAAATTGACAAGAGACCAAAGGGTCAAAAATACTTTAAAGCATTGAAGAGAAGGTTGAGGCTATGGGAAAAAATAATGGGAACAAAACACCTAGAACAGAGGTGATAAGAATATTGATACAGTATGAGTAATGTGACTAATGTCATTCAACAATATATGTGTAAATTGTGCTGCTTTGTACACTTCCAACAAAAATACAATAAAATATTGTTTTTATAAACCCACGAACAAAAAAATGAGTCACCAAAGAAAGTATATAAAGTATATAAAAGGGAAATATTGATATAACAAGCTCAACATGATAAGCCATTACAACATTACAAACCTGTTATTGAAAGTTGATTCCAACTCACCATGCTGATTCCATATGCTTCAAATTAGTATTTTCAATAGTTATAATCTCTGAATAGTGAGTTGCTAGACCTTTATTCCTTTTTTTTCAAGGCACCACTGAGGAGAGATTTGGACCATTTAGTTGTTTGCATCTCTCCAGGATTTCTCATTAGTCATTAGGGAAATGCAAATGAAATCACTATGAGACACGTCATTGCCATATGAGGATAGCTATTAAAATACATTAAAAACAAAGGGTGTGGAAAAATTGAAATCTTCATCCATTACTGGTGGAAATGCAAAATGGCATAGCCTCTGTAGAAAACAATTTGATATTTCCTCATAAAGTTGAACACAGAATTACTGTACAACACATAAATTCCACTCCTAGAGGTTCAGATATTTGCACACCAATGTTCAACACAACATCATTCACAATAGACAAAAAATAGAAACAATTTAAATGTTTACCAGAAAATCAATAGATAAAACATTATGTGGTTTAGATATATGATAAAATATTATCCAGCCATTAAGAAAAATGGAGTTCTGTTATAGGCTACTATATGGATTAAACCTGAAAACATATCTTAAGTGAAATAAATCAGACACAGAAGGACAAATATTGTATGACCTTATTTATATGAAATATCTAGAATAGGCAAAAGCAAAACACCGAAGTTTACAGATGGTTACCACTAAATACAGAAGAAGCAATGGGGAAGTTATTGCCTGTGAGGTACTACATCTTGTTAAGGAGAGGAGGAAAGCGGGGAAATGTAGACAGAGAGTAGCACTCTCTGGTAAATTTAATTATTTCACTGACTTGTATACATAAAAAGTTGCAATGGCAACTGTCATTATATCTTAATACAATAAAATTAAAGAAAGAGGAGGTAGCTTGTCATAACTTTAGGACTTGTTCAAACACATCCAAAGTAACATTCATGTACTGCCTCCACTTAGACCAAAGGAAAATCAGAAATTCTTGAGTGTTTTTAAATCAAGCAATGCTGTTTGCCCAATTAAAAAAAATAAAAAAAAATAAAAATAAATTAAAAAATTAATAAATCAATAGCTATACGCTACAATTTTTCAATTTAACAATAAGTTTAAATATAAGCATTATTTCATTCAGCTCTACAAGGCTGAAATACCCAAGAAATATTTTTAATGAAAAATCTTTTCACAGGTACCATAGTTCTTTAAAAAGTCAACACCAAACTCACTGCCATAGAGTAAATTCTGGCTCATAGTAACCCTTTACAAGAGGGTAGAGCTCCCCTTTGGGTTTCCAGAACTTGAAATTTTCGCACAAATAGACAGCATCATCTTTTCCCTCACAGTTCTTACAGTAGTTCTATAATATAAGCTGTAGTCAATCATTTATTTTATTATATAAACATAAGAGAGAATCTGAAGAACCAAGACATTATATTATTTCCTAGTGTCTAGGCCTTCAATATCATCCCTTCCTAAAGCAGTAATAGCATCAATACTTAGTGGATGAGGGTGTAAAGAATATCTATTAAATCGTCTGATTTTATTAATTTTTGTTTTTAAAACAACCTTCCCCACTCTCCTCCAAGAAGAATGCACTTCAGCGAACAGCACAGAAGCTACAGCTCAGAGAGAGGGGCACATCTGATCAGAGCACCCAGGAACAGAGGGAAGGCGAAGAGAATAGAACACATTCTGGCCCACCAAGCCCCAAGGATGATATTCCTGCTCAGAGCAGCCAATGCACAGAGAGGATCATAGGCTCCCTCCCACCCCACCCCCCATCACAAGAAATGATGTCCCTCACTGACCCATAGCGCGACAGGGGACAACACTGGAGATAGAGTACAGGAATTATGACAGATAGGATCTGACCCCAGCACACCGGAGTGAAACACTAAGGGCATGCAGCAGAGCAGTAAGGGAAACAAAGCAATGAAGTCTCCAGGTGTATAAATAGATATAAAATTATTAACATTCTGGTTTTGTTTCTCTAGAGAACCCTGTCTAACACATTTTGTACCAGGAGTGCTTTAGAGAAATAAAATCATAATTATAGACTTCTTAAATTGACTCTCCAGCCTGACTGGTTTTAACAGCCCTAATAATGCTACTTCTACACCCAAAAGCATGGATAAGTCTGTTATTCCTACTCATCTATGGTGTGAAATAGCAAAACTAATATCTACAGTATCACCACCAATAGATGATAAAGAAGCAGCTCCAAGTAAAAATATCTTTGATATTTTCCAGGAGTTTTGTCAGAATGATAAGTATAGGGAAGGTGGTTGGATGGTCCTCCTTATAATGGAAAGTGTGATCGAGGAGAGGGATGGTCTCAGAGCCTCAGAAGCACACCTCAGGTGCCGACTAGCAGATTTGAAAGCTTCCGTCTGTGCTACAAAGGAGAGCCTTCTCTCCGTTAGTAATAGAGCTGACATTGCTAAGAACCAGGTCCAGAGTCTCATTATGCGAGTGGCTGAATTACAACGGCAGCTGAATTGCAGATCTAGAGCAGTGTCTGATACTAAAGTGGGGGCATTGTTCAGAAAAAGTTAGGACCTTGAAAGATGGGATGGGAACATACGGGATGATGATCCAGAAGAGGAGGATATTGAGGCCCTAGAAACAATTTTGCCTCACCATGGGCCACCAAGTCACCATGAGGCCTGAACTACCCATCATGAACTGGGTATTGTCTGACGCACAGAATCATAAAGTTGGACGTGCACAGCAACACTCCATTGTTAGATGGAAGTGGTATATATGAGATCGGGCCAAAGAAGGACCTGAAGGAACAAGTAAGCTGCATGAAGAAGTGGTCCAAATGTCCAGTCTCCACTCCTGTCACATTACATCTTTCTCCCAGTCTGCACCTATGGCCTCCTGGGGAGTTCCTTACCATACTTTAACTGAAGACCAAAAAAGTCATGCTTGATCTATGGATGGCTCTGCACGATATGCAGGTGCCACTCGTAAGTGGACAGCACCAGCACTACAGCCCCTTTCTGGGATCTCCCTAAAGGACAGTGGTGAAGGGAAATCTTCCCAATGGGCAGAATGTCGAGCAGTGCACCTGGCCGTTCAGTTTGCTATAAGGAAAAATGGTGAGATGTGAGACTATATACTGATTCATGGGCTGTAGCTAATGGCTTGGGTGGATGGTCAAGGAATTGAAAGGAACATGAATGGAAAATTGGCGACAAAGAGGTGTGGGGAAGAGGTATGAGGATAGACCTCTTTGAATGGGCCAAGAAAGTAAAGGTAATTGTATCTCACGTAAACTCTCACCAAAGGATTACCTCTGAAGAGGAGGACTTTAATAATAAAGTGGATAAGATGACACGCAAGTGGAGACTGGTCCTACTCTTTCCTCTGCCACTCCCGTTATCACCCAATAGGCACATGAACAAAGTGGACATGGTGGCAGGGATGGAGGTTATACATGGGCACAGCAACAAGGCTGACTTGGCCACTGACATTGCTTTGTGCCCCATTTGCTAGTTGCAGAAACCAACATTAAGTCCAAGATATAGGAACATTCATCAGGGAGATCAACCAACAACTTGGTGGCAGGTGGATTACACAGGACCACTTCCATCATGGAGGGTGCAGCATTTTGTTCTTAGTGGAGTAGACATCTACTCTGGATATGGATTTGCATTCCCTGCATGCAATGTTTCTTCCAAAACTACCAATTCATGGACTTAAAGAATACCTCATCCACCGGCATGGCATCTCACATGGCTTTGCTTCAGATCAAGGAATCCACTTCACAGCAAATGCAGTGTGGCAATGGGCCCACGCCCATGGAATCCACTGGTCGTATCATGTTCCTCATCATTCTGAAGCTGCTGGCTGGATAGAATGATGGAATGGCCTCCTAAAGACACAACTGTGGTGCCAACGGAGTGGCAACAACTTGCGGGGCTGGGGCAATGTTCTCTAGGAAGCTGTATATGCTCTAAACCAGCAGCCAGTATATGGTGCTGTATCTCCAACAGCCAGAATTCACGGGTCCAGGAACCAAGGGGTGGAAGCTGGAGTGGCACCACTCACTATTACTCCTAGTGATCCACTTGCAGTATTTTTGCTTCCTGTCCCAGCAACCCTGTGCTCCTCAGGCCTGGAGGTCCTGGTCCCAAAGGAAGGAACTCTCTCATCTGGAAACACAGCACAGATTCCACTGAACTGGCAGCTGAGAATGCCCCCTGGCCACTTTGGGCTTCTCATGCCTTTATATGAACAGGTCAGGAAGGGTGTCACTATACTGAGAGGTGTGATTGATCCTGGTTACAAAGAAGAAATTGGACTGGTGCAACATAATGGAGGTAAAGGAGAATATGTCTGGGATCCAGGAGATCCCATAGGCCGACTCTTAGTGCTACCATGCCCTGTGATTAAAGTAAATAGCAAGGTACAGCAACCCAATCCTGACAGGACATGTAATGACCCAGACCCCTCAGGAATGAAGGTCTGGGTCACCCCGCCAGGCAAAAAAATCACAGCCAGCTGAGGTGCTTGCTGAGGGCAAAGGTAATACAGAATGGGTAGTAGAAGGAGGTAGTTCTACCTATCAGTTATAGCCACGTGATCAATTGCAAAAGCGAGGTTTGTAATTGTCAGTGTATTATCTTTATATGTGCTTATTGACTATCTTTCCTTCGTCCAGGTATGATGTATCAGATACAATTGGACTCAGTGTGTTTTCATTTATATGTATGATAGATGTTTGATGATAAGTATAAGTGTGATTTCATTAATGTCCAGAAATTATTTAATGATATATGGCTAAAGAATTGTGTACGGATGCCTAGTTGGCAAGGGGTGGATTGAGGTAGTTAGGTTATTGTGCCAAACTGTCCAATAAACACATGTGGAATTAATTGAAGGGCGGAGAGATAAATGGCTCAGCAAGCTTCACCTTTCTTGTCTTTTGCTCTTTGATCATCGGACTAGTGTGCGGTTGTCTTGCTTGTTCTGTGCCTCAATTTGCAAGCTACACTACCTGTGGGGTACCTAACCTGTGGACTGTGTTGCTGTAATTTGAGGTTCCTTCAAGATGTTCTTTGCCACACTATTGAAATATACATCTCTTGAGCTGGGGATTGTCGGACCCTGTTATCTGGCTGACTGTTGGTGACCTGCCTTGCTGTTTGCTGACTGTGCCCAGATAGCCTGAATTTCTCTACTGAGAACTACCAACAGCCCTCAAGACTTGAAGGACTGCCAGCGTCTCACAACTGTCTCACAGGAGTGAGTTGCACTAAGCCATTTGTACTGCTTTATGATTTAATTAACTGTTTATTTCTTATGTTATACATCTATCTATCTGTATAAATATTATATAATTATTAGCATTCTTGTTTTGTTTCTCTAGAGAACCCTAACACACTGGACAATATCAAAAATAGACTTTGGGGTCAAGGCATGGCACCCCATCAGACTCGAATGGAAAACACTCCTAATGGTCAACAAACAAACCTTGAACTATTTATAGGCCTTTCTTTCTTTGTCTTTGATTTTTTTTTTCTGCTGTTGTTTTGCTCTCTTTTGTTTTGCTTTGTCTTATTTTGTATATATTGTCTCTATATGTCTATCTAGATAAGATAGGCAAGATAAACAACCTGGAGATGAAAACAACGGGACCAACAGTTCAGGGAGGTATGAGAGAGGGGTAGGTAGAGGAAAAGAAGGGGAATGTCAACAAACCCAGGCACAAGGGAACCACAAGTGATCTAAAGTTGACGGCAAAGGGGTCATAGGATGCCTAGTGGGGCTTGATCAAGTGCAACGTAGCCGAAAGGAATTACCAAAACCTGAATGAAGGCCAAACATGATAGTGGGATAAAAGGAAAATAAAAGGAGATAGAGGAAAGAAGTAGGAAGCAAAGGAAATTTATAGAGGTCTAAATACAGGCATGCACATATGAAAATATATTTATATATAACAATAGGGAAATATACCTATTGTTAAGCATATTTATTTGTTAAGTATTAAAGTAGCAGACAGACATTGGGCCTCTATTCAAGTACTCTCCCAACACAAGAACACTTTGTTCTAATAACCCAGCATTCTGTGATGCTCACCTTCCCTGACATGATCACTGAAGACAAAATGGGTGCCTAAGCAAATGTGGTGAAGAAAGCGGATGGTACCCAGCTATCAAAAGATATACCATCTAGGGTCTTAAAGACAAACAAGCAGCCATCTAGCTGAGAAGCAACAAAGTCCACAAGGAAGAAGCACACCAGCCTGTGTGATCATGAGGTGCCGACGATGGGATCAGGTATCAGGCATCAAAGACAGAACAAAAAAACATATTGATGTGAGTGAGAGGGAGGGCAGAGTGGAGACCAAAAGCCCAAATGTGGACAATCGGACATCCCCTTTCAGAAGGGTCACAAGGAAGAGATGAGCTGGTCAGATTGCAGTATAGCATCAAAGAAACATACAACTTTCCTCTAGTTGTTTAATGCTTCCTCCCCCCGCCCACTATCATGACCCCAATTCTACCTTACAAATCTGGCTAGACCAGAGCATGTACAACAGTACAGATAAGAGCTCACAACACAGGGAATCCAGGACAGATAAATCCCTCAGAACCAATAATTAGAGTAGTGAAACTAGGAGGGCAAAGGTATTGTGGAGGTACAAAGGGGGAATCAATCACAATGATCTAACATAACCCCCTCCCAGAGGGATGGACAATAGAAAAGTGGATGAAGGGAGACAGTGGTCAGTGTAAGACATGAAAAAAAAACATTAGTTTTTAAGTTATCAAGGGTTCATAAGGGAGGGAAGGCTAGGGAGGAAGGTAATGAGCTGATACCAAGAACTCAAGTAGAAAGAAAATGTTTTGAAAATGAGGGAAACATGTACAAATGTGCTTGACACAATGGATGGGTGCATGGTATGTGATAAGACCTATAAGAGGCCCCAATAAAATGATTTAAAATAAATAAGAAATAAAATAAAACAATCCAATTCTTTTTATAAAACTCTCAATTATTATATAGTGGTATACTTTCTATAATGGTCCTAAGAAACAATATAAAATTGAGTATCAATGTAGGGAAGACATTTAATCTTCACACTATTTCCTTTTAGCTACTACACACAATTCTTTGTCAAGATCTGGGCTTATAGCACTACTCATTTTTAATGGTCAATTTAAAATCATCTGTGATCTGCCACTTCCTACTCATGTAACTTTGGGAAAGCTATTTAGCCAGTGTTTTCATTGTACAAACAATAATTATACCTCTCACACAGTAATTTTTTAAGGATTAAGTTACAAAACTGTAGTATATAGGATGTGTTTCGTACAGACTTCTTACTAAGATTAATTATACATGAAATTGATGTGTATATTTTAAAGTGTTGTGAAAATGTTACTGTCATCATCATTACTGCATATTAAATATATATTTAAACTATTTTTAAAAACAAGCCTAATAGAATAGCTTCAGGAATAAGTGAAATATTACATGTGAAAAATGTCTAGCACAGAGCAGTCACTCAATGATTGTTTAAAAACTACACGTAAAACAGTGAAACCGGGAATATTTTGTACACACTTAGTCTTAACTATTAGATGACTGTAATACTTAAATATCGTAACCTTTCATTTATAAGATGGAATGTTATGCTGTATATTAAAATCATCAATTATTAATGTTCTGAGACTAAGGACCTCCATGTGAAGCTATTAGAGTTAACACAATGTGAATTCCCCTTGTAGAACATTAACTTTAACATAATAAAAAGTACATAAAGATATATAATTATATACATATATTGTTGCTTCCACTATATCTACACAAATAATTTTTCATGTCCCATAGATAAGATAAAAATTAATTATGAAAATTAATTTACTGCAATAGTTATAATACCCAGATTTTTCCAAATTTTTCAGGATCTTTTAATATATGATTAATTTTATTCTGGCTTACTAAACTATTAGTGTGTGTGTGTGTGTGTGTGTGTGTGTGTCATTGGTAGCAGAGTTGATTACTCACTGGTCGGCTAAGCAAAGTCAATAGTTGGAACCCCCCAGCCACCCCATTAGAGAAAGCTGGGACTTTCCACTCCTGTAGGGCTTTATAGCCTCAGAAATGCTAAATGGTAGCTACACTCTGCCCTTGATGACCGTGAGTCAGAAACAACTCCATAGCAGTGGGTTTGTGGTTTTGTTCTGTTTTAGTTTGGTTTATATTTAGAATAATATTATCTGGAACCACCACTTGTCTGTCAACTTCGTCACATTGTGGTGGCTTGTGTGTTGCTGTGATGCTGGAAAGCATGGCACATATTTTAAATCCCAGCAAGATCACCCAAAGTGAACCAGTTTCAGCAGAGTTTCCAGTCTTAAAAAAAAAAAACCATAAAGAAGGAATAGGCTGTGCATTTCAGAGAAATAAGCCACTGAAAAGCCAATGGAACATGAAAACATTACTGAAAATCTAATGACTAGAAGCAGAACATTGTCAGAAGATGAGCCCCTCAGGTGAGGAGGTACTTAAACTATGACTGAGGAAGAGTTGCCTTGTCAAAGTAGAGTTAATCATAATGATATGGACTGAGTAAAACTTGTGGAAGTAATCCCTCAGGACTTTCATTTGCTGTTGGGGTGTAACCCAATACGGGAAGAAGCAACTGCAAACATCAATTAATAATTGGAAACTACAATGTGCAAAAATATAATCTAGAAAAATTGGAAATCTTTAAAATTGAAATACATAAAGATTCTAGGAGTTAGTGAACTGAAGTGAACTGATATTGGCTATTTTCAATCAGAAAATCATATTTTTTACTATGCTGCAAATGAGAAAATCAAGGGGAATGGCATTCCATTCATTGTCAAAATGGACATATCAAGATCTATCTTGAAGTACAATGTTGTCACTGATAGGACACACACTGATAGTCTATCCGCATACTAGAAAAACCAATCAATACAACTATTATTCAAATTTACACACCAAACACTAAAGCTAGTGATGCAGCAATTATAAAATCCTACCAATGTCTTCAGTCTGAAACTGATCAAACATGCAATCAAGAGGCATGGTAATTACTGGCTATTGGAATATAAAAGATAGAAATGAAGAGGATGTAACAGAAGTTGAAAAATATGCTCTTGGTGATAGAAATGAAATTGGAGATCACATAATAATACCAAAGACTTGTTCACAGCAAATACCTTTTTCAGTAACACAAATGGCAACTATGCACTAGACTTCTCCAGATAGAATACAGTGAACTCTAATTGACTACATCTGTGGGAAGAAATTATGGAGAAGCTCAATATTAGCAGCTAACAGCAGGCCAGGGGTTGACTGTGTAATAAACTATTAAATGTTTATATGTAAGTTCAGGTTGAAACTGAAGAAAATGAAAAACCCATGAAGCCAAAATAAGACTTTGAAGATATCATACTTGAATTTTAAGACTATCTCGAGCACAGATTTGCTGTCTTACACATGAATGACAGAAGAGCTGTTGGGATGACATAAAGACTCATACATGAAGAAAAGAAAACCAAAAACCAAACTCAAAGCCTTCCCATCAATATCAACTCATAGCAACTCATGCTATAGGATGGAGTAGAACTGCTACTCTGGGTTAACAGTTCAACTTGTAACCATAAACCAAAGCAAAAATCCATTATAAACACAAGGAAAATATCAAAGTGGATGACAGAAGGGACTCTGAAATTTGTTCTAAGTAATATGGAAGAAATTATGCAAAGAGCTGAATAGAAAATTTCAAACGGCAGGTCTAGAAGACAAAATATTTTTATACTGAAATGTGCAAGGACTTAGAGTTAGAAAACCACAAGGGAAGAATATGCTCAACATAACTTAAGCTGAAGGAACTCAAGAAAAAATTCAAAACTTGAGGTTAATATTCAAAGATTTTATAGGCAATAATATATACTGCAAAAAGAATCAAAAGAAGACTCACTGTACCAGAAAGGACAAGTTGAAATTCTACCATTTCAGAAGGTAGAATATGAGCAAGAACAAATGGTGCAGAAGGAAGTTCAAGCTGCACTGAAAGCATTAGCCAAAAATAAGGCTCCAGGAATTGATGGAACATCCACTGACATGTTTCAACAAGCTGATGAACTGGAATCACTCACTCCTCTATGCCAAGAAATTTTGAAGTCAGCTCCCTATCCAATTGACTGAAAGAAATCTATATTTGTACCCATTCCAAAGAAAAGTGACTAAACAGAATGCACAAATTAAAGAACAATGTCATTGATATCACATGCAAGTAAAGATTTGCTGAAGATCATCCAACAATGGTTGCATCGGTGCATTTAAAAGTAGCTGCCAAAGGTTCAGGTAAGATTCAGAAGAGGACATGGAGCAAAAGATACCATTGCTGATACCAGATTGATCTTGGCTGAAAACAGAGAACACCAAAAAGATGTTTACTTGTGTGTTGTTTTTTTATTATACCAAGGAATTCAACTGTGTGGATCATAACAAACTATAGATAACTTCAAGAAGAATTTCAGAACTCTTTTTTCGTGTGCATGTGTAATATGTACATGGATCAAGATGCAGTTATACAAACACAAGAAAGGAATACTGCATGGTTTTAAATCAGGAAAGCATTGTGACAGGATTGTGTCCTCTTACCATATTTATTCAATCCATATGCTGAGCAAACAATCAGAAACGCAGGCTTATCTAGAGAAAAATGTGGCATCAAGATTGGAGGAAGACTTGCTAACAACCTGCAATATACAGATGACACAATCTGGCTCAAGAAAGTGATGGGGATGGAAAGTACTTGCTGATAAAAATCAAAGACTTCAGCCTTCTGTGTGGATAACAGCTCAATGCAAAACAAACAAACAAAAATCTTCACAACTGAACTAACAGATGACACTATAATAAATGGAAAAATGATTGCTGGTCTCAAAGATTTCATTTCATTGTATCCACAATCAATGGTCATGGTGGTGAGCAGTCCAGAAATAAAAGGCTATATTCCATTGGGAAAATGTGCTGAATGAGACTTTTTTAACTGTTAAAGAAAAAAGATGTCACTAAGAACAAATTTTCCTGGCCCAAGAGATAGTATTTTCAAATGCATGTGAAAGTTTAACAATGAATATGTAAGACTGCTGGAAGAATCGATCCTTTTGAATTCTCGTGGTGTCAAGGGGTGAAGTACCATTGGCTCCCAGGAGAACAAATCTGCATTGAAAGAAGTGCAATGAAAGTCCTCCTTAAAAAGTGAAGATGGTGAGGCTTTGTCTCACGTACTTTGGACATGCTAGAGGAGAGATTATTCCTTGGAAAAGGACATCATGCACTTAAAATGGAGCATGGGTGATACAGAAGGAGACCTTTAATAAGATAGATTGACATAGGAGCTTTTGAAACAATGGAGTCAAACATAACAATTTTGAGTGTAGTGCAGGACTGGCCCATCTTTGGTTCCGTTGCACATAGGGCTGCTGTGAGTGAAAACGGACTCGATGGCACCTAACATCAACACAAACAACAAGAGAGCCATATTGGGGGGAAGAAAATTGGAGAAAATTTACAACAGGTGCTATCCTATAGATCACATTATTATTAAAAGCAATGATGACAGGAAGAGCTAGATTGAGTGGCAGTGTGATGAGATGGGTTTAAGTGTGATGAAGTAAGACTGTGGACATTTACCAATGTCATGTTAAAAAAATCCTAAAATAATTATATAGGATCATAGACATGAGGAGGAGTCTTAGAAAATGGGCAGAAGGGGCTAGGAGTAAACTGTTTGGGGATTTCAAAAATAATATTACTGCAAATTATTCTATGTGCTGTTTGGAGCATCTCACATGTAAAGGAGCCTCTGGATAAGCTGTCTGTTTTGTGGTCATTGTCCTAAATAAAGAATTAGATGATATTCAGAACCTTGGGATTCAGATGAAAAGAGCCCTTTTGACTGATAATGAGAACATTTCAAAGAAATGATCTTTTGTTCTTCATGACTGATTGTGATCAAGAAGAGAGAAGACTGTTCTACCTGCGTTACTGAATACCCACTATTTACTAGGCACTATTTATTACTCACTATGTGAACTCATACTGAAGCTGTAAGACAGGTTAGACTTACCCTACCTGTGGGTTTCCAAGACTGTACCTTATGAAGATCCTACTATGTGAGATTAAGTTCTGTATTTATATAAAGGCAGCTTAAGTTCCAAAGGGTTTACTAAATTGCTTACGTAATCTAACCAGTGAAAGGCAGAAAGAAGACTGAAGCAAACTCATCTCCAAAGCCAAAGCCAAGATATCTTTGCTGTTGTTTCATTTCTTTTATGAAAAGTCAGAGTAATGGACAGACATTTTAGACTTAAGACACTGACAGAAATGGTTTTGTGGTGACTGAAATGACAGGTTTATTTTGGGCATATTGATTTGAGGTTATAATGGGATATCTGTGTGTAACTGCTTAAAAAGCATTTTGAAATGTATTAACCCTTGTAGAGAGCCAGAAAAGGAGATAGAATTGATGAAAGAATGTGGTTGTCACTTTGAGGTCTGTGATATGACTGATCCAAGCCATGGTATTTATAGTCACCTCATATATGCAAGTTAAAGTTCAACACTGGATAAGGAAGCCCAAAGAAGAATCCATTCCTTTGATTTAAGGTAGTGTTGGAGAATACTGAATATGTCACGTACTGCCAGAAGAACAAACAGGTCTGTCTTGAAAGAGGTACAACCAGAATGCTGCTTAGAAACATTTCATGTCATTTGGTCATGTAATTGAGGAGGGCCAGTCTCTGCAGAAGGGCATCATCATGCTTGGTAGAGAAGAAACAAAAAAAACCAACAAATTGCCACAGAGTCAATGGTGATTCATATGAACCCTATAGGATGGATAGCACTGTCCCTGTGACAGTCCTAGACTGTAACTGTGTATGGGAGTAGAAAGCCCCATCTTTCTCATGAAGAATAGCTGGTGGTTTCAAACTGTTTACTTTGTGGAACACTGCTAATTCATAACCACTTCACCACCAGGGTTCCAGTAAAGGAGAAGACAAAAAAGAAGAAAACACTCAAACAGGTGAGTTTACACAGTGGTGTCAACAATGGATTCAAATATAGCAAAGATTATAATGATGGTTTAGGACTGAGCACTATTTTATTCTGTTGTATATATGGTCACTAGGAATTGGAAAATACATGGTGGCACCTAATATTGTTGTTAGTTGCTACCAGATTGATAGCGAACCCAATGTGACTGAGTAGAACCATCCTATAAAGCTTTCTCCATTGTAGCCATTATGGAAACAAATAGCATACTTGTGGATGCTATGTGGGTTCAGCCAAGCATTTTACTGCTGTACCATCAAGATTGTGTTTCTCTCTCTGTCTCTACAGACACAAGAGGTTTCACATTTTTGTGGGAAAATGGAATAAAAAAATTGAAAAAATTTTCACCTACATAAATGGAAGGATATCCTGGTTATGATAGACAGACATAATATTGTGAAAATATGGATACAACCTACATCAATCTGCAAATACAACATAATTCCAATCCAAATCCCAACATAATTATTTAAAGAAATGGGAAAACTAATTACCAACATCACATGGAGAGGGAAGAGACCTAGGGTAACAAGGATTTCTCAAAAAGAAGAACAAAATAGGAGATCTTCTACCACCCAACCTCAAAACCTATTATGCAGTCACAGTAGTCAAAACATCCAGGCATTGATATGTTAGGTACATATAGCAATACAACAGGATAGAAAACTCTGGAATAAAATATCTAGCTACAAACAACTGATTTTTGACAAAGAACCAACAAATTTTAATGCAAAAAAGATATCCTATAAAACAAATAGTGCTGTAAAACTTGAATCTCCATTTGGAAAAGAATGAAATCATCAATGAGTGAATTGGGACAAACTTAAGGACCCTATTTCAGGTCATTCACGGACTACCAAATATACTAAAGGAAGTAAACACAGTAGAATAAAAAAAAGATAACCAGGCCATATTAAAAATAAAACACATGGCACACCAAAAGAGTTTATAAAAAGATTAATTTGAGAGCCCACTGATTGGGAAAAAATGTTCAACAATGATGAAATAAACAAGGGACTAATTACTAAAATCTATAGAATTATGCAACGCCTCAATAAAAAATAATTAAATTAAAAGGTGGGGAAAGGACATGAAGATAATTCACAAAGGATGACATTTAAATTACTAAAAGTGCATGAGGAAATATTCATGATCACTAGCTATTCAGAAGATGTAAATCAAAACAATAAGATATCATCTTATACCCACAATGATAGCTCAATTCAAAAAACAGAGAGCATATGCTGGAGAAGGTACCGAGAGATTAGAATTCTTATAGATGGCTGGTAGGCTTTTAAATATGTAAAGCCATTGTGAGACTTGAAGTGACTGATATCTAAAACAAGTGTCGATAGAAAATACCACACAACCCAGAAATACCTGTGCTGGGCATATACCCCAATGTAATAAGAGACATAACAGGAACATATGTATGTTCCTCCATGTTTATTGAAGTACAACTCACAAGAGTAACAAGTTGTCATGGGCCAAATGCTCATCAGTAGAAGAATGGATAGAAAAGCTAGTACAGACACACAATGGAATACTATTCATCCCTAAGAAACAGCAATGAAACACCTCAAGGCATAGAGGGACCTGAGAACCATTAGCTGAGTGAAATAAGTCAATCACAAAAAGACAAATATTGTATGAGTCCATTACTATAAAATAAACACCAAGATGAAGGTAGGTCTCTTCTCTCAAGGCATGTAATCTGATCTACTTGCCTCAGCACAAGGTAGAGAGTCTACCTAGCATCCATAAATATATATCATCCCTTCTGTATATACATCTTAAAAACCACTTCAACAGAAGAAACCTCTCCTCAGCTGCGTCGGTTGTTCAAGAAGTGGGGAAATGGAGAAAATAATTCAGTTCTTCCTATGACAAATATTTTAAGGCCACTCCAATCCAACAGGCACTCCCATCAGAGGGATAAATAAAGTACTGGAAATTCAAATCAAGATGCTGGGAGGGAGGCATGTACGTCTCAGAGCAGGTTGTTATAGTTCTATTGGTAGGAAAACAGAGAGCAGGAGCAATCTCCCATTGGTGTGGTAGAGGGGGACACCCTTAACAACACATATAAGAACCCAAAGAGGGAAGACTTTTAACCTAGTTTCCAGTCCATGTGCTACAGATGACTATAGGGACTTTAGACTTCTTTCAAGGTGCACAAAATCCTTCCTATGCCTCAACAGAAGGACTTGATGTATAAACTCTAGTAAGTGAGCTGAATTTTGTCTCCTTGGACTACAAGCTGAGGCTCCCTGGTGTAAGAAACACAGAGATGACTGCTAGCTCAAGGGCACACATCCAGTGGACACTGGACTTTGGTATGAATCTCTTGCTTTAAGGGTGCCCAATGAATGATGGCCTGGAACTTAATATTTTAATGTCCTTCTTGCTTCATTATGACATGTATTAATCTGATATGCACAACTCTAACAGTGTGAATTAATATTATTGAAAGTTTTGACTTATCGCCAACCCCTCCCCCGACTCCGCACCCCACCCCCATCTAGGGAAGTTCCCTGTCAATGTCCTTATACAACTACTGCTGGATGAACTTAGCACAATTTTCCTTGCATGTGATATCAATAATATTGTTCTATAATTTGAGTGTTCTAGTGGGTCACCTTTGTTTGGAATGGATACAAATTTGGATCTCTTCCAGTCAATTGGCCAAATAGTATCTTCCAAATTTCTTGACATAGAGGAGTGCTTCCAGTGTTTTATCATCTATTGAAACATTTCAATTGATAATCCATCCATTCCTGTAGCCTAGGTTTTGGCTAATTCTTCAGGGCACCTTGAACTTCTTCCTTCAGCACCATTGTTTGTTTTTTTTTCTCATATGCTACCTCCTGAAATGGTGAAATGACAGGGGGTTTTGGCACATGTATGTGAGACTGCATATATGTGATTTTACATGCATGTGATATTAATGATTCTGCATGATTATTTCTGAATTTTGTTGGGTTATATTTCTGTGGAATGAGCAAAAATATGGATCTATTTCAGTCAGTTGGGCAGCTAGTATCCATCCAAATTTCTTGACATACTAGTAAGTGGTTTCCGTGCTTCATCAGATTATGGAAGCACTTCAATTGATATTATATCAATTCCTGGAGCCTTGTTTTAAGTGCATCTTGGACTTCTTCAATACCATCAGTTTTTTATCATGTTATATCTTGTAATGGATAACTATCAGCAAAATCGTTTAAGGTACAGTAATTGTGTACTCCTTCTATCATCTTATTTTTTAAATGACCTTTGCTTTCTCTTGTATGATGTTTGCTTTCTTCATGTGTCTTGATGTCATTGCACAACTTGTCTAGCCATCAGTCATTAATGTTCAACATGACATCTGTTCTTGAGACCATCTCAAAATTTAGTAAGACATATCAAGACAGATTTGACTGTTAAGAAGTTGTTTTCATTTTCTTCAACTTAACCTAAACTTAGATATTATTAATTGATGATTTGTTCCATAATAGGTATGTGGACTTGTTTTGGCTGATGATATAAAGATTCTCCATCATCTCTTCCCACAGATGCAGTCAATGTAATTCCTGTGAATTCTATTGGCACTATACTTTGTATAGTCACCATTTAGGCTGTTGAAATAAGATTTTTGAAATAAAATCATTGGTATTGAAAATTTCTATCATGTGATCTTTAACTTCAATTCTATAATCAGGACCATATTTTCCTACTACTGAGCCTTCCTCTTTATTTTCCACTTTCAAACTCCAGTTTCTGTATAACTTTGGATAAATTTAGCCCAAGGTTGGCTTTTCCAGTAATGTTCCAAGTCTTAATTGCATGTTTGATCAATTTCTGACTAATAAAGTTGGTAATTGCTTTGGTGGCTGGTGTGTAAATTTGAATAATAATTGTAAGCATATAGATAGTATTCTATCTCAGCCAGCAACTTACTTCAAGAGAGAGCTTGAAATGTTCTTTTTGACAATAAAGTTGACACTATTTTTCTTAAATTTGTCATTCTAAGCATAATAAAATATATGATTTGCCAGTATATGGTACAGAGGTTATAGGATGTTAAGTGGGATATGCTGCCTTAAATTAAAGACTTTAAAATTAATTTAATCAGTTTTTTGTTTTGATTTTTTTATTGGGGGCTCATACAACTCTTATCACAATCCATACATCCATCTATTTTGTCAAGCACATTTGTTGCCATCATCATTTTCAAAACATTTTCTTTTATACTTGAGCCCTTGGTATCAGCTTCTCATAATTTTCTCCTCCCTTCCCTATCCTCCCTCCCTCATGAACCCTTGATAATTTATAATATTTTTATGTCTTACACTGACTGATATCTCCCTTCACCCACTTTTCTGTTGTCCATCCCCCAGAGAGGGGGCTATATGTAGATCATTGTGATTGGCTCCCTTGGTTCCCCATTTCTCCCCCTACCTTTCCCTTACCCTCCTGGTATCACTACTCTCATTATTGGTCCTGAAGGATTTATCTGTCCGGATTCCCTGATTTTCCAGCTCTTATCTGTACCCATGTATATCCTCTGGTCTAGCTAGATTTGTAAGGTATAATTGGGATCATGATAGTGGGAGGGGGAGGATAAGCATAGAAGAACTAGAGAGGAAAGTTGTATATTTCATCCATTCTGTACTGCACAGTGTCTAGTTGAAAAATAATATAAAGCACAAATTTGATCTATATGCGTCCTAACACATTTAAAATGACACATATAGAGCAAATTTGTGCTTCATATTATTTTTCAATCAGACAGTGTTGAGCTAATGCCTTCCAGTCTAATCCAGAAGATCAGTTGAATATGAGTTTGGAATTTAAACTCTTCTGAAGTTTCCTTTCCCAGCTTTAATAATAGCCTCCATTCTTCTACCAAGACAATGTACATAGTCTTATTCCTGAAAAGCAGTTCTAAGCCATAACTCACACACACACACACACACACACACACACTATTCACTTGTGCCTTCTCTTATGGACACCTATTTGCCAAGTCTAATCTCTTCATATATGAATTATTTTTATTTAAAATTGAATCATGTATAATTAATTAAAGGTTTGTAATATGGAAAAAACAGAAAATAAGACTTTATACGCCACTTGATGTGAGTATGAAATATTGTTAATTTTTAAATGACACTGGAAGGAAACAAAGTCTAAATCCAGTGCACCTCAGCATCTACCTAATCACTTAAAGGAAATATAGAAGATAGAACTACATCACAAGGAAAGAGTCAGTAAAAATACAACATACTTTTTCATAAATATTATGGGAGGAGCAATAGAACAGGAAGCAAATGGAATAATCAAAAATTTAACTGAAGAATTAATATTAACTAATAATTATTAAATGATTTAGTGTATGTAGGGGTTACCCCCCCCAAAAAAACATAATTTCTTTCTCAAAGCTATGTATTCAATTTTTTTAATGAAACAACTTTATCACCCTTCAAAGTGCTCTCCATTACACTAAATACATTTGTCAAATTTGTAATTCCATTCTTGAAAACATTTTCAAAATCATCTGGATGGCTGACATCACCATTCTCATTTTTGTCTTCACTTCTGTTCATCAAATCTCTGCCCTTCTGCATTCTCAGAAACAAAAAGAAGTTGCATGGAGCAAGGTCAGGGGAGTAAGGTGCATGGGGCAAAAGAGTGGTTTTTTGCCAAAAACTGGTGCACTGTGATGGCTGCGTGAACAGGTGCACTGTTGTGGTGGCAAAACAAGTCCCCCATCTGCCACAAATCATGTCTGTTTTTGTCACACATTATTATGCAATCTTTTCAGAAGCTCTAAATAGAAAGCTTGATTAACAGTCTGACCTGGTGGAATAAACTCAAAATGCACCACGAGCCACCATTTTCATACATTCAGGAAGGGGACAGATGTCCAGAATGAGGTTTGTTATCAATCGACATATCAACTTTTTTGAAACAAGAAACTCCTACACTTGAGTTTTTCCCATAGGACTGTCTTTGTAAGCTGGGTTCAATATCACAACCATTTTTGCGGCATTTTTCCTGAGAAGCAAACAAAGTTTCACAGCTGCCCACCGTTCTCTTAAATCAGCCATCACAAAAAACTAAGTTCAAGCAAAACTGCTTTTACAAAAAATTCACTATGACCAGTGGAAACCTTCCCAGGCAACCCCACTGGGTGCAGTAAATCAGAGCAAATTGTTTGATGATCGCTAGTGGGAAAAAATGCATATTATGAAACCTCTGCTCTGCCCAGCACGATTCAGGTTGCATCTCTCTATATATGAACACATAAAGAATGTGTGTATATATTTAAATTATATATATATGATGTACTTCAAAACTGGGGAGAGAGGAGTATTAAGGAAGATTTGACATTCCATGTCTACTACATTATAAGCATGAGTCTAATAAAAGCCTAATAAAGCATGGAAGAAATGAACAGAGGTGGGGTATTTCAGCTATTTACTAAGAGAAAGAACTTGTTCATTGCAACTGGGATGAGAGAAGAAATATTTTACCAGATTCACTGTCCTTCAACGATTCTGTTGGAGAAAAAAATTACTGTTAAATTATCTATGGGAAGTTATCATTTCTTCCTCTCCCTCATACTAAATAATGTTCCACTAAATAAGTCTCTGATAATTTAATTTTAAAGTGTGGTCATAAGTTGGAGTAGGTGAATCAAGTGACCAAAAGTAACTGGTTTTGCCCGTGGCTTATTGGAGTTTGGAGGAAAAACACAAAAAAAATTCTAAATCAGTCAATGAACTATAATGATGGTTTCTCCTCTCTTCACTTCAAACTGAGCCCTATGATCTACCCTAATTCTGACATGTGGCCAACAGGGATAGTCCATAGAGGAAATAATTATGAAAAACTGATATTCAAGATATAGAAAGTACCACACAATGCTTTACACCTTGATAGAACCATCTTTTGATGAATAGAGCGTAGGTAATAAGAAGTTAAGAACCTCAAGTTTTCGTGTGTGTAAGCCAGATTTAATTATACCTGTGTCATTATAATTCAAAATACCATTAAGGAAGCTAATGTGGGGGGAAATGAGAGGTTCTACCCACAGGTGCAGTTACATATGCACTCATGCAGCATTACCTTGTACTTGATAAAGATCTGTTTCTAATCTTGTAAGAAAAAAATGCACAAAACATGAAAAAGATTTACACAAAATAACTACAGTGTAAATAATAATAATAGGGTACAAATAAAGCAACATACAACTCAAAATAGCTTTCTTTATTTAAAGTCCACATAATGATTTTCACTTTTTCAAAATTAGCAATTAAATTTTGCAAGGCATGGTTGTACATATATTTATTAATGTCACTGCTATTATGTACACCAATGTTCATACTATTCACAATAGCAAAATATGGAAATAATTGAAATATCCACCAACAGAAGAGTGGATAAACTATGGTATGTTCACACAAAATACTACTCATTATTAAAGAATAATTATGATTCTGTGAAACACTTTATAACAAGGATGAACTCAGAGGACACTATGCTGAGTGAAAAAAGTCAATCTCAAAAAGACAAATTTTATAAGACCACTTGTAAAAATAAGCATTCTTTGATGGGGTTAGTGGGTGACAGAGGAAGAGAGGGTAATCCCAAACCACAGGGTAGATTCATATTAACTTGAGTGAAGGATGAAGAAAATAAAAACAAAATACATACAGAAATAAATATTCTTTAGAAAGCTACGAAGCAAAAATAGCTTAAAATTTTTTTAAGGCGGTGATTCCCAGAGGTGTGGGAAAGAAGGAAGAGAGGGGGGAAAGAGGAGCCGATACCAAGGGCTCAAATAGAATGTTAATGTATAGAAAATAATATGGCAACGTATGTACAAATATGCTTGATATAATTGATGTATGGATTATTACAAGAGCCGTAAGAGCCCCAATAAATGATCTTTAAAAAGTTTTAAAAAATAAAAAGAACTTGAAGCCCTAAAAATGAAAACATTTAACTTATTAGGAAAGAAAAAAAAGAAATTTATCTCTCCTCCTGAAAATACTTAATCCTAGTCTGAAAATTAATTTTGCCAAACTTCTAAACTCTTGAAGCACATATTGCTCAGTGTAGATATGTATAGGATAGGGTGTTTTTGTTACTCTTAACAGCAGAAAAGCTTATTCACACATTTAAAAATTGATATTGTTTTTCAAGGATATGGTAACATCTTTTAATAACCTGAAATGAAATAACTACTCACAATGAGATATCAGAATAAATGTGAGTGTTTTGAGTTAAGGGTTAGGCTAAGAACCCCGTGGTTGGCAGTTCAACCCCCCAGCTGCTCCACAAGAGAAAGATGAAGTTTTCTGAACGGCTAAAGATTTACAATCTCAGAAAATCTATATAGGGTTGCTATGAGTAGCAATCAACTCCATGGTAGTGGAGTGAGTTCATTTCATTAAGATCAAATTCATTTTAAAATCTGTTGAGAACTTCATCTTGCCAAACCAAAACCACATTAAAAGTAGGACTATTTAAGTGATTAAAAATTCTCCCTCCAAAAACCCAAACTCATTGCCAACCTAACTCTAAACTCACTGCCATCGAGTTGATGCCAACTCATACCTACCCTAGAGGTCAGGGTAGAACTGATTCTGTGGGTTTCCAAGAATAGAAATAGGAATAGAAAGCTCGTCTTTCTCCTGCAGAGCAGCTGGTGGTTTTAACAGCTGACTTTTCAGATCGCAGCCCAACTTAGAACCACGGTGCCAATATGAATCCAAAGAACTCTCAGTACTGTTCAATTCATAAGAAGAATAATTCACTTCAGGTTCTTGATCTAGATCACTAATGAGTTACAGCCCCATTGTCTTAAACATAACTTATCATTGCAATTAAAAATATATTCAGTGTTTTTTCCATTATCGTTTAACTCTTGTTTTCTTTGAGTTTTTCCCACATATATATGACTTAATAGTGTCATCTTTTAAAGAAGAGTTGTGAATCATCCCACAATCAATTTGGGAATATTTTCTTCTTCATTGTTGTTAGCTCCCCATTTCCCTCCAACCTTCCCAGCCATGCCTCTGTGTACTTACTAATCCAGTTACTGTCTCTATAGATTGACCTATCCTGGATTTCATATACAGAGAATCATACAAAGCAAAATCAAATAAAAATTTAAAACCCAACCATAATAGCATACTATAACAGAGAAACACCTCAATCAAAAAGAAAGCAGAAAATACTAAAAACGGAAACAACTTTAAAATGGGTCAAAAGATCAAATAATAAAGTGTTACATTTTAACCTAATTACATCTCCAACAACTTTACAATGCCCTCTGTCTGACATTGAGGAAATACACATCCTTGGTTTACGGTCAGAAGGGATTCACTGGTGGCTTAATCCATTTGGGGACCTGGCAAATGGATTTTGGGTTTCTACTGTGACCTGTAGCCTTCAGCAAAGCAATTCCCTCCTTGGATTTGGATTTTATTATTTACATCCCTATATCACACAGGCTGGTGTGCTTCTTCACTGTGGACTTAGATGGCTGCTTTTGTCAAGACCCCAGACACTATTCTGAAAATTTTGAATCCCCCAATATCTCAATTATCTATTTTCAGTCCTCTATTATTTTCCTTAATTGAAGAAACTCAATTAAAAAATACACTAATAGTCACAAAAAAATTTGGCAGTAATAAAAAGATCTAATATGTGTAACACAACTCGAAATTAACCCCAAGTATGGCAAATCTGGATACCAATGGAAGACAAATTCCACTTTCTTAAGATAATATGAAATCAGTTTCTAGAAATTAATTTTTTAAGTAAATTAGACCATGATTCCTTCATCAGGATCTAGAAAAAGGTTATATTCATGAAGCTGACTCACAGACTACATAGAATGTTATCAGATACCATTGGGTCAGTTCTGATTCATAGCAGCCTTATGTGTAGCTCAACGAAACACGGTCCTGACATTCTGGGTTTCTAACTCCAGGTCCTTGCATATTTCATTAAGCTACTTTAGTTTGCCTTCTCAAACTACCCTTTGAAATTGTCTATTCAGTCTTTCACTTCATCATTTCCTCCTCCTGCTTGATATCTTCAACATTTAAGAGCAAGTTTGAGTCTTTTATGACACCCACTTTGGTCCTTTCCTGTTTTCAAATGCCCCTTTCTTTCTTCGTGAATGATATTCTTGACGTCATCCCAAAACTTGTCTGGTCTTTGTTCATTTTTGTGTTAATTCTGCTCCTGAGAGGGTTTCAAGGTTGTATTTTGGCAATCATGAATTTCCTTTAATTTTCTTCAGCTCTGTGGTAGATTGGTTTATTGTGCCAATGTGGCCAATGAACACTTGTGGGATTAACTGAATGGCGCAGAGATAAGTGACTTGGCGAGCCTCATCTTTCTGTCTCTTCTTCTTTGATGACTGGACCAGTGTGCGGCTGCCTTAGCTTGTTCTCTGCCTCAATTTGCAAGCTACACTACCTGTGGGTCACCTAACCCATGGGCCCTCAAGACTTGAAGGACTGGCAGTGTATTAGCTGTCTCACAGAAATGAGTTGCACTGAGCCATTTGTAATGCTTTATAGATTAATTAACTGTTTATTTCTTATGTTATCTCTATCTAGCTATATAAATATCTATAAAATCATTAGTGTCCTGGTTTTGTTTCCCTAGAAAACTCTGTCTAACATAAGCTGTAACCTGAACTTACATATGAGCAATTGATGAATTGCTCCTGAGTCAATCCTTGGCCTTGGTTTCACTGATGATATTGATCTTCATCACCTTTTTCCATAAATATAGTCAGTTTGATTCCTGTCTATTCCACCTAGTCCTAAGTACATAGTTTCCATCTATTTTGTGGAAAAACAATATTTGCAATGACAAAATCATTGGTCTTGAAAAATTCTAATCAATGCATCTTGACTGCATGTTTAATCAATTCCAGGCTGAAGAAGTTGGTACAATTCTTCAATTTCTTCATCACTGGCTTTAGTGATGGATGCATAATTTACATTAATATAATTTATATTAAATTAATTACATACAATTTACATTAAATTAAAATTAAAGATCCAGTCTCTTCTGAGAAATGAATATAAATTACCAACCCCCTTTACTAAATCATTTAATTCTGTTCAGTTCTTATACTAAAACTTTACTGTACATTTATACTGGTAAGTCTAAACTGAAATAAAACTTTTAGCCTTTTATAGGAAAGCTCAAAATATTTTCAGCTAACAATTTTTATTAGGCTGAAAATGTTACTACCATAGTCACTGCTAATGTTGTGGTAGTATATTATTACTGACATTAATATGATGAAAAATTAAGAATATTAAACTTTGGATCATATTTCTAGTTTTAATTAAAATTAGTTTAAATGAATATATTAATGACACTGAGATTCATGTTCCAACCAAATGCATTTACTAAATTGCTTTCTTTTTGATACCTGTGGTAGCTGTATGAACAGAGTGGCTCTTTAAAATACATATGAGGCTACATGTCATGAAAGAGAAGGCAATCCAGGAGTTGGTAAAGAGAATCTCTACCATGCCATATTTATTACATATTCCCTCACAGCCCTGTTGAGATAAAGATTAGTATCACCATTTTAAAGACATAGAAAACTGAAGTTCAGGGAAGTATTAAATCCTATGTGATTAATTCCAAAACTATGCCCCATTTACTGTGTTATGCCTCCTAAAGAAACACATAACTACAAATGAAGTTTTAATTGAACTTATTCCAGTCCCAGCTTACCAATTATATTACTGTTACATTCAAACAGGATATTTTGTTTGTACAATGTCAATTTTTCTGTTTTCCTTTATCTGTTCAATACTCCTAGTTTACAAAAGTCCAAGTTCAAATACTTTATGCATAAAATTTTGTGGATACAGAATAATCACATTTGTTTGTTTCATAAATACTTTAAAATCCTTAAATACTCTATGTGGTAAGCATGTGTTGATCACATTTTTATTCCATACTATCTAGTCTTTGAGTGCCTGAATTGGCACAAAGGATTGAGTACTTGGCTATTGTGATAGGTAGGTTGATTGTGCCAACTTGGCCAATAGGAACATGTAGAATTAATCAGGTCACAGTTTTATTAGAGGGCAAAGAGATAAATGGCTAGGCAAGGCCCATCCCTCTCTCTCTCTCTTTCTCTGGTGATCGGACTACATGTGGCTGCTTTAGCTAGTTCTCTGCCTTAACCTGTGGACTACACTACATGTGGGACCCATGGATCATGTGTCTAGAGCTTGAGTTTCCTTCTAGACCAGCTTTGCCATGCTGTTGCTATATATATTACTTATATATTACTGAGCTTGAGGCTGGTGGATCCTGTCATCTTGCATTGCTTAAGTTTGATATCCTATCTAGGCCTGCTTCACTAAGCTCCTGAGCTGCTGGCTGTTGGTGACCCGCCCTGCTGATTGCTACCTGTGGGTGAATTCTGCCTGCTTTGCCTGAGGGAAGACTCACCTGTCTGCTTCCTTGACCTTGGACCCAGCAGTCCTCCTGAGTTGAAGGACTTCCAATATATTAACTGTTCCATGTAACTGAGTTGAACTGAGCCCTCTGTACTGCTGAGTGGACTAATTAGCTGTTATATAGTGTAATATAAATCTAGATATATATTTTTTCATAAATGTCCTGGTTCTGTTTCTCCAGAGAAGCCTGCCTAACACAGCTACTAAAGGAAAGGTTAGCAGTTAAAATTCAACCACAGATGCCTTGAAAGAAGAACCCGGAAATCTATTTTTTTTAATATCACTAATTGAAATATCACTAATTGAAACCCTGTGGAGCACAGTTCTAAACTGATACACATGTGGTCAACTAGTGTTGAGAATAAATCAAATTATTTATATTAATTCAGAACTAATTTACAAGGACAACTGGTAGTACAATGACTATGGGGTTGGTGGCTAAATAAGAGATTGGCAACATGAACCAACCAAGTAGCTCTGCAAGAGAAACACATAGCAATCTGCTTTTATAATACTTTTATTTTTTGCTGTCAAGTTGATCTTGACTCACAGAAACCCATTGAGAGAGTATACCCATACCATACCGTTTCCAAGAATATAATCTTTACAGAAAATGAACAGTTGATGGGATCAGCCAACCTTCTCATTAGCAGCCATCAAAGCTCCTTCCATAAAGATTGTCATTACTGCTGGTAGGTACTGTCAAGATGGCCCTATGTACAATACAATGAAACATGCAATACCCTCACAATAATTGTTGTTTGAGTCCATTGTCCCCTGTGTCAATCCTCCTCATTGAGGATCTTCCTCCTTTTCTCTGATCTTCTACTTTACCAAGCATAATGTTCTCTTCCAGGGACTGGTCCTCATTTTTAGGGAACATTCTGGCTGTACTTCTTCCAAGACAGAATTTGTGTTGTTCTTCTGCTCTACTGGCAGTCCTATGGCACCTTCAATATTCTTCACCGATGCCTTAATTCCAACGCAGCACTTTTCTGTCTTCCTTATTCATTGTCCAGTTTCACATGCATCTTAGGCGATTGAAAGACTATGGCTTGGGTCGGGCACATCTTATGCTCAAAGTAACACCCTTGCTCTTAAACACTTTAAAGAGGCTTATGCAGCAGATTTGCCCAATGAATTATGAACTTTGATTTCCTGACTGCTATTTCCATGAATGCTAATTGTGGATGGAAGTAAAATGAAATCCTTCAAAACTCTCAGTTTTTTCTCCACTTGTCATGATGTTGCTTACTGATACCATTGTGAGGGTTTTTTCATTCAAATTTATGCACCAACTATTTATGCTAGAGATGAAGAAACTAAAATTTTGACAAACTACAATAGTCTCAAATTAATCAAACCTGAAATCAAGATTCAGTATTACTAATGACTAAAATATTAAAAAGAAGGCATATTAGTTGGAAGTTATGGCCTTGATGATCAAAAGAAGCCAGGCCAGAAACAATATAAAAGAATTCTTCAAGCTAAATAACTTATTCATCAGAAATACATTTTTTTCAACACAAATGAAACATGGACCTCCCACACTGGATTACACAAGATTTACTACCGTCTATGAGAAGAGATGATAGGAAGCTCAATGAATCAGTCAAGACAAAAGGGCAGAAATCAGATCAGAGCAACAAGTACTCATATGCAAGTTCAAATTGAAGGTGAAAAACATAATACAAGTCAATGAGAGCCAAAGCAAGGCCCTGAATACATTCCAATTCCAGACCAAAGCATGTACAAGGGTCCAGATAAGAGCTGGGAACACAAGGAATTCAAGACAGATAAACCCCTCAGGACCAATATTGAGAGTAGCCATACCAGGAGGGGAAGGGGGAGGTGGGGGGAAAAGGGTGGAACTGATCACAGTGATCTACATATAACCCCTCCCAGGAGGACAGACAACAGAAAAGTGGGTGGAGGGAGACATCAGTCAGTGTAAGACATGAAAAATAATAATTTATAAATTACCAAGGGTTTATGAGGGAGGGAGGTTGGGGGTGAAAATGAGAAGCTGATACCAAGGGCTCAACAGAAAGAAAATGTTTTGAAAATGATGGCAACAAATGTACAAATGAGATTCACACAATGGATGTATGTATGGATTGTGATAAAAGTTGTACAAGCCCCAAATAAAATGATTTTTTTTTAAAAAGAAGAAGCTTAAAAGAAAATAGGTTTGACACAAACACTAATGATTAAAGACCAGAATGTGGTCTTCAGGTGTGGGATAGCTTCAGGGGTGGGATAGCATCAAGAATATCAAAAATGAAGAAAGTAAAAGGTCATAGACAGCCAGAAAAGAAGGAAACGACAAAAACAGATGTTAGAAGAAACTCTTGCTCTTAAATACTGAACAGAAGAAATGAAGAAGTTAGAGCTGCATGGAAGATTTCAAAGGGTGATTTGGGACAACAAGGTGAAGTATTATAATGCAATCACCTGAAGTTAACTCATTCACTGCCATGAATTCTGACTTACGGGCCCTTTTTGACAGAGTAAAACTGCCTGGGTGCATATCCAAGACTGCACATCTTTCTCCCATGGAGCAGCTGGTGGTTCTAAAATGTTGACCCTTGTGTTTAGCAGCCCAACTCGTAGTCCACTATGCCACTAGAGCTAAATGAAAAGCATACTAGTCATTTTCCTCATACTGAAAAAACTAAACAGCCAATTCAAGCCTTCAGTTACAATATTAAAGGAGTCTATAGGCAATAAAAAACAGAATGCAGTTAGTATCCAAGGTAAATGTGGTAGCTCCATAATATCATTTCAACTTGAGGATACTAAGACTAAATGGGCGGAGTCTAGCTTGTCAATAAGGTCAGAGCCTAATGATGCCTCTTTGCGGGCATGGCCTTCTTGTGAGGATTCTGGCAACTTCCTCTTCTCTGCCTTCAACTTCCTGCTGACTAACAGCAAGAGACCTGATGAGTCCTGCAAGAGCTTTCTCTCTGTTTCACTCCCTGTTGAAGAGCCACACTGAGAGAGATATAGAAGCCACGTGGAGACCCACACCAGTGCTGAGATGCTTCCCACAGGCATTGGATCCACAAGATGTTTCACCAACCGGCGTGTGATCTTCCTGCTTTAGGCATCATTGCATGTGCTGCTTGAGGCTGAAGAGGAATTTGTGGACTATTATCAGACATATGGGGTAATATTGGACTTACGGAGTTGATCTGGACTGGGCTGGGATGTTTTCTCAATAATAATTACTCTGTTATATAAGGCTCTCTCTTACACATATATGAATGTCTCTGAATTTGTTTCTCTAATCGATCCAAACTAACACAGTATGTGGAATCAATGTCACTGGAAAGTATGCAGGTTTTTGTTGTTTAGTGCCTTGGATTCATTTCCAAGTCACAGCAGCCCTATTTGCAACAGAACAAAAAACTACCTGGTCCTGTGCCAGCCTCACAATTGTTGCAATGCTTGAGCCCATTGTTATAGCCATTATGTCAATTCATCTCCTTGAGGGTCTTCTTCATTTTTACTGTACATCTATTTCTCCTAGGATGCTTGCCTTCCCCAGGAACCTGTCCCTTCTGATGAGAAGCCCAAAGTAACCAAGCACAGTCATGCTATCCTCACTTCTAAGATACATTCTGGCTATATTTCTTCCAACATATATTTGTTCCTTCTTCTGGATTTCCATGGTATATTTATTACTGTTTGCCAACAACATAATTAAAATACATTAATTATCCTTTTGTCTTCCTTATTCACTGTCCAATATACACATTAGTCTTCAAAGTAACATCTTTATTTATAAACTCTTTCAAGAGATCTTTGCAGCATATTTGCCTAATGCACATATCTTTTGATTATATGACTGCAGCTTCAGTAAGCATTGGTTGTGGATCCAAAAAAAATTAAATCCTTGACAACTTCAATCTTTTCTCCATTTATCAAGATTTTTTCCTTGGTGAGGATTTTTGTTTTCTGTATAATGAGGTATAACCTATATGGAAGTCGATGGTCTTTGATTTTCATCAGTATGTGCTTCACATTCAGTATTCAAGGTTGTGTCATTCACATATCAGAGGCTGTTAATGAGTTTGCCTCTAACCCTGATGCCACATTTTCCTTCATATAGGCCAGTTTCTCAGATTATTTGCTCAGCATACAGATTCAATAAGCATGGTGAAGGGATACAAACCAGACACACGTTTCCTGATCTTAAACAACATACTCGCCTTATTCTAGTTGAATGAGTGCCTCTTGGTCTATGGAATTCTCAAATTCACATCATCATTACTTATTATAGCCCTTCTAGACATAGCTTCCAATTATGTGATGTATTATAAATCCTATCTCCCATGCCTGTAAATTAGCTATGAGACACAATTGATATATGTCAATATGTTCAATTTGTGCTTTTGGTTAAAATCATATTTGGAGTGAGATGTCCATCATGTTAATGATTCAAGATTATGGTAAAATGTATCCTGTCACCACATTACAGCAGGGTGTGACTCAAGTCACGATACTTATCATCCTTACTAAATATATTACATTAAGAGGGGTACCCCTCCAAAATGGAATTTTTCTCAAAGATATGTATTCAAATATTTTTACATAACAACCTTATCACCTTCAAAGAACCCTCTATTACACTTAATACATTTGTCAAATCTGTGAGTCCTTTCTTGGAAACATTTGTCAAATACATCTATTGGCATGGCTGAAAGCACCTCCCTCATTTTTTTCTTCACCTCTTCTGTTTCATCAAATTGCTGTCCTTTCATGCCCCTCTGCATTCACCGAAACAAAAAGAAGTCATAAGGAGCAAGTCAGATGATTAAGGTGTGTGGGGAAAGAAAGGCATGCTGCTTTGGGCCCAAAACTGGTGCACTGAGATGGCTGCATGCGCAAGTACATTGCTGTGGTGGCAAGACAAGTCCCCCATCTGCCACAAATCAAGCCTTTTTGTCACACATGGTTACACAATGTTTTCAGAAACTCTAAATAGAAATGTTGATTAACAGTCTGACCTGGTGTAAAAACTCCAAACAAGTCAACATTTTTGTCCATTTGGTGGGTTCATGAGCAAAGAATGAAATTTGTCACCAATCAACATTTCACCTTTTTTGAAATGAGAAAACCACTTGTACTTTTGGGTTTTTTCCCATAGCACTGTTCTTGTAAGCTGTTTTCAACATCACAACTGTTTCTGTGGCATATTTCCTGAAAAGGAACAATTTCACAGCTGCATGTTCTTCTCTTAAATTGACCATCACAATAAAATAATCATTAAAAAAGGTTCAAGCAAAACTGCTTTTACGAGAAATTCACCGTGACCAGAGAGAACCTTCCCAGGCAAGGCATCTGGGTGCACTAACTCAGAAAGAATTGCTGGATGCTTGCCTGGGGGGCGGGAGGAGGGAGGAGGGGGGGTTGTGTACTACAAAACTCCGCTCTGCTCAGCACAATTCTGGGGTTTTGTTTGTTTGGGGGGTACCCCCTCATATATACGTACACAATATGTAGAAATGCTCTGGAAAAGTTCTATTGTTCTGGCTTTGGTATCTGATTTGTCTTTGTCTGGAATCTGCTTCTTGGGACTTGAGCAAGTGACACACTATCTGACTGGTTTGGGCAGTTCCCACATCACTGTATATGGATGGCCAATTACCTGACCTGCCAATTTGGGCTCAATTGCTGCTGCACTAACATTGGTTGGGAGATGCTTCCAAAATGATGTTGTTGTTTGTTGTTGGGTGCCCTGAAGTCAATTCAAAATCTTAGCGATTCTATGAGCAACAGAACGAAACACTGTCAGGACCTGTACCATCCTCATACTTGTTCTTATGTTTGATCCCATTTTTGCAACCACTGTGTCAATCTATCTTGTGAAGGGCCTTCCTGTTTTTCGCTGCCCCTCTAGTTTCCAAGCTGATATCCTTTTCTAGGACTAATCTTTCCTGACATGTCCAAAGTTCATGAGAACATCCTTGCTCACATGAGAATTCTGACTGTACTTCTAGCTAGGTTGCATTCTTGAGAAAAGCAAAACCACCAACATGTGTGTGTTTATATACAGAAAAGATTTATATTAATAAATAGCTTACAAAGCTGTACAAGTAGGAATGTCTAGCCTGGTTCAAGTAAGGCTTCTCCAGTTTCATGGAAGCAGGCAAAGAGGAAGCAGGGTGTCAAAGCAGAGATGTTGGGGCCACCATAATGAATCCAAAGTTAGCCAAATGAATCCACTGGTTCTAGTCCACTGATGGTCCCTGGGATTCACAAGTAATGCAATAGAAAACCAGTGAGCAAGATGCAAGATCTAACTTCAGCTGAAAGCAAGGGGCCAAAGGAGATTCAACTCTGCTCGGTCCCTCTCTTATACAAAAGGCCACACACCCAACAAGGTATCGTCATGCTTTGATCTGATTAGCAGGTTGGGTTACACCCCTTACCAAGGAGTGTCTAGTTGACACAGTCTCTAATAAAGACATCCTCCATGACAGATTCATTCGTTCTTTTGATAGTTCGTGTTTATTTCAATATTCTTCACTAGCAACATAATTTAAATGAATCCATTCTTATGTCTTCCATATTCAATGTCCAACTTTCACATGCATATGCGACAATTGAAAATACCATGGCTTGGGTCAAGCACACCTTAGTCCTCAAAGTAATAACCTTGCTTTTCAACACTTTAAAGAGGTTTCTGTAGCAGATTTATCCAATACAATGCATTGTTTGATTTCTTTTGACTAATGTTTCCAGGCGCATTGATTGTGGATCCAGAGAAGACAAAATCTTTGACAACTTCAAACTTTCCTCCATTCATCACGATGTTACCTATTAGTCCAGTTGTGAGGATTTGGATTTTATTTACATCATGTTACAATCCATGCTGAAGGCAGCAATCCTTGATCTTTATCAGCAAGTGCTTCAACCCTCCTCACTTTCAGCACGCAAAGCTGTGTCATCTGAATATCAAAGGTTTTTAATAAACCTTCCTCCAGTCCTGATCCCACATTGTTTTTCAAAGAAGCCAGCTTCTCGGGTCATTTACTGAACACACAGATTGAATACGTATGGTAAGAGTATACAATCTTGAAGCCCATCTTTCCTGATTTCAAGGCAGTACTCACAACTACCTCTTGAACCATGTACAAGTTCCACATGAACACAATGAAGAGTTCTGGAATTCCCATTCTTCTCAAGGCTATCCAGAATTATTTTAAGAGCCACACAATTAAATACCTTTGCATAGTCAATAAAACACAAGTAAACATCTTTCTGATATTCTCTGCTTTCAGTCAAGACACATCTGACATCAGCAATGATACCCCTTGTTCCATACCCTCTTCTGAATCCAGCCTGGCCCTCTGGCAGTTCCTTATCAATGTACTCCTGCAACTGTTGCTGGATGACCTTCAGCAAATTTATTTGCATGTGACATCAATGAAGCTATTCTCTAACCTGAGCATTCTGATGGGACACCTTTTTTTTTTCTTTCGGAATGGGCATAAATATGGATCTCTTCCAGCCAGTTGGCTAAGTAAATGCATTCCACATTTTTTGATATAGAATAATGAGTGCTTCTATATTGAAACATTTCCAATGGAGCCTTGCTTTTGCTAATGCTTTCAGAGCATTTGGCAATCTCCTAGCAGTACCATTGGTTCTTGATCATATCCTTCTTCTTCAATTGGTAGACTATCAACTAATTCTTTTTGGTAGAGTGACTCTGTTATTCTTCTGATACTTCCTGCATCATTCAATATTTTTCCCATAGAATCAAGCTTTAAATATTAAACCCAAAGTCTTCAATTTTTTCCTTAGCTCGTTAGTTTAAGATATGTTTATACATATGGAATGTATAAAATATTAATCTAGAAAATAGGAAGTTATCAAAAATAAAATATAACACATAAAGATTGATATTCTAGACATTAGTAAGCTGGAATGGCTAATCTGAACCAGAAAATCATATGGTTTACCATGACAGGAATGATAAATTCAAGAGGAATGATGGTGCATTCATAGTCAAAAAGGACATTTAAAGATCTATCTTGAAGTACAACATTTCCTGTGATAGGATTATATCTATCCACATAAAATAAAAGCCAGTCAATACAATCATTATTCAAATTTATGCAACAACCACTAAAATCAGTGATGCAGAAATTTAGTAATTCTATCAACTTATTCGGTCTGAAATTGATCAAAGATATATTTAAAGTATTGGCTGTTGGAATTAAAAGGTTGGAAACAAAGAGGAAGGTACCATAGTTGGAAAATATGAACTTGGTGATGGAAATAAATCTGATGATACCTTCACAGAATTTTTCAAGACTAATGACTTCTGTATCACAAACATCTTTATTCAACAACACAAAAGTCAACTATACAAGTGGACACAGATATATAATTGAATAAATCTGTGGGAAGAAATGATGGAGAGGTTAAATATCAGCAGATAAAAGCAGGTCAGAGGCCAACTACAGAATAAGCTATCAATTGCTCATATGTTCATGTAGCAGCTGAAGAAAATGAAAACAAGTCCCTGAGAGCCAATGTGTGAACTGTGTCTATTCCACTTGAATTTCAAGGGCAGAGATGAAACATTGAACACAATGGCAAAATACCCGATGAGCTGAAGGATGACATCAAGAACACCATTCATTAAGAAAACAAAACGTCATTAAAAAGACAGGAAAAAATCAAAGTGGAGATGAGAAGAGACTCTGAATTTGTTCTTGATTGTAAAGTAGCTAAGGATAATGGAAGAAATAATGAAGTCAAAGAGCTGAATGGAAAATTTCAAAGGACAACTTAAGAAGAAAAAGTAAAAAATACAATGAAATGTACAAACCAAAAACGAAGAACACACTTTGGATATTTTAAAGGGAAAGACTGATACTAAACCCACAGACGTGGGACTTTCCCTGGTGGCATAGTGGTGATCTGTTGTGCTGCTAACTGCAAGGTCAGCAGGGTGAAACCACCAGTCACTCTGAGATAGAAAGGCAGGGCTTCCTATTCCTATAAGGAATTACAGCCTTGAAACCCACAAGGGCAGTTCTACCCTATCCCGTAGGGCTCCCTAAGAGATGAGATGGAGTCAATGGCAGTGATCCTTTAAAGTCACGTGAACAGCTTTTCTGACACCACCAGTCCATCATCTTACATTATTCAATGTCTTCTGCAGTAAGGTATTAACCTGCTTTCTGACCGGCCAATTAGGTTCATCAATCATTCCAATGATGGCTTATGAAATTTGTGGGTCAACACAGAATAAGACAGAAGAGGGAGTACTAAGAGGAGGAGTAGGAGTTGATGTCAGAGACAATAGAACAGTACAGAAGTTTGAAATATTTGAACATTGAGGACATCTTTAGGACTAGCCTTGGGCTGAACCTTGTAAAAGAGATTATTCATGGCTATACATAGTCTAATGCTTTTTCATAATTAACAGCACACAGATAAATATTTTTCTGGTATTCTCTGTTTTCAGCCCAACATCCATCTAATACCAGAAATTATATCCTGCATTCTATATCCCCTTCTGAGTGATTTGCTCTGAAAACTTTTAACAGGAACATATTATTTAAAAAGTAATAAAAGGTCAAACAAGTTCTGGAATGAAACAGAATCAGTCATTTAAAAAAAAAGTGTTCAACAAGGTTTTATTAAACTAGCATCCCATGATGCTCACCTTCCCAACATGATCGCTGAAGACAAATGGGTACATAAGTAAATGTGGTGAAGAAAGTTGATGGTTCTAGGCTATCAAAAGATATAGTGTCTGGGACCTAAAGGCTTGAAAATAAACAAGTGGCCATCTAGCTCAGAAGCAACAAAGACCACATGGAAGAAGCACACCAGCCTGTGTGATCATGAGGTGTCGAAGGGATCAGGTATCAGTCATCATCAGAACAAAAAATCATATCATTGTGAATAAGGGGGAGTGTGGAGTTGGGGCCCAAAGCCCATCTGTAGGCAATTGGATATCCCCTTAAAGAAAGGTCTCGAGGAGGAGATGAGCCAGTCAGGGTACAGGGTAGCAACAATGAAACATACAACTTTCCTCTAGTTCTTAAATGCGTCCTCCCCCCCTCCTCCCACTATCATGATCCCAATTCTACCTTACAAATCTGGCTACACCAGAGGATGTACACAGGTACAAATAGAAACTGGACACACAGGGAATCCAGGACAGATGAACCCTTCAAGTGAGAGTGGCAATACCAGGAGGGTGGAGGGAAGGTGAGGTAGAAAGGGGGAACCGATTAGAAGGATCTATATATAACCCACTCCCTGGGGGAAAGACAACAGAAAAGTGGGAAAAGGGAGACATCAGACAGTGTAAGACATGACAAAATAATAATTTTTAAATTATCAAGTGTTTATGGGGGTGCAGAGAGGGAGAGTAAAAAATGAGGAGCTGATACCAAGGACTCAAGTCGAAAGCAAATGTTTTGAGGATGATGATGGCAACAAATGTACAAATGTGCTTGATACAGTGAATGGATGCGTGGATTGTGATGAGTTGTATGAGCCCCCAATGAAATGACTTAAAAAAAAGTGTTCAGAGGGGGAAAAAAAAGTAGCACTGGATTAACTAAATAAATTTTGTTAACCTATTATCTGAGTCCCAGGAGCTCTGGTAGCCTAGTGGGTTATGGGTTGGGCTGCTAACCCCAAAGTCATTAGTTCAAAGCCACAAGCCACTCCACAGGAGAAAGATGAGACTTTCTACTTCAATAAAGAGTCTTGGAAACCAAGGGAAAATTCTTCTCTGTCATGAGTCAGAATACACTTGATGGCAGTAAGAGAGCTATTGGACAAGCATAGTGGTAGCACAGTGAGTTACCAAGTAGGCTGCTAACCCCAAGGTTATCAGTTTTAAACAACCAGTTACTTCTTAGAACTAAAGTGAAGCTTTCTGCTTTAATAGAGATTTAGTCTTAGAAACCCACAGGAGAAGTTCTACTGTCAGTTGATGTAAATTGACTTGGTGGCAATGAGTTTCAGAAACCTAAGGGGACAACAACAAAAAAGATGGAAGTAATTGCTGCTGTTAGGTGCCATCAATTCTATTCTGACCCATAGCAACCCTATGCATAACAGAATTAATCAGTGCCCAGTCCTGTGCCATCCTCACAAATGCTCTTATGTCTGAGCCCCTTCTTACAGCTACTGTGTCAATCCATCTCGTTGATTGACATTATTCATTGACTGCCCATCTATTTTACCAAACATATCCTTCTCCAGGGACTAATGTCTCCTGACAACATGTCAAAAGTATGCAAGACGAAGTCTTTCCATCGTTAACTCTAAGGAGCACTCTGGCCTTACTGCTTCCAAGACACATCAGTTTGTTGGTTTTTCAGTCCACAACACATTCAATATTCTTCTCCAGCACCACAATTCCAATACATCTATTCTTCTTCAGTTTTCTTTATTCCATGTCCAGCTTTCAAATGCATATGAAGCAACTGAAAAATAGCATGGCTTGGATCAGGCACACCTTAGTCCTCGAAATAACATATTTGCTTGTCAATGGTCTAAAGAGGTCTTGTGCCGCATATTTATCTAATGCAACCCATTTTTTTTTATCTCTTGACTGCTGCTTCTATGAGCATTGATTGTAGAGCTAAGCAAGACAAAACCCTGACAACTTCTATCATGTCTCCATCTATCTTGAAGTTACCTTTTGGTCCAGTTGAGAGGATGTTGGTTTCCTTACATTGAGATGTAATTTATACTGAAGGCAGCAATACTTGATCTTCATCAGCAAATGCTTCAAGTCCTCCTCACTTTTAGGAAGCAAGGTGTGTCATCTGCATATCACAGGTTGTTAATATACCTTCCTCCAATCCTGATGCCACATTCTTCTTCATATCAGCCAGGTTCTCTGATTATTCGCAAATCATACAGATTGAATAAGTATGATGATATGATACAACCCTGTCCCAAAGCTTTCATGATTTTAAACCCTCTAGTATTCTCTTGTTCTGGTCCCATAACTGTCTCTTGATCCGTGTACAAGTTCCTTATGAGCACAATGAAACATTCCAGAATTCCCATCTTTTTCAAGGCTACCCATAGTGGGTTGTGATCCAAACAGTTAAATGCCTTGACAAAGTAAAATAAAAACACGAGAAAAAAATCGTTCTGGCATTCTCTACTTTCAGCTAAGATCTATGTGGCAATAGCAATGATATCCCTTGTTCCAGGTCCTCTTCTGAACCCAGCCTGAACCTCTGGCAACTCTCTGTCAATGAACTGCTACAACCACTACTGGATTATTTTCAGCAAAAATTCAGTTGCATACGATATCAATGACATTGTTACATAATTTGCATACTCTTTTCAGTCACATTTCTTTGAAAAGGGTACAAATATGGGTTTTTCAAGTCAGATAGCCGAGTAGCTGTCTTCCAAATTTCCTGGTAACAACAAGAGCTTCATCAACCTGTTGAAACATTTCAATTGACATTCCATCAATTCCTGAAGCCTTGTTTTCAGCTAACGCTTTCAATGCAGCTAGAACTTACCCTTCAGCACCATTGGTGCTGATATATTGCTCATATACTACCTCCTGAGACGGTGGAATGTCCCATAGTTCTTCTTGGTGCAGTGACCTTGTGTATTCTTTCCATTTTCTTTTGATGTTTCCTGCATCATTTAATAATGTGTCTATTGAATCTCTCAAGATCGCTACTCGAGACTTCAACTTTTCTTGAGTTCTCTCCATTTAAGATAGGTTGAGCATCTGCTTCTCTTTTGATTTCCTAACTCCAGGTCTTTTCATGTTGCATCATAACATTTGGTTTAGTTTTTTCAACTGTCCTTTGAAATTTTCTATTCAGTCATTTGACGTCTTCTTTTCTTCCATTTGCTTTAGCTAGTCTATGACTAAGAGCAAGTTTCACAGTTTCTTCTGACATCCACTTTTTAAAAAAATTTTAGATCATTTTATTAGGGCTCTTACAACTCTTGTTACAATCTATATATCAACTGTATCTGACATATTAGTACATATATTACATCGTTCTTTTCTAAACATTTACTTTCCATTGAGCCCTGGGGATCAGTTCCTCTTTTTTTAAACCCCCCTCCTTCCTCCCTGCCCCTCCCCAACCCTCACGGCCCCTTGATAGATTATTGATTGTTAATTGTTTTCAAGTCTCACACCAGCTGCTGTCTCCCTTCTCCTCTGGTTTCTGTTTTTCTTCCCCCTGGATGGGGGTGTGCCATTCATGGCAATAGGTACCCACTTCTCTCCCCATCTCTCCCCCGCTTCTCCCTACCCCTACCATATTTCTATTCCTGTTCCTGGGTTCCATGTGTTGTGAGTTTTATCTCTCACCTATACCTATGTACATGCTCCCGTCTAGTCCAGAGTGGGAAACAGCACTGGGGTTAGTGAGGGGTAAGGAGGTCTCAAGGGATCAGAAAAATATTGCATGATCCATTAGTGCTCTACTACACCCTGATTGACTCATCCCCTCCCTGGAACCCCTTTGTAGGGGTATGCTCCACTGTCCACAGATGGGCTTTGGGTCTCTGCTCCAACCCCTCTCCATTCTCACCAAGGCATTTTTGTTTATTTGTTTGCTGTTTGTTGTAAATCTTCTGATGCTCATTGTCCGATCTCAATGACATCTCACAATTGCACTGGCTGATGTGCTTCTTCCATGTGGGTTTGGTGCTTCACTGTTGGACCACAGACACTGTATCTTTTAATAGCCTGGCACCATCTTCTGCCTTTACCGCATCTGCTTATGCACCCATTTTGTCTTCAGCGATCATGTAAGAGGGTGTGGGAAGCATCACAGAATGCCAAATTTATAAGACAAAGTGTTTTTTGTATTGAGGGAAGGTATGAGCCAAGGCCTAAGGCCTGTCTGCAGCCTCAGTGTATTGCCTTATAAATATATGCACATAGGACAATACCTCTATTTTCATGGATTAATGTATTTACATAGGTGCACACCTCTGTTAATATCCCTATCTATGACTTTGCTTCCTAGAGTTTGCTTCTGTTTCCTTTTGCCTCCTCTTGCCCAGCCATCACTTTCTCCCTTCTTCCACCTCTTAGTGCTTCCTCTCCACTAGCTTGGCGTTGCTCTAATGGTACTGTCTACTCACCACACCCTTCTCCCCACCTCCTTCTTCCCCCTACACTTTCTGGGGGCCATTGGCCCCATTGCCTTCTCCCTGAGCTTCCCTCCCATATCTGTCCCATATAAGTAGGCAAACCAGCAATGTCCTAGTCTGAACAATAATATACAGTTGAAAAATGGAAAGGAGAGAGAAAAAAAAAGAGGAAAAGAGAAAAAAAACCTACATAGGTCCAGGTCTGTTCACTGGACCCCATGAGTCCCTCCCCACTGGTTCTGGAGGAGACCCAAGGGCTGCGTCTCCTAGCTCTAAGTCCATTCTTGGGGCTCCTCAGGGGCTCTGTGTGACTTTCACTCTCACAGCTAGCTCATCAAGTCTTCTGGCATTAGTGTTCAAAGATCCTTTTTTTTTTTCTTGAGATGTTATCAAAACTCAGGTGGGATAAGCTTAAGGTTGTATTTTGACTCCTGGGTTTGTTTCAGTTTTCTTCAGCTTGAATTTGAACCTACATATGAGCAATTGATTGTTCCACAGTCAGTGCCTGGCCTGGTTTAGCTGCCTCTTCATCATCTCTTCCACAGATGCAGTCAGTTTTATTTCTGGATATTCCATCTGGAGAATGGAATGTATATATGTATGTACATATATAAATATGCATGTATATAGCTGTCTTTTGTGTTGCTGAACAAAGGTATATGCTATAAACAAATCATTGGTTTTACAAAATTCTATCTTGCAATCTCCAGCTTCATTTCTATCACCAAGTCCATATTTTATCATTAATGTTCCTTCCCCTTTGTTTCCAACTTTTGCACTCTGATTGCTAGTAATTATCAGTGCATCATTATTGCATGTTTGATCAATTTTTGACTGAAGTCCTTGGTAGAATTCTTCAGTTTCTTCATCACTTGCTTTTCTGGTTGGTGCATAACTTTGAATACTAATTGTATTGATTGGATTTCCTGGAAGTCGGATAGATGTAATCCTATCACAGACAATATCATACTTTAAGATGGATTTGGTCATGTCCTTTTTTACAGACCATTCCTCTAAATGTATTATTCACAGTATAATAAACCATATGATTTTCTTGTTCAAAATGGCCAATAGCAGTCTATTTCATCTCACTAATGTCTAGGCAATCAATAGTTATGCATCCCATTTCATTTTTGAACAATTCCATTTTCTTACATTCATACTTTGCACATTGCAAGTTCTGGCCATTAGCGGATTTCCACAGCTGTTTCTCCTTTCCTTGAGTTATGCTCAATCAGGCTCCACTCCCACAGGCTGAAGTCACCAGGGCCATCTCCACTCCATGAAATCAGCTACTCCGCAGTCACATTTCAAGTGCCCTCCAACCTGAGAGGCCCATCACCAGGCACTATTTCTGACAATGTTCTCTGCTTCCATTTATTAGGCCTTCAGTGTCTGGCAATAGGTTTTCAGAGGCTCCTTCCGCCAAAGTGGGAAGCCAAGTCCTTCTTCCTTGTCTGTTCTTAGTCTGGAAGCTCTGCTGAAACCTGTTCACTTTGTGTGACCCTGCTGGCATTTGAAATGCTTCTGGCATCACAGCAACACACAAGCCACCATAATAGGACAAACTGACAGACAAGTGGTGTGGAAGGAATACACAGAGAAAAATATCAATTGGTCAACATGCAACTATTCAAAGAGATAGCCTATGATCAAAAATCACTAGTACTGACAAAAGAAGTTCAAGCTGTATTGAAAGCAATAAAACAAGCCTTCAAGACTTGGCAGAGCATCTACTGAGAGGTACTATGTCAGTTTTCTGGAAGGAAGCTACTTGGCCAGGTGACTGAAGAGATATGTATAAGTAAGTGAAAATTACCATATTGGCAGAGAATGGGTAGAAGCTCAAGGCAGAATCAGAAGAGGGAATGAAAGAGGTATATCACTCCAGAGTTTAAGGATACACAACACCTCTTGAAATTATTTTCCAACATTTGTTTGGATCATAATATGCATTTTCATGGGTAATAACTCATTACTGTCATCAGATATCTGACCCCCACACACACAATATTTTCTTTAGCTCTGTTAATAGGTGAGCAATTTTCTGAATTAGCTCTTTTCTCTCACCTCCACAACTTTCCTGTGGACGTGTTGCTCTCTCTGCCTTCTATTTCTTCTTTCCATTCAATCTACCTGCATCCTAACTCCTGAACTATCATGACCGCCACCCACAGACTGTCAGAAAACCATTCTCTGGGCTCAGAACTCTGTGTACAACTCTATCATTATCTGGTTGGTAATTTTCTAACTCTATTCCTCCTCCAAAGGAATAGAAGAGCTTTTAAATATCATCTTAGTAAAGTACATCTCTGAATTTCCAGTGTTTAATACAATACCTGGTAAAAAGTAGGTATTCAATTTATGTTTTTTGAATGAAGGTGAAATTCAAAATATAGGTAGGAGGCCAACAACATAACTGCTGCTCCACAAGCCATGGCAGAGATATTAAAATATTACAACTAGTGAAATGAACATTGTATTTCAAACAAAACAAAAATCTCACTGGAACAATAAAAAACATTGTGTAAAATGAGTACAAATTGAAGACATCATGGATTTCATTCTACATGGGTCACCAGTCAATGACCATAAAAGCAACAGTCAAGAAACCTAATGATATTTGCACAAAAAAATCCCTCTGTGACACCAAGTCTATGCCAGCTCATAGTGAACCTGTAGAACAGGGAAGAACTGCCCCAGCACATTTCCAAGACGATAACTCTTTACAGGACTAGAAAACCACATCTTTCTCCTGTAGCACAGCTGGTAGTTTCAAACTGCTGACCTTGTGGATTGTAGTACAATGAGTAAGCACTACACCACCTGGGCTCCTTGCAATTGGTAAATCAGCAACAAGAACAATACAAAATTTCTTTGTATTATTACAAACCAAAGATGTAACTTTGATAAGTAAGGCATTCATTACTCAAAGTATGGTTTTCCAATCAGTGCATGTTCATTTGAAAACTAGACAAAGAAAATGGAAGACTGAAGAAGAATTTGGGACATTAGAATTGTAGCTTTGGTAAAGCATCCTGAATCTTGGAAGTGCAGCAAGGATGCCCCTCGGAAGTATGGATGTGAGACTTCATCTCACATACTTTCAAAGTGTTATCAAGAAAGACAAGTCCTGAATGACATCGTGCCTGGTAGAGGGGCAATGAATAAGAGGAAGACCTGCCAACCGGATGGATTGACACAGTAGCTGTAACAATGGGTTCAAACTGTAGCAATGACTGTGAGATTGGTGGTACAGGACCAGGTAGTATTTCATTCTTCTGTACATAGATGATGACAGGTACAGGTATTACCTCATGAGTTGGACCTGACTCAACATCACCTTATAACAACAGCAAACACTGTCAGATGTTTTCATTTACAGATTCTTAATTATACACAAATATTTTCAATTATGTATAAAAATTTAGGAATCTTTTTGTGTTGGCCTGTTTTCCTTCAGTTGGCATCAATCATGTACATTATTTTGAAAGCTTTTTAGAGACTCGGAGGTTCACGAACAATAGTTCTCAAACATATGACAAAAATATCTTCTTTCATAGTTAGAAAAAAATTAACTTCTTTTATGAGTCCCATTAAGCAAATGGGAAATATAAAAAGCATATTCCCAGATGGTGAACATATCAATGAATTATTGTAAGTTTTCACACTTGCAATAATTTTTATAATCAGAAATATCAAATTCATCTAAGAATGAAATTTTTCCCTAAATCAATACTAAAATTAACATACCCTCCACTGTTAAAATTTAACAATTAATTTTTAAAATACCCTGAAGTTCCCAGAACCCTATTTTGTTCTTAAATGACTCAAAGACAAATCTATAATGCTATTAAGAATACGTCTACAAAAGATGTCATCCCTATGACTTTCTTAATGTATACCATCAAATTTTACATTACACCATGATGATGAAACTCAAACCAAATATAACAATCATAGATCTTAGAAATACAGACTTCAAAGAGCCTTAGAAAACAATAAGCACATAAGCTTCTTGACAATAAAAGTTATCTTCCGGTCTATTATTTTGGGTATCTTTAATAAGACTATGTTCGCTGGTGTTACAGAAGATATAAGGGTGTCAAAAGTAACTAAAGTTACAAAGATATTTCAAAAGATGATAAACCTGTGTAAGTCCACATCAACTTTCCCACAGCTTCCAAATCTCCACATCTCTAAATGCAGTACATTTTTCATAACTGTGCCTCCAAATGGGGCTTGATCTGATATAAAATAACTTATGATCTTTATTCATTTAATGTGATATGAATTATGTTAATGTGAGATCAATTATGCTTCATTACAGAGTACTGCCCCATGGAGCCCCTAAAGGGTACAAACCAAATGCACCAAACTGCTAACTAACAAAAAGGCTGGACGTTTGAGTCCACCCACAGGCAACTTAGAAAGAAAGCCTGAAGATCACTTCAGAAAAAAGTTAGCCATTGAAAACCCTACGTAGTACATTTCTGCTATGACACACATGAAGTTCCCATGAGTCAAAATCCACTTAATGATGATAGCTCCAGGTACTGATATTCCCTCATACCCCAATGCAAGCTATACACTATACAATACTCAAAAACAAACAAAGTCACTGCTAACTCAAAGTAACCCTATAATAAGACAGGGTAGAACTGGTCCGTGTGAATCTCCAAGACTGTAACTGTGTAAGGGAGTAGAAAACCCATCTTTCTTCTGCAGAGCTGCTGGTGGTTTTGAACTGTGGACTGTGTGGACCTCAGCCCATTGAGTAAGCTCAATGCTACTAGGGCTCCTTATACTATACAATACATGTACTGGATGACCTTTCTGAACTCTGAAATACAGCTGCATCCAAGATGGTCAACATTGGATTTCATTTTCTTTAAAATTTAATTTAAGAGAAAGCACATGTATACTGATCTTCTCTCTGGAGAGTGTAAGACATCATGCACTTTCCATATCTTATCTTTAAGTCTTACTTATCCCCAGACTAAAAATAAGAAAACTAAAGCCAAATAGGTTTACATATTTTGCCCAAGGTCATATAGCTACTAACACAAAATATCAAAGTCTTCCCCTTTATAGGGATTTTTAAATTTTTCAAGATGCCTTGTATTGATTATTTCAGATTCATGTAATATTGCTTTAAACGCGCACGCACACACACACACACAAAACCCACGTTTATTTTAAGGAGAAATTCATCACAGAACAGGTCATTTTATCAGAAGTGCTTTTTAAGCATTCTGGTCTATATGGGTTCCCACAAAAGGAGCAAACTCTGCAAGGTAAAAAAATTAATTATTTTACCAGGTAATTTAATCCAAACTTTTTATGATGGTTGGAAAGCAGAGAAAATAATAAGATACCTTGAATATAGTTCAATTTAGGATTAAAACCTCTACATTTAATTAACTAAGGTTTCTTTGATTATTATGATTAACAGCAAAATGACTGCAGAAGAAGAAAAGTTCTAGTGTTCGTGTTCCCATCTCTTACCTTCTTGCAGAGATATCTGTAATGCTTTACAAGAATATAAAGGATCCCTTCACTCCTTCAAGAGCTTTTGCAAAATCCACACACACACTATGATATATATTTCAGGTTACAATCCTAGACCCTCCAAATTCTAGATCCTGCTTTTCTTCTGATAACAAATCAGTAACACCAATTAAGACAAAAGAGAGTGGGGCAAAAATATTCTATCACTCACTGTTATGCTTAAAGTTTCCTTTTATTTGTAAAGTACATGCAATATATCTTTATCAAGCTTCAGAAGAACTAAGGAAATAATATTTATTGAATACTTTAGCTATATTATCTCTAATATTTACAATCATCCTGTAATATTATCCCCATTGAAAGATGAGGAAACTGAAGATCAGAAAAATTGAGCCTAAGGTGACCTAATAGTCACACAAGCAGTATTTAAACAAAGATTTGAGGCCCGTTCTTTTTACCCTGTTAACAGTCTGTCTGCTGAGCTTATAATAATATTTCCTGCTAGGTAGGAATCTTCACCATGGCTCTTACTTCAGTATGTTATATGAACTAATACAAACAGGCAGAAAGCCAAATAATTAATCTGAATAATGTTAAAATAGCATGGGAAACTATAGTCTTAAGTGCATTCTTTGCAGATCTTGACCAAGTTGCTTAGCCTCTCTGCGTCAAAATTTTTGCATATGCAAAATGTGATAATACTTTAAAGAATTTCTATATGGCTAATGATGATTATTGATACATATAAAGCACTTAGCACAATGCTCGCACATAATAAACACTCCATAAATGTAAACCACCAGATGTCCATATTTTCTACCAGGTCACTCCACCCAGCAATAGCTGAATCCTTAATCCAAAAGCAGTCAACAACCCACACTAGCCTGTGATCTATCACATGATCTTATTGGAAAACTTATGTGTCACTCAAATTCTCTCTATTCAGAAATTGAATTAAGAAACAAGGATTTATAGAATAAATTATCTGTCTCCTATTCTCATCAATTTCCTTTTATCAAAGTTTACCAAAGACCTCTCTGATGTTAGACCTACTTTTTAAAGCTCCATTTTAGAGCATTCAACAGCATTTAATCTGTTGAATATTACCATTTATCTTGAAACAGTCTCTTAATTGGCCTCTTATCTATCTAGTTATACCTTCTCAGTGTTTGAGAGGCATCTAAATATTGCAGTCACTCAACACTTCATCCCAGGTTTCTTCTCACTGCACTCTATACACTCCCTCCAGTTAATTTCATCCAAAGCCATAAACTGCTCAGACTTGTCTTGTAAACTCAATTGTCTGGTCAATCTCTCCACTTCATTTAATGCCTCCATGACACCTCTCATTTAGTATATCCTAAACCAAATGCCTGATATTCCCTATCAAGCCAACCCTGAACCCCTTTCAGTACTCTCAGAAACAATACCATAAACTACCAAGTTTTACATATAAAAAATTAGAAGTAGTTCTTAATATCACCATCTACTTCATCCCCATCCTTCAGTGGATCCTATTAATTTTATCTCAGACATTTCTCAATAATTTCTCTCCATTTCGACTAATAACTGGCAACAGGTTGTCTCCTATTCATTCTTACATCCTCTGTCTTGCCCACATTGTAACCAGAGTTGTCTGGTTAATGATTCTAACTATGCCGTGCTGCCATTTAGAGTTCTCATTCTCACTTGCATCAAGTCAATGCTGCCTCAGAGCAACCCCCTGTGGGGGAGGAAGCCCAGTCTTTCTCCTGTGGAGTTGCTGGTGATTTGGGAATGACGACCATTCAGATCACAGCCCAACACCTAACCATGACACTACCAGGGCTTCCTATTAGTCTTAATAGGCTTCCTATTAGTCTACCAGGGCTTCCTATTAGTCCTTTGTTTTACCCAAATTTGCATTATAGCCTACCAGGCACTGCAAGATCTGGTGTGTGCTGATCTCTTCTGATTCCGTTGCCCTGAATGCAGCCACACTCGTCTTCTTTCAGTTCCTTAAACACAGCACACTGTGTTTCCTTCTACATGATTTTCCCTCTTCTTGGACCACTCTTTGCTCCTCTCTTCATCCATCACATCTCAAGTAAAATATTTCTTCAGAGAAAGTTTCTTAAAACTCCAGACAACTTCAAGTCATTCAGTTATTCATTTCATGAATATTAACTGGAAACACTATATCCCAAGCACAGTTCTAGACACATAGACCTGATTGATAAAATAAAAACCCCAGCTCTCAAGAAGCTTACAGGCTAGTGGAAGGAGATAGGGAATAAACAATAAAAATAATAAATAAACTAACTTGTCTGTCCAAAAGCAGTAGTGCTATGAGGGGGGGAAATAAAAGGATTAAGATAAAAATATCAGAAGCATTAAATTACTAGTACCTACTTGGTGTCTGGTATATAGTTGGCATGAGGTAAATATTTGTTATGTGCATGAATGAATAAAGGAATGTGTATGCTCAAGTTGTGAAAGTAGCTAAAACTATAAAGCAAGTTGAAGAACTACTTTGGAGGAAGAAACAGAGACATCATGAAAGACAGAGCAACCATGCAGGCCTTGAGATTATGTTTCCTTGAAATACTCCTGAGGGTTTCAGAGAATTTAGTTCTGTATAGCCTTACCAGAACCCCTTGGAATAATTCAAGTGGGACACACTCGCAACCAGTAAAACCTAATCAGGACACATGGACAAGGTTATGTATACCAGTGCCACCATCACCACATAGATGCCTAAAGCCATTTCCTGCACATATGCAACTGCCATTCCTCAGTGGTGAGGCTCCAGCTTTTCAATTTCCAGCCCCTTTTGGGGACAAACTTCCACATACACAGGACTGAAAACTCTCCTCTTCTCTATGATCCAATAAGACATGACCTTCAAGATCCCGTATACACTCAGTCTCCAGTCTTAAGATCCTTAAAGGACTGGGACTCTGGAGGTCCCCTCCAGCCTCTTGTCCCTTTGTGGCCCCATGAAAGGATCTGCATTATTTTCTCTGTGGGTAAGAGTGACCCTTAGGGCAATACACCTCCCCAAACACAAATACATAAGCAAGTGTGAGCCTCCCTTCCACGATAACTGTTTGAAACTAAAAGTAACGCACCCTTCACATACAGCTGCATCCTCAGAATCAGCCCCTACCGTCACGCACCCCAAGACCCTGTAGGAATCCCTCCCATCCCACCCCTAGAGTTGTAGCTGCCTTCTGCATGACACCGCCTAACCCTAGGGTCAGCCCCCCAACACAGGTAACCCGCAGGATTGGGGTCCTTTGTGTCTCCTGAACCCTTTCTGGGACCGTACTCTGGAGTACCCGCACACACATACACACACACACAACCCCTGACCCCGAGGTCACAGCCCCACCACACTAGCTCACAGGGCGGCGAGACCACAGTAGGGCCCTGCCAGAATCCCCGTCCCCCCAGGCCCAGGGCAGTCCTGCTGCATCCCCCCACCCCGCTCGACCGCCCCCACATACCTGCCTCTGGCGCCGTTTGGCTCCGCTCCGCCATTTTTGTGGTCCCTCCACCTTGGGGCCACGCGAAGACCAGCGGGTAGCGGGCGATGGGATCAGTGGGCTGACAGGAGCTCCCTCCGGAAGACGCGGCTCCACAGTTGCCAGGGCAACGGCGGCCAACGCGCAGGCGGCGGGCGCGCGGCTCCGGGGAGGCGGGAGGGGGCGCGGCGTGGGAGGGAGGGGCGACCCAAGGCCCCGCCCCCGAGGCCGGGCGCCCAGGGCTGCAGGAGACGCGCAGACTCGCTCCCGCCGCCCGGCCCCGCGTGCCGGCGACTGAGCATGCCCTCCGCCCCGGGCCGCGGGGCAGCGTCTGTTGGGAAGGCTCTTTGCTGCTGCCCACGGAGGTCCCGGTGCTCTCCCGGGGTGTTCGGGGCTGGTGCTCAACGTTGGGGGCTTGAGACCGGCTTCCTGGTTTCCCATCGCACCTGCTCCTGGCGTGCCTGGCCCTGGTCGGAGGGCTGGGTGGCCCATGTCTCGAAGGGAAGCACATTTGAGGGCAATAACCGCGTGCCCATCGGACCTCAGACACACACAGGCCCAGGGGATCCTGACTCCTGGACCCTTCATCCTCACTAGCACCAATTCCAAAAAGGCCGCTGCTTTAGGGAGTGCTTCCGTTTATTTTTTAATTGTAGTAAAATACATCTAACAGGAAAATGGCTATTTCAACCTTGCTGAATTCCCAGTCTGCTGACATTTGTATTCACTATGTTGTGCGATCATGACCACTATTTCCAAAACGTTTTATCACCCCAACCATAAACTCAATTTAAAAAAAAGGTTTCTCAATTGATGGGTAGTTCTCAGTATACCTAGAATGCCCTTGCCTTCCACTGCCACCATCTAAGACCCAACATGGAACATTAACCTTTCCTGATCAGCTCTGTTCTCCACAGTGCCCAGTGCATCCGTGTATCCCAGCGCGTCAAATGCTTTCTGCATTAAAAGCATCGCTCTTCCTGAACTCAGTTGTGAATTCTGCCATCCTTGAGGGTCAGTCTCTCCTTCTTTGTATATTCCAAAGTTCAGCATGATGGCCTGAAATAAAAGTAGGTTCTTAGTAAGTGGAAAATGACTGAAGTTCCCTCCTGCAGCTTTATTGAACACTTAACTACATAACAAGCACCTTGCTAGGTAGACCCCATCTACCTAGAAAGGAATAGAGAGAATGGCTTTGATGGGTCTGATGGGGACCACCTGATGTTAGAAGTGCTGCAGGAGCATAGCAGTGGAGCTCCAAATGGTGCCAGGCAGAAGAGGGCCATGGAGTAAATTGGTGAAGGCTTCACAAAGAAGTAGATACCCTAATGAGCCTTGCTTGAGGAATAAACGTCAGCCAGGCAAAGATGGGAAAGGACGTGCCAGGCAGAGGGAGCAGCATGAATCAAGGTGGCACCCACAGAAGTGTGAGTACGAAGTGGTCATTCTGCACGATTTCCAGCATGGCCAGAACATATAGGGCAAAGTGTTGTGCCTACAGATTTTATCATATATTTAAGAAGAGCCTTCATTTGGGTTCTCCAAAGCAGAGAAGTAAAGACTTGGAAGCTGGTGATTTGTTTGAAGGCTACCTCAGGAAACAGAAGAAGCCAGGTGGAGAGAATGAATAAAGAAAGGGAAACGTGTTATTAAACCCATTGCTGCAGTAGACAACCGAGCTTTAGCTCTCTAAAGACAGAGTAAAGAATCATGTCGAATCTTGCTTCGGCATTGTCCCTCTAAAGAACAACGCTGCTGGTCAATAGTTCTGTTCTCGACCTTTGGCTTTCTCGAATTTCCTGGTTGTGCTATCTCAGAACTAAGCAGCTTCCAAGGTTTGGGAGAAAACCTTAAGGCACAGACCTGAAAAATTTTGAGGTAAGATGTTGGTAGCATGCATGGTATTGTCCATATGTACTGCAATCAAAAGTAAAGTTTGGACACCTAAGAATCTTCTTCAGGGAGTAACAGTTATGCACTGCAAAGTCCATTGGGGTGACATCTGACCACATATACTTCTGAAGTTTTAACCCCTATAAAGTCTACTGCATTAAATATTTGGATTATAAACAATGGTTCATAAACCAAAGGTATGCTACCTTGTAATACATATCAAAACATTATTACTATTATGCTAAAGATGTTTTAGTGCATCTAGAAGTATATACTAAGACAGACATTTGACTAACTGAAGTTAGAGTCAAACTGTACTTAACTGTTCTGATTTACATACAAATTTGACTTAAAGATAGACTTAAGAACCTTATTATTAATGCAAGGACTGCCTATACCACAGAACATTTCATGAACATTATATAAAAGTATCCAACAGTTTAAAATTCATAAGTCATGCCCATGCAACCAAAAAAGATAAAAATACACAAGCTGTCAAAAATAAAAACAGAGAAATCATAATCATGGGTAAAGGTTGTGGGAATTCAGTGCAGAAGGATCCAAGGGAGTGCAAGGGCATTTCATTAAGTATAGAAATATGGAGGAAAGGTTTGAAAATCTGGATTAAACTCAAACTCTGAAAACTTCTTAATTTTATCATGTTGGACTAATCACTTAAACTGATGGACTCTCGTTTTCCTTTTCAAAAAAATAAAAGAGGAACCCTGGCTATAAGAGTGAGTTGCTAAAAAGCACAAATGGGGTGGTGATGGGTGAAAATTCACTTGAAAAATAAAAACCCATAAAACTTTTTTAGTATATGTGCTGCCAAAGCAAGCACAAAAAATATATATTTTAAAAACTAACCTGGTTTAAAATAATTCACTTACACATCTACGGATGCATCTTCTGAGTCAGGTTACGTGCAAGGGCTGATCATAACAGAATAACCATGGTGGTACAAAGGTTAACATAGTCAGTTAGTAACCAAAAGGTTAACAGTTCAAATCCACCCACTGGTGCCTCAGAAGAAAAGCCTGATATTCTGCTTTGAAAGAGTAGCCACTGAAATCCATTCGGAGTACAGGTCAATTGTCACCATGAGTCAGAATAAATTCAATGGCAACTGGTTATGGTTTCAAAGAACTCACAATCAGAAAGGAAAAATAAAGATTTAATCAGTAGTGTGCAGCACAGCATGATCAGCATTCTGAGAGAGAAAAGCACAGGAGACTGTTGGAGACTTGAGGAGGAAGAGTAGCTTAGAGCTGAGGGGATCGCATGAGGAAAATTCAGGGAAAGCTTATGTTCAGAAGAGTGCCTGATCGGATTCTTCAAGGACAAGTTGTTTTTTGTTGTTAGGTGCCATCGAGACCATTCAGACAACAGAACAAACACTACCTGGTCTTGTGCTGTTCTCACACATTGTTCCAGCGCCTGAGCCATTGTTCCAGTGACTGTTGTTGTCCATCGCATTGAGGGTCTTTCTCTCTTTTGCTGCAAGTTGGGGAAACCTAAACGAAGAGAAAAGTGGTCCAGGTAATGGACAAAGCCAACGGCGAGACTGTCCGGGGTGAAGAGAAGGCAGTAGACCTGCACCACGACGAAGGGGCCGTTTCTGAAGGATTTCATAAGGTGGCTTAATCCAACCCCACGGAAATGTTTTAAGCAGTCCAAGAACCTGGTCAGCTGCTCCGGTGACTATGTCGAGATGAGCTTGGAGAGGCGCTGTTGGAGCCAGGAAAAGCGAGGCTGAAAGTTAGACAAGTCAATAGTAGGTTTTCATCAAGTAGTCATTTGAATTCTTGACAAGCACATTTGTATAGAACTGCACTGTTCAATACTGTACTGTTTAATTTAAATTTTAAATAAAAGTTAAGAATCCATTGCTGAACTAAATTGTACACATTTCAAGTGTCCAAGATCCACTTGTGACTCAAAGGAAAACCAAACTCACAGCCTTCGACTCTTGGTGACCCTTTCGAACAGAGTAGAAATACACCTGTAGGTAACGCTTTAGCCATGAAACATCTCCATTGCTACAGAGAGTGCTATTAGACAGTTTTAGTAGGCAAAAGCCAGCTGCAATGAGAACATAGAAAATCAGGTCCCTGGCAGAACTAGATTCTCCCATGTGTCAGCACCTTCTGAGCAAACAGTGCATGAGAGAAGTGGCCTCCTTCACTCCCGCTGAAAATGCTTGGAGATTTCCCCTTTGTAGTGCAAAATAGCACACCATGAGAAGTGAGGTGGAAATGTCCCCCATGTGGCCACCTGGGAGTTGGTTTCCCTGTGCTGCCATTCTCCAGATGAAGTCGGTCTTCCCCAGGGATTTCCAGTGGTATCTGTCTCCACAGACATCCCACCATCACCCATACACCCTAAAGGCTCTCCTGTAAACAAAATACACCCTGTTGAGTGCACACACTCTTTCTGTAAACATTTATTAAAGTGATTCCCTCTTTGTGTGAAGTGCAGCATGGAATAAAAAAGTCTTCAAGTTTTAATTACATTTCTTGCACAGACTATCTCATTTAACTCTCAAAGTAATCTTGTGAAGATTGAATTAATATCATCTTCTGTGAGTTGGAAACCACTCAATGCTATGAGTGTGTGTGTGTGTGTGTGTGTGTGTGTGTGTGTGTGTGTAACAGAAGTTGAAATGGAGGTACAAAAAAATTAAGTGATTTACACAAAGACAGGCGGTAGTAGAGACAGGAGACTGGAATGCTGTTCTTTTTTTTAAAAGGCAATATATGTTATTTCCTGTAAACTTCACATTAACTCTGATTGTTACCTTGGTTACACATTAGTAAAAATGATAGACCCAGAGACACAAACTATTAAGAAACAGAACCAAAATTCAAGCATCAGTGGGATTAAAGCTCAGACCATTCCATTCAAGCTCCATACATACATTTCCCATGACACTCCAAGATGGTCTCAGAATTTATTCCAGATTCTTTGATCAACATACCATGTCTTTGAAGTTTACAAACTAACTTGGAAAAAAAGATTAACACATACAAACCCAGTGTATAATTAGTAAAAACAGTATGGTCAGAACAGCCAGATAAGCACTCTTAGAAAAGTGTAGGGGCTTCATAAAAATTCTCCTGGAGGATTAAAGGATGAGTAGCAAGAAGAAAGAGAAATGCTTTTTAAATACAGCCATATAAAAATAGTATCAGCCTTTTCTTTGATGAATTCTAACTTCTGTTTTTCAAAAATGGTAGGAAACTCCTCTATTCCAAACATAGAAAAATGTAAGAGGCTTATATTCAACTATTTTCCCATGTGATTATCCAGCTGTCCAATGAGCTGTGATTGAATAATCAATATACTATCTCCTCATGTATTTGTATGCCAGAAGTTGATATTTGGGGGGACATATATTTGTACTATTTCCTGGACTCCATATGCCATCCCATATCTATAAATTCATGCAGTATTATCAACCTGTACTTAATTATCATATTGTAAAATCTGATAAAGCCAGTCTCACTTATAATTCTAATATTTTCATAAATCTCTTGGCTATTCTTAGTTTTTCACATAAGATATAGAATCAACTTGCCTCATTTCCAAAAATGAAAAGTCCTACTTTTTTTTACTTTTCTTAGAATAATGGGAAATTTATAGATTGATTTAGAAAAGAGTAACATCTTTAAGACTTTGAGTTTTCCTATTTAAGTGCAGACCCGAACTTTTCATTTCATTAGATCTTCTTTTATATCCTTTAGAAATATTTAATAATATTAAACAATGACCAAATGCTCTGTTTGAGCCTATATAGATGATTGTAGAGAACAAACAACTCTGTCTCAGAAGAAATACAGCCATAATGCTCCTTAGAGGCAAGGATGGTGAAACTTCATCTCATGTACTATGGAGGGACCATGTTACCAGGAGGGACAAATCCCTGGAGGACATCAAGCCTAGTAAAGTAGCAGGCACTTTAAAAAGACGGGGGAGAGGTGGAATACCTTTGAAAAAGATAAATTGACACAGTGGCTGCATCCATGGGCTCAAACATGAGAACAATTCTGAGGATGACACAGGTCCAGGCAGTGTTTTATTCTGTTGTACCTATGGTCAATATGAGACAGAATTGAGTAGACAACACCTGTGAAAGGTAGGTTTATTATGCCAACCTGGCCAATAGAAATATGTGGGATTCATCGGTCCCAGTGTAATTGGAGGACACAGAGATAAATGGCTCTACAAGGCCCGCCCCTCCCTCTCTTGCTCTCTGGTGATCAGAGCATGCTAGAGTGTGCTGGAGTGTGCATGCTGCTGCTGTAAGCAGCTCTATGCCTCAACCTGTGAGCTACACTACCTGTGGACCAGGTCAATCCATGGATCATGTCACTAGAGCTTGAGGCTCTTTTGAGATCTGCTTCGCCACACTGCTGGTGCATACAACACTTGAGCTTGAGACTAGTAGATTCCATTGCCTTGCACTGCTTGTGTTTGATATCCCATCCGGGCCTGCTTCGCTAAGCTCCTGAGCTACTGACTATTGGGGTTCCACCTCATTGCCTGCTGCCTATGGACAGACTCTGCTTATCTTGCCCCAGGGAGGGCTCTGAAGTCTGCATCCTAACAGCCCAACTCATGTAGGCTGTTGGAAGAAGACAGTAGAGTCCTTACAGTCCTTTTATTAGTTCCCTGAAAAAATACAGAACTATGAATATGGCTATGAGATCTGGGTAGCCAATACAGTGAATTTCTAAAATTGCAGAGAAGCATTGAGAGTCGTGAGGAGAACTGCTACTATTAGAAATGGTGAAGAAGTTGAACAGTAGGAGTATATATGACATCCATCTTTAGATGTACTTTGAACCCACTATTTGAACAAACCCACTTTTTGAAAAGCAGAGGTATGCCCAGCCTCCACCTCAGGAGCACAAGGTTTATCCTGATTTCTTACATCTTTGGTGGAGTGAAATTTCTTACTTTGGCTCTTTTCTATCCAAGTCTCTGTAACTCCCACCAAATGATTGGATGGCACTGTGAAAAGAGGTCTAGCCTATCACTTAATTGAAGGACTTAATTGGTTTTCATTACCACTCAGAAAAACTGGAGAACCTTGCCAGAGTGCATCTAAGATCTCTGTCTGAAGACCAAGTGCACTGGAGACTGGCATGGAGACTCGGAGGAACAACACGGAAACAATAGGGTACCTCCTCCTCATCTGGCCCTATACTAGGCAACTGTGAGAAAGAGTGACAGATGGGTTGGCTTCTTGGCTCAGGGAAGCAAAGGCCAAGGGATAATGTAGTTGAGAGACTAAGAAACCTGGCTGCTGGTTAAGGAGAGATGCTGCTGTGGACAAATTAAGGTATAATTACTGTTTGTTAATCCTGACTTGGAGGAACTCGTTAACGCCCCTAATAAACCTCCTTACTTGTAAGTATTTTCTGTGTGGTCATTCAACATATGATTAAGTGCAGCATAGAAGTAGAACAGAAAAAAAAATTGTTTGTCAGATATGTCCACCTCCATCCATTGCCATTTACCAAAACATCTCACTTGAAAACACTAATCCAAAGAAAGCGGGAGTGGCTAAAATTATTATCAAGTAAATCGTATAATGAGAGCCTACCAGTTAATAAGAGCCTACCAAAAAGCCATAACAATCCTAAATGTGCATGCACAAAAGGACAGAGCTTTAAAATATATAACACAAAGCCTGTCAAAAGCACAAAGAGAAATTGAGATGTTAATAATTGCAATTGGAGATTTCAACACTCTTCTCAAGATATAGAACATTTCAAAAATCCTGTCCATCAATTGCATGTTGTTAAAATTTATAGAGCTGCAGTAAATGGCTTGAGGGAGGACATATCTGACATCCTCTAGCTTCCCTCTTGCCATGAAGCCGGGGTCAGATATGCCTCCAGGCTCCATTCTTCTTTACCTGTTCTGACACCAACCATTCCTTCCATGGCATTTTACTTCTAGATTGGGTTTGCTAATTCATTGTGATGGCCACAGAGAACCATAGACAATGCTCACAATTAAAGGGGCTTATTAGGGAAGTTAACAGATTACCACAAGCCAGAATTAGTAAACAGTAAGGATGCAGTCCTTAGTGCACAAGAATGCCCTCTTCAGCCAGCAGCCAAGTCTCTCTCTGGTCCTGAATATCTCAACCACATGATCCCTTGATCTTTACTTCCATGGACCAGGAAGCCTGCTAATCACTCTGTCTCACAGTTGCATAGCCTTAGACCACATCAGGAGAAGAAACCACATAGGATCAACTGCAGTTCTCTGAGTCCCCATGCCACAGTGGCTGGTACCTCTGGTCTTGGTCTCTGCCTTTTCAGACAGAGATCTCAAACATGCTCTTCTGATGGTTCTGGGAACGTTCTCTCTGTGTCAGAGATGACTCTTCTACACAGAGGAGAGCAGTGCTGTGGTGACTCTTGTCTCTTAGCTGACCACACTCCCAAGGAAACAAAGGGTGAGACTTGGTTCATATCCTCTCCTAAAGTCAGGACTTAATCCCACCCTAACACTCTCCATTTGTATAACAGAGAGCCCCGTCCAAAATGGGATTATGGCTACAGGCATAAGAGTCCAGCATTATAATACATCACATAAGGAAATATGACTAGAAGGGTCATATTAATTGACTACATGTCAAGAACACTTTATTCAACAAAAGGAGTCCTGATTATCAGCAGTTTGATCAGTCATTTGGACCCATGAGTCACTCCACTGGAAAAAGATGTGGCAGTCTGCTTCCAGACAGATGTACAGCTTCAGAACCCTGTTCAAAAGTTTTATTAGAAACGATGGACTACATGAAGAGAGCGAAGCATCAAGATCAGGAAAAGGCTCCTTATTAACCTACAAATTCTAATCACACCACCTTCCTTGCTGAAAGCAAAAAGATTCAAAGTGCTGACTGATGATCATCAAAAACTACAACCTTCAGTAGGGATTACCACTCAATGTAAAGAAAACCAGAATCATTACAACTGGGCTGAAGACAACATAATGATAAATGGAGAAAAGATTGAAACTGCCAGTGATTTACTTTTGTTTTGGATCTACAACCAGTGCTCATGGAAGCAGCAGTCAAGAAACCAAACAAAGTATTGCACTGGGAATATTTGAGACATCTTTAAAATGTTGAAGAGAAAAGATGTTACTTTGCTTGATTCAAGCTATGGTATTTTTAATTTAAATATGCCTTATATGCATATTTAACTATCCTCTTTAAATTTAAGAGTCTCTGCCTTTGTTATTTTTTCCTCCATATTTTTAAGAATTTCTCCTTTTTAGTACCTGAATTAAAGAATTAGCTAACCATTTCCTTTTTTGCTGAAAAATAAATGTTATATTTAGATTGTCATTTCCATTTTACAAAGAAGATGACTGAGTACAGAGAGGTCGAAACACATAAGCAGTTTCAGGGAGCTAGTAATTGGACATGAATCGAGGCAGCTTGTCTCTGGACCCCGTGCTCCCCACTCTTACAATATACTACCACTCTACATTGTGTGTACAATTTAATTGGAGCTGTCACTTGAATTACAGCTTATTTTTATATTGCTTTTTTGTGGAGAACATATCAAATTTAAAATGGACAAGACTAAATTATAGTGTTCAGAATATGCATTTGGATCATAAAACTATAAACAGACAGGAGTGTAGGGCAGGGAGGGCACTGTGATGAGAGCAGGGTACAGGGAGGGACTTTTGGGGCAGCTGAGTAGTTTGATTTGTTGACCTGGTTTACAAGGTAGCTGCCTCAGAAGAACTCATTAAACTATATATAATTTTATATGATATTGTTTATTGTGTTTATTTCATGATAAATGTATTTTAATCCATAATATTCTATTCCAAAGCACATCCGCCATCCCAATCATTTTTTCATGTTAATATTCCAGTCTTAAGACTGTCAGAAAATTTTTTATTTTATTATTACCAATTAACGGATGTTTAGTATATGCCAAGCACCTTACACACATCCTCTTGTCTGATTCTTACAAGAGTTCCCTGAGATAGAGTTTTAAGCCGAGTTCACTGACTACTGATGAACATAGTAAAAGAAAACAGAGAGGGAGGTTAAATCAGTTGCCTAAAGCTACAAGATAGTAGAGTTAGAATTCAAAACCACGCTTGATCTCAAACGCGAGGCTCTTCCTTGATAATTATTTCTCTCCAGCCATTTCCATAGTGAGCTTTGAGATAACAACACAAATTTTAAAATAAGATGATTTAATGGGCAGATCAGTGAGTCTCAATTTGTTTCTCCCACACTGTAGTGCCCTTGTTAAGAGCTCTCTCCATTGAGAGTTTTGTTCCTTTTCGTGCAATTCGTGACTTTACCAGGACAGTGTGGGCCAAGGAAGACGTGGAACCCACTATCCCCACACACAAGCTCACATACTCATCCCCACACATGATCTTCTTAACTGAAATCGTATAGTGTTTTATGTATGCCTTGATTTTATTACTTACTGTTACTGCATGAGATTTTCTCATGGCATGCTCACCCAGTATTCTTTGAAAACATTATTCGTGTTGCCACAAAAGATTCATTTCAGGGATGCATCGTAGCTAACATGACTATTTCCCTTCTTGTGTATTTTGACTAAATCTTATTTTTGTATTAAAAATACAGTAATGAGGCCATGGGCATCCTTGTATACTTGGATCATTATCTCTGATTACCCTAGTTTAGAGTCTAGATGTGAGGTCACCGGGTGAAAGGGAATGAACTTCACGAGGTCATTGAAGCATATTGACAAATTATCCTCCCCAAAGCCCACGTCTCTTTATGCTCACACTGGTTGAGTGTACAAGTGCCTGTCACATGATATGCTTACCAACATTCTGGCTGAGATATTTAGGGGAAACATGTTTTACCCAATTAGCCAGGACACATGAACTGATAGGGCTTAACCATCTGCCGAAAAGAAATTTGAGAAGTTTGGGCTAAATGTAGAAGCTGATTGCACTTGTCACAGATGGGGCACATGCAGTAAAAGGGTGAAATATTTTCAACGTTGTATTTCCACCAGGAGGGAAGGGCTGTGTACCTGAGACCTCACACCTCTCACAGAAAGAAGCCACGTGGTATTCTGGGGTTTTAATGATTTGATGGAGCAACAGATCAGGATCTCCAGTGTTAATCATAATCATATTTGTAGCCAGCACTTAGTTATGGGACATCGAGAAGATGAAGTGAAAGGTGGAAAGCTATTTTAATATCATTCATTGGCTTGATTATGTCAGACCAATTACTAAAGTTATAGAAGACTTGTAGAGCTAAAGGATTCTGAGATCCCATCTTAATAGATCTTCTGGTGTTATTAAAAAAATAGACTCTTACTCATGCGACCAAATATCTGAACACTTAGCCTGACATTGCAAGGCTTGCTGATTTGTCCTAGGAAGTGAAGACAAAGTGAACAGGAGGCCACAGACTCTTGTTTTCCAAAAAATAGAAAAATTTTGAAGTTAAATAAAGTGTTGCATAGTAGAAATGGAGTGATAGTTTCAGAAACGATTCACAGGTTGTGATGCAAAGAATCTAAATGTCCAGAATTGCTGTTGGAATAAAAATCTTATGATGTATACAAATTAATAAACATCTCCTCTGTCAGTTTTAAGAGGAAGTGGTTAATATGAAAGTTAACAATTTCTACTGAAGAAGTGTGATATTTTTGCAATTTTCTTTACAAAGGTTTATAAATCCCAGAACTTTCTGACTGTCTAATAAAACTTTAGATCATTTAAAAAATTTTCTTCCTAAAATATAGACTAAGCCTTTTTTTCTTTCTTTTTTTTTTTTTTGGTCTTCTTTCTTTTTTAAATTGTGATTTAAGTGAGGCTTTCTGTATCAGACCATCACCCTTGCAGTCAACACTTAAAACAGCTTAACAACCCCCCAATGGCTTGCTCTGCTTCCATCTTCCACTAGGTCATTTTTTCAAAAAATATACAAAAAGAAAACTGAATCTGGCCATCAGTGTTATAAATCTGCAATAACAATTATGTTCTCTCATTTACAACACTCAAGGTTTTTAAGAATCATTCAATCTGATAAGAACCCATCTCTACATTGAGTGAATCAAAATAGATTAAAGACTAATACTAGGACTAAAACTATGTACTTTTGTTTGAATAAACATGATTAATTATTTTCAAAGAGTTTTTTTTACTACCTCTTAAAAATCTGCATGTTTAAACAGCATAAAGGTTTCACTGCCTGTCAGTGTGCTGTGTTGTGTGATAGCACAGACCTTGGCATCTGTTAAGTCTTGTCTCTATGTGTCAAGTCAAACCCTGCCTCAGTCACCCAATAAACTTCATGAAATTGGCCAATCCCTTAAATAGTCTATGCTTTAGCTCATGGGTTTCAAAACCACGTTCAAGATAAAACACGCTGTCATCAAGTCGCTTCCCACTTGTGGCTACCCTGTAGGAAAGAGAATAGCCCCTGAGGGCTTCAGAAATTCTTTACAGGAGTATAAACGTCATCTTTCTCCCTCATAGGGCTGGTGGTTTCTAAATTCTGACCTTTTGGATCATAACCCAACACATCACCACTATGCCACCGGGCTCACTAACGCTCTCGTAAATACGTAGCACACAATAAATGCTAGTTAGCATTACTTCAACCAAAAGTTATATGACTCATATGCCTATCTGATTGTATACATTGACTTATTTGAATGACTTTTATCTAGTTCAATCCTCCTCTTGGTACCTATAACCTAAAAAGTAAAGCTACTACCGTAGGTCACTCAGCCAAAGGAGGTATGAATCTTAGAACCTAGAGCTCTAGACCTCAGTGTTCTTTCCACTACCTGAAACTGCTTTGAAACTGGTGGTTTCTGTCCAGCTCATTCATCTCACTCATTGAGACCTCTAGTGTGCATTATGATTTTTTCTTCCATGGGATTTTTGCAATCATCAAAACAGTCCGTGAATTCAGAACCGAAGGCACTAAAGTGCACAGGCTACATGGAGCACATTTACTTGTGTAGTCCCTTGATTTGCTTATTGATTCAAAAGCATTTTATGTGGCAATATTTATACTAGGTATTGGGAAATAGGGATAACCATTGCAATTACTTTTACTTTTAGGAGTTCAGACAAGCGACAGAGGAAGACAGGGAAGTGTGCATTTGTTAAAGGTAACACATTCTGAACCCCGCCTTCACCATATTACCTCCACATCTACTACTCTGATCCAAGTCCTCAGCCCTTCTGGCCAGATGACTGCCACAGCCTCCTGCTTTCAGACAGTAATTACTCCTTCAGCACCAAAAGGATTACAATGTTCTCTGTGTTAAATGATGTCTCTAAAGTGAACCAGAGACACATATAAAATATAGATACATGAATAAATTTTAGCCTCACACTTAATTCTGCCCTTAACCTAGGAAAAATTGGTTCCTATGACTTGGCCCTACTTGCTCCTCACCCTCATGAATATAGGAATGCTATAACAAACTGTGGTGAAAAAATCAGAAGGTGTCTGGCTATCAAAAAGAATAGTATCTGGGATCTTACAGGTTTGTTGTAAGAAAAGCAGCCATCTACATGAGGTGTCCACTAAGTCCATTCGGAAGAAACATACCAGTTTGTGTGATTCAAGGATTGTGAATAATCAAATCCAAATCCCGAAAAAGGAATGTCATCATAGCTTCAATTCTGAACACATGGTTTACAAGAGGCTATGGAAGACAGTGGAAGCCCAAAATCCATTTGCAGGGTCCCCACATGGATGAAGCCTCTGGTGACTCCTCTGATCATAGTGCAAGGATGTGACTTGTGACTAGCTAGCCCTGCTACCAGACAGAGAGTATTGTAAAGTCAACTGTGGATGGTTCAGTTAGTTAAAGATGTAACATCTTATCATTTGATCTGCCCTTTGACCCATTTTAAAGTTGTTTCAGTTTTTAATATTTTCTGCTTTCTTTTCAATTTATGTTTTCTCCTGCTTTGGTTTCTCATTGTTGTTGAGTCAATTTATTTGTTTTTTGCTTTATATGATTTTCTGTATATGAAAGCCAAAATAGGTAAATCTATATAGTAACAGATTAAGAATTAGCTAAGAGTACTGCAAAGGAGGTTGGGGGTAAATGGGGAACTAACAACACTGAATATAAGAAAGAAGAAACTGTCCTGAAATTTATTGTGGCGATGACTGCACAACTCTTCTTAAAGCCAAATTGTGTAACATGTGAATTATAACAAATCACCTCGTGTTATGCCATTCCTTAAAATGTTTCAATGCACTGAGAATAAAATCAAAATTTTTCTCCTCAATTTTCAAAGTCCTACGTGACTGACCAGGCCTGCTTTTCTGACTTTACATCCTATTGTGTCTCTCCTCCCTAACGTGCTCCAGCCACAGAGATCTTATTTGCCCTCGATGGTCTTCGTTGGTCCCTCTGCTTGAAATGCCCTAAATCCACATCTTCCTATTGTTGTCTGACTTCTTCTCAAATGTCACCTCCTCAGAGAAAGTTTTCCTACCAATCAAAATAGTTCCTACCTGTAATGTCTTACTATTGCCTTCCTTTTTTTCACTAAAATAACAAATGCTATTTATTTTTTATTGACTGTCTTCCTCATAGTATGCCCTATGAGAGCAGAAACCAGTAAGTACTGTGTTCTGCAGTCACCTCAGCACCTAGGATGGCTGCTGACACAAAGCAAGTACTCAATAATGATGTTTCAATGAATGGTTGAACAAATGAGTGAACATCCACTGTGACTATTAGAGTTTACAGGTATTTGGGTAGTACAAAGAAGGCAGCCTAGTCCAAGCCTGCAATTAAGGGAGTTGTGATCAAATATCCTAGAGGAACGCTAAATGGGAAAGTAGGTAAAGGTAACAGTGTAAGCTATGTAGAGCAGAGGGTAAGAGAGAACACAGCTTGAATATTCAAGAAACTTCACATGACACAGGATGATTGAACAATAGAATTAACAGAAGAAAATGGCCTCTGTGTACTTGTAGGAATTGAGTGGAGTCTATGAATCCTCTTCCTAAAACCCTTGAAAAGTAAACAAAATAATCTGGTCACCTCCTAGTAGAATTTCCAGTGACTTAGGATGTTAACAATAACATTTACTGGGGGTTTCCCCTTCTTTATAAATCTCCATGGGGCCCTGTCTACCTCCTCACACCTCTACTTTCTAAATAAGTTTTGGCAGGGGCACAGGCAGCAGGTACTCTTCATGACATCAAACAAAATCCATAATTATAAACCAACGTCTCTGATGGGATTGGAGGCAGAGTGTGTGTGGTGAGTTCATCTCACATAGCAATATTTAATAACATCCAATAATTGCTGTTGTTGCTGAGTGTCTTGGGAGATGTTTTAAGTTGTTGTTACCCTTTCCAACCCCACAAGAAAGTAATTGCAAAAGATACCTTCAAAATCAGTTATATATATATATGATTTTAATGCTCCTACAATTGCCAATTTAAGAGGCACGTGTCTTCTATGTTTCAAGAGAGGGACAACACTTTCTCGGCAGCAGGTAAACTAGTCCCAACAACAACCACAAAAACCACATTCATGCCCCAAGGAGTTTGTAATCCAGAAGCATGATTGGGCATGCTACGGAGTACAGCAGAACAATAGCCACACAATGCAGGCAGATGGAGTGCCATATGGCCTCCACAGCTGGAATGCTTTGTGAATGATTCCCAAACCATCTCTGGTCTTTGATCACTTCCCCAGTTCAAAGTACAGAATATCACCTATTTCTGAAAAGCCAAATGAGATATTTAAAATAGCCTGGAGTAAAAGTCCTATTTCTAAAATCTTCAGATCTAAAAAAAAATAAAATAAAACTCTCTGCTGAGCTACAAACTACTGTCCATGAACAATGTCATCTCCCCTTACCTTAGTTATCTGGTGCTGCTACAACAGAAGCACCACAAGTCAATGGCTTTACCAAACAAAGTTTGATCTCAGTTCAGGAGGCTAGTCCAAATTCAGGGTGCCAGTTCTAGAGGAGGGCTATCTATCTCTGTCAGTTCTGGGAAAAGGTCCTTGTATCATTTCACTATCTGTGGGCCTAGCATTCCTTGGATATGCACATGTGTCTTGGCATTAACCTTTCTCTGGGTCTAGGAAATTCTCAATCCAGGGACCCCAGGTACAATGGACATATTCTGCTCTTGGTGATTCTTTCTGATGGTAGCCAGGTCTCTTTCCCTCGGCCCTCCTGTCTCTCCTTGTAGCTCTTCTAAGATAAAAGTGGTGCAGGCCACACAGCCAGGAAATGACTGCCTACATAGGCCCAGGGCTGTGATTTGATTAAGGTTGTTGCATCCCACTTTAATCCCATTATATCAGAATAGGGCTGAATGTATCAGAACACATCACAGGGGCAATTACACCATTACAAAACTACCGCAATACATCATTACATAACTACCAAACCAATGAACATCATGCCCAATCAAGTTGGCACACATTATGGGAGACACAATTCAATCCATATTGTTGCTGCTGTTAGGTGCCAACGAGTTGGTTCAGACTCATAGCGACCCTAAAAGAAACATTGCCCATTCTCACAATTGTTGTTATGTTTGAACCTATTGTTGCAGCCACTGTGTCCATCTCTCTCCTTAAGGGTCTTCTTTTTTAATACCCTTCTACTTTACCAAGCATGATGTCCTTTTCCAAGGGTTGCTCTCTCCTAACATGCCCAATGTATATGAGGCCATATCTTTCAACCCTTGCTTCTAAGGAACATTCTGGCTGTACTTCTTCCAGGACAAATTTGGCCATCCATAGTACTTTTAATAATTTAAATGAGTGAATTCTTTTGTGGTCTTCCTTATTCATTGCCCAACTTTCACATGCATATGAGGCAAATGAAAATTCCATGACTTAAGTGAAGCACACATTAGTACTCCAAGGGACATCCTTGCTCTTTAACAGTTAAAATGGTTTTCTGCAATAAATTTGCCCAATAGGCAATATGAAATATGCTATATGATTTTGTGACTGCTAAATCCTTGGGAACTTTAATCTTTCCTCCGTTTATCATGATATTGTTTATTGGTCCAATTGTGAAGATTTTTCTTTTCTTAGCATTGAGTTGCAATCCATCCTAAAGACTGCGGTCTGATCTTCAGCAGCAAGTGCTTCTTCACTTTCCAAACATTACTGCATCTTATACAAGTTACAAGTTTTAATGACACTTCCTAATCCTGATGGCACATTCTTTATATAGTCCAGTTTCTCAGAATATTTCTTCAACACACAGATGGAATAAGTATGATGAAAGCATGCAATGTTGAAGTACACCTTTCTTAATTCAATACATAGCAACTCTGAATCCATTCTATACCTTCATTATCAGAGACAACTACAATTTCAATGACTTCCTGATCAAATGCTACTGACAAATGCTTAAATGGAAATCTTATATTATGGTCTATTGAGCCTAATGGTTAAGAAAGGGTTTAGAAACATTCACTTGGTCTATGTACAACAACCATTAAGACCCTGCCATGGCCTACTGCCATTGCACTACATTGTTCTTAGCACTGGGAAATGGTAGAAAGAATGGTAAGTATGGAGTCATATAAGCAAGTTGCCTTATCTTTCTAAGCTCTACTTTGCCTGTCTATAAAATGAGAATGATTACCTGCCAACTTATCTCTGTCACTCACTGCCATTGCCTCAGTGCTGACTCACAGCAACCCTATAGGAAAGAGTAGAACTGCCCCTGTGGGCTTCCGAGACTGGAATGCTTATGGGAGTAGAAAGTCCCTTCTTCCTTCCAAGGAGGGACTGTTGATTTCAAACTGCTGATCTTGCCGATCGCAGCCCTACAAGGATCTTTATCAGTCTTAAAAAATAAATGAGATACTCTAAAAGGCATTTCCACACCACACACACACACACACACAACTCTCTCCAAACTCACTTCCATCAAGTCGATTCTGATTCATAAGAATCCTGTAGGACACGGTAGACATGCCCCCATAGGTTTCTGAGACTGTAACTCTTTATAGGAATAGAAAGCCTTGTCTTTCTCCCATGGAGTTGCTGGTAGTTTTGAATTGCTACACCACCAGAGAAGCACTGTAGAAATATTAGAGATTATTATGAAGCATTTATTGTTTCTGCATTCTTTTAAGTTCCCATAGCAGTTCTTTGAATGATCCTACAAGCATTTATATTTCTTGTAAGTTTTTAAAATGATCATGCTTTTTAGAACACTTTCAAGCTTATTAAAAAAAATTTTGAATAGATAGTATAGTTTTCCTCTATATCCTGTGCCAAATTCCCCTCATTATTAGCATTTTATTATTATTATTATTTATATTTAACTAGCACATTAAAGTGGTACATTTGCTACCATTTTGTTAGCGGCCCTTAAATTAACCTCTAGCCCATGACAACTCGTGGCAAATCCTAACTTTTTGAGACTCCATTCAAAAATATGCTGTCTGGTCCCACTCTAGCCTCCTGATTGGTTCAGAGTCAGATCATTGTGATCCACAGGGTCTTTAGTCCCTAAATTTCAGAAGTAGATCACCAAGGATTTGTTTCTCATTCTTCTTAGTTTGGATATTCCCTGACACCTGTTCAGCATCACTATAACATACCTCCTCACTGGGAGATGGACGGCAGAGAAGGGGGGGAAGGGAGACTCCGGATAGGGCAAGATATGACAAAATAACAATCTGTGGATTATCAAGGGCTCATGAGGGAGGGGGGAGCGAGGAGGGAGGGGGTAAAAAAAAGGAGGACCTGATGCAGAGGGCTTAAGTGGAGAGCAAATGCTTTGAGAGTGATTAGGGCAAAGAATGTACGGATGTGCTTTATACAATTGATGTATGTATATGAATGGATGGTGATAAGAGTTGTATGAGCCCCTAATAAAATGTTTTTAAAAAACATACAAGCTGCCACTGACAGGCACGTGATGGCTGCATTGTTCACAACCAGGCCTCCCCCATGAAAGGCAGGAATTCAGCCCCTGAAAAATAAATATCCTAAAGAACCTATATTGATTCATTATCATCAATTAGAGCCCATTGTTTATTCAGATTTTTTCACAGTATCCCCTTTTTGGGGGGTGGGGTTCTAGAATTCCTCACAGGATACCATACAACATATTGTAGACGTGTTTACTTTAGCTCTTCTTGACTTTTCTCATACCTTCCTTGTTTTTTGAGAATGAGACAGTTTTGAGGGGAACTGATGAGATAGTTTGAAGATTGGTCTTCAACAGGAATTTGATTTTTTTTCATAGCTAGACTGAGCTTTGAATAGGCAGATCATCACAATGAAGTGCCATTTTATCCAACAAGAACAGGGGTATGTGCTATCAATTTGGAATATGACTATGTGGACCTTGATTACTAGGCTAAGGTAGTGTTTGTCAGGTTTCTCTACTGAAAGGCTACTCTGCCTACTGCCGCCCCCCACCACCTTCTGTACCATATTCCTTTAAAGGAAATCATGATGTGCAACTCTGCGTGTTCCTTTAGCTTTTTGCCAAATGAAAACAGTAGTTTCATGAGACATGAGTTGGTTTTTTATAATAGATAATGTTGGGGCTAAAACACATTTTCAAAGAACTGGCTTGAACTCACTCTTTTCTTAGAAAGAAGACACAGTAAGATCAATTCTCTATTCTTGTAGGACTACTTTTCTATTTTTGTCTTGAAAATAATAATTGTCATTTTTAGTTTCAAGATAATTTTACCTGAAAAAAGAAAACAAAAAAACAATAACAAAATTATTTGCTTTACTTCTCTTGCTATTGACTGTTCCTCACCAGTAGTCTGTAATTTTGTGATATTGTGGTGATTTGTGTGTTGCTGTGATGCTGAAAGTTACTCCACAGGTATTTCCAATAGCCCCAGGGTCACTTATGGTGGACAAGTTTCATCAGTGCTTACAGGTTTACAGATTAAGAATAAGACCTGGCAGTCTCTGTGGGGGGAACCCAGTGAAAACTTCACAAATAGCAGCAGAACATTGTCTGAAAGTCGCTGCACAGTGAGACTGTCAAGGTGGAAGGCATTCAAAATACAGCGGGGGAAGAGCTGCCTCCTACAATAAAGATGAAATTAATGACACGAATAGAGTCAAGCTTTCAATAACTTCCTTTGCCAATGCAGCATGGCACAAATTAGAAGAAACAACTGCAAAACTCCATTAGTAACTGGAACAAGAAATGTGTGAATTATGAATCAGGGAAAACTGGAAACAGAAATGGAAAACATAAAGGTTAATATCCTAGACATTAGTAAGCTGAAAGAATATTGGACATTTTGATAATCATATAGTTGACTACAGTAGAAATCACTAACAGAAGGACTGGTACTGAATTAATCCTTAAAACGAATATTTCAAGATCTATCCAGAAATACAATGCTGTAGGATCCTAATACCTACAAGAAAGACCACTTAATATTACTATTATTTAAATTTAAGTACCAATGTCAATGTGGGAGAAGTTACAGGTTTTTACCAACTTCTGCACACTAAACTTGATCAAATATTCAATCAAGATATTTTAATAATTTCTATTGATTAGAATGCAAAAGTTTGGAAAGAGAGGAAGGATCAGTAGTTGGAAAATATGACCTATGTGATAGAGAATACATCAGAGAGAGCACGATAGAATTTTACAAGACCAAGGACCTATTCATTGCCAATACTTTTTTACAATGACATAAACAGTGACTATACCCATGGTCCTCGCCAGATGGAAGACACAGGAATCGGATTTCCATCTGTTGACAGAGCTGATGGAGAAGCTCACCAGCAAGGCCAGCATCTGACTGTGCACCAGGTAATAACTGTCCATATGCACGTTCAGGTTGAAGCTGAAGAAAAATTAAAATAAGTCCAAGAGAGCCAAAATGTGACCTATACATATCCCACCTAAATTGGGGGCCATTTCACGAGTGATTTGACACACCGTCTATACCTGTGGTTCTCAACCTTCCTAATGCTGTGAGCCTTTAAAACAGTTCCTCATGTTGTGGTGACCCCCAACCATAAAATTATTTTCTTTTTTTTCATAAAATTATTTTCATTGCTACCTCATAACTATAATTTTGCTACTGTTATGAATCATAATGTCAATATCTGATATGCAGGATGTATTTTCATTGTTACAAATTGAAGATCATTAAAGCATAGTGATTCATCACAAAAACAATATGTAATTATATATTGTGAAATATTTATTTATAATTACAAATAAATGAAATCTTGTCTTGAAGCATGGTGTAGCATGGGTAGCAGTCTTCACACCGGGTACTCGTATGTTGGTATACCATCTGCATGTGGGAGAACCCATCTGGAGACGGCTAGAGAAGTGGTGTCTCAGTTCCGAAGACCATCTGAAATATGTGTTTTCCGATGGTCTTAGGGAGCCCTGTGAAAGAGTCATTCGACCCCTAAATGAGTTGCGAGCCACAGGTTGAGAACCGCTGGTCTAGAAAAATTTTGAGATGACATCAAGAAAGAAGCTAAAAGGTCACGAAAAAGACAGAAAAGAAAGAAAGTACCAAAATGGATTTCAGAAGAGATTCAAATTTGTTCTTGAACATCGAGTAGCTAAAGCTGGTGGAAGAAATAGTGAAATGCCAGAGCTGAACAGATGTCAAAGGATTATTCATGAACACAAAGGAAAGTTTAATAATAAAACATGCAAAGACCTGTAGTTAGGAAACCAGAAAAGAATACTATGCTTAGCATCAAACTGATGTAACTGAAGAAAAATGCTCAAGCCTCAAGTTGCAATATTGAAGGATTCTATTGACAAAATTCTGAATAGGCCAAGAAACATCAAAATGTATAAGAAATAAGCACAGACACTGCGCCAAAAATAATTGGTTGGCATTTAACATTTTAGGATGTAGCATATAATCAAGGACCACTTTTTCTGAGGTCTTAAAGGCTTGTCTCCAAACAAGCAGCCATCTAAGTGAGATGTCAACGAAGTCCACATGGAAGAAGCACACCATTATCGGTCTTTGAAGGGTTATAAATCATATAATCCAAAGCCGATGGACGGAATAGTATCAGAGTCTAAATTGTAAGAATCTCGTTTGCAGAAGGCTATAGATGACAGTGGGAGACCAAGATGCATCTGTGGGATCTACACAGGGAGTAAGCCTCCGGTGAGTCCCCTCTATTGGAAAGAAAGTGGTTACCAAGTAGAGTACATTGGAGAATGACCACAGAAGATCAAAATGATAAACCTGGCTTGGAAGGTTAAAACCCTGTCAGTTGATCCCCATTCTGATGTACGCTATGCCTGACGTAGTTTCCAAAACTTTCTGCATTGTGGTTTGTTCATATAGGGGTTTATCTCAGATGTGTGTAATCACTGGGGGTGACCTTCTTAAATTTTTAATGTTTTTCAGTATATGAAACCCAGGATTGATGGATCTATAGAGACAACAAGTATAATAAGGCTTTCTGGTGGGGTGCAGTGGGGGCGGGGGGAAGGGTAAAAGGGAGCTGATGTCAAGGAGTTCAAAAAGGAAAAGAATGTTTTGAAACTGATTGTGGTAGCAGTTGTACAACACTGCTTGATGTGCTTGAACTATGGAATGATAAGGTATCTGTATTAACTCCCAATAAAATGGTTTGAATAAATAAATAGATAGATAGATGGATAAAATATTCAAAAAGTGAAAAGAAGCAATGCTGTTGAAAGAAGGAGCCCAAGCTTCACTGGAGTCATTAAAGAAAAACAAGCCTCCAGGACTTGAAGGAAAACAAGTTGAAATGTTTCAACAAACCGATGCAGAACTGGAGGTACTCTACTGTATGCCAAGAAACCGGGACTACAACCACCTTGCCAACCAACTGGTAGAGACTCTTTGTTTTGCCCCTTCAACAGAAAGGTGATGAAACCAACTGTGGGGATTAGCAAACAATATCCTTAATATCACAGGCCAGTAAATTTTTACTAAATTAATTTAAATAGAGTTGCAGCAATGCATTGACAGGGCACTTCCTGAAATTCAAGCCAGATTCGGAAGAGGACATTGAACGCGAGAGAGCATTGCTGATGTCAGATGAAACTTGGCTGAAAGCAGAAAAGATCAGAAAGATATTTATCCATGTTTTATTGAAAGAGACTATAGGGATGTATTTGGTTTATGTAGCTCATAAAAATTACGTATAATATTGAATGGAAATTCCAGAACACTTAATGGTGGAATCTGTAAATAGTCAGCTGTTTGGACGGAATAAGGGGATACTTCCTGGTTCAAAATCAGGAACGTTGTGTGCCAGGGCTGTATTCCCCACCCCCATACTTATTCAATCCATACGCTGAGCAAATAACCCAAGAAGAGGGCATATCTAAAGAAGAAGGAAGGAAACATCAGGATTGGAAGAAGACGCATTCACAACCGGCAATGTGCAGGTGACACAACCTTACTTGCTGAAAGCAGAGAGGGCGTGAAGCACTTAGTCCAAAGAAAGGAAACAATAAACATCACTGCAGTTGAGTTAATTCCTACTCATAGGGACCCTAGAAAAATGAGGAGAAACTGTCCCTGTGGGTTTCTGAGACTGTAAACCTTTCCTGGAGTAGAAAGTCTCATCTGTCTCCCTCGGAGTAGTTGAGGGTTTTGAACTACTGATTTTGCAGTTAGCAACCCAGCTCCTAACCCATTGTGCCACTAGAGTTCCTTTGAAGCATTTATTGATGAGGATCGCACCTCAACAGAAGGAAAACAAGAATTCTCACAATTGGATAAATAGGCAGGGATTTCGCTTGAGTTAGATCCACAATCAATGTCCACGGAAGCAGCAGTCAAGTAATGAAATAATTGCGATGGACAAATCTGCCGCACAAGAGCTCTTCACAGTGTTAGGAACCAAGCACATCAGTTTGATGCCTAAGGTATGCCTGAGCCACGCAGAAGCTGGACAGTGAATAAGGAAAACCGAAGGGGAATAAAAACGATGCCTTTGAATAATTATATTGGCAAAGAATATGGACTTTCAGATGCATGAAAAAATTCATATTGGAGGAAATAAGGCCAGAATGTTCCTTAGACGTGAGGCTTACATGGCTTCATCCCACATACCTTGCACATATTACTAGGACTGGTTCCTGGATATCATGCTTGATTAACAAACCAAACTGACTTCCACTAAGTCAATACTGACCCATAGCTACCCTATAGGACAGGGCAGAACTGTGCCTGTGAGTTTCTGAGTCTGCAACTCGTATGGAAGTAGAAAGCCCTGTCTTTCGCCCGAAGATCCACTGGTGGTTTCAAACTGCCGAAATGTCAGCACAAAAGCAGATACCTAACAACAATTTTGTCCTGTCCTTCCTTCTTTTTCTACCAGTCTATTCTTTTCTCCTTTTGCTTTAATTTCTCCTTTTCGCTTTATCCACCATTCTTCTTCAAGTATGCAGCCTGTATAGTTTCCGAAGATAAGAAACTTTGCATCCAATGCTTCTATCTGATGGAATATTACCTCTGAAGTTCAGGTAGGCTTCAAATTCAAAGTGAAACCCACAATTTGCATTGATACAACAAATTCTAGGACGATAAAACCAAAAGGAAACAAAAGAAAAATTCTGTTTCAAACTGATTGCTTAAATGCGGAGAGGAGTAGAAATAACAAATACACGAGGAATCCAGGGAAAAAAATAGTAAGTTTACAACAGTTATATTTCCATAGACCTCAGCATCATGGGGAAGCCCTTTAAACTAACATTTAGCCTTTTCTAAGCAAATTTCAGTTCCCAGAATGATAGTCACTGTGGTAAAACAAAAGCATGGCGAACATATAAATACACTCAGTGAGCTTGAGATAAGGATTTTCGGTGGATTAAAACAGGTTTGAGCTCATTTTTGCAGCCATTGTGTCAATCCATCTTGTAGATGGTCTTCCTCTTTTTCACTGCCCCTCTACTTTACCAACTAGGATGTGCTTCTGCAGGGACTGGCCTCTCCTGACAACATGGTTGAAGTCTCACTCTCTGGGTTCTAAGGATTATTCTGGCTGTACATCTTTAAAAAGAAGCCAAAACATTAGTTTGATCTCTTGGCAGTCCGGGGCCCTCATATTCTTCTCCAGCACTATAATACACAGCAGGCTTTAAATTAAAAAACCAAGAAGATAACATTCCTGCCCTCTCAGGGTTTATAATCCATTTACTAACCTGAGTTTATGCAGTCAATAGCAATGGAGGTGAACAACTCTGATCTCCTCTGGCTTCCCTACGGCCACGATGCAAGAGTCAGACATGGCTCCACGGTCCATCTTCTTTTTCCCTATTCGGACACCAACTGTCTTCCTGTGCGACTCTTCATCTCTGCTGGGTTCCACACATCATTGCAACGGCTCTACAGAACTGACAGGCAATTGAGGGAGTTTATTAGGGAGGACAATAAGTTACCACATGTCAGGATTAGTAAACAGTAAGGATACAGGCATTGGTCTCCTCAGCCAGAAGCCAAGTCTCTCTGCAGTCCTCAGTCTCTCGAGCAAGTGGTCCTCTGACCTTTGCCTCCATGGGCCAGGAAGACAGCCAGCCTGTCACTCTGTCCCACAATCCTGTGCCAGATGAGAAGAAAGTGCCCCCTAGTCTTGGTGCCGCTCCTCTGAGTCTCCATGCCAAAGCCTCTGATGCATGTGCCCTCAGCAGCCGCTACCACTTCAGACACCAATGTCGGACACGATCCTTGGATTTCTCTCGCTGCTGCTGCTGCTGCTTCAAAATGGTGCATCCTTGTAGCCAGGGGGACTGGTAATGAAGTAGCCAACATCCTCTCTTAACATTACACAGGCCCTATTTGCACAACCCCACCCATTCATTTGATGAGAGTGAAAGAGACTTGGGTAAAAGTCACAATAAGAAAATTCACCTCATCAATCTTTTTTTCTCATTTTTCACTCCCAATCTATTTTTTAAATCATTTTATTGGGGGCTTATACAACTCATCACAATCCATACATATGTCAATTGTGTAAAGCACATTTGTTCATTCATTGCTCTCATCATTCTCAAAACTTTTGCTCTCCACTTAGGCTCTTGGAATCAGCTCCTCATTTTTCATATTTTTTCTCCCTCCCTCCCTGCTCCCTTCTCCCTCATGAACCCTTGATAATTTATAAATTATTATTATTTTATCATATCTTATACTGCTCAACGTTTCCCTTAACCCACTTTTCTGTTGTAAATACCCCAGGGAGGAGATAACGTAAATCACACTCAGCAGAAACCTGAAGGATTATCAGACAAAACAGACACTATAACAAATCATGTTAAATTCATAATGATATGTGATACTTAGGCTTTTTTGTGCCAACATAGCACCTATAAGAAGATAAGGGTGAAAAAAATTTTAATTAAAAATAAATAAACAAAAGAAGAAATGGGTGGAATTTAGTCTTTTAACTATGTTGCAGCTTGATGACATCATTTGGAGGTACCACCAATATAAATGGCTCCTAGAGGCAGCCCACTCTCGCTCTCAGCCTTCACCTTCCTGCTGAACCACGCTGAGACCTGCACTAGCTCTGTCATGCTTCCAGTGCCCTTTGATCCATGAGCTTTTGCACCCACTGGCCTGTGGTCTTCCTGCTTGTCGCATCACTGCATGTGGCTGCATGAGTCTGAAAAGAGATTTATGGACTGGCATTGAACATATGGACTTGAGCTGGACTGGACTGGGATGTTTTCCTGACATATAACTACTTCTTGATAGAAAGCTCTCTTTTACACATAAAAAATAATAAAAATAAATGTCTTTTCATTTGAAAAAAAAGAAAATTCACTCTACCACAAGGAGTTGGAGATTAACCAAGGAATAACCAAAATAAATGTAAAAATACCAAAATAATAAATTATATTAAACAACTTGGAAAATGTAGGTGTACCTTGAGAAAATGATGATTGAGTTGAAATAGGAAAGAAAGGCTACATAACAATTAAGTAAAATCCTTAAGAAGGGCATTTAATGTGCTTGACACAATGAATGGATTGTGATAAGAGCTGTACAAGCCCCCAATAAAACTGTATATATACATATATAATACAGTCTTTGCTCAAGGATAGTAAGAAAACAGGCCTTAGGCTACATTTAGTCTGCAGGCTTCAGCTACCTCATCCTTAGAACATCTTCAGTTCTCAAACAGCCATGGACATAAGTCATTTCTGATCAGATGGAATTATTAATAAGGAAACTACGAAATTTCAGCTCAAAAGGAGAGTACCTTTCTCAATAGAAACCACTGAGGAGTTGATTCTGTATAAATCATTTTACTGGTCTTACACAATTCTAATAACAATCCAAGACACACAAGAAGGGCATTTAAAACAAAGAAAAGAAACTATGCAAAATACCTATGATGGAGATTTCCACAGCACTTTCAAGTACTGAAACAGAGGTGCAGGGAGAAGACTGAGGGTGGTGGAGTAGGAGGAGTGGACAGGAGCCAAAATGTGCATGGCATTGTAGGATGTCGGTCTTTGACATAAGAATGTAGACCCATTGAAAGTTTTTGCCGAGTAATAACACTTTTTAAAATGCTCACTCAGACCCATTTAGGAACAGACTGTTAGAAATGAAGGAATGCCTTATGAGCCCTTAGTAAAAGACTGAGCAAAGGAAAAGAGAGACACCATAAGAGTGTACTTGCATAAACTCAGGTTGGTGACAGAGCTAAAAATTGCAAGACCGATTCCCTCCAAATGCTGAATTTTCTAACCTTTATATGCAATAATACAATATAAAATACTTGCAAGGACAATACATAGAAAACAAAACACTGCTATACAACCTGTTGAGTAAAACTATTTCCCAATGGTCCAGCACTTTGGTTTATTCTCAGTAATACAAGTACACAAAGAAAATGGACTACTCAGAGAGCAGATATCTTAAAAGAAAGAGCAAATGCAGGAGGGAGAGACAGGAATGGTAATAAAAAGACTACTACATAAGGGCACTGGATGCTCAAGTTCAAGTCCTGACTAATACCAAGACATTTGAAGACAGCTCATCCCTTCGTTATGTCATTCAGCTGGTCTCTAGGATCCCTTTCAGCTCAAATGTTTCCATAACTTACTGTGGAGGACACATCTATGAGCTAGAAAGGCAGTCCAGCATAGCCATTTTGAGTACACAATTTGAAGTCATACAAATAAGGTAGTGGTTGGTGGTGGTGGTGCTATTGGGTGCTGTTGAGTAGGTCCCAACACATAGGCAGAAGGAAACTGCTTCTTAGAATTTCCTGGCCTATAATCCAAATAGGAGCAGATTTACAGGTCTTTTCTCCTAAGGGAGCAGCTGATGAGTTCCAACCACTGACATTTGTTTGGAGTCAAGCATTTAATCATTGAGTGATACTTAACATTGTTCTAAATATTATACATAATCACATAAATGCATAGATATACAAATATATATATGGATATATGTATATAGGAACCCTGGTGGCATAGAGGATACATGTTGGGCTGCTAACTGCCAGGTCAGCAGTTGAAAACCACCAGCTGCTCTGTGTTAGAAATACTGGGCTTAAAGAGTCCCAGTTTCAGAAATTTGTAGGGTCAGTTCTATGCCATCCTGTACAGTCACTATAAGTTTATATTAACTCAATGATATTGAGTTTGGTTTTATATATATATATATATATATATATATATATATATATATATATATATATATATATATATATAGAGAGAGAGAGAGAGAGAGAGAGAGAGAGAGAGAGAGAGAGAGAGAACCTCTGGTTGAACTTGACCTTCCTGTCTTTTAATCTTTTAATTAGCAGCTAAGTGTGTTAACTGTGTGTGTCACATCACCCAGGGACTTTTATTTGTATATCTTCATGAAAACAATTATAAGGAAGAGCTATTTTTATTATTCCAATTTTATAGGTAATAGAACTGAGGCGTAACAGAGCTAGTCCTTGAATATAAATATTCCAGTAATATTTGAACTAGAACTCAACTGTACATTAAAATCCTATCTGTCTCTTCTTAATATAGTAAAATGTTTAGAAAAAACTGACATCTTGATGATATGCCTACATTTTCTCAACTATAAGATGAAGCTGAATATAATAGTAATATACATATGTATGCATACACACACAATGTGATAGGCACATGGGGGCAGAGTCTAGGTTTGCACACTCATGGTCTCTCTGTGATGGGCACATGGGGTAGAGTCTAGTCAACTCAGCCTAACACGGTCTTCCTTTAATCATGATACCATATTTTATTACTATAATTCATCTTATTTATGGGGTATTTGCCTATCATAAGGTGAAAGAATATAACCCTAACACACACTTATTTCCCTTTTTGAGCCATGCAATCAACTTCTTCTTGATCCATGTACAAATAAGTTTTCTGAATTTTCTGTTACCTATAATTTGTTATTAACAAATGCTTATGTACAGTGGGCAAAGCAGTACTTACTTATCAGTTACTAGGGTATAAGTATGTATTACTTGTTATTATATGTGAACGGAAGAGAAGATCAAAGTGGGTGCCAGAAGAGACTCTAAAACTTGCTCTTAATTGTAGTTAAGGAAAATGGAAAAAATGATGAAGCCAAAGAGCTGAACAGAAAATTCCAAAGGGTAGCTTGAGAAGACATTTCATTTTATTATGAAATGATCAGACCTAGAGTTATAGAACCCAAAGGACAGAACATGCTCAATATAACATATACTGCCAGAGTGCCCCTTAGGGGCAAGGATGGCAAGACTGTCTCACATACTTGGGACATGGTGTCAAGAGAGGCCAGTAGCTAGAGAAAAGCAGCATGCTTAGTAAAGTGGAGGGACAGAGCAAGAGACGAAGGCCCTCGATGAGATGGACTGACATGGCTACAACAAGAAGCTCAGGCATAGAACAGTTGTCAGGATGGTACAGGATCGGCAGGGTTTTGTTCTGTTGTGCATGGGGTCTCCATGGGTCAGAACCCAAATTCAATGGCATCTAACAACAACATTATAATCTGACGGTCCAATGAAAAATGAACATATACATTTTGGAAAACCTTCAATGATAAGAATGACCTTGTTCTAACCACAGGTTTGCAAGGTATTTCCAAGCAGAAGTAAACTTTAAACCTTATGGGACCCTGCCAAAACTATTGTCTGTTCTACATAAAGGATTTCTCACATATACCTATTTTTAATCTCTTCCTCATTTAACACAGGAAAATATGAAAAACAAAACAAACAAAAAAGTATAGTCTCAGTGAATGAAATTATCTTTGTACAAAGGCAAAATATAGTTTGTATGCTTTACCTAATATGTTTCGAATTAGATTTGGGACTCTTTAGTGTAGTCATGATGTAAGTTTATCGAGTGACAGCAGTATTTGAAAGAAATGTAATAATAGGATGGTGAGTGTTTGATTAGAAAGCATGAGGACCTCACAGGTAGTAAAGGTATTATTTTACCAATGTTTTTCTTGTTATGTGTGTATGACAGAAAGAGACTAACTTTTATTTTAGTTTGGATTATAGTTAAACAAACGTTTGAACAACCTTGACCTAGACTATTTATTCATTCAGCAAGCATTCACTATGCCTAATTTGTGCTCAGAAATCTGCTAAGTGTTGGAGTCATCACAAATAATTAATAGAATTCTACTTCAGGAAGTTCTAAATGAAATGGGAAAAGAGATGCCCAACAAAACCTGAACTTTCAGGGGCCCAGGCCTCCCTCTTTCCCGGGAGAGGACTAACATTTAGGGGGAAAGACTATTTGGAATTACTGAGGTATCCTGGGAACTACCTGGTTGGAGAAAAGAGGGCCTAGCTGTCAGGGTTGGCGGTAACAGTGAATTCTCTTTGGTTTTATATTTACTGTAACCATAATAATAACAAGTATAAGATGTGCTGATTTAGTGTATTTTTTGCTTTTCAAATGGATGACTTGGAATTGTGGTGCGGGAGACAGTCATCTTCCTGGGAAGACCGGGAAGGCATAAGGGGTAACACTGCTCCTCTCGACCCAATCATTACGGGTTAAAAATGGAAGCTGTTCAATTGTTGGCACTGATAGCGTTACAGCCCCACTGTAATTAGTGCATGAGCCTCACAGCTTGTTAATGAGGCCGTCTGAATGAGCACCTGCTCCTGGAAGGGTAGGGTGTGAGCCCATCGGCAGCCAGGTCCCTTGGGTCAATGGGAGGGAAATGAGAATGAGGTTTATGGGTGTTTTCTTAACGCCTCTGGGAATTTTATTTTCTATTTATTTTGTCTGGACCAGTTATAGGAGACATAAAGGTTAGAGGTACAGCCTTTGTTCACAAGGAAGTCACACAGAGGGTCAAGACATTTCCACAGGGGACAAGTACAAAGTTTATGTGGAGCAGCTCAGCTCAGCATGAGAATTCTGACTATTGAGTGAACCCTGGTCCTGCCACTTTCTAGCCGTGTGACTGTGCGTAAAGCTGCCTAACTTCTCAGGACCACGGTTTCTTTATCTGAAAAACAGGGTGACTAGGGAGTTATGAGGAGTAAATGGTAGCAGATGCTCAGCAATTGAGTTGACTCTAAAGTCAAACTAGCTTCAGATACATACCAGTGGAATTCTTTGGCACTTTGAAGGAGGAATTGAACGTCTTCTTGGAGATGGAATATGAGAGGAGCGCCAAAGGATCTGCCTCACTGCAAAAGTAGATAATGCAGTGGGAACTTAACATTTCCAGGGAAAAATGGCAAAAGCCGAGTTAAGTAGGCAGGGAAAAGTAGGATGGTCAAACTAAGAGACATGTTCTTTAGTAGTATTTATGGTTTCAAAGATGAAAAAGGTTTGGCCTTAAAAAATGTTATAGTCAAGTAAAGAGACAGGCACACAAACCAAACATAACAAACAGAATGATAATAGGTGTGATAAAGAACCTCACAGGTTTCAGGGAGTCCAGAATAGACCCATCTGAGCCAGTTTCAACTACAAGCTGACCAAGTGGGAATGTCAGAAGATGACTGGGGTGGAACAGAGAAAATGCTAACCACGTGATTCATGCTCAGGAGAAATGTTAGCCTAAGAAGATAGGAACTACAAGGAGGCGAACATAACGTGGTAGTTACATAATATCATATGAACTTGAAGATATATAAAAGTGTACGGGGTGGTATTCAACCTATCAATCAAGTCACAGCCTGTTGGTGCCTTCTTGTGGGCACGGGCATCACACAAGAAGGACGTTGGGAACATTCTGACCCTCTTTCCCTGCCTTCACCCTCCTGCTGGATAATGCTGGTGGCTGCCAAAGCCCAGTGATGCTTCCACCACCACTGGATCCACAGGACTTTGCACCCCCTGGCCTGTGATATTCCTGAATTCTGCATCATTGCATACGGTTGTGTGAGTCTGAAGAGGGACTTATGGACTAGTATTGGATTTATGGAGTTGGATTGAGCTGGGATGTTTTCTTGGTATATAATTACTTATTGACATAAAGCTCTTTTTCAAACATATATGAGTGTCACTGGATTTGTTTTTCTAGCCGACCCAGCCTAATACACATGAGGAGAATGAAACAAGTTTGGTGTCTGTGAGAGAGACAGGAATCAGAGAAAAGATGCAGAATTCTAGGACTTAGTAGGTGGAACCACTTAGTGATATGACAATGAAGTCTGAGGTCAGATGTGAAGCTGGGTGACTGAAATGGAAAGAAATTAAGTCCTTGTAGATGAGGAGTTCATAGATTGGTGGGGTTAAGTAAAAATGATTACTGTTGTAAAACCGAAGGCCAAAGAACTAGGTTTGTAAAATTCACATTATGATTTAACAGGAATGCAAATGACATGGTGAGAGTTGGACAATTAGATAAAAGTTGGAAAGAAGGCCAAAAACAAAAACCCACCCAGAAACAGAAAGACCTTGAAACTTTGATAAGTGCCGTCACACTAGCTACAGACCGCAAACCCAGTCTTCTACATGACAGAAAAAGAAACTGCTAGGTAATTTAGGGAACTGTAATTTTGGGCATTCCTGTCACTGTATTCTGACCAACACCCTAACCAACACAACTGCTGTTCTTGTTAGGTGCTGTCAAGTCAGCTCCTACATATGGTGACCCTGTGTACAATAGAAACAGCTCCCCGTCCTGTGCCATCCTTAAAATCGTCAGGATTGAGTCCATTGCATTGTTGCAACTGCTGTGTCAATCTATCTTGCTGAGGGTCTTTTTTGTTGTTGTTGCTGCTGCCCTTCTTTTTCCCAGTATGATGATCCGGGGACTGATTTCTCCCAGTAGCATACCCTAAGTAAGTGAGACAAAGTCTCACTACCCTCGCTTCCAAAGAACATTCTGGTTGTACATGTTTCAAGACACAGTTGTTTATTCTTCTGGAGGACTATGATACTTCCAAATGCTTCGCCAGCACCACAATTCAAATGCATCAAATTTGGTGGGTGGGCTGCAGCTTCCAGCCTTTCCTTCAGTAGCCAAATGGGTTAACCTTTTGCCTAACTCACGCACTCCAATGTTAGGAATACAGTTGTTTAATTTTTACTTATTAACTCATGATCCCATTCGAAAGAAGTTTTTTAAAGGAGCCCTCGTAGCAATGTGGGTTAAGTGATGGGCTTCTAACTGCAAGATTTGTGGTTAAAACCCACCAGCCATTTCTTGGGAGGGAGATTCAACTATCTCCTTCTCTAAAGATTTACTCTGGGAAACTGTATGCAGGTTTGCTATAAGAATCAGGTCAGTGGCAGTAAGTTTGGTTTGGGTTCTTCTTAGCAAGAGCCACAGACGTGGTTCCAACTGCTGACTGATAACCAAATCCATATTCGTGAACCATCCCCACAGCAGTCAACACACGTGTGTGAGACAATTGTTACAGTCATAGTGTCAATCTCTCTCACTGAGGGAATCCTTTTCCTCTCCCCATGCTGGTTTCTAGGGAGCATTCTGGGGGTGCTTCCTCTAAGATCGATTTATGTATTCTTCTGGAAGTCACGGTATATTCAATATTCTTTGACAGCACCACAATTCAAGCCAGACACAAGCCACCACATGATGACAAACTAGCAACCAGGTGATGATTCTCACAGAGAAGAAAATGAAAAATTTCCCCCCATTGGTTTTCTCTCTTTATGAAAATGTGATATTTTCAACTATATACTGATAAATACAAAAGAAACAAAACAAAACCCCACATATATTCAAAGAACAACTTCCCAACACCACATGGTTTACCAACATTTTCCTTAAGTATCTCAGTTCAGTACACACACACACACACACACACACACACACAATGTGAATCACAAAAGGACAAATAGTGTATGATCTCAGTTCTGTGAATTATCTAGAATAGGTAAATATATAGGCTTAACTGCCACAAGGACTAATTAAATGTTTGTGTAATTGAACTGAACTGAATCACACTCCTACAGGAAAATCTTAGGACAAGATCTGAAAAGCACATAAGTAAAGTTAGTTTTGAACGAAATACATCAACCAGCTACAAGACCAAGCTCTCTTTGAAGACTGTTTATTCAAGAATATGGTTCACACAGCTAGAGGTTCACCCCTGGCAGGTTACAGGTCCATCAGTCAGATGTTAGGCGGGTGGCTCTTCCCGAGCTGCATAACAGCAGGGCTGATGCACCCCAGATCAACAGGCTTGTGGTTGCAGATGCAAATGAAACCAAACTCAGAAGGTCAGATGCCAGCCCACTACTGATTTCCAGGCAACATGGCAGACTAATGACTCAAGTCCAAAAAAATGGAAGTCAATGATCTAGATGAAGGATCCAGAGTAATCAAAAAGCCAGCAAACATTTCCATAGCATGTACTGGAAGTAGGGCACATCCTGGAGGAAATGCCCTTCCAACTGATGGCATTGGGCTGAGCAAGGGTATTGCATCCCATCCTAATCTTCTTATAACTGATTGACTGATAGTAGAAGATACCATTATAGAAGTGATTACACCGTTAGGTCACATCATGGGGGATTACTAGGTCTTAAGTGCCAAACCATTGAGAATCCTGGTCTCGACAAATTGACACAAAACCCACCATACCATACAACAAATAATTACTTTTAAAAGTATTTAGTCCCTGCTATATTCTAAAAGGAGTCAAGGCATAAGCATTATATTAGTAATGCAAACTCAATGAAATAATACTCAGTTTTTAGTTATCATGTCAGCACACTAAAAATGCCCAAGAAATGGTAACAGTGGCTGTTAGTGAGAGCAGAGAACCCAGAGAACTGGGTTCGAGTCCTATTTTGACAGATCACTGAGCTTCTCGGACCTTACTTTCCTCACCAGTAAAGTGAGGATGATATTAACACTCTCGAAGGTTTTTCCAGCATTAAAACTTATACGATAATAGAGTAGTATTTTTCTTATCATTTCTTGCATGTTGTGATTGGTGGGGTGATTTTCTACTACAAAGCAATTAAATCTCTAGTCTATTAAGTGCAAATTGCAACTGTTAAGGAGCAACTAAGAATAGTTAAGACTGTCAGAGCAACGGCTCTAATCAGATGTTGCTGAACATATGTTCCTGGGCTTTCACAAGAAAGCACTTATCCATTGTTCCCATTAACATCCCATGTGATGAAACATTAGAGAATGCACACATTTCGTTATATGTATAAAAATAAAATTGTACTATAGCCTCACACTGACAATGATAATAGAATATACCATTAACTTCAGAGCTATGTAGAGTCTCTCACAATTTTTCAAGAAGCATCTCTATCAAGCTTTGGTGTTCAGTCTCTGGCCTCCTAATACCTACTTGTTCTCCAACTCAATTCTGGATACCCCTTTTCCAGGACTTTTCCATGATCTCTTTACAATACCACTCTCCCCAGGATGCTCTGGATACCCCTACACTGAGTCTGGTCTCCATTTTAGTACTTTCTATGCTGTATTATTGTTGTTTTTCATGATCGAATCCACCTCAGGCTGTGGCCTTCTGGAGGGCAAAAACAACCAAAGTTACAGCCATGGCTGTAAGACCTACATCTAATAAGGTGCTTGGTAAATAATTGCTGAATTTCCTCATGCTCTATCTTACATCAGATTCCCAAATTCGCCCTATGTCCAATACCATCACCTAGACCTAGACCTCTATGAATGTGCTTAGTTGTTGTTGATTGCTATTGTGTGAACCCTTGATTGATGGGAGCCACACGCCCAAGTGGACTACACCAAGTGAATTGCTGCCCTCATCCTGCACCATTCCTATGATCAGTTGAGATTCATAGGATTTTCACTGGCTGATTTTTGGAAGCAAATCTCCTGGTCTTTCGGACCAGTCCTAGTCTAGTCACTCTGCTGCAACCTATTCAGCATCACAGCAACCCACAAGCAACCAATAGCAAATGGGAAGTGGTCACCCCTCAGAGATGCTGGTCAGTAAAGAAACCCAAGTTTCCTTGTGGAAAAAGAGAGTTCTACCATAAACTACCACTGTTACTTGGGTTTGCATAGTTGAAGCCATTTCTGAATCAATGTGCTCAATGGAGAAAAGGAAGGGGAAGACAAAGCATCTTGTATTAAGTGGCTCTTTTGCACACTCCTAGCCATTCACAGTAAAAATCATCACTTTTGCCGCAACCGATAAGTAAATACTATTATTATCTCTATTGTACAGAAACTGAAATTCAGAGTAACTAAGGAATTTGCCAAAGATTACCAGCCCCCTGAATTTGAGAGACGGGATGCAAGCATCCAGTATTGCACCTGGTACCTCACTGTCTCTCCAGGAAGAAGCAGTGGAGAATCGCAAAACTATCTTATGTTTTTAAAATCGAGCCATCCCCCATCTCTATGTTTACTTACCCCGAATTTTAGCCTTTTACACAAAGGTTCAGCAACAAGTGCTCACCTACCATAACTAATACCTCTGTTCCTCCCATTCATTATTTGAGCTGTGGAGGTTGTACGTGAGCTATTGTTAAGTTGGTCTCATTAAGAGAGAAATAGGGCGGGACAGAGGGGGAGTGTGACAAATCAAATCCTCAGGTTGGGCCAACCAGATAAACAAAGACATGCAGGTGCCCTTATAATTAAGGTGCACCAGGAACACGTAATGCTTTTGTGTGGAGATTCGGGACTTTTAAAGAAAGATAATATTGTCCTTTATACAGAAATTGCCCTTTAAGGAAGAACGTAAGTTTCCATGCTCTTACTGATTGTTTTGCTGCTTTGAGTTGACTATCATAGAGCTAAAATGTGATTTGCAATTATAAAATTATAAATGGTAGCATGGTAAAATTAGCACAGATTATTTTTATGGCTTGCATTGAGAAAATATACATTAACCTTATACTTTGGAGGAACTAGCATAATTCCAAAGCATTTATATTAAGACTGTTGATGCTCTGATGATAAATATAATTATATATGTCATATAAGGAGGTCTTGAAAAGTTAGTGAAAATATTCCATTATCTTTCCATTCCGTTTTTCATGAACTTTCTGATGCCCCATGGATGGATGGATGGATAGATAGATAAACAGTTAGGTTTAGCCTTAGAAGATATTTTCAATCGATGAGAAACAATTTAGTTGTTTTCCAGAAGTATGATTCTTAATTTAATAAGGATTTGGCCTTTTATGAGATTTTATATAATAGACATTGCCTTAACATATTTTATTCCTAAGCCTTTTTAAAAATTACTACTGAGATAGCAACAATATAGGTAGCAGTTATAAAATTGAAATGTATAGTTTTTCTTCTCTGTGTGGAGCTGTTCAATTGTTTCAAAAGATCTTATAAATCAAGTGAGTAAATTGAATAATTGAACACAATAAATATAATATACTACAAGGTATAATCCTAAGTATGCCAGATTATTTACTTCGAAGAATTTGTCACTGATTTTGGAGAGGAGAAAACTGAGTCGACATGGCTTACATAGTTCAAGTCTGGGTTGATTTTCTGTTTTAGTAATCTGAGGACACATCAATGGAACATGAGCTTCTTTTGAAAGAGGCCAAGTGCCTGCTCTATTCTGACAGGTTGCGTCTTCACATAAGCTTTTGTGTTAAATAATACCTTCACATATCAATAGAAGGGGTGTGTATTAAAATCGTCCAAGTATGACAAAAATGTTAAAATTTTACATTATCATTGTTTTTTAATCCAAGTCTATTCTGTAGCTCTCACTGCTCTCTGTGTGTTGCTTCATTCAGTCCTCCAACAGCCCTACACAATGAATATGAGCATTATGCCCACCTTACAAATGAGAAAAGAAAAAGAGGAAGAAGGAGCAGCACACAGAGGCCAAATAACTTCCCCATGATCACAGCTAGCAAGTGGTTGAGCTGGGATTCAAACCAAGAAAGTTAGAGGCCACACTGCGACCTACCACACTAAGTAGGCAAATGCAACACTCTGAAGAAATGCTTTATGGTTATAGGGAGAAGAACTTGCTACAAGGTTGAGTCTCACTGGTTAAAAACAACATGCACTGAGGGGGGAAGCATCGGGCTGCTTACCACAAGGTCACCAGTCTGAACTTGCCAGCTTGCTTTGAGGGGAAAAGATAGAGCAGTCTGCTCCCTTAAAGATATACAGACTCAGAAATGCTAAAGAAACTTTATCTCTACTCTGAGATATAGTGTAGGCAAGTAGGAATTGACTCAGTGGCAGTAGACTTTGGCAATACTTTGTTTTGTTGACATGTGGGGGGCTTCAAAGAATTTTTGGAAAAAATGAAATAAAAAATTGAATTTTCCCACGAACTTTTGAAGTCCCTTGTATTTCCAATACTTTCAACCATGTGCTTTTGGTATCCATTTACATTTAATCCTCACAGCCAGACTATAATCAGAGCATTTATCTAGCTGTATAAATGTGAATAAGTGATTTAACTGCTCTACTTGAAACGCGTTCTATTAGAAGACACAGGTATGAGATTGTACTAAAATTCACGGCCATAGAGTTGATCCTGACATGTAGTAAACCTCTAGGACAGGGCAGAACTGCCTCTGTGGCTGTCAGAGACGGTAACTCTTTAAAGGAGTAGAAAGACTTGTTCTCGCGAATAACAGAGTGACTGGTGGTTTTGAACTGCTGACATTGCAGTTAGCATCTCAGTGCTTAAGCACTATACCACCAGGGGGGCTACAAAAAGTCCAAAAAATAAAATGAAAAGATCATGGAATTTTTTTCATAAAGTTTCTGAAGCCCCCTTGTATATACAGTCATTAGCATAGTGCTTAAAACAAAATAAACTCTATTAACTCTCTTCATTACTGTTGGTGGTTTCAAACTGCTGACCATGCAGGTAGCAGCTCAATATGTAACCATTACACCACCTGGGGTAGTGATACACTAAAGCAAATTTTGTTTTTATTTCCAAAACATTAACTATTTACTCTTGAAGTCTTTCAATATATAAATAAATCAAAAAGGGGGAAATAAAAACTGATAACTTCACCTAGCAAAATAAGTACTATTGCCCTTTACAAAAACAGGATCATTCTGAACATATGGTTTGTGACCTGCTTTTCTCACTTTGAAATATATTGTGAATATCATTCCATATTGATAAATATTCATAACTCTATCATCTGTAATGTCTGCAGAATATTCCACTATTTGGATAATTAGTCCCCTTTGTTGACTATTAAAAATTTATTTCTAATGTTTCTGTATTTCTACTATAAACAATCAGAAAGCCAAACTTTTGAACATATTAGCGATCATTTCCTTAAGACAGATTTATAAAGACCTGACTATTTGCTGGGTCAAGGGATAAAAGTTAGGTCATAAGATACAAGTTAGCATAATTTCAAATCGGTATGTTCTCCATTTGAGTAGGAACAAACCTTTTTTATATATTACATAGTCAAACAGTTCTTACAGCCACTGGAGATTGCTTGATTTTAAGATTGCATTAAAATTAAATCATTTGACACTTGGATTGAATCAGACAAAAAAGTGCCCATAGTAAATGCTCAATGACAAATAGCAATGAATATAATGAAACTAACATCAAATTTACTGGATATATAATCCTAAATCCATCTACTCCTTTTTATTTTATCTGGTTCTATTTAAACGTATGAATAACCAAGCTTCCCAAATAGGGAATGCCTGAGAATGGCTGGAAGTTATGAAATAAAAGGTTCTCTTGTGACTCTGGGTAGGTCTTCTCTGGACTTCAACTGTCACCATTTATAAGGGAGAGTGGGTAAAATAATCTTGTTAATACTTGCATGCTAACACAATAACTCTAAGTTTACTTAATGCTAGTAGTTCTTATTCTTGTCTATTATTTCTGCAAATTGAATCAAGATAGTGGCCATTCTCAATAATCCAACAGTAAGTTTGCTATCCATGGAAGAGGAAGTTTTGTAAAGGGTGATGACCATTGTTCATAATCATCACATTACCTAGCACTAGACTTATACTAAACAGTTAAGCACATGGCTGATAACAGTAAGTAAGGTCAGTGGCTTGGACCTATCAGCTGCTCTCTGTGATAGAATGACCTGGTGAGCTATTCCTGTTTATATTTACAGACTAGGAAACCCTGTGGGGCAGTTCCACTCTGTCATTCAGAGTCCAATGAGTTGGAATAGACTCAAGGGTGCACAGAAGTTACAGACTAATACTATCTCTTTTCAGGTGTGCTGGTGCTTTGGACTAAGCATTGGGTAGCTAAAAAAAAGATCGATGGTTCAAACCCACTAGCTGCTCTTTCAAAGCAAGGTGGGAACTATCTATCTGTTCCATAAAGATTTAAGGTCACTAGGAGCTAGAATCAATGTTAGGGCAGCAGATTTTGTTTTTCAGTGCAGTTTGTAAGGAGACCAGGTGACGCTCTGGGTTAGACATTGGGCTGCTAAGCGAAGAACAGCTCTTCAAACCCCCCAGGGCTCCACTCCTCAAGATCTTCTGTCATACGATTTATAAGATTTGTAGTCTCTGAAATCCTATGGAATAGTTCTCCTCTGTTCTAAGGGTCACTATGACCTTTATAGTGATGTGTTTAGATTTAGCATGGTTTGGGAGGCAATCCAATCTTCAAAACCAAACTCACTGCCAGAGTTCACTTGGACTCACAGTGACCCTATAGGATAGGTTAGGACTGGCCACATGTGTTTCTGAGACTGTAACTCTTCTCAGAAGGGTTAGTGGATGTGAACTGCTGCCCAATGAGCAACCACGACTCCACCAGGGTGCCCCATATTTCCTGAAATCACAGCACACAAAATAAAATGTACTTGGTCATTTTATTTTAGACAATGATTGTCTGCAATTTATCACTCTACTTTGTACGCCACTCAATCAGCCACATATGGATTGAACAATCTAGTTCAAGGTATCTGGGGGCCTTGTGGAGTCCTGGTGTCGAAGGTGGTTCGGGAGAAAGATGTAGCAGTCAGCCTCTGAAAAGATTCACAGCCCTAGAAGCCCTGGGCGGCAATTCTACTTGTCCTACAGGGTCACCACGAATCAGAAATGACTTAATAAAACAGCAATGAGTTTTTGGTTTGGGGCATACCTGGCAATGTCAGGCCACTTCTCCCAAAGGGTAAGGTTTGTTCTAAGGGCCCGGCATTGGTCCCGTTTCTAACTCCCAGGACTCAGCCTGGTCTCCTGTGACTAAAATTGGTGTTGGTCGCTTTGCATCCTAGAGAAGCGACCTCGCTGAAAATCTAAGGACAGAGAGGGCGGGTCCTCATGGCCGTGACCTGGGCGCGGGTCACGAGCGAGCGGAGCCTCACTCTCAGGGTCAGGCCTCCGTTTCCCGGCCGGGCCGCCCCTCCCCGCCTGCGCGCGGCGCCCCCTGGAGGCGCAGTGGGGGCGGCGGCGGCGGCGGCGGGGGTGGCGTCTGCGGAGCGGCTGTGCGGCGACCGTGCGAGCGACTTGGTGGCGGGCGACTCCGCGGCGGGCCTCTCCGCCGCCGCGCCCTGCCCAGCCGCCGCGGCCCCGGCCGTTTCGCGCCGCCGCTGAGAAGATGCGCCTCAAGATTGAACCAGGTAGCCGCTCCTCCGCGCCCGCCCCGCTCCCCGGACGCCCCGCCCACCCGCTGTCACCGCCGCCGGCCGGGCCACGTGTCCGCCCCTCGGCGTCGCCGGCGGCTCCTCCCGGCCTGGCCCCCGGGGCGCCCCGGGAGGGCGGTTCCCAAGCCGGCGGGAACCGCCCCCGCGCGCCCCAGCCCCCGGCGCTCCGGGCGACCCCTCCTCCGCCATCTGGCGGCTCGGGCCCCGCGGGCTTCCCGGCCACGCCCCCGCCCGTCCCCGGGGACTTGCGGAGCCCCCGGGAAGACAACTGAAACTTGGGCCCGCGCGCGCCCCCTCCCCCGAGACCGGCGACCCCGCAGCAGCCGCTGGAGCCGGTCCCTTCTGCTCCTTGCCCGAGCCTTCCTCGGGTGATTTGCAGAATGAGCCGGTGGCGCCAAAAAGTCCGGGGCGGCTTGGAGCGAGCAGGGCCCCTGGGTGCTGGGCGGGCGAGCGAGGCTCCTCGGGGAGCCTTTTGTCTAAGTGACTCCTGCTAATTGTCATAAGCCAGGGTCCTGTCGTTGTGTCATCCTCCCCCTTCCCCCATTACCACCCGCTGTGGACCTGGGTTTAGGGCTATTTCTAGATTGCGAGGGCGCTTCTGTTGCCCGAAGCAGCGATCTTGTTTAGCTGAGGAGCGCGAGACTCAGATGTTTGGTAAGGTCCATTTGTGTAATGTAATGGTCTCTTTTGGGGTTGGAGGTTGTCACACGGTTAGAATTTAGGAAACACGCGCGTCCGCAAGTCTTCAACCTGCGAAGTCTAATTTCGTTTTTAAAGAGAAGGAACCACCCTCCCGCCAGCATATGTTAAGGGGTTTGGGGGGAAATGAAGGGAGGCTGAGAGGTAAGATTTCCAGAAAACAACCCCAGGTTTGAGGGGAAAATGAGCCCTATTGATTCCCAAGCTGTTAATTGGTACTACTCAAGAGTGATAATTCTCATAAAATCTTCCCTTTGGGGAATTAAATGCCGTCTTCACAACAGAGTTTGACATGAACACTGTGGGTTTCTGAAAGCTTACTAGTGCGCTTTTTTTCTTAAAGCACTCTTGCAAGGTACCCACTTGTACTTGAGCGCCTGGTTTTTCTTTTTTTTAAATAATACTTGCAAATTGACTCTGAACAAGCTTTAACCTCAGTCATTTCGGAATAAGTTTGATGTTTTAAGTGAGATGTGAATGAAGCTCCATTCATGAGGGAAGTAGTCTGTGTGAAGTGTTTTGTAAATGTGAGTGGGTTGAGTTTAAAACACTGAATAAAATTAATGTAATGAGAAATCAAAAGGTTCAATCCAGGTGTTTGCCCCTGTGCTTTCCCTAATAAAGTGATAGCGCCACGCTGTTTGTAAGAGGGCGTCATTTGCAGTACTGAGGCAGCACGCAGGGTGGACTGTGGCACTGAGATTGACCAAGAGCAATTGGAGGGTTGAATTCCTTCCATTGATCTTTTAAAAACATTAACAAACTCTTCAGGGCTGTAAGGTTACCAATATAGAGGCTTCTTCCTTTGTAACAACTCTAGAACAGGGAACCCTGATGGTGCTGTTTGGTAAGTATTGACTGACTGATAACAGCAAGGTCAGCTGTTCAAACCCACCAACGTCTGCCAGGAAGAAAGTTAAGCCTATTTGCACCCGTAATGATTACACCCTTGGAAACACTCTTTAGAGGTTGCTGTGAATCAGAATTGACTCAATAGCCATGGGTTTGGGGGTAATCACTCTAGAAATTCATGAAAAGTGAACCTTTATAAGGCAGAAACCTGTCAGAAGAAAAACTCAAATATTTTCCACTAAGAGTGTCTTAGTCTGGGTTGACTAGAGAAACAGATCCAGAGACACTGTGTGTAAGAGAGAACTTTACATCAAAGTACCGTATATACTCGTGTATAAGCCGAGTTTTTCAGCACAAAAATGTGCTGGAAAACTGGGGTTCAGCTTATACATGGGTCAGTAGTACCCCAGCGAAGCGTAACATCTTGCTGGGGTCCCCTGAGGTAACAGACAAGCGCCCGTTATCTCACGGGTGATTGCCGTTTCTCCGCTGTTCATTCAAAGCCCCACTGACTCTGCAGAGCTTTGAATGTTTGTTTACTCACATCTAACCCATCAGCCGTCCTATGACGTGTATCTTTGAATAAGCCTTTTTAAGACCGTGTGCGAAGGATGTGGCATGAATGGATGTCATCTGGTCAAGCCTGACTAACAAAAGGAGGAAATCTCATGAAGCCTGACATAGAGTTAATAGCAAAGTGGGTTCGAGATGCATGGGAAGACATTCCAGAAGACACGGTGCGACGTGCCTTCCAGAAATGTAGTGTTAGTAATGCTATGGATGGCAGTGAAGACTGCGCTTTGTATGAAAATGACAGCAGTGATGGCGATGGCGGAGATCTCAGTGAGGACAGCGTCTATGATGACCTCACACCAGCTGAAGCTCTGCATTGGGATATGGATGATGATGATAAATCCAGTTTTGAAGGATGTTAACTCTTTACATTTTAGCTTGGTTGCTGATTGAGCTCAGGGAATAGTGCTCTTAAGGTATCACTGTTGATACCTTATTGTTTTTATTGAACCTATTTTCCACTTACTGTGATGGTTTACTAATGTTAAATGATTTGTCCTTTTATTTATGTTTTTAATTAAAAATAAATATTTAAATACATTACCCCACTGATGTCTAAATTTTTAGTAATTTTATTTTCATTTGTTTTGATTGTTGAAACGCACCAAAAGCTTCTGCATTGTCCACCCTAGGCTTATACTCGAGTCAGTCAGTTTTTCTGGTTTCCCAGGTAATAATTAGGTCCCTCGGCTTATACCTGGGTCGGCTTATATTCAAGTGCATATGGTAATTGTACATTAAGAAAACACCACAGCCCAGTTAAAGTCCGTAAGTCCGATGTTACGCTGTATGTTAACACTAATTCATAGACTCCTCTTTTGACTCATGCAGTCATGCAACGATGCTGCATGCAGGAGGATCACAGGCCAGTGGATGAAAAGTCTTGTGGATCCAGTGGTGGTGGAAGTATCTCAGCGCTGGCATGGATCTTTATGTGGCTCCTCCAGCTACAGGGATCTAGAGTAGCTCCGTGTATCTTCGTAACAGGAATACCAAGCAGAGAATGTGTGTGTGTGTGTGTCCTGCCTCCAGCAAGCTATGGATCTGCTTAGTGCCTCCAAATGAGGTCATCAAGCTGCGACCTGATTGACAGGCTAACCTCCACCCCTTCACTCTGAATAGTGTCAAATTGGCACCAGATTATGTAACTACCACAGACTGTAACTCCAGGAAATGCAAGGCAGCCCCGTCCAGTTCCAGCATTCACAGCATTCATTGTATAGAAGTTTTTCCCATGCAAGCTTTTACTAAGACACTTGTAGTAATCTTCCTTAGTTGTCCTTAGTATTGGGCGCTGGAACTTTTGCATCTTTGTAAATTTACAGTACTTGGTGTGGATTGTAATGGAGGCGTGGTTGTGTGTTAGAGCTGGCGACCTAATTCTGATAGTGTATGTTTTGGTTCAATAGAGAACTCCTTAACTTCTGTCTAACTGCAATATAGTTTAACAAGATGACTTCTAATTCAGAATTCTTGGTTCTGGGCTGCCTGTATAGTATTTTCTAGGCTTTACATTGGGGCAGGAGCAGAAAGCCTCATCTTTCTTCCATGGAGCAGCTAGTGGTTTCCAGTTAGCAGCCCAATCAGTAGCCCACTGTGCCACCATGACTGTGGCTATCACCTCATTGGTACTTAACTGCAAGGTTCAAGCACACCAACCATTCTTCAGGAGAAAGCCGAGGCTATCTGCTCCTGTATGGATTTCCAGCCTACAAAACACTATGTAGTGTCCTTAGGAGTCAGAATCTGTTCCATGGCAGCGGGTTTGGCTTGGTACTACACTTGCATAATCATAGCCACGTACAGTAGGGAAGGGAGGTCACCTGCAAGGAGCAGAATGGAAGTCTCTGGGGTAAATGTCAATATCTTGACAAGATTGTGGCTGCAAATATGCAGCCAATTGTCGAAACTTAACCAGAACTCAATTGATCTGTGCATTCCATTGTGTGAGCAGTATATCTCAATAAGGTTAACCTTAACAATTAACCTCCAAATATGTTAAGTACATTCCTTTGGTGGGGCTGGGGAGCAGAGCAGATAATTCCACCCCTGACTGCATAATGTGGTGTGTCACCTCCAGAAACACCTATCCATACGTTTTTTCCTCAAAAGTTCATGTGGAGTTGTGGTCAAGGTAAATGGAAGGTACTCGAAATTTTTTGTGCTATTATTGAGAGTGATAGTCCATGAAGAAGACAGATCATGTTGTGTCTAACTCATTTAATGTGGATCTTGCCTGTGACATTTGTTTCTGTTAGTGATTTTATAAACCATATTAAAATGTTTATCTGATCTAGTAGCGCTCATTTGCATAGCACAATTCCTGAAAAGTTATAGTGAATTCGTATCCCTTCCTCACTCTCAATACTGTCATTATAATATCAGTAGCTAAAGGAGATTAAGCATGTCAGCACTGTGAGCACAGTCCCAGGCACACAGTAAATGTTAATCGTGGTCAAAAGGAGTGTGCTCATCGTTCTAGGAGGCCTTATTCCTTAAGATGTGGATTTCTAAAGTAAGCAATTCAGCATCAATAAGCTGAAATGTTTTTTTGTGTGTGTGTAGAGACCAGCCAATCATTATTCATAAAATATTGCAAAATTTCACTTAATCAAACAGTTCAGAAGTTGTGCGACATTAACTCTTGGGAATACAAGGAGAAACTGAGAAGCAATGTCTGCCAGCAAAGAGTATGTTGACTTGTGTACTAGCAGGCAAGCTCCTCACCCTCCGTGGAGCCTTGAGTCTCCTTAGGGCATAGTTCTAGCATGTTTTGACCCTTAGTTTCTCCGCCTGCAGCAGAGTACAGTACTTGCTAGTTACAACGTGACACACTAAAAGTTTCAAGAAATGTTAGCCAAAAACCAGAGGCAAACAAACTATAAAGATAAGATCATAAAAATCAGTTCTCATCTTAGGTAGCAAGATCTTTGTTAGACTAGAATCCTAGATAATAACTAATGACTAGGTTGAAATTGCCAAGGATCCCTGGTGGCATAGACCACAAGGCTAGAAGTTTGAAGCCACCAGGTGTACGGAGAGGAAAAAATGAGACTTTCTACTCCCATAAAGATGTCAGTCTTGGAAACTCACAGTGGTTTATGTGTTGGGCTGCTAACCCCAAGGTCAGCAGTTCAAAGTCACCAAATGAGTCACTCTGTGCCCGTAGATATGAATCATCTTGGAAGCCCAAAGCAGTTCTACTCTGCCCTGCAGGGTTGCTCTGAGTCAGAATCCACTCAATGGCCATGGGTCAACTCTAAGAATGGGTGGCCAGTGTGTCATGATATGTGAGTATTTGGGGAGGATTTTCAGCTAGTATGGTTAGAACATAAACTTAAGCTTGTTAAGGAGTAAGACTCAGTTATCTGGAAATTAAACTTAATGCAGGGCATATTTCTTCCTTCCTGATAGTGCATACATGAAACATACTTTGACACTGATATTTGTGATTTATGATAGGAGCTAGAATTTTAAAATTGTCTTGATCTTTCGATGCAGCATAATGAGATGATTTGAACATGATAGATAGTAAACCCAGTAACAGTTCTTTCAAAAGAGTGCAGTGAAATGGTGAGACATTTTAATTTTTGTTTTGGCACAGTCCAAATTAGATCTAAATGTTGTAGTTCCTTCTTACAGTGGGGAACCCAAGCACATTCATCATGTGCCAACACACACACACACACACACACACACACACACACAACCTTTTACTTGTGAGATTGATTACAAGAGGGTTATCATTGAGGCTGATTTTAACGTATGGCTGGGTCCACTGAAAACCACATCCTTCATTGACCATGAGAGTTGACTGTGCTTTCTGCTCTGGCTGGTTTAATAGTACTTAAGGTGTTAGAGATAGAAGATTTAACTTTCTGGAAGGAAATCATTTACTCCTTTGGTACATTCATATCCAGTTTTGTTATTTAAGTTCATTTTATGATATTCTAGATATCCCCATAACAAAAATAATTATAGTAATCATATTATGCAGAGTCAAACCAGGAGTATGTCAACAGAAAGTTGCTACACAAATAATCTTTGATCACATAAACTAAGCAGAGGTTAGATCCTAACTGTACTATTGTTGGTTGCCATTGAGTTCATGTCAACCCACGGCAATCCAGTTTGTTCAAAATTTACAAAGCTATGATTTTTCCGAAGCAGATCACCAGGCCTTATTTTCAAGGCTCCCCTGAGCCATTAATTGAAAGGTAGTCAATGTTTAACCCTTTGTGCCACTAGAGTTCAGTTTATTCCAAAAGACTCAGACTAGTTGCCCTCAAGTTGTGATTCATGATGACCTACCCCTCCATCGTTGTATAGTTCATTCTCCTTAATTGATTTGAAGTCGAGCTCTGCTCATTTGTTTATAATATTTTATTTTATCTAAGATTTTTGAAAGGATCTTTAAGAGTATGTTGTGCAAAGATGGCTCCCAAGTGCATTGTGTGTGTTACTACCAGTTTGAGCTAACTTGTTTAGTCTCTGAGCAACCGACAAAGTGGCTAGTGTGAATGTAGTAGCTGCTGTGGGCTTCTGCGTTGCTTTAGGAACGTTTTACATTGTATTAGTATAATGATGGAGATTACAGTTACACATAGTATGTTAATTACTTTCACTGATTAACTATGGTACTAGCTTGTTTTTTTTATGTTACATTTCCATTAATAGAAATGTTGCAGCTTTTACATTTAATTATATTGAGGATTGATCACTTTTCTGCATTTAAGGGAGCCCTGGTGATGCAGTGGTTAAACTTCATCTACAAACTGAAAAGTCAACTATTTGAACCAACTCCCTTATCCATGGAAAAAAGGATGTGGCAGTCTGCTTCTATAAGGATTTATATCCTTGGAAACCCACTGGGGCAGTTCTACTCTGCCCAATTAATTGGGTTGCTATGAGTCAGAATCAACTTGTTGACAATGGGTTAATAAGAGTTTTCATATTATGAGCAAACATTTTGGAACAAATTATGCTTCAAATAAAGCTACTAGATTTAAAATACAATACCAAACTAACTTTTGTTTGGGGACTTTTAAAGTTCCCATTTAATAAAAATAGCTAATGTCACAGAGCCTCCTGAAATGATGAAATGTGATTAGTTGGTTGACAGACAGATTCATTCATTCATGTTTTCACCTAAGATACTCAGTTTGTGTCCAGTACAGACCAGGCCCAGTGCTTGGGGTACCTCGGTGAGCAAAACGCAAAACCACTGTCATCATGGAGCTTATAGCAAAGGGAGGTAGATATTGAAAAATCACCCTGATAAGAGAGTACATAATATATTTCAAGATGATAAGAGCTGTAGAAAAAGTAATAAAGTAGGATAGAGGGAATCACTAGACCCTACTGGATGAGTTGCAAACTTAAATAGGGTAGAGCTTATTGAAAAGGCAACATTTGAGCCAAACTTGAGGGCAGTGAGGAAGTCAGACATGCAGCTATCTGGAGAATAAGTGAGCGAAAACAACCAGAACCAAGGCTCTAGGGCAGGAGCTTACCCAGACGGGCTCAAAGAATAGCAAGGAGGTCACTGTGGTTAGAGGGGAGTGCATGCAGGAGGAAAAATAAGATGGCAAATCGTATTATAAAATTTTTATCTGGCTAGGAACTGGAAACACAGGGAATCCAGGACAGATGATCCCTTCAGGACCAGTGGTGACAATGGCGATACCTGGTGGGTGGAGGAAAGATAGAGTAGAAAGGGGGAACCTAGTACAAGGATCTACATATAACATCCTCCCTTGGGGATGGACAACAGAACAGTGAGTGAAGGGAGATGTCAGATAGTGTAAGATATGATAAAATAATAATAATTTATGAATTATGAAGGGTTCATGAGGGAGGGGGAAGTGGGGAGGCAGGGGGGAAATGAGGAACTGATACCAAGGGCTCAAGTAGAAAGCAAATGTTTTGAGAATGATGATGGCAACAAATATACAAATGTGCTTGACACAATCGATGTATGCATGGATTGTGATAAAAATTGTACAAGCCCCCCCCCAATAAAATGATTAAAAAAATAATGAATGACAACAAATGTTTTTATCTGGCATAAAGGTTGTCATGGTTCATCATCTACCCATGAGTAGATCCTTAGTCCATATTTTAAGCACATAGTAGATGCTTTACAGATGCTTATTAAACATTCCTTTGGCAGATGAAATGGGGCTATAAGATCTGAGCTTGAACTGCAATAGAAAATGGAATCGGTTTCTAGAACTATTGCTTATGATCTACTGCTGGCACACGGAACCCTGGCAGCCCAGTGCTTAAGCACTGGGCTGTTAACTGAAAAGCTGGTGGTTTAGCCCTACCAGTCACTGCTCCATGGAAGAAAGATGAGGCTGTCTCCTTCTACAGTCTCCAAAATCCTAAGGAGCAGTTCCACTCTGCCCTATAAGGTTGTTATGAGCCCAAATTGACTTGCCGGCAAGGAGGACTGGCAGAACTTACAAATGGAGTTAGAAACGAAGGCAGGCAGTGTAATCCCATGGTAGATGTTGATTTTTAGGTTTTTCAGGCCTGCCTGACCATTGGCATACGTTCCTCTCGAAACCAAACCAAACTCATTACCGTCAAGTTGGTGTTGAAATGTATAGAGACCCCTGGGTTTCTGAGGCTGTAGCTGCTTACAGAAGTAGACAGCCCAATGGAGCTGCTGGTGGTTTCGAACTGTGGGCCATACAGATCCTACCCCAACAAGTAACCACCATACCACCAGGCCTCCACCTGCCTCCCTAAGAGAATTAATTGTCCTCTTGGATTCAAGCCATTTGGTATAGAAAGGTTATGCTCTGTTTTTGTTTTTGTCCTCATTATTTGAACTTTCAACAAGGAAAAAAAAATTCCATGTAGGGAACACTTTTGACTTGAAATTTTGCGTTTTGCCAACCCTACAAGGTCATCTCATAGATTGACAATATTCTTTCTTGTTTACTTATAGGATGGCCCTCGTGTCATTCATTTCATTTGTGTGTTTTTTTATAGTTTACGGTGTATTTTTACATATATTATTTCATTTGACCCTTAGAGAGCTCTATGCAAAAGATGAATGACTATTAAATTGGGGGCAGGTTTTCTTACTTTTTTACTCTGTCTTTCTATTCTCTTTTCCACCTGGTCTGTGGGTTTCCAAAACTATAATTTTTTATGGGAGTGGAAAGCCTGCTTTTCTCCTAAGGCCCATCTGGTGGTTTTGTACCACTGAATTTGGAGTTAACAGCCTCACAGGTAACACTCCCCCAAGGCTCTTTCATTGAAGCTTCATCAGTTGGCTGTGCCATGTTCCTTGTTGATGCCTTATATGAAATACAGTTTTTAAAATGACAACCTATAAAAATTGGGTGCTTTTCCTAATGATAGATAGCTGGTAGATGACGGAACAGGAACTTGAACTTTGGTTTGGGGATTCAGAGGCATGGTCAATTTTGACAACACCACAAGGGACTCTGTTCCAAATGGTGAATATTGTGGGAAACTTTTATCCTTTTGCCTCCAATTAAAAGCATTTTGTAGTATGTTATTTATTGGTAACGCCAAATGCATACAAACTACCTTAAATGTAGAAGGTCTTTACGAAGAGTAAAGTTCTTTAAAAATAACTCCTGTTCCCTCCTCCACAGCTCCCAAATAAGCAACCCTGTCATGTCTTCATAGGAGTGATAAGGAGACACATCAGGTAGTGTTTAGTCTGTTTTTCATTCTTCTTTGTGATAAATAATAGGAACAGTGTGAATAATAAATAATCTGAAAAATTATTTTCTTCCATTATCTCTCTGCTGGTCTACTAAAAACAAATCCTTATTTGCTTTTTGCCATTTAGTCCCTTCCAATTGGTCACCAACCCTGAATAAAAAATAAATTAAACGACAAGGATATCACCACCATTGAATCATTTTTGGCTTATTTGTAACTTAATATACACATAGTGTTGTACAACATAGATCTGATCCAATCTTTCTTCTGTTCCCACTACCCTCAACACATAAACCCCAAGCTTACTGGTTTGCTCTTCTCTGTCAGTGTTCACAGTTATATCTAACCGCATGGCTCTGCATTTTCCTCCCATTCAAATTCTACACTTACTTCAATAGTAAATTATTTGCAGTTGACCAAACATACTCCCAATTTGCTTTTGCTCTTGTGCATTAGCTATTCTCTCTGCCTACAATTTTCTTGCCCCCCAGCTCTATCATCTGTTAAAAGAACCACTTATCCTCTTGGGTTCTATTGGAAAACACGTGTGAAGGCTTTTTGAGCCCCACAGGCAGAGCTGAAAGACTTGGAGAAAGAAACCCAATACCTTGAGGACAGAGACTGCATCTCATTAATTATCTTATCCCTTGAGTTCTGGAGTGTGAGACAGAGTCCTGTGCTTGGTGGACAGTCAGCAAATATTTACTGAACAATAATTCAAAGTACAGCTCCTTCACCCACTCTACAAGAAAAGCCTGATTCATTTTCACTTTACAAGGATTGCCTTCCATTTCACCTTTTTTCCAACTTTTGTTTCAAAGTTGGTTTTACTAATTTGAATTTAAATGGTTGAAAACTTCAGGCAGGAGCAAACAGGGCAACTGAGCAAACATGACTACTCAGACCAAACGTTCGGAGTAGTCATCAACTGGAGAGCTCCGAAATAGGGACCTGGTGCCATGTAGCCAAGACTTTTTGCTGCTAAAGGACTGGGTAAGACTCCTTACAGCTTTGGAAGACCCAGGCTCACTGCCATCGAGTCAATGCTAACTCATAGGGACCCAATAGGACAGAGTAGAACTGTGCCATGGTTTTCCCAGATTGTAACTGTTTACAGGAGTAGAATGCTCCCTCTTTCTTCCAAAGAGTGGCTGTTTGTTTTGAACTGCTGACCTTCTGGATCACAGCCTAATGGGTAGCCACTCTGCCTTCAGGGCTCCTTTCAATTTTGGAATGAATGGTCGTTTATCCAGTATGCAGATCCCTACTACTGACCTGTGCTATCTTGCTCTGCTGCTATTATAGATGGGATTCTCCTTTTTTTTCCCCCTTACCCTAAAGATGTATTGGCCATCTTTTCCCCAATCTCTGATAGCAAAGGTCTTTTAGTTCTCACAGTGTGAGTTTCAGAACAAAGGGTCCTCTGAGAAGCTGCAGTTTGGTAAATCTTATGCAGGTCACCAGGAGCTAGTGTTCCTGGTAGTGCCCAGTGCATGACCATAATAATAAAAATCAGATCCTAAATTTGTATTACGAGTGAGAATTTTATACTACATACTTTCCCTGTCCATGTGTACTGTCACTTGCTGAGGAAAATTAATACAGTGATGGTTAGGATTGGATGGAAGATGCCACCTGCAATGCCATATTGTGACTTACGGTCAAATTTCTATGCTGTTTAGGACACAGCAACAGGACAAAACTCAGTGACTTTTTATAAACAGGATGATCTTATTGTGCGTTGAAATAGTATTTTACCTTTAAGGGTATGATTTACTTAGTTTTTAAAATTTAAATAATTATGCAAGCCTAGAACGTTTTCATAATAAAATTGTTTCCAAAAATATAGCACCAGAACATTTTAACCAAATTAAATTAGCTTAATTTTCCCCTGACCATTGAAATGGAATAATCTCTATCAACAAGAGGAAAGGTGATTGGAATTATTTCATTTCAAAGGTCATTAAAAAAAGAGAGAGGGAGGGAGAAAGAGAGAGGCCAGTCCCTGGAAAAAGATGTGCTTGATAACAGACGGGCAGCATAAAAGAGGAAGACATCAATGAGAAGGACTGCGCAGCGGCTGCAACCATGGCTGAAACAAAAACAACTGTGAGTATGGTGCAGGACCGGGCAGTGTTTCACTCCATTGCTATGAGTTGGAACCAACTTGATGGCACCTAATAACAAAGGAAAGTGATCAGAGAAAATGCAGATTCAGTGATCTGTTACTAGTCCCAACATTGTGTTATATAAGATCACAAGACCCGATGGTCTGCTTTTAGAGATATGTTCTGTTCAGTAAGAGACTATCTTTAGTCCACACATCTGGAAACATGAAAATTTTGTGTACCAAAGTAGAATAGCCAGTATTGTAAGGAGTGTCATAATAAACAGAAAACTGGATAGGTATGAGGTGGATTGACATTTAGCAGAGATAAGGAGAGAAGAGCACACACAGGAAGCAAAATCAAACACATAAAATTAAAGTGGAAAGTTTTTATAAGTAACCGTATTATACCTTATGCTTATAGAGAACTTTTTAACTTTTCTCTTACACTTTCCAACATAGAAAGGGTGATACAAAAGCAGTATGTAAATGGAAAATATTAAAAGATACAAATGATATTCTGCATTAGTGGTAAGAATTCTTAGGTAATTCCTTTGCTACATGCTGCACCAGACTGTTTTGGTACCTATATTCTCTATCCCTGTTAATGGTATCACCACTTACCCAGTGGCCCAAGCCAGAAAAGTTTGTGTAGAAAATTATCTTAGATAGAGCCCTCTGTCTTTTTGTCGACGTTTAATTACAGTCTCTGGGTCCTTGGTATTCACCTTGATTTCTTTAGTTAACAAACATTTGTTGGGTGTCCACTACATGCCTGCAGCAGCGACCCTGGAGAACAGAATAGAACTCCTCCGTCGAGTTCTGAGGCTGCATAGCTTGAAACACTAGCTTTGCTCCCTCAGAGAAGCTGGTGAATTCAAAGCACTAACCTTTCAGTTAGCAGCCAGTGCTTAGCCCACTGCTTCACCAAAGCCCCTGTACTCACAGACTCCAGAAATAAAGAAAATGATGAATAACACAATGAGAAAATATAAGGGAGAATGTTCTTTCTCTACCTGGGTGGGGTAGCAGTTACGAATTGGGCTGCTTTCCTCGAGGCCAACAGTTTGAAACTACAGATAGGATTTTCTGCTCGCCTAGAGTTACAGTCTCAAAAACTCACAGGGGCGCTTTTTCCGGGTCTTATAGGGTCACCATGAGTCAAAGTCAACTTGATGGCATTGAGTTTGGTATCCCAGGAACTTTAATAGAGGCTGGGAATACAGAAACAGCATAGCCACTGACCTCAAGGAGCCCATAATCTTGTGGAGAAAACTAACAAAATGAACCAAGAGTCTCAGTCTGCTTAAACAATGATGAGATTTACACAGGTTGCTTTGAGAGTTGGGTATGGAGGAAGTTAACCAGTGTCATTTTTATACGCTCTTCATCCCTGTTACAGGCCACTTTTCTCCTCTTGTCCCAGGCCATTCATCTTACTCTCTAGGAGACCTGAGTTTGACATGACTGTTGTTATTCCCATAGAAACCCTGTGCACATGCGCTACTGCACCACAGGTGACATTTGCTAGCCTGTCTCCTAGCTGCCTGTGTGCCCAGTGTCTGCCATAATGTCCAGCTCATAGAAGGGCCTCGGAAAGCAATTGTTGAATCAATGAATGATAATCATGTATTTGCCCTCTAAGCTCCTTTATTCAAAACCAGACCAAGCACCCTCCAGAAAGTGTGAAGAATATAGGCTGAGAAGAATGCACTGAAGAGAAATGACGTTGACCTTTCCTTAGACGTCAGCTGGCCTGGAGGCAGAGATTCGTTTTATCCCCATTAAAATTTTGATCCAAACATGAACAGGTGCTTTTCACCTTGTTTTCCAAAGACACGGTTGTGTTAAGCTGCTCTTTTGATTCATCTCTCCCCTGGTTGTTTTTCTTTAGTTAACCACCACCTGTTCATGGAGTGCTCTTCAGGCACCACGTACAGGGCTAGGTGCTGTCAATATAGTGGTGAGCAAGGAGCACCCTCTCTGTCCTCAAGAAGAGTTCATTCTAGAAGGGGAATTGGTTTCTAAACCAACAGAACCTGTATGTCCCCGAGGCCCCGCCAGTTCATGGGTCCGAGATGAAGTCATTTTAAATGTTTGCTGCCACACCCTGTAGCTATGTACTCCCTTACCTAATGAATGGCGTGTGCCCATCCCTGGCCCATTCTTTGTCTGGACATCACAGGGAACGCTTTTTATTGCAAATGATGCCACGTATTTACTAGCTCATGCTTGTTAGTTGCATAAACTCTGTAAATAATGTTTTTATTATTATAACCATATTACATATTGTAATTATATTATGTCATTATTATACATAGTACCAGATAATATACGCTCACACTTACGCTTTTGCATATCATCTTCTCTGGTGCCACCTCTGAACCATATTTCACATCCATTTTCTGGCCTCATTTTACAGGTAGCTTTAAAGCCGCCTGTACCTGGTCTTCACCACGGACTGTCGGAAACGTCTGCATGATTATGCTGACCTGCCTGTTGCCTGCTGATTGACTTTTCTGTGGCCCTATTTCTAGTCCTTTGTTTCTTCACCAGCGTATACCCTGATATGTTCATCCTTCTCTTCTCCTGCCTCTTGGAGCAGCTACTCTTTCTCCTCCTGTAACTTGGAGTTCATTGCCAATTGTGTTGGTCTGGGTACATTAGAGAAACAAATCCACAGAAACTCAAGTATAAGAGAGAGTTTTACATAAAGGGTAAGTGCACATCAAGAAAACATCCCAACCCACTGCTGCCCAAACCCACAAGTCCAACATTAGCCCATATGTTCAACACCAATCCACAAAGTCCTCCTCCATCTCACACAACACACGCAATGATGCTGACTGCAAGAGGAAAGCTGAGTCAGCATGTAAGCATCTCAGCGCTGGCAGGGGTTTCCACACAGCTGCTCCAACACCCAGGGCTGCATCAGGGTAAGTCCATGCAGCTTCTCAGGGATGTCTTGCAGGAAGTGAGCCTTGTCAACCAAAGCAGGGAACTGGTCCCACCATCACAACAAGAGACCCAAGAACTAGAAAGGCGAGGCCCACGGAGCCATTTATCTCCCCACCCTTCAATTAACCCCACATGTGTTTATTGGCCAGGTGACACAATAAACTTTAACTATCGCACTCCCCGTCCCCCCTCCCTCATGAACCCTTGATAATTTTTAAATTATTATTTTATCACATCTTACACTGCCCAATGTCTTCCTTCACCCACTTTTCTGTTGTCCATCCCCTAGGGAGGAGATTATATGTAGGTCCTTGTAATCGGTTCCCCCTTTCTATCCCACTTTCCCTCCACCCTCCTGGTATCACCACTCTCACCACTGGGCCTGAAGGGATTATCAGTCCTGGATTCTCTGTGTTTTCAGTTCCTGTCTGTGCCAGTGCACATCCTCTGGTCTAGCCAGATATGTAAGGTAGAATTGGGATCATGATAGTGGGGGGTGGGGGGGAAAGCATTTAAGAGCTAGAGGATAGTTGTGTGTTTCATCAATGCTATACTGCACCCTGATTGACTCATCTCCTCCCCGTGACCCTTCTGTAAGGGGATGTCCAGTTGCCTACAAATGAGTCTTGGGCCCCCAATCTGCACTCCCCCTCATTCACAATGATATGATTTTTCATTCTTTGATGCCTGATACCTGATCCCTTCGACACCTCGTGATCACACAGACAGATGTGCTCCTTCCTTGTGGGCTTTGTTGCTTCTGAGGTAGATGGCTGCTTGTTTATCTTCAAGTCTTTAAGACCCCAAATGCTATATATCTCGATAGCTGGGCACCATCAGCCTTCTTCACCACCAGCTGTAGCTGTTTTTACAGCTGATCTATTACACTACCCTTATATTCCTTCCCCAAATAACAGAGATGGGTATTTATATTATTCTTTAACCAATTAGAACTGTAATCATTGGATCTTAGAATGAGACTAATATATATTTTTGAGTCTTTACTATATGCTAAGTACTGTTCTAGGCGCTTACATTTGTTGTGGAACCCTTTTCTCATCATTCCAGCACAACTTGGCTGTTCATATTTGGGCTTAAGATTTTTCACCACCTTACACTGTCCCTCTTACTTTTTAAAGATCGTATCATTCATTTAATGTTTCATCGATATGTTTGATAACTGCAGCCCAAACCTTCTTCGTGAGCTTGGTTCTTCTATGTCCAAGGAACTCTTCATAGTTATCAGTATGCCCAGATGTGTAACCAGATGTGTTATTGTTTTAAAACAGAATTAGGTTATAAAAGTATTGTGGAAACACAAAATACAAGCTGTAATTGATCGACCCTTCTGATACCTCTACATGTATTCCACTTTTAATCATGTAATACTCTAGAGACAGTAAAAATGGCTTTTTGTAATTCACACTTTTAGGAAGACATTCTCTGGACAAAGATATTTTCTACTTGAACTTAAGCTTGAGTCATAGTCAGGGTCTGGATGGTGATTGAGTAACCAAGGACCTTAGGAAATTTCAGAGTTTTTTTATTTAGGGTTTCATTGGTGTTACTAAATATAGTATGTCCCATTTTCCCTTTTCCCTCAAACTGTCTCATTGATGTAACATGAAACCAAATAGAACAGTGCCGAACAGCTTGAAAGAGCGAATATTATGTGTTGAAAAGGAATATCACAGTATCACCTGATAAAAATAACTTGAACCCACAGCAAACAGAGATTGGTATATTCTGAAGGAATGCATTTTTAAAGGTTTTTCACCCCCCCTCCTTGAACAATTGATATAATGTTTGCAAAAGCCCTACCAAGTAAGGAGTTGACATAAATAACCTTAAAGCCAGTAGCCAACTAAATAGTTCTTAAAAAGAAGCAGCAGAAATGAGATTAAACATTCTTTTACTCTTCCATGTTACTGATCAAATACGTAAGTATTCCTGAAAATTGAGGTAGAGTTTTAACAAAGTCAAGATTAAGAAGCCTAAAGGGGATTAAGCAAGGGAGGAACCATGTAATTTATTTATTTATTCAATAGGCCTTAGCCAATGGACCACAGCCATTTATTCATCCAACAGGCCTTACCCAAGGACATATTCTACCTTGGATACCCAAAAGAATACAAAGACGTGGATCCTCAAGGAATTTTCTATCATTTAGGGGATATAAATTTATGCATATAAATATTGCCATATTGAAAGGGACAGATATCATCAGAATAATATAAGAGCCACTGCCGTAGACTTGATTCCAACTCACAGTGACTCTGTAGGACAGAGTTGAAGTGCTTCGTAGAGTTTCTGAGGTATAAATCTTTACGGGAGCAAATTTCCTCATTTTTCTCCCATGGAATGACCAGTGGATTTCAACTTTTAAGTTAGCAGACCAGTGCTTAGCCCAATATGCTACTAGAGCCCCTTGAAAAGTATAAAATGATACATAATTTGTATGTTCTGCCATTTGCTTATACAGACAAAAACTTGATCAAGCATGGTATGGTAAGGATCAGCGTTAATCCAAATCCCCAAAATTGGCTTCACAACAAAGGTTGCATGATAGCCTAAATCACACCTTCAGAGGCTAGGTGGTGCTAACCTCCAGCGGGGGCTGTTTCGGTCCCCTACTCGCTAGCACAAAATCCCAGACCAGTGCATGCCAATTACCCCAAGGGTTATTTCTCAGGAGCCAGGAGAAAATGCTGCTTGACTTGGGTTAAAACTAGGTTCTTTACCCCACGTGCAGCTACTCCATCCAGGTGCTTACATACCAGCAGGACACACAAATAGTGGTCAAGTAAACCATTAAATAAAATGATGCAGTTTGGGATCATCAATAAGTGCTATAATAAAAGTAAGGTATATTAAGATTAAGAGGAATTGGCCTAAGAGAGTTGTTTTACGTCGGAGTAGTCTGGGATTCTACCACTTGTTTGTTAGTTTGTTGTCTTGTGATGCAGGGCCACCCATGGTGGACAGATATAAGTGGCGCTTCCAGACTAACACATTACACTGTCTGATTTAGTGACAGAAGATGAGCTCCTTAGGTTGGAAGATACTCAAAATACAACTGGGAAAGAGTAGTTTCTCAAAGTAGAGTTAGCCTTCATAATATGAATGGATCTTCATATGCTGAGACGACACAACTACAAACTGAGAACACACAGCTACAAGTGCCCATTAATAATCAGAAGGTGGAATGTACATAGTATGAATCTAGGAAAACTGCAAGTTATCAAACATTAAATGGAACACATATAGATTAATATCAGTGAGCTGAAATGGACAGTTTGGTCATTTTGAATCTTAAAATCTAATAATCATATGGATAACATCACAAAGAACTGAAATCCTAGAACACAGTTGTCCTCATACAGAACCTATACATCGACTAAGAAGCAATCATCCAGACCAAGGAGATAGGATATTGAATAGTTTAAAATCAAGAAAGGTGTGCTCCAGGTTTATATTCTTTTACTATACTAATTCAACCTTCTGAGGAGTAAATAACCCAAGAACTTGGACATGAAGAATAATGGCTACATTATAGATGGGCTTCAGAATTGCTTGGAGACTTACTAACAGCTTTCGGTATGTGGATGACACAATCTTGCTTGCCGAAAGCAAGGAGGACTTGAGGCAATTGCTGGTGAAGAGCAAAGACTACCGCCCACAATATGGATTTCACATCAACGCAAAGAAAACAAAAACCTTTAGAACTAGACCAATTAGAGACATCAGCATCAACAAACAAACAAAAATGAAGTTTCCAAGGATTTCATTTTACTTGGATCCACAATAAGCACCCATGTGAAAACAATGAAGAAATCAAATGATGCTATATTGAACAAATCTGCAAAACATCTCTTTATAACATTATAAAGCAAAGAGATCCATTTGAAGACAAAGGTGCGTGACCCAAGCCAAAGTATTTTCAATGACCTCATAGGCATGAGAAAGCTAGACTATGAGCAAGGAAAACTAAAAAAAGAATCGATGTGTTTGAATTATGGTGTTGGGAAAGAGTATTGAACATGCCATAACTGCCAAAGGAATGAGTAAGTCTGTATTGGAAGAAGTATGGCCAGAATGCTACTTAGAAGGGAGCATGGTGAGATTCCAGCTGGTAGACTTTGAACATATGCTCAGGAGGGACCAGCCATGGGGAAGAGCTTTCTAGAAGTTTCCTGTGAAGAAGGAAGCTCCTTTGAAATGGCTGCAACAATTGGTTCAAATATAGCCACGATTGTGCGGATGGCACAAGACTAGTCAGTGCTTCCTTTCGTTGTGCATACATTGGGTCGCAACCATAGCAACAACAGTAAAGGATGTGTAGATTTTGTCTCCTGAGAAAAGGGACTTGACACAGAAGAATAAGGAGTATGTGTTTGCAGAAATGGTCCAGTTCAACTGGTTTGAGCATGCCTCAGGAGACTTGAACCCAAGGGTTTTCAAGACGAAGAAGGGAGGCCTAAGCCAGGAATCTATGGTTAGAGTTTCAGAGGTAAAAATAGGTACTGCCTAGTGGTAATATGAGGGGGCACCCCCCAAAAAATGGATTCCCCCCCCCCAAAGCTATGTATTTAAATTATTACTTTTTTACAAAACAATCTCATAACCTTCAAAGTATTCTCCATTATACTTAATACAGTTGTCAAATCTGCAATTTCATACTTGGAAACATTTTCAAACTCATATTTTTAGATGGCTGACAGCACCTCCCTTATTTTTTCTTCACCTCTTCCAGTCAAATCGCTGTCCTTTCATGCCCGTCTGCGTCCATGGGAACAAAAAGAAGTCTCATGGAGCAAGGTCAGGTGAGTAAGGTACATGGGGCAAGAGAGGCATACTGGGTTTTTGGCCCAAAACTGGCGCACTGAGATGGCTACATGAGCAGGTACATTGTTGTGGTGTGGCAAAACCAGTCCCCTGTCTGCCCCAAATCAAGCCTTTTTTGTCACACACCGTTACACAATCTTTTCAGAACCTCTAAACAGAAAGCTTGATTAACAGTCTGACCTGGTGGAACACACTCCAATGCACCATCCCCCTCACATCAAAAAGACAAATGAGCATCGTCTTGATCTTTGATTTCACTTGACCAGCTTTTGGGGGTGAGGTGAGGATAGCGTCTTCCACTGGCTTGACTTAGGTATGTTTTTAGGGTTGTAAGACGAGCACAATGTCTCATCACCAGTAACGACTTTGGGGGGAAAAGTCTGGGGCGTTTCTGAGCAGTTCTTTCAAAGCAGAGCATGTTTCCAGTCGAAGCTCTTTTTGCTGGTTAATCAGAACCCAAGGCACAAATTTCACAGCGACCCTTCTCTCTCTCAAGTCTTCTGTTAAAATTGGCTGAACCAAGCTCCAAGGTAGTCCAGAGAACTTCCCCCATCTTTTCAGTGGTCCATCGTCAGACATTTTCATCCATTTGGGAAGTTGACGCATGTCCAGACGAGGTTTGTCATCAGTCCACATTTCACCTTTTTTGAAATGAGAAAACCACTTGTACACTTGAATTTTCCCCATAGCGCTGTTCTTGTAGCTGTGTTCCACATCACAGCAGTTTCAACAGGAAACAAAAATTTTTAAATCGGCCATTCCAAAAACTGAGGTTAGAACGAAACTGCTTTTACAAAAAAATTCACTACCCAGGCGATGCCACCAGGTGCACCAACCCAGTACAAGTTGCCGGATGCTTGCCTAGCAGGGAAAAATGCAAAGAGCTTTTGTCAGATATTTTTTGAGGTACCTCCTCTTATGTAGTATGGGCTCTGGCACTCATGGACATAACTGCTTATGAACTTGATAGAAGCACAGGACAGTGTCTTTTCTTGTCTGTATCCTTTTTGCCAGTGATGGGTATCTGGCACATAGTAGGTGCTGAAAAGTTGATTTTTGAAGTGCATTTTTTAACATCATGTATGTGAGATTGTACAGTCCATGGATTTTCTTTAAAGGATTATGTTGAGATAGCTATAGCTATAAATAAGTGTGTAAGGATAACTTTTTCTAAGAAAAAATGGTCTATTTTAGCATCTGTGATAGGTAGGTTTATAGTGCCAACCTGGCCAATAGGAACATGTGGGATTAATAAGGTCGCAGTTTGATTGGACGGCAATGAGATAAATGGCTCAGCAGGCCCTGCCTCTCTCTCTCTCTTACTCTCTGTTTGCCTTAGCTATTTCTCTGCCTTAACTTGAGAGCTATACTACCTGTGGGACACCCAACCCATGGATGGTGTCACTAGAGCTTGAACTTCTTTCGAGACCTGCTTCACCACACTGCTGGTGTGGACATCACTTGAGCTTAGGACTGTTGGTTCCTGTTATCTGGCTGACTGTTGGTGACCTACCTGCCCTGCTGTTTGCTACCTGTGGCCAGACTGCCTGCATTGTCCTACAGAAGACTCAGCTGTCTGCTCCCTTGACCTTGGACCCAGCAGTTCTCGTGAGTTGAAGGGCTTCTAGTATATTAACTATTCCACGGAAGTACCGTATATACTTGTGTATAAGCCAAGTTCTTCAGCACAAAAATGTGCTGAAAATCTGGGGTTTGGCTTATACACGGGTCAGTGGTACCCCAGTGAGGTGTAACATCTCGCGGGTGATTACTGTATCTCTGCTGTTCATTCAAAGCCCCGCTGACACTGCAGGGCTTTGAATGTTTTTTTACTCACATCTAACCCATCAGAGCCGTCCTTATGACGTGGATGGCTCCAGTTTGCAGAAGCACCCGTAGTGATTCACTAACACTGGTAATTGAACTGATAAGGATGTGTCTGTGGCTGTGCTCTGTCTCTCCCCTCTGGTCTCTGTGTTAATTCACATCCTGCATTTCCCACCCTAGGCTTATACTTGAGTCAATCAGTTTTTCTGGTTTCCCAGGTAATAATTAGGTACCTTGGCTTATACTCGGGTCGGCTTATATTCGAGTATGTACAGTAAGTTGAACTGATCCCTCTGTGCTGCTGTGTGGAATATTAGCTGTTATATTCCGTTGTGCTGTATATATCTACCCATATACATATAAAATCATAAGTGTCCTAGTTATGTTTTTCTAGAGAGCCCTGTCTAACACAGCATCTCTGAATTAAGTAAAGTAATAGTAACCCCTCTTTGGTTTCAGAGTCATTTTCTCTTTTTAGGCTCAGAGAACAAAGACATACAATTGTACTTGATTTAAATGAGGTATGGTTAATGCTGAGCAGTTTTTGTTCTGTTGTACAGAGGGTCACTGAGTCGGAACTGACTAGACAACATCTAATAACAATAGTAATTTCTTTTCTTTTTCTTCCTTCTGTCTGACCAACGTTTGTTTATTTCAGAGAGGGTAAGCAATTTTCCCAGACTTTCACAGACTGTATTTTCTCAGACCTTGTGACTTTCTAGTACGTGCTCCTCTCTTATATGACACAGATTTCATTTTATGCAAACTCTGCTGTGTAGGTGTGTGTCATAGTTCAATTTCTTTAACAGCAACACCATTTTCTCAGCTATGATAGACTGCCCGCTCTGCATGGGAACCTGGTCTGCTGATTAGGAGGACACCTTGTTCTCTGTCTCCTGGTTAAGGAAGCCCTTTGGACCCTCTCTGGCTGCCATTATTCTCTCCCCGCCCCTGGTTGCCTATGGCGTTGGTTGATCTCACACCTTCTCATATTTCTCTTGTTTTCGTTCTCTTTCTACGGTTTGAATTTTTCTTCCTAGATAGGGTGTATGATCTTTTTACCAAGGGCTGGGCTTTAAATCAGGAGTTCCTTTAGTGTTTTGTACAACCTGAGATGGACATAGTGTTTGTGAGCTATTTTTTTTTTATTCAAAATCACTCGTGGGTTAAGGGAAAGCTATAAGGAGCTATTCTAGGTCTGCTATCAACCTCATTTGTGTTCCTAGACTCAAGCATAGACCAACACAGTTTAACTATGTTTGTAATTTTTTAATAGAGGAGAGGCCTATGATGTTTATGGAAATGTTTTGTTATCTTTTTTCTCCCCATACACATTTTGAAGTCCTCTCCTATGTGGTTTTCTACACCTTTGCCATTTATTCTTGGCATCTCTGTTCTGCGGTGCTTCTCTTAGCTTGAGATGTTGTGTATACATCCTCGTTTTTAAGGCACTCTAATTGACTTATTTAGCTGCTTGATAATGGAAATAGTAATAATAACAGATTTCTCATGGTTATTATTGTAAGCCAGACACTATGTGAATTATTCTATTAAACCATAGGTTCCTAAAGGTATTTGGCCTACCACCCCCTTTTCAGGAAAAAAAAAATTACTCAGTGCTCCCTTGACCATCAAAACATGTTTGTGCTACAGGCCGTAATCCAGGATACATTGTAGGGATCTGCTTGGGCAGCGCCCCGGCTCATTCCAGGGCCCACCCCTGCAGAGGTCAGTATCACCCACTTTGGGAAACACTGGTTAAGCTCTTACAATCACTCTCAGAACACAGGCAGTTGAACTCCAGAACCCACACCCCTACCTAGGTGCAGGAGTCTATTACGCACTAAACAAGGTTAAGCATGTGCTCGCCTTGCTTTCCAGGAACTCTGTTGCAGTCAGGGATTGTATGTTTGAGAGACGTTTTAATTCAGTGGGAAGGTGCTATGGGGTTGGGAGAGCGACAGCTGAAACCATGCTTAAGAGGAGAATTTTTGAGGTGGTGAAAAAATGTGAAATTATTCACCACAGGTCATTTAGTAAGTACAACTAAACCAGTGTTCACCTGGCTCTTTGGGGAATCTGCCCCTGTCTTGACACTAGGTGGCCTCTGTAAGCCCTCCTGTATGTAGGGCCTCACGGAAATCATCCCTCCTGAATTCCTCATGAAAGTAGTTGTGGGGAGGAGATGAGCCCGTCAGGGTGCAGGGTAGCAACGATGAAAGATAACTTTCCTCTAGTTCTTAAATGCTTCCTCCCTTCCCACCCCGCCCCCCCCACCACTATCATGATCCCAATTCTACCTTACAAATCTGACTAGACCAGAGGATGTACACTGGTACAGATAGCAACTGGAAACACAGAGAATCCAGGGCAGATGACTCCTTCAGAACCAGTGGTGAGAGCAGCAATGCCTGGAGGGTGGAGAGAATGTGGGGTAGAAAGGGGGAATTGATTACAGGAATCTACACATAGTCTCATCCCTGGGGGAGAGACAGCAGAGAAGAGGGCAGGGGGAGACGTCAGACAGTGTAATATATGACAAAATAATTATATATGAATGATGAAGGGTTCATGAAGTAGTGGGGAGTGGGTAGGGAGGGGGGAAATAAGCAGCAGATATTAAGGGCTCAAGTAGAAGGAAAATGTTTTGAAAATGATGATGGCAACAAATGTACATATGTTCTTGACACAATGGATGTATGTATGGATTGTGATAAGAATTGTAGGAGCCACCAATAAAATGATTTTTTTTTTAAGAAAGTAGATCGTAGGAACCACCCGCGTATTTTAAACACTATTCACTCCTTTCTATTTTAGGTCACAACTGTTATTAATATCTTCTATAATCTGCTGAGGTTTCTTTTTCTCTTAGATGTGTTTGCTGAAATATAAACTTAATCCGGGGAATAGTTAGAGCAGGGTGAATTGATGTACTTGCTGCCCTGGCTTTGCAGGCACCAGGATTCCTTGTTTTCGCCAGCCTCCCAGCACTGTTCTATGGTTGGCCACATGCACAAATATTGGCAGTGGAATGGAAGAGACAGCAGTTCCCAGCTTCCAGGTGGTGCAGGAGAATAGCAAGCGCCAGAGTGGGTTGAACACAGCGCTAATTTTCCTGAGTCCTTCTTTGTGCTTCTACTTATTTAGAATCATTATTTGAGAATCATTCATGGGGGCCAGGGAGGGGGGAAACTGACTCCTTATGGGACTCCCTTCCCCCATAATTTTCATTTTTCTTTCAACTGACCCCTACTTTTATCTGAATACACAAATACAGAATATGATATGAAAACCCCACCACTAAATGGTAAGATTTTTCTGAGGGCAGAGAACTTATATAATCTTTCTAGGCCTCAAATTTCTATGTGTAAATATATCCACTCTACATGGTTTCCGGTAGAATGACCCAAACCGAACCCCACCCTGCTTTCATCAAGTCACTTGTGACTCACACTGACCCTATAGGACAGAGTGAAACCGAGCCATGAAGTTGCTGAGAGTACCAGGCTTTACAGGAGCAGACGGTCTCGTCGCTCCTGTGGAGCAGCTGGTGCATTTGAGTTGCCCACCTTATGGTTAACAGTCCAACCACGAATTCACAACCCTACCAGAAAACTTTACTTAAGGGTGGCGTGAGTTTTGTCAAGTCCTCTGCGCTTTGTTTTCTTATTTGTAAAATGAAACTCATAAAGATGGCCGAAGGGCGTAGGAGCACTTAGGGGGAGGGGCTGCCTAACCACATACGGGCCATTGTAAACCTGTTGGGAGAAAATATTGATAGAAAGCTAATGCAAGAAGAGATTGTAACTGTTTGCCCAAATCATATAATGTGATAACAATTCAGAACTATCAAATAGCATTCTCATAAATTGGTATAAATACGCATAAAGTGGCTGGCATCCAGTTAGTACTCAGCAAATTTGCCTATTATTATTTATATTGTCAATGTCATTAAATCACTTGGAATGATTTGGAATACTTGCAAAGGTATGGGTGTCCTACTAGTGTTAATGATTAGCTTTCTTTTAATGTAAACAAGCGTGTGGTGGTTTTCTGCTCACTACTTGCATATAGTAAGCATGGGAAGGCCCTGGGGGATAGTCAGAATCTCTGATTCTGGCTAAGGACAGAGAAGAGTTCAAGTCCTGATTTGAATGCATAACTTAATAAACAGATGGACTAATGCCAAAACTTAATCTTAGCTCATGCAAGTTTTAACTTAATCTCACTATCAAATCACTATTACTCATTCTAAGGAAGCAACACAGTGAAAATGCCAGGAGCAAGAGAAATAAAGTGCAGCCAGGATGTGCTCCTGAGTGAACGTGAATGTGAGTCAGGCTGCATTTCCTCCCCAGAAGAAGCAGGGGAATGCCTATTCCGCCCAGTTCCACTCAGCCCCTCCACTGTGTTATGAGAAATACTGATACTGATCAGATCAGCAGCCCATTATCATCACCTTCATCATTGAATAGCAGGAGATCTGTTAAAGGAGATTGCAGACAAGCTGACTCTCTCCTTGATAGCTTATCAAAGGGCAGCACAGATTCCCTTTGTCTTATCACAGAGGGGACCTCCAGTGGACCTGGAAGGTGTCTCAAATCTAAGATCTTTGCAACTCCTAAAAATGACAGAAAAAAGAACCCTGATACTAAGATTGATTGCTAGCTAAATGCCAGACCTTCTGCTCTATTGAGTTTCTGTTAAGTCACCTCTGACTCATTGTAACTCTATGTAGAACAAGATGAAGCCCTGCCTAGTCCTGTTGCATCTTCATGATCATTGGGATGTTTGAATCCATTGACGCGTCTCTTGTGTCAATCCATCTAATTGAAAGTTTCCCTCAGAGGTGTAGGTTCAACTACTATCCCCATTTTCCATAGGAGAAAACAGATTTCAAGAGAGAAAGTAACTTGCCCAAGAGAGCAAGCTAGAGTAAAGAGGTTGGGATGTGAGGTCATCAGATTCCAGAGCCTGTAGGGAGTTGTCACTCTCTGAGACTGTCTGTCTTCTCTACCAGAATGAAAACTTTGTAAAGAAGGAACCAACCGTATTCACCTTTAGCCCCCAAGCATGAGGCTCAGCTTTGTCAATGATTATTAATTGAAATTTTTAAATCACCGCTCTGTGATTGATAGCCTAATCTGTCTCCTGAACTTCAAGGGAGAAGGTCCCCACCAGTGCACATTGGTTCTTGCCTGTGCAGTCTACTCAACCCTTTGCTCGGACATGTAGTCGCCCCGAAGCCTCATTGTCTCTGGGAGTGATGACTATTATTCTGCCCTTATAGATGAAGAAACTTTCTCCCGGTCCTTTGTAGGCAGTAGAGTTGGGATATAAACTCAGAATCTGTAGCTTCATATTGTATCATCTCCCTTTGTTTGTGCCTTTAACCTTTAAAGAAATGTGAAATTTTATGATGAGGGCAAAGATCTTTGACAAAGTCTCTTTTATTATTAAAACAATCTCAATTTAATTGTGAGGCAATGGTTATTTTAATTTCTAATGCAGGCACAAATGCACTATTGATTTTTTTAAGCAAAGTAACAAAAACCAATGTCCCTTTTTTGGTGAATTATTGTTATGACTTGATGTTGTGGTCTGCAAGATGCTAAATAAAGATTGTAGCTTAAAAGCCTTGCAAAACTATTTCAATGCAAAATCAATAATATACATGAAATTTTTATGAATTAGGGGCAAAACAACTTCTTATCTTTTAGTGAATACACACAGACACACACACACATATGAAACACTGACATGAAATATTAACTTTGGTCATCCATTGGGTTTGAAATGTAGTAGCTTTATAAATGGAACCACCAAGAGCTTTGCGTGAATATAATGATGGGTACAATATAGCCAGGTTGCATAGCCAAAGTTTACCAAAATTCTTAAATGCTTTAGAAATATAGAGCTACATTAGATAGGCCTAGAGAATGGGAGAAAAATGTGGAACAAACTCAAAATCATAAAAAAAAAGAGCAGGCTTACTGGTCAGATAGAAACTTGTGGAACCTCTAACATTATGGCCTTTAGTCACCCTTCAACCTGGAACTTAACTCGACCCCGTCACTCAGTTTTCAACCAGTGAACAGACAGGTTTATAAGGGGCCAGGATCTTTGGTGGCATGGTGGGAAGCGCATTGGGCTGCTAACTTAAAGGTCAACAGTTCAAAACCACCAGCTCCTCAGGAGAAAAATGAGACTAATGTGAGCCATTAAGATTTACCATCTTGGAAGCCCTATGGATGAATTCTACACTGTCCTACAAGGTCAGAACCAACTTTATGGCAATGTGTTTTGATTATAAAGGGGACAGAAACACTAGGGAGATATGCATTCCTTAAAGCACCAGTTACCCAAAGACAAAGTTCAGAAGGCAGGAAGGTTTACAAAAGAAGGATAAAATGGAAACTGGAAACACAAGGGGGACGCAGGATAGAGGATTTTACACTGGGGGAAATATGGTGGGGGAAAGAAAATAAAAATAGAACTCTAGCACAAGTCCAAATGCTGGTCATCTAGGTAAAACTCTACACCTCTGCTTGCTTGCTGGACATCTTCAGTGGGCTACATCAATAAGAATGTGAACTGTATTTGGCTGGGCATGACAGCAAGGCATGCTGGATCTCCTGTGTGGCAGATCTGGAGATGTGAGTTAGTTGAACAGCCAGCAGTCTAGATAACACACTTGTCTTTGTGAAATCTCTGGATCAAGCACCCTAGGACGCTGACTGTGCATGTAATGTCTCTGGCTGTGAAGGCCAGGTAGACTCTTATAGCACTCAAGACTTACCTTACAAGAATTTTTGTATCATCTCACTGTAAGTTCCTTGTAAAGCCAGTTTCTGCCCAATTCATCGTTTTCACTTCTTTGAAATCTTGGGGTGTTTCAGAGAAGACATTCTAGAAATACCTGTTGATGGTATAAGAGGGTGATTCAAATAATATTCACAGGAAGATCAAGTACAAAGATAGCACTACAGTAGTGGTTGGTGGGAAATCATTTTTGCCATTTATTGAGCACCTTCTGAATACTGGGCACACTGTGCACATTTATGATTTTGATGATGACCTTTTAGGTCACCGGCCTTTTGGCAAACGGTAATTCAGTGCTGGTTGTCTGCCTGCCCTATTGTTGGCTTAAGGTGTCTCATAGATGAAGGGGACCCAATTTATGACCTTGAGGACCATAAAGAAGATTAAAGGATTGTTTCATATGGGGAAGTAAATGCAGCAAGTGTAGTGAGTGTTCATGCAGAGCGACCTAAATGACCTCGAGGAAATAGTGACATGGGGAGCCGAGTCTTAGAGATGCAATAAGAATTTGCCTTATCCCTTATTTATCCCCTGGAGGAGTCCATGTCTATAGTTATTGCTACACATGGATTAACTGTTTTCATTGCCATTAAGTTGATTCTAACTCATAGAGGCCCTATAGGATAGGGTAGAACTGTCCCTGTGAGTTTCCAAAATGGGAATAAAAAGCCCTGACTTTCTCTCTTGGAATGACTGGTGGTTTCAGACTACTGACCTTGTGGACTGAAGCCCAACACATAACCATTAAGCCACCAGGGCAGAGTGAAGAGATGCACAGGTTCTAGAGCCACTCTTCCTCGATCTGAATCCCAATTCTGTCTCTAGCTACTTGACCTTAGTTAGGAAAAAGTTATTAACTTCTCTGTGCCTCGCTTCTCTGAGAAATAAGGGTAAGAATTATAAAATACCTAGAACACAGTCTGACATTAAGTACTGTACATACTCGAGAATAAGCCGACCTGAATATCAGCTGAGGCATCTAATTTTACCACAAAACTGCATTAAAAACGTGCTGATAAAACTTAGCTGCTACAGGAGTATATACAATATATCATACATATTTCATTCTATCCCACTGACATGGAATTGATAGTAGAACTGCTCCATAGGGTTTCCAAAACTATAAACCATAGAAACCTTTATTAAAGAAAAACACCAAATTAGGAAACTATTGTTCTTAACATATCTTCCACCTAGGTCTATACACTTCTAAAGACAGTATAACCTGGAGAGCAAATGCTTTGAGAATGATTGGGGCAAGGAATGTATGGATGTGCTTTATACAATTGATGTATGTATATGTATGGATTGTGATAAGAGTTGTATGAGTCCCTAATAAAATGTAAAAAAAGAAAAGCAAATGATTAGGGCAAAGAATATATAGATGTGCTTTATACAATTGATGTATGTATATGTATGGATTGTGATAAGAGTTGTATGAGCCCCTAATAAAACGTTTAAAAAAAAAGACAGTATAACCCTTGAATTCTGCCCTTTTTGGTGTTTACCATGTCAAAAAGACAGTTTGGGCATTCACAAGGGACTCAATTCATGTTCCTTTTAAAAGTTGTCTGAGTCTGGGAACAAAAGGAAGTCTGAATGGGCAATATCAGGACTGGAGGGTAGATGGGTAAGGCTTCCCAACAAAATTCTCATAAGAGAACATTCGCTACCTTTGAGGGATGAGCAAGTTCATTGTCACAATGAAAATCTTACCTCTGCATAACTTTCCTATCCCTTTTCAGTTTTCTTAAAACTTCTTCAGAATAAGCCCCCATGATTTCCTGCATTGTATAGGGGAGGGGGATCTATCGATATGACCCTTTGGGGGGGGGTCTCAAAACAGCCACCATGACCTCTGAGTTGACCTCTCTGCCTTGAATTAATCCTCTAGGAAGCCACAGTTTTGATTGGACTTTCGTTAACAAGACTAAGACAAGTCACAGAGATGTGTTTAACAAATCTTATTTGGAATACACCTGTTCATGTACTGGTAGCAATGCTTTGTGACTTATCCACATGTACATACTAGGTGGTGTGTGTGTGTGTGTGTGTGTGTGTGTGTGTGTGTGTGTGTGTGTGTAGATTGTGATACACCTACCCAGAGAACAAACACAGACAACAGCAATTCCCATGCGGTCTTGAGATTCTTGGTGAGTGAAACTGGGATTGTCAGTCCATCCTATACTTCATCTGTCAGCACCGTCCTCCTTGTGGTGTGCTCTTGTCCATTTCCTAGGCAATAGCGGCTGAACAAGTAGAAGAGGGAAGGAGCCTGTATTTCTTGTGGTCACCAGGAAGTTCTTTGGGCCCTTCCCTTGCAAATGTCACATCCTGCTAACATTTCTCTCTCTTTACTCCTTTGCACATCCTGAGTGTTTCTGCTTTGCCTCTGCAGCTTGTGGTGGTGCTGGTGGGGAACACTGGTGTTTGGGTTGCTTATTACATCATGAGTTCGGGAAGGTCAGGGCCTTCCATTCTTGGCTGTCCTTGCAGCTGGCAGCCACTGAGTAACATGTGCTGGGTCTGACTTTCAGTCATTGTCAGTTTCTCCTTGGGGGGTAACCTCTGGGCCATCTGTTTACTTTCCAGGATGTTCAGTTTCTTTGCTTTTAAAATGGGGTTAATTTGTTATCACAGGTTGGCTTCCCAAGAAGCAGACTGAGATGTGGGCTAGCCCGCAGGAGGTTTATTAGGGAATACTGGTGGGGTCACCGCCACGGAAGAGGAAAGAAAGAAGAGAATGAAGCAGGACTGGGCAGAGGGAGAGCTGGGCCTGCAGTACAGGTCTCACTGAAGACTTCAGCCAGCCCAGGAGGAGCTGTGAAATGGAGATGAGTGTGTGAGTAGCTGCCTGCAAGTTGTCAGCCCCTACTCATAACAAGAGGATTGGACCATTGTGATCTATAAGACTGCCATTGACAACTTTTTTTTGGAATTCAATTGTCAGACTTTTCTTCCTAGTCTGCTTTAGTCTGGTGCCTGCTCAGCATCATAGCAATATGCAAGTCTGGACTGATAAAGAGGTAGTGGCAGTGAGAATGGAATGGGAAGTGAGAATTTTAATACTGGCCCTTGATGCTGAAATAAGTTTTCAAAATCGTCCCAAGCTAGAGGGAGGTTGCTCGACTTATACTCCTTTGTGTCAACTAGCCACTGGGTGTGAGGTGCTCCAAAGAGTGGACATGAGGTTGGGAGAAACAGCTCTCTTCAGCCAGCCAAAGCAATCCTGCAGAGGCCTGCTGACTGAGGACTGTGGGGACTGTGTCCAACAACCCAGGAGGAAGATCTGGACAGCACACCACAGTCTCCACTGCAGAAATGATTTCACAGTGGTATTGGAAAGAGGATGTGTATAAAAGCATCCTGTAAAGGGCCAAATGCAAGGCTTTAGTTGGTGTTGCTGTTGTTGTTACTATTAATAATATTTGCACTCAGTAAATATTTCTTCCACCAAGTTGAACCCATATTCTTGGAGCGGCCTCGTGAAGTCTATATATACCCTTGTTTTTATTCCTCTCACTCCCCCAGAAGCCCTTCCCCTTTCTCTTTTGTCGTTAGTCTCATCTTAAAAGCGCTTGGGCATCTTATTGTCAAACCTCTAGGGTCGCTTTGATTTGATTTCCTTTCCACTGAAATGACTGTCTGAACTCTGACCTTCATCTGGACGGTTAGAGTCGCAGGAAGCGTTTTCTTGACTATCCATCTGTCTTCACACTTGCGATTCCATAAAGGCTCAGAGAAATTCCATGTCCTAGTGTAGCTTTTTAAACATCGCTAATATTAACAACTCATCCCAGTGTGGTTAATGGAACCTAACTGAGTGTCAGTTCTCACTTTCCCAGCTTTGTACTGGCCCTGGTGTCAGTTCTGTTAGTGTTTAGGATTCAAACATCAGACGACCTGGCCAAAAGGCTTCAACGTGTGAAAGATGAATGAGAATAGCTTCCAGAGAACAGAAATACTGAGTTGATTTCAGAGACCAGCTACTTACCGAAAAGAACAGTGTTGAGTTCAAAGGTGTACTATGTTGTTGTTTATACACATAATCACACAAACACAGATGCTGTCAATTTAGTGAATTTCATTGTTATAAAAGTTCCCTAAAATATATAGGTATATGTATATATTTCTAACTTGCAAATTTCATGATGGTATTTCCTTTTAACCCCCTAACATCTCCAACTTAAAAGCTACAGTCTTAGCTGGGTTCTTTCAGCTTCCTAAAATTGCTGGGATATTTTATGCTGCTGTGTCTTCATTTCCTTTTCCCAGAATACCTTCTTACTGCTTATACTTCCTTAAGGTCTTGGTTGAAATGCCATCTCTGCCAGCCAGCCTTCCCTGGTTTCCATTCAGCCAGGCTTGCCTCTCTGTACTGCTTTTCCTTCTAGACAGTGTGGCACAGAATGAGAGTGTGTGCAATACTGGGGATGAGAAAAGGATAGGGGCAGTAGAATGGGAGAACATATATACAAAGCCTTTGTACTTAAAACTGACATCCCATGGAATCAATAATTATATCTACCACTGAAAATGTGATTTACTATATTGACACTGTTGTTGGTTATAAGATGTGTTCTCCACTTTGTTTTAACAATCTGGCCTTCTGTGATGCTCACCCTCCCAACACGATCACTGAAGACAAAATGGGTGCATACACAAATGTGGTGAAGAAAGCTGATGGTGCCCAGCTATCAAAAGATAGCATCTGGGTTCTTAAAGGCTTGGAACTAAACAAGCAGTCATCTAGCAGAGAAGCAACAAGCCCACATGGAAGAAGCACACCAGCCTGTGTGAGGTGTCAAAGGAATTAGGTAACAGGCATGAAAAGACCCAAAACAACAGCAACAAAAACATATTGTTGAGAACAAGGTAGGGTTGAAGCAGAGACCCAAAACCCATCTGTAGACAATAGGACATCCCCTAACAGAAGGGTCACAAAGAAGGGATGAGTCAACCATGGTGTAGTATAGCACCAATTAAACACACTATTCCTCTGGTTCTTTGAGGCTTCCTTACCCTCCACTATCGTGACCTCAATCCTGCCTTTCAGTTCTAGCTCGACCGAACATGTACACTTGGACTCTAGGTCAGATAAACTCCTCAGGAACAGAAAGGGGGGTGGTGATACCAGCAGGGTAGGGACAGGAGAGGAAGGGGAAATCAAACATAATATCGATGCAGAACCCCCCTCCCCCTCCAGGGGGATGAACAACAGAAACATGGGTGAAAAGAGACAGTGGTTGGTGTAAGATATGAAAACTATAATAATTTATAATTTATCAAGGAGTCATGAGGGTGGGGTAGGGGATGAAGGGAAAAAAGAGGAGCTGATACCAAGGGCTCAAATAGAAAGCAAATATGGTAGTTATATAATCTGTCAATTTCAGACTTACCAGTGAAGGGTTGGAGTTTGGCCTGTCAATCAGGTCATAGCTTGATGACCTCACTTGGAGGCTCTAAGGAGATAAATAGCTCCCTAGAGCTGGGACACATAACTTACTCACTGGGAGACTTTGCAGCTGACAAGACACATGGAACTATATTAGTGCCCTGAGCTGGAGGAACCACATGGAGACCCTGCCAGCGCTGAGATGCTTACAATGCCACTGGATCCACAAGACTTCCTATCCAATGGCCTGTGATCTTCCTGTGATCTTCCATGTATTCTGTGAGTCTGAACAGGACTTTATAGATTGTATTGGACATATGTGCTAATATCAGACTTATGGACTTGATCTGGACTGGACTGGGATATTTTAATATACAATTACTCTTTATCTAAAACTCTTTCTTAAACACATATGAGTGTCTCTATGAATTTGTTTCTGTAGTCTTGCTGGACTAACACAGTGAATGCTTAGAAAATTATGATGGCACCATATGTACAAATATGCTTGATACACTTGACGTATGGATTGTTTTAAGAGCTGTAAGAGCCCTCAATAATATGATGTAAAAATAAATAAAGATATCTTCTTATCCAATGAGGGCCTTGGGTGACACAAGTTTGCAGCTGGCTGCTAACCCCGTCCCAGGAAAAGGGGACCAATCCCTGGAAAAAGATATCATACTTGGTAAGGTAGAGGGGCATCCAAAAAGAGGACGGCCCTCACCAAGAAAAGTTAACAGTAGCTGCACCACTGGGCTCAAAAATAAGAACGTTGGATGGGGTGGGGGTGGGGTGGCCCAGGGCCAGTCCTTGTTTCGTTCTGCTCTGTTGTACATAGGGGCGCTATGAGCTGGAACCTACTCGATGGCACCTAACAACAAGCTCAGCCAAAAGCTCGACTGTTTAAACCTACCCACAGGCACCATGGAACAGAGACATGGCGTATTGCTCCCATCTAGATGACAGCCGATAATATCCTGCGGAGCCATTCTGTTCTAACACCTGTGGTCTAACACATGAGTCAGAACCGACTGGACAGCAGTGGGTTTGGTTGGTTTGGGTTTGGATTTGGTTTCATACAAGGAAAAGAAAAGCTTCTAAAGAGAAGCTTTCTGTGACCAAAGTGAAACTTCTTTTTCCTGACTGCCCCCTAGTGGAAGTGCTGAAAGAGCCCAAAGAGCAATCAGGAAAACCATCCTACACCCTTTCCTGGAATGAGAGTGCAGGGTTGTAGCTAGTTGAGCTCCTGTGTGTAGACATTTACAGATTGTTTTAAAATTCGAATAGGGTGAAGTCACACACTGAGGTGAATTCAGCTTGACTCTGGCGCATCAGATGCTTCCTCTGAAATGGACTGGCACATGGAGAACGCCCGCCCATGCGTGGGTGGGGAAGGTCCCTGGTGGAGGAAGAGCTCGCCGCCGGGCCATCTTTTGTGGACATATCTTCACAAACCGAAGAAAGTATTGTTAAGCCAACAGCAGTAGCTTATCTTGTTTCTCCTAGGCCAGTGTTCCTTTCTGTGTCCAAGAGCCACCTGCTGCGCTAATGTGAAATGCTGATTTCTGAGCCTCTCATCCAAATTAGGATTCTGTGAATCTGGGCTGGGATTTGGGAGGCTGCCTAGGTGTTTTAAATGGATGTGACCTTCACACAATGTGCAGTGGGGAGAGGTTTGCTCACACAGCATTTAGTGGGGAGAGCTGCCTATATTGTTCCAGGTCTAGAGTAACTTTCAGATATTTTAATCATAATTTCAGATATTTTAATGCATTGTCTCCTGAGAGCACTCCTTTTAAGACCTCATGCTTTGATTTGTGGCTTAAAAGATATGTGCTCATTTCCATACATGGGATTGGTAGAATCAGGCATTTGATCTCCATCCTTCCTCTTTCCCTTTCCTCATGCCTGCCTACTTGTCTTCCTGTCAGCTTATGAGCCTGGGTATCCATTGTTGTTCTGTGCCGTGGAGTTGACTGTGACTCATCGAAACACCATAGAACAGAGTAGTGCTGCCCCACAGAGTTTTAAAGCTGAAACCTTTTTATTCCCTTTCTTTCAACTTTTTTTATTGTGAATTGAGTAAATGTTTCCAGAGCAATGTCAGCAAGCCAGCCAGCCATTCATGCACATTTTGTCTCATGGCATTGATTGCAATACCCGCAGTGTAGCTTCACTCATCCTGTTCTTCCCGTTTCCTCTTTCCATTTCTCTTCTTTCCTAAACTTTTCAACTTTGCCCTTGAGTAAATGTCATTTTGATCTCAAATGGTTGAATTCATTATCTAAAAGTGAATACCTCTCTAATGTTACTGTTCTCCATACATACCTGTCTATCACTTGACTGTCGGAGCCCTTATGGTGTATTTGGACTGCTAACCGCAAGGTCACCAGTTTGAAACCAACTGCTGCTCCTCGGAAAAAAGAGTCTTGGAAAACCACAAGGGCAGTTCTGTCCATCTGCTAGGGTCACTATACTCGTAAGTTGGAATCAGCCCACGGCCTGAGTTTGGAACTTTGAGTTTGTTGCTTGGCTAAATAGTGAGTCAGTTCATTTCCAGACCTGAACAGTTACTAGGTCCTTAGAATTGGGGGTCCCACCAGTCTCTATTCAACCAACAAGCCTGGTCTTTTATTTTTTTATAATTTTGAGTTTTAGTCCACATTTTTCTTCCACTCTATCCAGAACCTTCTAATCTGATCCCTTTCAGAGCAGTTAATAGTGGTAGCTGGACATCATTTAGTTCTGATCTCATGGAGACTGATGTCCACTTGGTCCATTAGTCCTTTAGACTAGTTGTTTCCATGTGCCTTTTTTTCCCACTCTTCTTTCCTCTAGACAGGAAGAGACCAATAGTTGCACTTTCGATATCTGTTCATGATCTTTTAAGACCCCCGTTGCTACTCACCATAACTATGTTAGACCTGTTGACCTTAATATATATACTAGAGAAATAAATACTGAGGCACAAAGAGATGAAGGTGTGTACCCATCTTCCTCACAGCACTATTCACAATTGCAAAACAAACAAACAAACTTAAATGCCTATCAATGGAAGGGTGGATAGCAAACTATGGTCTATATGCACCGCTGAATACTGCACAGCGTTAAAGAATCACAGTGCATCTGTGAAATGCTGCATAACGTGGATGGACCTGGAAGATACTATGATGCATTGGAAAAGGTCACTCACAACATTATAAATCTTAAATAGCTTTTCTTTTTAAATCAAGAAAATATTTTTACCAAAAAGAAACATTCTTTGATGATTGGTCCTGATGGCATGGTGGTTTGCTCATTGGTCAGCATTTTGAAACCACTGCTGCTCCGAGGGAAAAGATGAGGCTTTCGACTCCTGTAAAGGTTTATAGTCTCGGAAACCCCCAGGGGCAGTTCTCTGTCCTAAAGGTCCACTGTGAGTCGGAATCTTCTCAGTGCCAGTGAGTAAGGAGTAGGAGGTAGAGGGAGGAGGAGGAGAAATGACTATCAGGTAGATACATATTAACTTGGATGGCGTGGAAGGCAACATACAATAAGAAGGAGGTCAGTAAAAAATAATGGAAGCAGCGGAAGACTTTGGGAGGAGTGTAGGAGTTAAAGACAACAGAGGTGAATACTATTATATATACATCTATGTAATTCAGAATAATGATAATCTATGCATGGATGCATGGATACACACAGGCTTAATGGGTACAGCAGGGAGAGTGGGACTATACCCACAAATGTAGCTATTGGTTTGACAGAGGGTATGTATTTATTGATGCTGCAAATATACCCACGGATGTGGTAGAGCACCTTGAGGGAATGAGTTACTGGGTCTCTGTGCTCAGGACCATGGCCTTGGAGGACACTAAAATTGAAGCCTATGATCTTTATAGGAGAAGACTACTAGGTCTTTTCTCCCATTGAGGCACTAGTAAGTTCAAGTCTGAAACTTTTTGATTAACAGTCAAACACCCAACTGTTGGGCAACCAGGGCTCCTTACCCCTCCCGTGTTTCTAAATACAAACACCTGTTCTGTGCTGTGTCTTTTGTCCATGTAATCAAAGTACATCACAAGAAGAACCAGGAACCGTGATTTCCGTTACCAGGATTATGTTGACACCTTGGTAAGGAAAGATGAAAGGCAGAGGCCAGTAGATAGCCTCTCAGAGATCAATACCAGCTACCATTTGTTGAGCATATACTGTATTTTTGCGTGTGGTAATTTGTAAATAATGTATACACTCATATAATGTGCATACCACACATGGAAAACTGACATGTGAGGAAGCTGGGTGGTTTGTAAAAATTCTTTAAGGCATGTGTAGTTTGCATTAAAATGTATTACTAGGTGTCAGGCAGTCTATGAGGCTTCTTAGATATAATCTTATTAGTCCGACAGAGTTGCTCACATGTGGGGAAACCTGAAGCTTAAGGAGATTATGTAACTACCTATGGTATCCAGCCTCTATTAAGCTGAATTATAAACTTGAACCCAGGTGTATCTGATGCCAAGGTCATATGCTCCCTTTCACTGGGTGAGCGTATCACTAGTTACCGGAAGATGGGCACTGAAATGTATCCGTTTTCTCGATCCCCATTAGTCAGTCTTATTGTCATTAAGTGTGGGAATTTAGGAGAAAAATCTATATTCATGAAAGTGAGCTAGCAAATCAAGAATTCCTTCAAGACACTGCCCCTAACATTGTCCCAATTTCTGAGCAATCTGAAAACCAGTTGTATTTGAAGTAGAACGCAGAAGACAGCTTGCTATGAGCCCTTAAAGGTTTCTGAAGGTTGTTTTAAGACCAAACCATGTTCTTAATTTTGTATGTTATAGAGAAACTGCGGCATTGTTGACACTCCTAAAAGGTCAGCAACAACGTGTTTGCTATTCCGAGTTAATTGTGAAACTCTGCATGTTTGCATAGCTGAACCTTTATTGTTAAAGGTCCCTTATAAAAGTTGCATTGCCATCAGCCTTTGGTGCTGCCTTGAGTGCTTTGCACACCGGTGGAAATGCATTGGCTGCACTGGAAATATAGTTGATTTAACACAGGGTAGTGCATTTTCCTTGAGCCACTGGAACATTTTAAAAGATAAAGTTAGTGTTTTCTGATTATGAAAAAACACATGTTCAGTGTTTTAAAATTAGGGAAATATAAGCAGTTTAAAGAAGATGAATCACCCATAATCCTCTTATCCTAGATTAGTAGTAGTGATAATAAAAGACACTCTTTAAAATAAGTCATGCTTACCTTGAGTCACCCACAGTTGTGAGGTAGGTGTTATAATTCAAATTGTATCGATTTGGAAAATAAGGCATAGAAAGGATCACTAACATGCCTGAGGCCTTCTTTAGTGGTAAGTGGGCCCTCTTAGGTGGTAGACCTGGATATAACATTCTGGGTTTTTTCCCCCTTATTCCAAAGCCAGTACTCTTTTTGAGCTTCTCCCACATAACCACTGTTAACGTTCTAGTGTGTTTCTTCCAGGTCTTTTTTATGCATGTTTTTTTCATGGCTGAGATCATACTGTGAACAAGTTTTCCACCCTCAACGCTTTCACTTAGCATAATGGTGTACACAATTTCCTTATATGATCTGGCTTGGCCTCCCTCTCTGACTGCGTCTCGTACCTCCTTCTGATGTACGTGTCAGCCTCCAGCCCCACTGGCCTTCTGTCTCCCTGAAACAAGCGCAGGATGTTCCTGCGTGAAGACTGCTGCCCTGTCGGTTTCCTCTGTCTCGCTCATTCTCGTCTCCGCTGTCACATGACTAGTGCTCATTCAGTCCTTCGGGCCCAGGCTAAATGCACGGGCTTTGCTGCAGGCCTTATCTACAGTCGGGCCTGTTGGCTCTCTCGGCGCCTTCTAGGCTGCCTTTGGAGCACTGATACAACTTACCACTGGTTTATTTTATGTGTTTTTATTGTGTCTAGGTGTCACAGTCAAAAAAAGAAAAGGTGATCTTTCTAAGTCTAGGCCTAGCATGGGCCTATAGACATGATGGCATTTTTGCACATGAAATGCTTTCTTCTTATTATTTTCACAAAGGCTCAAATAGTGGGGGAATATAGAAGAACATTTTTAAGGCACTCACTTGCTTCATATTACTGCAAAAATTTCATTCCAACATCTCAAAATGTATGTCGCTCTTAGCTTTGTGAAGGTGCCATTCTCACTGCGTCCTTGGCAGCGGGATCGCTTTAAAAAGGCTTAGCTATTTTGATGGGTGCCTAGAACGATGCTTGCACACAGGACGTGTTTGATGCTTTTTTGTTGAGTGAATACGTACTTCTTTTTTTGGCGTGGGATGGTATCATTTGACCTTTGGCCAGAGTTCCGAGAACACCGGGGTTCTTTTCCCGATCCTTCTCCTGGGAGTCCCTAGAGAGCTGAAGTGTAAGAGAACGGTGGCAAGTAAAGATGCCCGAATACCTGCAGGCTTCGCTATCTGAACTCGACCTGCGGGTACGCTTAGAGGTGGCCAGAGTCTTAACATAAGGTCAGCCCTTGGCCCTCTCCCCATACCTACATCTTAATTGTGAGGAACAAAAACAATAGAACACCTGTTCTATTCTTTCTGGTGCATGCAAACACACCCAGCTACCATTGAGTTGATCACTAACCAGAAAGTTGACAGTTCAAATTCATCTGGAGGTGCCTGGAAAGAAGCCTTGGCGATCTGCCTCTGAATGTCACAGCCTTGAGACCTAAGGAGCACAGGGCTGCCCTGTAGCACATGAGCTGCGTGTTCCTTTTTGTGGTCAGGTGCTGTCAAGACGGTTCTAACGCATAGCAACCCTCTGTAGAGCAGAAGGACACACTGCCTGGTCCTGCGCCAGCCTCACGATGGTTCTTGGGTTTGAGCCCATTGTTGTAGCCGCTGTCTCAATCCATCTCACAGAGGTCGTCCTCTTTTATTGCTGCCACTCTACGTTAGCAAGCATGATGCCCTTCTCCAGGCACTGCTTCCTACTGATAAAATGCACATTACTGATGTGCCCTTATCCAGATGTCACTTAACTATTTTATTTTATTTTATTGGCTCTTGTTTTAATCATTTTATTAGGGGCTCATACAACTCCTATCACAATCCATACATACATCAATTGTGTAAAGCACATCTGTACATTCCTTGCTCTCATCATTCTCAAAACATTTGCTCTCCACCTAAGCCCCTGGCATCAGCTCCTCTAGATGTCACTTTAATAGCATCTCCCTAATAGGTGATTCGCCATTTTTGTTTGCCTATCCTATTGCCACACACTTTTATCAGTAATAGTATTTAATGCATGGCATGATACAAGCTGTACCCTCTGATAAAAAGGACCATGATCCAATAAAAAGCTCTCAAACTATCTGGAATTACAGCTACAAGCCTCTCCTTTAAGTGGACAGTGAAGTGGGGTGTGTACTGAGACCGCTTTTATCAGTATTATTTAACAGTACATGTTATTATTAAACTAGTTGTGAGGAGAGAAAATGTTCATGTGTCTTGTCTGCCTGTATATTGGTGTCTGTGCTTTTGTAAGACATTAGTGGGAGTGCAGTAAACAGTGAAGATAGTCACATTTTTATACCTGTGGTATATGTTTTCCCAGTGTCTCTTGATTATGATGTTTACTATTAGACTGACTGAAGTTTAGAATTCCCGTGTAACCAATTCTATCCATGCTTTTCCTTGTTCATTCTTCCACTGCTTTTGAACTTAGAGAAGTCCAAGAGCAAGTAAATAGTTCCTTACATTTTTCCTAGTTATTTTTGTGATTTGTTAAGCATGTCTTTTACAGAAGGTGCTTTTTAATTGTATAAATTTAATTGTATAAATTAATAGCTGGTTCTGTAGCACCTTATCCGAAACTAATGTGAACTTTTATCTCCCAATTTGGCCTTGAAAAATTAGCTTCCAAGATGAAGTGTCTGCTAACTTGATAAGCTCTGAAGATATTTCTTTGTTTGGTGCCTTGGAATCATTCCGCTTTTTCATGCTCTCCGTGCTCTCTCCTGGAACAGTAGCAGCGGAACCCTGCAGCATACGAATCTAATCAGGGTGCTTTTTATGGTTTAGAGATCTTGGAGATCCTAGGGAAATTGTTCACTGACTCTCGGCAAGTAAAGAATTAATGTTTTTAAAGCCACTAGCCTGCTTTCCGTATAAGAGATGCATTTTTTCAGGGTTTTCCTTGCTTTGAGCTCCTGAGCCCTCCCTACTGCCATCCAGGGAGTAGTACATCCCCCTCCCCTTAGATAATTGGATTTCAGCCAATGTTCCTTTGTTGTTTGCTTTGCGGAGAGGGGATGTTGTGTATTATACTGCAGAAGGGACGGGCTGCTATAATGTGAGCACGTTGTCTCAGGGCCTCAGCAGATCCAAGGCCAATCCTTCTTCTAGGTCTATGAAGTCACCCCTTGACCTCCACTATCCTTCAGCAAAGGGAGAGATTCCCAATGCCACTGATGACTCTCAGGTCTTTTTCAGAAGGTTGCTGATAATACCAAGAAAGAGGGTAACTAGTCAGCGCATTCTCTTGTGACTTAAAACTAAAGACAATGAACCCACTGTTTCAGGACGTTCAGGGTGTCATCTGATAGTTTGTCTTCTAGAGACACCTTTGGGACAGGGGATTCTTTCCTCACCACTATAATGATTTGAATCCCAAAACAGCAAATCTGCTGTTTCTTTCAGAAATTCTGAAACTTGGTTTATTTTAAATTAATGAGTCTACTTTTTAAACCCACACTCCTATAAAGAAGAAACAGAAGCACCGAGGAAGGTAGAAGTCTTATCCAAGGTCAAAGAGCTAGCCGGTCACCGAGCAAAGATCTTGGCGCCTATATGTTCCACTCCAATACTTCCGACCGCCTGTTTCTCACAACTTCCAGAGAAGCAGACTCTCCGACTTTGGCCATCAACAACAGAACAATTTTAGCTAAATTAGCCTGTGGGATATAGATATTTGATTTTTATAAATTTCACCTTGGTGACATCGTTTATTTTACTGTCTGAAGTGGACAAGGCAATGAACTTCCTACTTGAAAGTTTCATTGTCTTGTTAAGTTTTGGTTCTGAGACCCAATGAACATGCAAATGACAAAATCATCAAAGAACATTTTAGGAAACGTGTTTTGGTGGGCCCTTTCATGCTCTCTCTGCGTATCCTTTGTACAGATCGTGAAAACTTCAGAGCACATGGTTCAGTTATAAGACATAACTTCTTGTTTACTGGAAACATCCTGGCATACAAATGAAAATGGTGGGTGAAAGGCTGATATATCTTCCACTGAAGCGGGAGGGAAAGATGCATTCACACCACCATGCCACTGTATTCAGAGGCTTTTGCTAGGCTGGGAACTCACTTCTGGGTTCCTGCCATCACTTAATTATAGGCAAGTGTACACATAAAACCTGAATAGTATTACTTCATTTGTGTTGTTTTTCCTACCATGCTGAGTTATTCATTAACATTTGTGTAAAGCATCTGATTCATAGAATCCCTTTAAGAGGTCATCTAACTCATCCCTTCTCTCTGAAGACCAACTCACCCACACTCATTCCTAACAAAATTCTGAGTCTTTCATCTCCCCCACTGTGGAGTTGGTGCTCTTGCCCTGGTAGATACAGCTGAGATCAAAATTGGAGACAAATATTTAACAATGTGGGCTTGGATAAAGTCTCAGATCTGAAAATGTGCAGTCTCATAAAAGAAAACCAACTACTGGTCTGCGGGTCTTAGTAGAGTGGTAGTGTCACTTGTATAGTGTAAGCCATCAAATGTCCTCACCCCTTGAGGCAGACAGGCGCCTTAGATGAACCAAGCAAACTCAAAACCAAGAAACAAGAAAGAGTACCTGCCCATGTTGCCAGCCATTACCTTCTACATCCTCCCAGAGACCCTGCTCGCTAAAGGCCAGACAGCAGAATGATCAGTTGAACCTTGAGGAGCATCAGTGCTGCTTCATATCCATTCAAATGGCCTGACTGTATTTGGTTCCTACCCTGGATTGGCCATTGCTCTGTGGAGAAAGCAGTTTGCAGCCATAGTCCCATTTCACAGCTGATGGTACTCACCCAAATAAGGCCTCCACAGAGGAATTGGACAACTCTGAGACCATGAACCACCCTGCAAATGAACTAGCTCAATGCTTATCAGACACTGGGATAAAGAGAAGGAGACCTGGAGCCTTCTAAGGCCTCCGTGTTGTTGAAGAGTTAGATCATTACAGTGTGAAAGTGCTGCAGTGGCGGGAAGGAAACAGATTCTGGGAACAGAGGAGGCACCTCAGTCAATGAAAAACTCGTTAAATTCAAGAGTGGTGGCATTATTAACTTAGCATATTTTCCTCTTAATATTCCCAGATAGTCTCCATAGCTTCTAATGAATTTGAAGGAATAATCATTAAAAAAAACTCTTGACATGTATATATTTAGGTTTAAAATTAATGTTAATGTTCTTGCAAGTGTTGGATTTTTCAAAAGTGTCTCATCATTTGTGTAGTTAGAGTGGACTGACTGGGGTGGGGGCATGGTTCTCAGTGGATGTGTACATACTAGGCCACCTGAGATGGGTAAGGATGAGACCCACCCAGGAGGAGCACAGCTGGTTTGTAAAGCTACCTGCAGAGGACGAGCACCCCCACCCCTAAGGGGAACCCAGTCTGCAAGGTACCCTGTTTTTGAAGAGTTAATTAAGACTCTTGCATTTGAGGTCCTAGCATTAAGCAGAGCATCTGGGGTTCTAAAGTTCATGTTTGAGCATCAGAGAGGTACATGGAGGTTTTCAGATCTGTCCACAGGGGCAGTTGTGCTATTCAGGTGTTGAGATGGCGGATGCCAAGTAGGCTGTCAGAGGTTATGTACTGGGACGGATTTGGGAACAGACTTCAAAAGGTCATGGAAAAATGAAATGAAGAGATATTGGCATTTTCTCATGAACATTTGAAACCCCCTTGTATATAAATCAATCCGAGTCTCTGTTCCTGTATAAAATGGTGGTGATTACTTCTAACTTATAGAGTAGTCATAGGAATAAATAAAACTTCAATGTATAAAGAAACCATCATACAATCGGTTCTTTAAAAATGTAACCCTCCCTACCTCTCTTTCCTCCCCACAGTACCTTTCAACCTGGTCCTTTCCACTTGTCAAGAGCCAATACATAGAGATGGCTGTATTCACTTGTTTTATACAGACGCTTGCCAATAAAGCTCCAAAGAGACACGGTGATACCATCACTCTACTAAAGCACTTTGTCTAGTATTACTTTTTGAAAAAAGTGAACAGTCTGTATTAGTCAGAGTGATCGCTATAACTCTGCCTTAACAAGCCCAAACTAAACTCAAGTCAATCCCAACTCACAGAGACCCTGTAGGACAGGGTGGAGCTGCCCCATTAGTTTCCTAAACTGTTAACTCCCTATGGGAGCAGAAAGCCTCATCTTTCTCCCAGGGAGAGGTTGGTGGTTTCCAAGTGCTCATCATGAAATTATCAGCCCAGCACGTAACCACTACACCACCAGGGCTTCACACCAAGCCAAACTCACTGCAATCAAGTCAATGCTGACTCACAGGGACCGTGTAGGACGAAGTGGAACTGCTCCTGTGAGTTTTTCATCTGTAACTGTTTAAGAGAGTAGAAAGCATCACGTTTCTCCCTCAGAGCAGCTGGTGGTTTTAACTGCTGATTTTGTAGTTAGCAGCCCACCATGTAACCACTGTGCCACCACAGCTCCATGACTGAACACATCAACGTTAATCCTTGATCATGTCACAATCCAGCATGGGTCTATAGATTTTGTTCCATAGAGTCTTTGAGGGACTCAGGCCCCTTTCACCAAGTGGCTCTCTCTCCCATCGGAGCCTGAGAGTCCACTGGAGCACCCTGTACATCTACCTGGCACGTCAGAGAAGATGGAGAATCATACAGAAGTTGTGTTGAGACCAGGCTTGGAAGTGCTGTGCATTGCTTCCACCTAGACTCCAGTCTCGCTGTACATTAGTTAGGTGGCCTGGCAAAAAAGGAAACAGGATTGGATGAGCATATAGTAGTCCCTGACCCATAGTCAGAGTTAATCCAAAAACTGTGCAGATAATTTGAAAATTAATAAATTAGCTTCTTCTCACTCCGTGTAAGCAGAAGGTCAGATGATCTGTGGTTTGGAATAACCTGCGTGAGTGGGGGTCTGGGTGTGGTGTTCGAGTTAGCATAAGGCTGGGGTCCTTTCTACCTCTGAGATTCTCTGATTTGCTAAAGCCAACCGAGAATTGGAGTCAAATTAGCCAGCTGAATTTCCAATGCCTTAAACTGAATTCTTGGAGTAGAAATAGAACGTTGAATTTCATTTTATAAATTGTTCTTCCAGCCTGACGTACTGGAGATTTTTAGCACGCACGCACACACCTGGCTGCCCGCCACCTTCTGCCATTGCAGATATGCTCCCAGGAAACCATAAATGGATCTGCTTTTGATGCTGGCAGCATCTTACTGAAATGCTTCTGCTGGCATCATGGAGCAGGAGCAGAATTCAGCTGGGACCAATAATGAGGCTATTTAGAACGTTCTCTCCTCCACCCCCTGACAAGGCAGATGTGGTGGAGGTTTTTCCACTCCCCTTCTGTTGATGGTGGCCGAAATTAGTTCAAGGCCATCAAAAATGTTTAGACCTTGAGAGTTGAACCCCTAGACTCACAAGAAAAGACAAATTCCTATTTCTTATCTAACAAAAGGAAAAGAAACTCACCCCCAGAGACTCCCAACACAGGTTTGTCACCTATTCTTTTAACAAACTAAGAAAAACAACTGTGTGTCAATTTAAAAGGGAAAAAATATTATTGGCATTCATTGAAAAATATCTATCTCCAGGTTCTACTACCATAGTGGATGGTTTTTTCCTGAAATCATGATGTGTTTAAATAACAGTTTCTTCTACACATATTCACTTCTGTCATCTCATTTAAAGCTCTCGATACGAGTGTGAGGTAGGGATTTTGAAGTTTCTCCTCATTTAATAGTTAAGACGAGAGGACTTGAGACACATAGACATCCACAGACTCCGTACCAAGCATTGTGCTTGAGACAGTGATGAATTGAGGAATTACCATGGTTTTTGCCTCCAACATGTTTATAGCTGACTGGGGGAAGGTGATAATGATTTCCCTCTAACCATTCTTGAGGGAACAGAACAACCTGGTTATCAGACAGAGACTATTGGAGGGACCACTATAGTAGATTAAAATGATAAATCTGATGGAAATGGTTAAAACGTTGTCACTTGATCTCCCCCCAATAACACTTTAGACTTGGTCTTATTTTTAATATTTTCTGTGTATTTTTTCTACATTGGGGGTTATCTCTTATATTTATCATCATGGTAGCCTGCTTGAATTTTTGTTGTATTTTCCTGCTGTTTCCAGTATATGAATCCGGGGATAGATGAAGCTATGGAGATAACAAGTAGAATAAGGGTTCCTAGGGGGGCACATAGGGGAGGAAGCGGGAGCTGGTATCATGGAGTTCAAGATGAATAGAATGTTTTGAAACTGATTTTGGTAGCAATTGTGCAATACTGCTTGATGTGATCGAATGATGGAATGGTATGATGTCTGGATTAGCTTCTAGTAAAATGGCTTAGGGGATATATATATATATTGAGCATGAGATCGAGGGAGCATTATCAAGGTGTGGTATCCTGAAAGGAGAAGCAAAAAGAGTTCGTAGTCTCACGTGGAGGGTAGACCTGGAAGGGAATCATTTCAATTCTGTAAGAAGGTAACCGAAGAGGAATTTCTCTGGGTACTCAAATTGAGATCTGGTAGATCTGTCTTGGAAAAATTGGCAATATTTATTGTCTGTTCTCACACCAGGGTAAACTCTCAGGGCAAGAGGGTCTTGCTACTTTACTGTTGAACTTCCAGAGACTGCCACATAGTAGGTGGTCCACAAATATTTGCTGAATGAATGAAACTATGGGAATTCATTCATTTTTTTACTGTGTACTTTCTCAGATGGATTTTATTTTTTAACTGCCAGAATATATGTGTGTGTACATAATTTACATGTGAAAATAAAGGATCAAGTCAGTCCCATATTTTATGGGACTTGATATTGTTGTCTTTTTAAAAACAGAACTTAATTCTTAAACATGATTTTAAACAATTCATAGGTGTTCACCAAGCAGAAGCAGCAAGAAAATTGTGTTCTAGATATAGAGAATAACTTGCGCAAAGACACATACTCAAGAATATATTTATTTTTGCCTAAATGTTATTCCTTTGAATGTAGATCCAGAGGGAGTTCTTGTAGAGTGTGGATATAAATGGAATTCTGGATAATGGCCTTCCTTTATATAGATTTTGACTGAATGCTCCCCTCATTGCTGTGCTACTGACTTAGCAAGGTTAACCACACCAGCAAATATCAGGCAAGGACTTTGTCAGCTGATGTCCTTTGAAACCACCTGCATTAAGGCGAATATTATTGCACCTGCACTTTCTGCCTTTATCTCTGTTGAAACCCATCAATATATCTATATATATATATCAGATGAGACTGGTCATAAGCAATTTGATCACATAACCTTGTTTGCCATGAGTAGCCCTGATTTGTGCCTCTTTTATCCATGTTATTATTAATAGAGCATCCTTGCATTCTGAAAAATATCTGGGATTGACCAAGAGAAGAAGAAGTCCCTTCTCTCAAGCATCAGTGAAGAGAAGTGGTTAATGCAGAAAACCCCACTACTTGGTGTTAATAAACCCAGGGACAAGGGAACAACAAGTGATTCAAATTGGTAGTGAGGAGGGCGTGGGAGGCCTGGTTGGGCATGATCAAGGGTAATGTAACTAAGAGGAATTGCTGAAACCCTGGTGGGGACTGATAGTGGGACAAGAGGAAAGTCAAAGGAAATAGAGGAAAGAGCTGGGAGGCAAAGGGCATTTATAGAGATCTAGCTAAAGACATGTACATATGCAAATATATTTATACATGAGGATGGGGAAATAGATCTAGGTACATATATTTGTAGGTTTAGTATTAAGGTAGCAGAAGGACATTGGGCCTCCACTCAAGTACTCCCTCAATCCAAGAATACTTTGTTCTATTAAATTGGCATTCTATGATGCTCACCTTCCTGACACAACTGTTGAAGACAAAGAGGGTGAACAACCAAATGTGGTAAGAAAGCCGATGGTGCCCGGCTATCAAACGAGATAGCGTCTGGGGTCTTAAGGGCTTGAAGGTAAACAAGTGGCCACCTGGCTCAGAAGCAATAAAGCCCACATGGAAGAAGCACACCAGCCTGTGTGACCACAAGGTGCTGAAGGGATCAGTTATCAGGCATCAAAGAACAAAAAAATCATATCATTATCTGCTCACCTCCTTGATACGACCGCTGAAGATAAAGCAGGTGAATAAGCAAATGTGGTGAAGAAAGCTGACGGTGCCCGGCTATCAAAAGAGATAGTGTCTGAGGTCTTAAAGGCTTGAAGGTAAACAAGCAGCCATCTAGCTCAGAAGCAACAAAGCCCACGTGGAAGAAGCACACCAGCCAGTGTGATAACAAGGTGTCAAAGGGATCAGGTATCAAGCATCATCAGAACAAAAAAATTTTACCATAGTGAATGAGCGGGGGAGTACAGAGTGGAGACCCAAAGTCCATTTGTAGGCCACTGGACACCCCCTTACTGAAGGGTCTTGGAGAGGAGACGAGACAGTCAGGGTACGATGTAGCAATGATGAATAATACAACTTTCCTTTAGTTCCTAAATGCTTCCTCCCCCCACCCCACACACACTGTCATGATCTGAATCCTACCTTGCAAATTTGACTAGACCAGAGGATGTAGACTGGTACAGATGGGAACTGGAAACACAGGGAATCCAAGGCAGATGATCCCTTCAGGACCAGTGGTGTGAGTGGCGATACTGGGGCATAGGGAGGGTGGGTTGGAAAGGGGGAACCTGTTACAAGGATCTACATGTGACTTCCTCCCTGGGGGACAGACAACAGAAAAGTGGGTGAAGGGAGACGTGGGACAGAGCAAGATATGACAAAATAATAATTTATAAATTATCAGGGGTTCATGAGGGAGGGGGAAGTGGGGACGGAGGGGAAAAATGAGGACCTGATGCCAGGGGTTTGGGTGGAGAGCAAATGTTTTGAGAATGATGAGGGTAACGAATGTACACATGTGCTTCACACAATTGATGTATGTATGGATTGTGAAAGGAGTTGTATGAGCCCCTAATAAAATGATTTTAAAAAGAAAAGAAAACCCCACTACCAGCACTCAGGAACACTGATTCAATATGTACTCATCAGGGGATACATTAAAAGTGATTCTGTTCTGAAGACCCCAAGGACTTAGAGATGAACAGGACCTGGTGTCTCCTGTCCTTTATTTCAACGTGATGATTTTGCTTATCCCATCTCTCTCACAGTCGGTTTAAGAATAACCCAATAGGTGCTCTAAATATTTGATAGATGATTATAATTAGTCAAATAATACATGTTACATAGCCTCTGTCTGTCTCGGATTTTCTTATCTGAAAAATTGTCAACTGAAGGATAACAGTAATCATATCTAATTTATCCAACACCTGCCTAACCATCTGTGTTACTGTGGTAGCCTAAGTGCGGCTACCATGCTGGAAGTTGTGTGAGGACTTCTCATCCAGCACGGTCAACCATGGTAGACTTGTGGGTTCAGGGTTTCTGGAGTAAGACAGAGTGGGAAGAAAGGCCTGGTGATCTGCTTCCAAAAACAGTCACTAAAAACCTACGGATCACAACAAGATACTGTCTAAGCTAATGCTGGAAGATAAGACCCATCGGTCGGACTGTACTTAGAATACATAGGTGGCTACAAGGAACTCAAGCACACTAATGATTGAGAAAATGACATGAGGCCCGGCAATGTTGATGAGGGTGGGGGGTGTTATTCCTGTTTTACATGGGGTTACTATGAATCAGAGCTGACTTGACAGCAACTAATAATAAGTACGTACATTATAGGATCATTTTGCTAGCATGTGAGTTAATGCATGTACTCTTAGAATGAGCTAAGGGTAGTTAGTGCCTGGTGCAGTAACTGCTCAGTAGACAGTAGTTATTATGTGAAAGAACTTTGCAAACAACAGCGACCAATAGCTTTCTATGACATAAAATTTGACAAGTAACTGTCTGAAAGCTTGGTGTAAGGAAGATTGCATTGGTTAATTGAGTTAATCATCATTTATTACAAATCAGATATTAGCCCCTCACACAAAGAGCACCAGCCTGAGGGGAGAGATAGATGTGCAAGAGAAGACGATGAACATATATTCATGGATGTCATAAAACATGCCCTATAAACTGTAAGGTCTGTTAGTGGCCTGTTGGGTGCTTCTTCACAGACTACTTACAAATACCAGCAGAAGAGAGAGTAGAAATTGAATAATATCAAATAAGGTAGGAATATGGTTAGATTGGAATTTTAGAGAAGCCACTGTGACGGGTAGGTGGGAGTCAAAACTGTAAATAAGGCTATGTTGGCATTGGTACTAATTTAGGAAAGAGAGACAGAGGACTTGAACTAAGACAATAACGGTGAACATAAGTAAAGTTGAGGAGATACAACCTACAGAAATATGTGTTACATACAACTTTTCTTGTCTTAAAGGATAAGGATAAGATACCGGGTTTATTTTCAAGCTCTCGTTAGATACTTTGGAAATATGTGTTGTCCATCTTGAGTATCCCTCCTATTACCACTTGTTGTACCTTGTGTTTCTGTGAGTGAAGAGTGATGGGAAAGTAGATTCATGGTGTATTTTCAGGGGAGTGAAGACGTATGAGCGGAGCAAGCACTGTTATCCTGTGTGCTTAGGAGACGTCAGCAACTGAAACATTGCCATTAGGAAGCACGGAGAGCAATTGTCCAAGGCTTTCCACTGGTTGTAATCGACAAAGAGGCTTGGGCCCTAGGGAGATACAGAAACTTGCCTAAGATCATCAGGGCGAGTGATGGTGGCACCGGTGCTAGAACTCAAGTCTCCCAGTTTAGTTTTACCCCCACGGTTGTATCATCTAGAATAGACTACATTAGTTTTCGCAGTGCTCGCTGAGCTGCTTAGAGCGCCCCAGAGATTGTGTGGTTGTGGACAGAAGTTTAGTGGGGCCCATACTTACTCCAACCAGGAAAGCAGCACTATTTTTGCTGTTACCATTTTTTCTTCTATTAGGGGTTTTCATAAGATTTAATTCTGGAAAACTAACATTGGCCAGCGGGGTGGGGATGGGGAGTTTGAAAGCAAATCCTCTGGAATTTCAAGTTGACAAAATTGCCTCAAGTGCCTTTTAAACTGTATATATAGTTTATTTGTATGTATTCCATGGTGGTACAAGCAGTGAAGTGCTAGGCTACTAACCGAAAGGTGGGTGGTTCGCATCTACCGAGAGGTGCCTGCAAAGCGAGGCTGAGAGATCACAGCCGCTGAAAAACCCAGGGGGCACAGTTCTGCTGGGAGACAGGTGGGTTGGCCTGAGTTGGAATCAACCCCACAGCATCTCTTTGGCTTTGTGTTTATGGGTATGAAGGCAGAACACATTGCAGAAGGTGTTGCAAGCAGTTAATGTCAAAGTCCTTAGCTGCTAAGAAGAACTCAGTGGTTTGCATTCTACTCAGTGAAACGATGAAGAAAGGCCTGGTGATCTACTTCAGAAAACTCAGCCACTGGAAACTCTGGAACACACACTAGGTCTGTGATTATGATGGCAACTGGGTGTTAGCTGTGTAAATGTACAGTGATGTTAGTGAGATCCGATTTCCAGAACACTAATAATTCTCTCAAGGAGCTCTGTTGGCCAACCAAAAGATCAGCTCCGCAAGGCCACCAGCAGCTCTGTGCAAGAAAGATGTGGCAGTTGCTCTCGCTAAGGTTCACGGCCAGGAAAGCCCTCAGTGACAGTTCTACGCTGTCCTCTGAAGATGTTATGAGTTGGAATTTACGCCACCACAGTGAATTTGGTTCTTTTGCTTGATTAGCACATTCTGGGCGTTTCCCGGATACCAAGCTGCATAGAACGTAGGGTAAGGGGTGCTGGCAGATGATGAATTTCTACTCTGGGGTGCAGCATCCGCAGTGCCTTCCTCTCTTCCACGCATTCCGACTTATTTCTAGTTGTCTGTGATTGAAGACCTCTTAGGTCACAGAAGTGCAAATTCCTGTGCAAGCCCCCATGCCATAGTCACTAAATAAAGTGGCAGCAAGAGCATTCCCATCTCTAACAGTAGAGCATAGTCTCCGGTGGAAGTTCATGGGTTGAGTTTGGTGCATATGTCTTGAAGAGCTACTTCTAGTTTAGAATTTCTGGTATGCATCACATGAAAATTTCTACGTGCAAAAAGACCTTCCGGTGGCACAATTTTCTCCTATCAGAAAGGTGATTCTATGCAAGGGTAGATTCCAAAGGTTAATTTTTTCCCTTAGGTCATCTTAGGATTCATCTATTTTTCATGTATTTCTAATAGTGACCATATCTCAACTTGCCATGTGAATATATTCATTTTACTTTAGCAAATATTTACCGATCGCAAACTACAAGAGAGTTGTGCTCAGCTGAAGAAAAACAAAGACAAATAAGCAGTGTCCTTGCCCTCAAGTACCTTGAAAACAGGTAGAGGAGACAAATCTGCACATAGCTTGTGTTAATGCTTTGGAGAAGCAGAAAGATAAAACTGCTCTAAAAGCTTGAATCGTGAAGAAGCTAATTTTGCTGGAATTGAGGCCTTAAAGGATAAGATGGAAGAGAAGGCAGGCATTCCAGATGGTGGAAATGGCAAGAACAGAGATGGGAGGTTGGTGGGGGAGGGTTGGGTGGGGGCACAAGGGCCACATGTTGTCAAGAGAATAGCCCAGCATGTCTGGAGCTGCATATATGGAAGGATGTTTAAATGAGGACCAGGATGTAAAGCGCCTTGAGTGTTCAACTGAGTAATTGGCCTTAAGATAAGCAATGAGGATCATGGAAGGAGTTTTAGGCAAGAGCATGACAGAACATAGGCAGAATCATATGGGATTTAAAATATCCGATTGCTTTTGACCTAAGGAAACAATTTCCAATGGTTCAGTGTGATACAAAGTAGTGAACACTGTCAAAGACAACTTGTCATATCATGTAATCAGCACCTTGCATGCATGATCTCATTTAATTCTCGAAGCCTTTGCCATCATTGTCACCTCATCTTCAAGATGAGGAAATTGAAGTTTAGAGAGTATCTAGCCCCAGGTGTTGCTCAAGATTCCCCCATTTCAAAACCTGTGCTTTTCTCGATCTTCATCAACCAGCTTCAACTCTGTTTTATTAAATAACTCTGGTGGCTAGACTGGATGTTGGAGGAATATGACACTAACCTGGTTCTTCATTTGAGAGGATTTTAAAACAGCCGCCCTTCAACAGTTTGTGTTCCTTTTAGTCAGCAATCTTACCCTGTAAAAACCCTCTGCCATCCAGTCAATTCCAACCCATAGTGGCCCAGAGGACAGAGTAGAACTGCCCTCTTGGGTTACCGAGACTGTAAATGTTCGAGAGAGCGAAGTAGCTGGTGGATTCGCACTGCTGTCCTGGTAGTTAACAGCACAACGCATAACCAACTATGCCACCAGAGCTCCTTACGCAATACAGTCAGCTGGAAATTTACCTTCCTGAAAATTTAAGTTTGATCATTAAAAACTGTTTCTTTATAGACTCTGTCATAGCAGAGCCAGCCAGAATCCATCGCTGTCAAGTTGATTCCAATGCATGGTGCCCTCTAAGAACTGCCCTGTATATTTTCCAAAACTGTAACTCTGTAAGGAGGTTACAGACTGCCATATCTTTCTCCCAGGGTGAGTGAGTTTGAATACTGAAGGTTAGCAGCCAAGTGCTTTTAACCAGGATTCCTCTATTAGAGCTAGCAGAGACTTAGAAATCGTGTAGTTTCATTTCTTATTTACTCAAGAAGATTGTGACCCAAAGAAGAGAAGTGGTTTGCCCAAGGTCATAGAATATTGGTCGCAGAGATAGAACTGGCCTTGAGGTCTCCCGGCTCCCCTTGTGAGTTTCCTAGTGGTTTTAAATGGCTCTTTCTCTCAGGAAAACATATGGAACACCTACTGTTTATAAGAGCCTTTTCTCTAGGCATTCTTCAGTAAAGCTCTTACGCATGGAAATGTGTAAGACTCTGTTACATCGTTGACTTACTTTGGCTATCTACTGATACACCAAGTAAAGGATATAGGAAGGAAAAATTGTGTTTTAACTACCCATATCTTGGAATTGGCACATATAGATGGTGGGATGTTACATAGTTTAAAAATTTTAACAGTGGAGAAGTCTATTAAGATTACTATTCTAAGCCCTTATGTGGTTGGTTTTATTGTACTCCAGGGTGCCCATGTGCCAATTGATAATAAAGAGCAAACTTCAACCTGGAGTTTGTACTTTATGTGAGTTGTGGGGCCTTTAAGATGCTATTAAGAGTTTCAGATTTTATTTTTTTTAATCAGGAGGAAGTTTTAATGATATGCAAAGTATATTGCACATATCCTTTATATTCACAGGGTTTTTGAAAGCAAGCAAAGCAAAGCCTTTTGCAAGCATTCTCATTTCACTGAAAATGTAAAATGATTAAATATGATTGATTATCCTATGATAATGGAGTGGGCAAGATAGGTATCAAATGATGAAATCAGGTTGGGGTAGAGTTGAAATTCTTTTATATATTTTTTTACCAGTCTGGAGAACTTTAGGTTATATGTAACACAGTTAGTAAAGCCCTGACATAGCTTTTTAAAACTATGATTATAGTTAATCACTTTTCTCAGTAAAGGAGCAAACTGAATAATGAGATATGTATCAATAACCTTTTTTAAGGAACTGAAGCATAATTTCTATAATAACCTAGGATCAAGGGTAACTTGAAAAAAACAAAAGTTATATATTTGTGAATAATTTCAGACTGTGACCAGAGATTTGAATTGTGTATCACCCAGTATGATTATGGTCACATGATATCATAGAGGAAGGTTAGTGTGAAATAGGTATTTGTAGTCTACAAGTCTTTGGTGGTTGTAATGTTAAAACTTGTGTTAAAAAGCCTCACATTAAAATATATATATATACTCATCTTTGTTAAGAATGTGATCCTTTTGAAGTAGGTATTTTGAACTTGAAGCTGCTGTTGCTAAGGGGTTGCTAAGGGAAATGAGCTACTCAGCACTAATGTGTAACTTTACTCTTACGCTTAAAAGTAGTTAAAGCACTCCCCTAGCTTCAGTGTCAGCGAGAGGGAGGACTCAAAAGGGTCAGTGGACAGTTGCTTTTTCCTGACAAGTCTGTAGAATGACATTCTTGTTTTTCACATTTTTTCTTCACGTCCCATAAAGAAAGAAAACCATTTTATATCTTTATAGGCATAAAAAGGTTGGAAAGGTAAATCAGGCTCAAGGGCAGGGCAGGGCATGTTATCTGCATGCAAAACAGCATGTAGACTGTCCCAGGCTACGGCAGATAGGGGCTGTCGGACCACTAAGAGAAAAGCAGTTGAGTATTACTGATGGAATGGTGGTTTCTGGTGGTATCCGTCTCAGGAAAGCGTATTTTATAATTGCACAACTGTATGTGTGAATCAATAAAGTTACATATTACTTGCATAAACCCACTACCATCGAGTCAATTCTGACTCATAGTGACCCTACTTAGGGTTTCTGAGGCTGTAAATCTTTGTGGGAGAACATAGCCTCATCTTGCACTATGGGGCAGCCAGTGACTTTGAACCTCAGACCTTGTGGTTAGCAGCCCAACACCTAACACACAACACCATTTGGCTATTATTAGTGTATCGAATTAATGTGCCCTAAGCATTTAGTTGAAATGTTTTTTCTTAAATCTTTAGAATCAATCATTTTTGTACTCTTTTTTTCTTAATCATTTTATTAGGGCCTCATACATCTCATCACAATTCATACATCAATTGTGTAAAGCGTGTTTGTACATTCATTGCCCTCATCATTCTCAAAACATTTGCTCTCCACTTAATCCCCTGGCATCAGGACCTCCTTTTTTCTCCTCCCTTCCCACTCCACCCTCCCTCATGAACCCTTGTAATTTATAAATTATTATTTTGTCATATCTTGCCCTGTCCGACATCTCCCTTCACCCACTTTTCTGTTGTCCATCCCCAGGGAGGAGGTCACATGTAGATCCTTGTAATAGGTTCCCCCTTTCCAACCCATCCTCACTCTACCCTCCCAGTATCGCCACTCACACCACTGCTCCTGAAGGGATCATCCACCCTCGATTCCCTGTGTTTCCAGTTCCTATCTGTACCAGTGTACATCCTCTGGTTTAGCCAGACTTGTAAGGTAGAATTGGGATAATGATCGTGGGGGGTGGGGATGGGGGGAGGAAGCATTTAGGAACTATAGGAATGTTGTATGTTTCATCGTTGCTACCCTGACTGGCTCATCTCCTCCCCGAGACCCTTCTGTAAGGGGGTGTCCAGTGGCCTACAAATGGACTTTGGGTCTCCACTTCGCACTCTCCCCTTCATTCACTATGGTAAGATTTTTTTGTTCTGATGATGCCTGATACCGGATCCCTTCGACACTTCATGATCGCACCGGCTGGCATGCTTCTTCCATGTGGGCTTTGTTGCTTCTGAGCTAGATGGCTGCTTGTTTGCCTTCAAGCCTTTAAGACCCAAGACACTATATCTTTTGATCAGCTTTCTTCACCACATTTGCTTATGCACCCATTTGTCTTCATCGATCGCATCGTGGAGGTGAGCACACAATGTTATGATTTTTTGTTCTTTGATGCCTGATAACGGATCCCTTCGGCACCTCGTGATCACACAAGCTGGTGTGCTTCTTCCATGTGGGCTTTGTTGCTTCTGAGCTAGATGGCCGCTTGTTTACCTTCAAGCCTTTAAAACCCCAGACACTATCTCTTTTGTTAGTAAGGCACCATCAGCTTTCTTCACCACATTTGCTTAAGCACCTGCTTTGTCTTCAGTGGTTGTGTCGGGAAGGTGAGCATCATCGAATGCCAATTTAATAGAAGAAAGTATGCTTGCATTGAAGGAGTACTTGAGCCCAATGTCCTTCTGCTACCTTAATACTAAATCTATAAATATATGCACATAGATCTGTTTTGCCATCCTAATATTTAAATATATTTACATATGTACATGTCTTTATCTAGACCTCTATTAATGCCCTTTGCCTCCCAGCTCTTTCCTCTCTTTCCTTTGACTTTCCTCCTGTCCCACTATCATGCTCAGTCCCCACCAGGGTTTCAGCAATTCCTCTTGGTTGCATTACCCTTGATCATGCCCTACCAGAAGGGCCTACTATGTTCCAGTTACATGCTGGGCTTCTAGTGAAATAGTATACAGTTTCTACCCTTCAAAGTGCCAGTACAGTGTGAGACGTATAGTAGATTTGTATGAAAATGGTTTATATCTAGTCTCACTGTTGAGTTTTGAAAATATACAATTAAAGCCTTGTGGCTTAAGTGAATGAGTGCATCTGAAAATCAGGCACCCTTTCTTATACTTATGGGGCCAAGAGAAGGAACACCACACACACAAAAGAGCAGGCAGTTGTGACACTTGCCATTCTCATAGGACGAGGGTTCTATCATCACCTGGTGGTAAAAGACTGAAATTGCAGGTGTCATTTAATTTTGTGCGATTAGTTTGGTTATAGGTTTAATTGTCAGCAAATGCCAAAGACCCTACTCTGAATGTTAATTTCTGTAAATAGACTAACCCAACTCATAAAACTTAGATTTCTTTACATATCTACTTTTATACAGAAAGTAATATGTTTTCATGAAAAGAAAGTGGACTAAAGTTGGGTGTATATAAATTTGAAACCTAAATTTTCCGCTTAATGTGGGATCTTGAACAGGTCACTTAAACTATCTAATGCTGGGTGAAGTAAGCCAATCACAAAATAACAAAAATTGTATGATCTCATTTCCTTATTGGAAATCTTGAAGTTGTTGAACGATAGAGACAAAGAACCTGCTATTATGTTTGACATATAGTGGATGCTCAGTAAAGATTAATTTACTTTCCTTTTATAAAGGTGAATTTATAAAGAAGAGGTAGGCTCTCCCATGGCCCCACTGTTTATAGCTCTCAAACTGAAAGTGGTTGAAATCGATTCCTAGGAGACCTACGTGGAGACCTATGAACAAGGACTGCAATCCAACTAGGATGAACTGGCCATTAATATCGCTTTCCCACTCTCCTGTCTGCTTTTGTTATTATATGAGATATCCTGCATTTTCCTAGCCAGAATTTAGCATCCTTTATGCCTTAATTCAGTTCTGGATTCTCCATGAAGCCTTCCATCATGACCCTAGATGACAACCTCACCATCAACTATTATCCTTTAGTATTTAATCGCATTTCAGTTGTTCACACGAACAGTTGAGAGACATCAAGTACATTATCATGTGTCATATTATACAGCCATCACTTCCATAGGCAAATTCCCGTCACCATTGACAGAAACTTGATGCTTCCTAAACAACGACCTTCCCCTTCCTCTCACCCAGCCCTAGTAAACACCATAAAACTAACTCTTACCTCTATTCATTTTTCTACTCTAGCTATTTCATATGAGTGAGATCACACAGTGGTTTTTGGTGTGTTTTTTTGCCTTTTGTGATTAGTGTGCTGCACTCAGCGTAATCTATTCCAGGTTCCTCTCTGCTGGGGCAAGCATCGCATGGACACTCCCTTTCTCCTTATGGCATTGTATGTATAGGCCTCATTTTAAAATCCATTCATCTATTGAAACAGCCTCACAACAGCAAGGTTGTTTTCACCTTTTGATTTTCCGAGTGGTGCTGCAATGGATATTGGGGTACGTGTGTTCGTTTATGTCACTGCTTTGATGCTATTCTTCCTTGCCCTGTTAGGATACATGCATAAAAGGAAAGCATCTTTCCCACCCAGACTGAAGGGGGACTCGGCCTTGGATGGCTTCTTCTTTACCACACTAAGGAATTAGCACTGAGCTCTGCCCTGAGGACTAAGTGCTTCTTTCAAATAGGTATTTGTGTTTAGAACTGGAGCCGACCATTCAACCTTCTTTAGTTGTTACCTTCTTACTGTTTTCTGACTATTCTGAGAGGCTTTGTGTTTTACCATAAGCTACAAGACTGAATTATCCTGAAAGTAAGTACTAATTTAGGTGTTCTTTCTCTAGCCTTAATAGTAATCATAATAGCTACCATTTATAATGTTGCCTCTATCAAGCCTACATTTCTTTTAATCATGAAAACAAACCTCAAAGATTACATTGTGGCCATTTTGCAGACGAGAAACCAAGACTTGTGGAACCTAACATACAAGGGGTCTTTAAAGGGCTCATATAAAAAATGGAATTTTAAATCGTGGATTTTTTCACAAACTTTTTGAGGCTCCTCCTCCCATCATTTTTCCCTCGGCAAGTGTTGAGTGGCCCTTGGCTGGATACCATAAAATGATCTGCGGGGCAGTATTTGAGGTGGTGAGGAGTGAAACCAGTCATCCATTTCTCTGTGCACTGGCCACTGGCTGGAGCCAGATCCTGTGTTGTAGGAGTGGAGTGTTTGTAACCACTGTTTGCTGAGTAACTACTCTATAAAAGGTATTTTGCCAAATCTAGAAGAGGAGTTGGAGGTGGAGTGGTGGGATGGTGGGGAGGTGGGCACATAAAAATAAATCAGGTACTTATCTTGCCTTCTAAATTTTTTTCTTTCCTGATTTAATTCTCTGTGCTTCCCTATGCTCCGACTATCCAGCCTGTTCATACTGATAGATTAAATGAGATACATCTTGAGGCCATACCTAGCTTAAAAGCATACCATAAAGAAATCTTTCCGTTAATTTTAGTTGAGGCAAAATTGTAATTATTTTTCACTTTTGTTCTCCTTTATTGGTTAGTCTATATCTCTTTCTCACTAATTCAACAAATATTTGCTAAGCATATTCTCTTCATAAAGTGGTAGAAGGAAGACTTTCATGGTAGATGAGAAAAATGCCCTTTTACAAGGATGCTCAGTTATAACCATTGTCTCTACTGCAGTGGTGAGTGAGACTGTGGGGGTCAAGTGCCCACTAAGCATATTCTCTTCATAAAGAGATAGAAGGAAGACCTTCATGGTACATGAGGAAAATGCCTTTTTAGAAGGATGCTCAGTTGTAACCACTGTCTCTATTGCAGTGGTGAGTGAGATTGTGTTGGTCAAGTGCCCAATGCAGTGTCTTGTGTACAGTAAAGGTAGTTTGTATTTCACACTTTAAATCCTATTATTTCTTTACTTTTCCTTCTCCTTTTCTCTTACTCCCCCTTTTCCTCCATCTTCTTCATATATATACCTCCTTTGCCTGATAAAATACATTTATGGGTAGTTACTGAAATAATAATGAGTCCAGAAGTTTTTTTTAACTTGCATATTTAATTCTTTTCAAAATTATTTTATTAAATAAGTTGTGAAGTGTATATTTTAATGGTATGAATACCTAGCTGCCTCATACTACATTTGATCAATGGCCTTAGATGTGTGTACATCTCTATTTATTTGAGATTTTTTTTCCTTTCTTTTTTTTTAAAGTGTAGTCCATCTGAACTGAAATGAAAAGGCCCCAAGTCCCTTAATGCAGGGATCTTCAGAAATCCCTGTGTGTTTGCACGTTGACCCTGCTGAGTTTCCTTGGTCTGTGAGCACGAATATTTCAGTGAAAACTCCAGGAGTGACTCTACGTAAACTAGATTGCTCAGATAGATATACATCCCCTAGGTTTTCGAATTATATAAAACTTAAGACAATTTTCCTGGTCCTTTTCATTTTCTTTCCCATAAATAAACCTTCATACTTTAAGAACATGAACAAAAGATACATGGGGGTCAGTGGGGGAAGCAAGAGTTGGCTGCAGGGGCAAAAAGAGAGAGAACGTATTTTGGTTATGGAAGGAACCCTGCTTTCAGCTGCTTTTTCAGCGCAAGGTTTAGGAGTATGGACAGGAAATGGGAAGACTGTGTAAACCTACTTTAGGTCAGTTAGCTGCACAGGTGAACTCATTGATTTCACTGGTCTAGACATCAATTTATCACATTTCTCCCTCTGAAACAGCACTCTTCTAGCCTTTGCCCCCAATCCAGGTGACATGAAACTGCTTAGGAAGGAGAGGGGCGACACAGTCAGCTCATGTGCCTCAAAGACAACATCAACAGTGAATCCCTGGTCTTTCTGCCAGACACAGTCGTGCCTTCTGATGTTGCTCTCTTGCACCTGGGACATGTTTGGATTTCCCTCAAAAGTTTGCTTTACTAGTCCCTTTTAAAAAGAGACAGACACCAATCCAACAATTGAACAAATGAAAATCAAGCTTTGAAGTTCATCAAGCACCTTTAAATATAGTATACCATTGTCTGGGTGGGCTGATGATATTTTCCCCAAAAATGAAGACATGCCAGCTGTTCAGTTAATTTTTCAAAGGAGGAGCAAACGGATACAAAGAAATTGAACCAGAGGAAAATGTCAGGTCATCGTCACTGATGATGCTATTTAAATGGTGTTCATAATCATATTAGGGCAGAGCACATGGAATTCCTGATTTCTGCATGACAGTGAAGAAGGGTCAGCAATTATCTATGTGCGCGTGCGTGCGTGTGTGTGTGTGTGTGTGTGCGTGTGTGTGTGCTCCCTCTACCTTTCCACGCATTCTGCTAACTCAATGGAGGGGCAAGAAGAGGTAATCCAGACATCCGGAACAAGAGAGAGAGGTCTGTCTGCAGCTGTGCTTGGAGAAACTGGTGTGGAGAGAGAGGCTCAGGCTGACTTGGAGTTTTGTGCTGTTGCACGTGAATGCTCTGGAACTGCCCTAATCGGCTGAAAATGAGCCGGCTACGGTCATATGGAACAGGTCTGTTTAGCCACATCGCTGGGTAGCATGGCAGATGGTAGACCGTCAATGGGTGGTATTGATTGGCTGGGTTTGCCTTAGGGTAACAAGACTATGGGTCCTTAAAAGCGCGCTTCTTCTTCTTTTCCTTTATGCAGCTACGTGCAGTAGTTTCTGCTTTTCACTCCCCCTTAGCCCCAAATATCTTTATTTCCCCCTCTCAAAGCAAAAATCTTCCTCCGTAATCAAAATAGAGGGGTTACTTTGAGATAAACACCCTTTAAATTATCACCAGCACAAGAAAAACCTAAGACTATTTTATTTACTAGCCTGATTACATTTTAATGTTTGAAGAAAGTGACATTTTTTAATTAGTGTTTAAGACATATGGTGAGTGTACAAATTAGCTTATTTCATACAACCAGAATTTGATGAGAGCAACTCCTCCTTCTCACTCCCCAGTTAGAAACTGTCACTTGAAACTTAATGTATGCGAAGAGGTTAAATGGTAGCAAGTGATGCAGCCTTGACTTAAAAGATGAAGAAGGCGGTCACTGCTGTCTGTAGCTAAATGGTGCCTGGATGGGCTCAGAAAAGACTCATGTCGCCGACCTCAGTGTTTGCGAGAGGATGTGGAAGTTCCAGGGCTTTGATGTTGTCAGCCAAGGAAGCAAAGCTCAAGGTGTCTGTGTGACGGTTTCTGTGTTAGAAGCATGGGAGTGTGGAGCGGGCTGTGCATGCTTTGTAGGTAATAAGACTCCTTAAGCTCGGGCCCAACAGCAATATTACAGGGGATCGAATTTTCTTTTTGACTAGGTGGTTCTATATCCCTTTAACACCGCCACGCTCACCCCCAGCCATTTTCAACTTGGGGCCTTCGATTGATCGCCGGCGGAAGAGCAGATTAATGGGAATTGAGTGGTACAAAGAGACTCCAAGTTAGCTCTATCTCCAGAATACTGTGTGACAGAAATGGCTGGTGTCAGGGCGAATTTTAGGAGGACAGAACGGCATCGAGTAGAGTTATGTGATGGTTTTGTTTGTGTAGTTGTTCTAACTCTTTGCGTAACTGTGTTTTCTAAAAGATGTTCACGATTTTGATTTATGGGATTGTTGTTGCTGCCCCCCCCACCCCACCGCACCTTCCAGCCAGGGTCTGTACTTTTAGCTTTTGTTTATTTTCTCCCCATGAAAGACCTATCAAATTCACATAGTGTTTTGCTCAGAATTTAAAAAAAAAGTTGCGCCCTTAAAGTCCTGCCTCCATCTTGCATGTGTTGCATCCACATGTGCACGTCTCAGTTGGGTTTTCATCACATGTGTGCGACGATTTTTCTCTTTGGGTTAAAGGAAGCCATTTCTGAGGGGGTTTCGGTTTTCCCCCTTGCACTGTGCTGATTGGATTTTCCTGCTCATCGTGTGCTGAATGAAACAAAGCGTGTTTGTGCTTCGTTCTTCACAGTTCTTATTAGGATGGGTGGTGGTGTTTTGTTTTGTTTTGTTTCTTCACTCCAAGATAGGAGAAGGAATTTTATTTATTTATTTTGACAAGACAGTGAGAGACAATCTTGTCTGTTGGGGTGACGGATTTCTCATGTCACATCCTACACCCAGAAGCAATTCAAGGGAGAAAACGCACACACACATACACGGACACAACCATCTTTTCAGATGGTTCATTTGAATCTGTGCACTCTACCCACCTGGCGGATATACAGTGAACTGTTACTTTAAAGAGTAGTTTAAACACCAGCCATGTTTGGGGCAGGCTGCTTTGCAAATGACAGGAGTCTACTGTGGGAGAGATAAGGGGAAAATTCAGCTCACTGACTAGAGGTTTTAATGTGCCAACTCCAAGGAAATAATGTATTGACTGTTCCGTGGCACGCAAGAAAATTGAGGAACCCTTTGCAGACGGAGTGCTTTGCAAAGGATTCTTTCTGTTTCTCTTAAAACAAAATCTGTGGCAAGATGTTTGAAATCAGCAGGACGCTTAATGCTGCTTTGTTAAATAATGAGGTAATATTTTGTCACTTTTTTCTGGGCAGCATCTGTTTCCCCCACCCCACCCTCCACCCCTCTCCCCCTCCTCTCTTCATTTTACTTATTTATTTTCCGATGTTTATGAAGGATTCCTCTTTTTTTTTTTATCCTTTCTTCTTCTTCTTTTCCCTCTCCTCATGGAAGTCACAGAAACACTGTTCACGCTTCCATTTCTGTTCCTTTCGGTGCTTATGGAGAATTTGGTTGTCTCTTTTATTTGCAGTTTCAGCCGGCTGCTGTTTCCTAGCCCATTGTGCCACGTAAGGCTTCTCCACTGCGCGGAGTAGGTAGTTATTAACGCTGAATTGGCTTCTGGTACAGTCCATCTGGACTCTGTATGGGAAAGCTGGCTGCCGGCGACGGATGCTGAGCTATCTGCAACCTTTGGGATGTGTGCGTGGTGGCAAGGGGCTGACTGATATGAGATTACTTCTTTTAAGGGAAATTGTTATTAATGAGTCAAGAAACTGCTCATTTATGGTAAGAGAGAGGCAGCGGCACTGGCAGCCCCACAGCGCTGGGATCTCATTTTTAGGTTGCCTTAGCTGCTTGAGCGAAACAAGTTTCTTTCTGTGGTGGCAGAGGATTGTGGCAGGGGGGAAAAATCATGCATGACTGGGAGACGCGCCTGCTTGGTTCTTGAGATAATATATTGAGAATCCATTGCTTTCCAAATGTCACACTACTGATGTCTTGGTCAGCCCCTCACTCTGAAAGATGAATGCTACTATTGGAAATGTGATAACAAGGTTGACTTTCCCCAACAATAGGATTCGCCTTTGTCTTTCAAGAAATGGCCTCTGAGGACATTCATCTGTGTGTGTGTGTGTGTGTGTGTGTGTGTGTGTGTGTGTGTGTGTGTGTGTATTCCGTGGAAAGACTTCAAAGGGGAGGTTTTTGGAGAAGTGATCAATATACAAACTGCATGGATTTTGTTTTAAGCCTGGCCAATAAACAAATAATAAAAATAACTAAATATTTGTTTTTAAAAACATTTGACTATTTGGGGAAAGTGGCCAGAATATCTTTTGATGTGCCTACGGTTAATACAAGGCTCACTAAGTGTGTTCAGGTGAGGGTGGGAGGCAGAAAAACGTTTCTTAAAATTCCATCTTTCATTTTTTATCAACCGCCAGAGAAATACCAAGTAAACCTTTGTCCTGAGTCGACTGTTGTCACTTGGCTTTGTCATCAGTGTGTTACACATTCCTTTGCACGTTAGTCTGATGTGGATGGGATTGCACTGAGTGGCTGTTGTTGATGTGGGGCGCGCGAACTTGCCTTGTGTCCGTATGTTGAGCCATTTACAACACTAACCTGTGAATTAATCCTGTAGAACTGTAGAACTACTGGGACTCTTAAAACTAACTGTACATTTGTTTAAAATAATTTTTTAAGTTTACTTTAGTGCTGTCTTTAGGGATTGTATTTTAATATTTCTACCTGTCTCATGTGTTTTTCATAGATGAATTCACAGATGAGTTTGTTTTATGAAGGTCTGATAAGTCATGCAGCATAACCAACACATTTTATGGTATAGCTGCCATTATTAAAGTGTATATATATATATGCGCATGTGTAGATGTTCATGAAGTATTAATTTGGAGAAAGAGAATTTTGATTTCTCTTTAAAATTAAAGTTTATTTTCTTTTCTAATAATTTTTCACAGACCCATTTATCCTTGGGCCTTGAAGCCCAAAAGTGTAGTCTATTTTTTGGCCTATGTTTCTACTCAGCCTGAGCCTATCTCACTGTCACTTCCAGACAAGGAGCAGAGAGTAGGTTGAATTATAACTTTGACAAAATTCAGTACCTCTGTATATTCGGGGGAACAAACTAATTAAAATATGAATTAAATACATAGAAGTTGGGGTCTTGTGGATAGGTGTAAAGCCTAAACTCCACACATAATCCACTTTAAAAGCCCATACCTGAAAAAAACATATACTATGCAGACTGGGTAGCCTAGTGGTTATGGACTGTACAACATCGGCCAACTGTGTGTGTCAACCCACACTTCCTAAATATCTTTTTGAAAGTTTTTTGAAGAGGCCAAAGTTGGAAGGGACATGCACCCTTTGAAGGAGAGAAGCAAAATCACTACTTCCTAATGAAAGGTGAACATTCTGTTCAGAGTATGAGGCTATTGTCAAAAATGTGCTCGACCTTTCTCTATCACAGTAGGCTAAGTAAGGAGAAATGTATTTTAGTGGATTTAAAAATTTTTTTCAAAGCATGTCCCTATTCACACTGAGAAATCATTTTGCTCCAATAAATCATTCATCGTCTCTGTTTTGAAAAGCTAAGACAAAAGGCAGAAAGGTAGAAGCTGACAGCTGCACCCTCCCCACCCCACCCACCCCCACCCTCACACAGCCCCACCTCTGCTTTTTTTTCTTTTTTGTTTACTAGGAAGTAGTTTTCTGAGGAGAACTTGTATGAACTGAGCTCCCAGAGCAAGTGCAGTCTCACACTTGCTTCCTCTTGAAACGTTGGCTAATGTTAGCAGAAGGAACACTACTTGCTGAAAATCAGCAATGTTGGGAAATCAAGTTAAAATGTAGACATATTAGCACTTTAAAGTGCTTTTGTTGTATCTTTAAGGCTAGAGGCAGATCATTAAATATGCATTTCTCTAGAAAGCAAATGTCGAGAAAGATAAGGTGGCTGAAAAATCTTCTCTACCCGGGAAAGCCTTCCATCTGAGGGGTGAGATGGGGCAGCGGCCCTCAGGACGTGGGGAAGGGAGGCCACTCCCAACGTGGACGTCTGCAAGCCACCAGTAACCTGCAGTTGTTACAGTTCTTTGAGCTGGGAGGAGGGAAAAGGTAAAAATACAAGTCTGGCTGTTGTTGCTTCAGCCGGGCCTTAATTACCAGACACAAGAAGCAGTTCAGAAATCTGGTCTCTGTTGTTGTAGAGGTCACCAAATCATTAACATCGTCAATCTGGCAGTAGCTAATTTAAATAGCACCTGATGTTGCAACGCCTCCCTTCGTTTCCCCAGCCAATCAGATCCTGGCTTTGGCTGACAGATGGTCCCATAAATGGATGTAAAAAGGGGAAGCTTCGAGCCAATTTCAGCAAGGCTCTGTTCAGTTGTTCTTATCTACATCCTAGGATCGGGGGTTTCAGCTCAGTGCTCCTTTTCTTCCCCTTTTTGCCCTCCCTTTCTCTCTCCCCCACCCCTCAAAAATAATTGATTTACCTTACAGTCATCCACATTGTGTCTTGTGGATCATTAGAAATATATAACCATTGTAGTCGTCTAAAATCTATATCCTGAAACCTTTGCAAAATTTAAGAGAAGAGTCGAAGCTCTGCGAGACCCAATATTTGCCAATAAGAATGGTGATGGTAGGTATGCCTAGATTTATAATCCGTTGTTTGTGTGGCTGGAGGGAAGAAGGAAAGCATGTACACCTTGACCAGTCGGACGCTCGCACAGAGTTTGGTTCTCTGCCGCTGTTGGGCTCCTGCATTTACTATCGGTCTCTTTTGTGTAGAGAGTGCGGGTAGGTCCTATTGAAAAGCAGTGGGGAGAGAGACTGGGTTTTTTTTTAAAGGTCGTTGTCAATTTTGCCTTCAAAATAAAGGCAGAGGGGGGTGGGCTTGAAAGATTTGCTGGTTTGTTGAAAGAGGTTCTATTACATGAGACCAAAATGGCAAAAGAAAGCTTTTCTTTTTCGAGGGGAAGAGGGGCTTGTCTCTGTGCCGGGGTTTTGTGGGGCTGGGGGTGGCTGCAGCAGGGTTTCAGCGCTCCCTCCATTTCCGTGCTGGAAATCCAACCCTCGAGAGGCAGCTCGTGGGTACTGAGCGTTCAGATGGGCAGTTGTGTTTCGGGGGACTGCGCAGTCACAACGGCAAAGAGAGTGATTTATTTGGGCTTCAGTAAATGCTGCATCTTGTATTTCAAAGAGTTTCCTGTCATGACCTCATAAAAAAGAGGAGGCGGCTTGTGTGTGTAGCAGTGCCTGGCGTGTTGAGTTGTTGCTTCCTTCTCTGGGCAGCAGCTCTGTAAGAAGGCATGTCAGCTTTTACATAACGTTCCTTTCCGCTTTTGACACGCCGTGTGAGGGCCCATCTTCTCCTGCTCACAGATGGAGTGGAATGGCTTGAAGATGGTAAGTGAAAAGCGGGAGGCAGCCTGGAGGTTCCAGCCGTGGGTGGGTGGGTGGGAGGGTGTGTGTGTGTCTGGAAGGATGGTGGGCTGTGCATCGTAAATCACTGTGCAGATCGTTCGTGTGTGTGTGTGTGTGTGTGTGTGTTTATGAGTGTTTCTCTTTGCTCAGAACCAGAATTCATCTCCAAGTGCAATGGCACTGCATGCACACACAGCATACACATTGCCTCTTCTATCGAGTGCACATTTAGTCAAGCAAGATTGGTGTCTCTTTTGACAATCACAATGTCACCGTCACTGTTGGCTGCCGTGTCCATCACCTCTGTGAGCCTTCACGTGAATTACACGACTGTTCAAGTTAAAGGCACATTTCTTTTTCAGTCTCCTGCTAGGAGTGATGGGGATGGCTAGAATGAGGGGTGGAGGAGGTAAGATTCAGTACCACTAGATACAATTGTGAAGCATGACTTTTGAATGTGGTAGGGAAAGTGGAAAACCTTTCAGCCAAAGTAGTAAATCTATTTTTAGCACCATCCTTTTTTTTCCGGAGGGGGGGGGAGGAAGAAGCTGGGAAACTCCTTGAGTGCCACTCCCGTCACCTGATGTTGACCCTGAAGATATGGCACAAAATGGCATGATCAGATGCCACGAGTGCCCACTTTGACTTTGAATTTTCACCAGGCAGTAGCTTTCCCGGGGATTCGGAGCTGGATGATGGGGGTAGGTTGTAAATTCATAACCATCTCGCTCATTTTTTGCTAGAAAAGCCTGGCGAGGACTTTCTGCTCTGCATACATGTTATAACAAAGCTGTGGTCTTTCCCCCATTCTTAGAGGATCGCCTTTGTCTGGCTGCTTGTTTTGATGGGTGTAAAACAAATAAGATTAGACCGAGCAGCCCAACTGAAAGCGATAGCTGGGAGGAAAACCCAATGAAAGGTTGCCGGGGAAACGAACAGAGGAGAAGCCGAGTAGGGAGCAGGTGGCTATCATGAGAACACACTGCAAACAGTGTAAAAAAAGGGGGGGTGGGGGGCAGGACCTCGATTATCTTTACCGTTCTTTGTGGCTGGCCCAACTTTAATTATTCTTTATAAATAGGTGTTAATTACATTTCTGACTCTGGTTTACAGTGATTTTTAGAAATCTATTTTTAAGCATCTGTCCTCCCCCCCCCTTTTTTTTTGTTTAAAAATCACAGCAAGAAGGAGAGGGGGAAGGGAGAATAGGGAATCTTGCCTCCCCCCACCCCTTCCTGCTTTCCTTCCCCCTTTTTCCTGCTGTGAAATTGTACGTGTGAAAAATTGCAAGGAATCCTGTGAGGCCATTTGAAAAAAAAAATGTAAATTATATTGAATGAAGTTGACGGAAGCATAATAGTGAACTCCACAGCTGATAAGTGTTGCAAATCATTTCTTAGAAATTTCCAGCAAATATCCATAGGAGAAATAGGTAAAATACATTTACCCTAAGCGATGATTTGGTGTTAGGTGATAATGGTATTTTTTTTAAACGAAATCAGATGTTGATCCTCCAGTCTGTGGAGTTCATTGTATCTTGCGTTTTATATCCTGAGTAGAAATAAAGATTTAATAAGTGAAGTGCTTTATTTTCGCCTTTTGCTTCACTTCTCTTCTGCCCACGCCTCCAGACCTAGGCTCCATCAGACTACACTATCCTTCTTACGAACACTGCTTTCCATTCGGCATTTGGTCCTGCTTCTGGTGCTGGAATAAACTGAGAGAAAGGCTGATTTTTACAAATACATATATATCGGGGTGTGTGTGTGTGTGTGTGTGTGTGTGTGTGTGTAACCCACATGTGCACTGGGTGACAGACATGTCTCTTTTCCTCTAAGTGTACTTCACTAGTAATCTCTTTTTCCCATGATGGTGGGTACCAGAAGGACTGAAAGGTATAGTACTCCAGTGAATAGGAGAGAGTGTACAAATAACTGAAACCGTATTCTGTTATGATTTCTTCCTCAGAGACAGAATAGATACACAGTTAGCTAATTTAAAGCCCAGAAAGTAGATATTTAAAAGAGATGTTGGAATATGCTAAAAGACTAGGAAGTATGCTCAGGTTTTATTGAAAGTACTCTTAATTTTTACTTTCCTCTTTGCAAATCTCCACCGCGACCCCCCGCCCCCCCGCCCCCGTTTTTGTTTCTGTTTTTTCCTTTCTGGGTGCTTGTTTTGCTTTGTCTTCTTATTCGGGAGAACTGCTTCGATTTCTTTTGACTCTTAAAGTAGAAACTAAGCATTAATCTCCTATGTCAGACACTTGGACCTTGCTGTCATATTTTGAATGCATGAGCATATGCTGCCTTTGAAACAGAACAGTTTCTTTGACTCTCTTTAATATAGTTTCTTCTTTTTAATAATTTTCTGAAGGAATTTTGGTCATTTTAGCTAGGGGGAAATAATGTCCATAAGAGCTGTCATTTTTAGCTTGTGTTGTGGGTGAAAAAAAGAAACAGAAAAAGACACGTGGTTCTGCTGCTGACCTTTCTTGCTTCTTTGTCTTAAAAATATTAATGCCTACTACCTGTATGGGGAGAGGTGTGCCTTTGTAGAAGCACAAAGCTGATATGCATTTAGTAAGAAATTAAAATGTAATAGAAAATATTTCTGTAAAAAACACCTGACTACATCTCAATTTTAATGGCCAGAATGTCCAAAGATCTCTTGGTAATACAATGGTAAAATAATTTAAAATGTAAATTTAGGAGAGCTTAAAGTGAACCCAGGCGGGGGGGGGGGGGGGGAAATAGCTGAAAATTGTTTTGAGAACATTTATAAGAGCGATTTTAATATCTTATTTTTTTAAAAAGAAAACTAGCAAACAAAAACCATTCATTTGTGATCTCAGTCCCATTCATTCCTAACTGCCATTCATTCAAGTTATTCTTCTGGCCAGATATAGCTGGACTTGCTTTTCATGATAGTTTGTGCAAAGCTTTGAAACTTTTTTCTCTATCCATTTGGTCCTAACTCAAACCTTTGAATATTCAAGGATTTTGTTAGGAGAGGTATTGCGGTAAAGTAGTAACAACAGATGACTTTGAAAGAGAAAGAATGAGCGATGGGTTCATTGGGGTTCCAAACTCAGACTTGTAACAGGACTCGGGGTGCGTTAGACTTCCTGTAGATATTTTAAGCTTAGCCTTCCTTTGGGCGTCAGGTATTTGAGGTTTGAAGTTTGAAAATGTTTGCATAATTGGTGCTGTGATATCTGGAAAAGAATTTTGGAGGAATTTAGGCTTTCCAAGTTAGAGATACTGTGAACAATGAAGGGGTTTCCTCGGGGTGGGTTCTTTTCTTTGGCTTGATTTCTTCCTTTTATACTTATCTCCTGATTGTGGGTGGGATTTCTGGATTATATTCCTGTATGTGCACCAAATGCCTCCTTCCATGAGGAGATAGTCTACTTCAATTAGCCTATGGCTTCTTGATGCCTTATTTAAATTAAAAATAAAATTTAAGCAAAGTATGAGTGTGTACCGCAAGTAAGGACTGGTAGTTGTGATAGAGGTCATTGTTCGTGGACGGGAGTACTTTGGCCTTGATAAATTTCTTCATCAGTTCCAATGATATGTGGTCACCATGCGTTTAATTTATTTGCCTGGACATTTAATGTGTACATTTGTTGGTAAGCTGGCCAGCGTATATTAGACACACAAGTATACGCCGGCAAATGCTGCAATGCAGTATTTTTCCCCAAAGTCACTGGGAGTTTGGGAGGGTAGGAAGAGACGTGAAGATTCTCAAGCTTCTCTCTTAACTATTTTTCAGCCTATAGGCTACGTTGCATTAAATCGGCCAATTCCCCCATTTAAACCAAAGTCAACATTTTATTGCCCACTTTCCATTCCCCTATTCATTTGATAAATATGTTGAGTGTGTGTATGTGCAAGAGAGAGAAAGAAGAAAAGAGACTGTGTGTGTGTTTAGGTGTAAGAGAAAGAGAGTGTGTGTGCAGTGTATGTATGAGTGTAAGTCTATGTGTTTCTGTATTTCTCCACCTGTCATACGGGCTTTCTTTATTCGGTATTTCCAAATGTGTGTGTGTGTGTGTGTGTGTGTGTGTGTGCTTACTTGTAAAAATATGTGCAGATATAAATGATAAGAAATCAGTGTGGCCTGGCTTCCCCTCACAGGTGGCTTCTCTTCCTCATGAACGCCATAGAGTTATTTTCTCATGAGAAAAATAGAAAACTTCAAGCACTGAGTATGGAAAAAACCTCAACCTTACCAAACACTTTTCTCTTGAGAATATATAAATATGGTATAAATTCATAACAATATTTGTAAGCTCAAATCTGCCCTTTCAATCAAATGGTTGAGTTCAAATACAAATATGATTCTTTTTTCCTTTGGGAGCATTTGAACCTAATCTTTAACCATTAGTAGAAACAAAACGGAAATAAGGTAGTTGTGTTAACATCCAAGGCTTTGTTTCATGAGAGCGAGAAAGAGAGTGTGAGAGAGAGTGTGTGTGTTTAGGCACATTTTTGTAACTTCAGCATCATTTCGAAGTAGACAGACGTATATGTTAGCAGCTTTCTAAGGGGAGAGTGGGGGAAGAGCATGGATGAGAGAGAGAGGTTGTCTGTGGAGTTGGTAGGAATTACCACAGTAGAATTGTCTTCACTTAGGTAGGTAGAAATGGAAAGGGAAGGAAAAAAGCTGAGGGCAAATGTGGAGAGGGGTCCCAACATGTGGATGAGCACCTTGTCGGTATAGGAGATGATGAGTGATAAATTTGAACTGGTGCCATGAGGGATGCCTGATAATTTTCAGAACCTTGACTTTGCAGGTTCATTACTGCCTTCTTGCTTGTTCACACCTTTAATTATATCCTGTTTGGGATGCTAGCTGGGGGCACCAAAAATGAGCCATTTTGTTGGCTGTTTACTTCATTAAGTATTCAGGCTGTGTGTTCACAATACCTTTGGAGCACCAGTGTTAGAAACTAAGCACTTGGGAAATGGAATTGTTGCAAAAGAACAAGAAATAAGAATGCAGTCAGCCAGCCAGCTACCTTTGGATGTTCCCATCCACTCCGCTTAGTGGTAATGTGTATGCTGTGCCTTGTACATTCATTAAGAAATAACGTCTGCGATGTCAGTGTCCCTAATAGGCTGATGTTACAGCTTTCTCCTCCATGTCTCCCTCTCTGACTCTCTCTAAATATATGCTGTGAGAGTCTGCCTCTGCCTGGACCATTTTCAGACTGATATTCAGGTCCTTATTACACCTAAAGATAGGTGCCCCTCTGTATGTTTAATCCCCTCAACAAGGAATGTAATCTTCAAGGATCAAGAAATACCGTCAGTCATAAAGGATCTTCAGAATACACCGTGGTTGAGAAAACATTGGAAATGTTAAAGAAATAAGGTCGGTGTGATTGTTGCGCTTGCAGGTTTGGGTTTGGTGGTTTTGTTTTTTGAAAGCTTTATTTTTTAACCCCAAGAGTAAAATGCAAGACAAGCATATGTAACTTAAAATGTCTCTTCTGAAAATAGCTTTCTTTAAAATCTTGGTTTGAAAATAGCATTGAAACTCTTATTTGATTTTTAGAGTCTCCATTTTAACCTATACAAACAAACTCCCTAAGAACTTTTATTTTTCTATAAGAAGCTTAGTCTTTCCTGTAGGTTATGGGGAAGCAGAGAAACAATTCCAGTCAAAGTGGATGCGTTCCGCAAAGCACACCACAGAATGGTGAGAAAGAGGTTTCCTCTGGCCTTGCACTTTGTGGCACTGGGTCTTGCGCTCATGCTGTAACCCATTAACCCTTGACTGTGCCTACTGTCTAGTAACAATCAGCCCATCATTTGTGGGTGCACAGAGATGTATTTCTTGAGGTCTTACTATGTGCATGATTTTGGAACATGAAATTCATGGTTGCCTTTTCCGTTTCTTTTGATACTGATCAAAAGGCATAATGAGAGGTGCAGTTAAAGGAGAGAGATTTTAGGTTGGTGTTCCACAATGAAGTTTCAGCTAAACATGGATGAAAGCTTGTCCTTCTATATTTGTAAGAGTCTAGGTATGACTCCAAAATATAGAATACGAGGAAGCTGTGAAAAAATTAGTGGGAAAATCCCATTATCTTTTAGTTCAATTTTTGCATGAACTTTTTGAAGCCCCCTCATAAAGGAACTTGTGGATGTTGTTGTCTGTAAGGTTCCACGTATCCAGATGTTTTGTCTCAGGAAAAAGTAAAATTTGGACAACAAGGAGGAACTTGTCTACTCATTAGCTGCCCATGAAACTTGGCAGGAACCTCTTAATTTCAGAAAACATGCCTTGCTTGTGACAGAGATGACTCCTTGGATCTCTTTTCCTGTGTCATTCTCCAGAGGACACCTGAGCAATTAGTGACCCTCTTGGATGCTCCCATACAAACTGAAAGTTTGGGGATGACAAACCATAGAGTGACTTTGTCATCCCCACCTACTGGCTGCATGTAGAGTGTGTGGTACACATGCATGAATGCTATACCTAGCTATGACTTAAGGTGTGTCATGGGATGTGTCAATAGTGACTTGTCAAGTAGTCTGTCTTTATATAAGCTATCAGTTGAAACACACTGTAAGAGTTTTTTTTTCTAATTTGTAAATGGAAAAGAAACAGGCTGAGGTAAACCCCCGCCTACCCACCCAGCACCCTCTTTGAAGCTCAGCAGTTATGAAAACATCTGTAATGATAAACTTTAGCTCTGAGTGTTCTTTATCTGAGTGGAAAGGCTGAGAACGTTCGATCTTTAACAATGACATTTTCATCAGGAGAGCGCTCACTTACAGTGAAGTAAATGACGAAGCCCCTGCAATTTGTGATTTTGACCAGATTTGACTCATCCTTTTCGTATGTTACTTTTTGTACCGTGGCCAACCTCATCTGAAACTCTGGATATTGTACATGTCTTCAATATTAATTATCTCTGTTGGTGCATTGGGTACAGACAGTACAATTCCCACAAGTCCAGATTCTTACTGTAACGCCAAAACAAAAGTGATATTTATGAATAATATTGGGAAAGTTGTCCTCACAGTAACCGTTCCCCAAAGGAAGCTTTACATAAATGTGCATTTATTATTCAGGATATTAAAAGGGAATTCTTAGCTTTTACTTTTTAATTTGGGCTAAAATATGTAAATTGGTTTTATTTTGGAGTTGCACTGTTTTAGGTGGCTTTGGGGGAGGATAACTTTCTAGCTTGATTATATTTTAATTGCCTCTGTATTGGGAAAGGTTCCAATCCTGAAATCAACCTGGTTATTATGATTTGGACCCAGATACCCAGTGTTCAGGTGGAGCTAAAAGCATCTTACATTGACTTGTACACATACAGGAAAATTAGATTCACTTCTACTTCAATTACCAGTGTTTCCCGCTTGAGCCAGCTCAGAGACCCTGGACCACAAGACTGCCTCGGGCCTCAGAAGACTTGCATGGAGTGCCTCTAAGGCCAAGTCTCTGGAAAGGTGCCTACCCTTAAGAATCCAGAATGTGCAAAGGACACTGGAGTTAGGTAGAGCTGTGTGGTCTTCTTGATTTACCATTTATAATGGAGTCATTTGGGCGGGCTCAACACGCTGAGCCTCAGTTTCCTCATCTTTAAAATGAGGGTGATGATAATGCCTGCGTCACAGTTTCTGTGAAGATCTGATGACAAACAATATTCGGAGTCTGCAGACTTACACCCATCAAACCCACTGCTATCAAGTCTATGCTGACTCGTAACAACCCCTATATAGGGTTTCTGGGCTGTAAACCATTACTGGAGCAGATCGCATAGGCTCTATACATCGAAGATGCTTAGCGATGGTTAAATCTCTTTTAGTCTGTCAGTCTTTCTGTCCCTCGGTGGAGATCAGGCCCCAGAAGAGATCCCATTAGCCAGATGTCCTGGGGAGAGAGCTATAGCGCATGCTTTCTTCATCCTTTCCATCTTCTCCCCAGCAACCACATGGTGTGATGCACAATGTTGTTGCCTTGACATATACAGCCCTTGGTTCTTTCCTGGAACTGTTGGATTTCATTATGTCTTCTTGGTTCTCCTTGGATTTGAGAAGATACATTCAGGGTTTTCTTTGAAATTGTAATTAACTTGGAATTTAGTAGTTAAGAAAAATGTTGAACATAAAATTAATTTTAGCTGGTGTTATTTTTTTCCCCATGAAAAGCCTTTTGGAAATTTAGAAGTGAATCAGAAACAAAAAGTTAAGATTCCTTGAGGTGAATTCGTGTGGTACCACCTTTTCTATCTGAAGCACATATATATTGGAACCGGTACTGTAACTTGTGTGTTCTTTTTTTTTTGCCCCAAATCAATTTATATTGTGGCTGTTTTTTCTCTCTTCTTCTTGTTTTCTGAAGAGACTAAATTCCGAAACTGTTTCTCGAGCAATCGGTGAAGGTAAGGCAAAAGTGACTCGGCGAGATTTTTCTAGCTGCCGTCAGCTTTCCTCCTGCTTGGTGAGGCAGGGCGGTGGATGGCTGGGGCAGTGCAGACAGCTCTACAACTGGTCAGATTGACGAAGAAGTGTGCAAGGTGTGAGCAGAATTCTAGCCCTCAGTTTATTACCCTCGCATTTAAAGTCAGTGATGACCATGGGGGGCAGGAGAGAAGGATGACCGTGAAGACCTGGATAAAGCTGTTGGTGATCACACACACGTGAGAAGGAGTAGCCGGTGGTGTCTGAACTCTTGTGAGGTTGAGCTTAATGTTAAACCTTTCTGTCAAGGCTCCAAAGAGGGGAATAAATAGGCACATTAAATAAATTCACCAATTGTTTCCATGGGGACCTGTTGCCATCACCAGTGAGGGCAGAGAAATAGAAGATTATTCCCAGACAGGGTTCAAAACTTGAAACACAATCTTCGAACATTGGTCTTTAACGCTTCATATAAGATATGATCCTAGGAAGGTTGTAAAGATGAGCCCTTTTCTTATCTTCAATTTAATCTTTAAAACTAAGGGCAGGCGTTAAAAGCGTCATTTTACAGAGGCTGCTGTGCATTGGAATCCTCCTGCAGACGTGAGTTTGGGATTTGGGGTTTTATGCTTTTTTTTTAAGGAGCCTTCGTGTGACAGGTTTTTGTTCCTTTGCTTTCACAATGGTTAAAAAATTTCACCTGCTGCTTAGCTGCTAACCAGAAAGGCCGTGGTTCAAAGCCACTCCTGGGGAGAAAGATGTGGTCATCCACTGCTGCAGAGTGCAGCCTGGGGACCCTCTGTGGAGGTTCTGCCCTGTCCTAAATGGTCACTATGAATTGGCACGTACTATACATCAACAGGAGTGGGTTATATTTTCTTTAATACTTGTTCCAAATAGCATCCTTTACTGTGAAACAGACCAGTGTTAGAACCTTTTCCCATATGAATCTGTTTCAAGACTGCGCTAAGCTTCTTCTAAGGATTTTGCACACAGCCTTGTATGTAATGGGTTAAAGGAGGGCGTGAATTGTGAGAAAGGGTACGGAAGAAGACACTTATTCATATTCATGATTGCAAAAAAGTCTCTATCCCTGATGGACCCAAAAGAGATGTTTGATTGGATGGTTTGAGCAAGGTAGTGGACATGTGGGGTTATCTTAGAAGTCTCTTACTAGATAGGTATTATTTAACAATTGACATTTTATCCATATCAAAGCCTGTCCTTCCTACTGTACACTTCCTGTTTGAGATGTTTAAGTGAGAAAAGAAAGACTTTGAGCTTCTTGTTTTCAGCTGTTGTTGAGTTGGCTCTGGCACATCGCGATCCTGGGTACTGCAGAACTAAACATCGCCTGATCCGGTGTGGTTAGCAGGCTCGTTGCTATGTGTGAACTCCCTAGTGCAATCGCCATCTCAGTCTGTCTCTTTGGGGTCTTTTTCGTCGACCCTCTACTCTCCCGAACACTTTGATCTTACAAGAGCAGTAGTTAAAGACTCACGTCTTCAGCTGGTGCATTTTAAAAAGACTTGAGCTCACGGTAGCATCTTCCTGCGTCCGTTTTCAAAAGCAGAGGAGGAAGTTCCAGTGTTAGAACTTCAGCTGTTCATCAGGCAGTTCTGCTGTACCTGGTCTGTGATGAAAGATATTATCTCTCATATTCACTTAACTTTATCATTTTGAGCCAAGTATCAGCTTAAACATTTTCATGTAAACACTGCAATAGAAAATAAAGCTCATTCGCCTGTCTATGGTTCATATCTAGCAATATTAGAAATCCTAGCTCTAGCATATTTAAGAATGCGTTCACCTAGGTTAAGGTTTACTTCCCGAGGATGCGGAGGGGTGGGGCAAGGTAGTTCCTTTGTGTGATCAAGTTTTTCCGTGTGGAACCAGCATGCACATATCTATTGCTTGTCTGTTGCGTGTAAACTACATTCTAGGTGTCTCTGGAATCTCACAGGATTTGAGACACTCTAATATTGTCAATAAGGAGCCCTGGCAGTATAATGCGTTACCCATAGGGCTGGTAGCCACAAGGCCTACAGCTCCAAAGCACCAGTCACTCCATAGGAGAAATATGAGGCTTTCGGCTCCCCTAAAGATACACAGCCTTTGAAACCCCAGGGGCCAGTTCTACTCGGTCCTATAGGGCCACAATGAGTCAAATTGAGTTTGGTGTTTGGTTGTTGTTGTTGTCATTGTTTTTAATTGGCTCAGGACAATGGTGAGGAGATTTGTAAAGACTGTCTCAGCCGGAGAAGTAAGATGCTCAGAAAAGGGAAGTATACATTCCTGTTGCAGAATGACACAAAGCTTCATGGAGGAAATGCCACTCACATGGAGCCAGGAAAGGTAGGTAGGGAGAGCAGTTAAGAGAAAGGGGAATTTAATGGGGAGGGAATTGTATGAGTAAAGGTATGGAGATAGGAATGTACAGGGCTTGCTTAGCCTGGTGTGAAGGTGGCATGGAATGTGTAAAGGTCAAAATAGAGAGAGAGGTAAATAAATATTCATATTAGATAACTTTGCTTAGGATCCATTTATTGATTGTTGTGCATGGTTGCTGCCCTGTCTCTATTTCTCAGAAGTTGAAATCACTCTAAAAATGCTTCTAAATTGTTGGGAGGTGCCATCTCGAGTCACTTCTGATTCACAGTGGCGTCATGTACAGCAGAATGAAACACTGCCCAGGCCCGCGTCACTCCTACCTTTGGCCATGTTGTGTGAGCCATTGTGTTCATCCATCTAGTTAATGGTCTTCTTCTTTCTCGCTGCCCCTCAACTTTACCAAGCATCATGTCCTTCTCCAGGGACTGGGCTCTCCTGATAGCAGGGGCATTCTGGCTGGACTTCTCCCAAGACAGATTTGTTCATTCTTCCAGCATCCTGTGGTATATTCAGTATTCTTCACCACCACAATTTGCAGGCAAAAATTCATCTTTGATCTTCCTCATTCATTGTTGAGCTTTCACACGCATATGAGACCATTGAAATTAGCATGGCTCAAGTCGGGCATGCCTAAAATAACTGTTGGTTATTTAGTGGGAATCAGCATGACAGCACTCCTCTGGTCAGAATGTGATGTGAGGATGGGGAGGCTCATTGGTGAAGTCACATTACAGACTGCTTTCAGGGTTACATGACCACAAAGCAGTAGGCTGTAACTCAGCAGCTTTCTTCCGGTCCAGCAGAAGTGTGCCAATAGAGGAGAGTGTAGCACTCTCAAACCATCAGGAGCTAGTGCTCATTTTGTGGACTAAGGTGTGGTAGGAGAGGATCTATGGGTGGGAGATAAGCTTATTTATTTTAGTAAAGAAAAGTACTTGCTTCAGACTTCAAGTGCTTCTAACAAGACATACCTTTCTCCCCTGGTAATCTCTGGGCCTTGGAGGGCAGAGAGGATGTCAAATGCTTTCTTATCTCGCACAGAGTAGGTACTCAATGAATGTTTATTGAATTGAATTTATTTTTCCTAATGTGGGTGTTTGTTTGAGGACTGAATTACAGAGGTAGAAGCTTTGTAAGTCTTGGGTATGTTATGAATTTATGGGAGCTTATTTAACTCAGGTCACATAACTTTTTAGAGCTTCTCTTCAGTACTAGACCCTCAGAAACAGTAATGGGAATAGCGTTAACATGACGGGAAGGGGGGCGGGAGAAAGGGTGAACCAGTAGCAATGATGCATGTATAACCCCTGTCCCCCTGAGGGGGATGAATAACAGAAACATGGGTGAAGGGACACAAAGGACTGTGTACGATATAAATATATATATATATATAATTTATCAAAGGTGGGAGGGATGGAAAAGAGATGATAATAAGGGCTCAAGTAGAAAGATACTGTTTTGAAAATGGTGATGGCAAAGTATGTACAAGTTTGCTTGGTATAATAGATTAATGGATTATTATAATACCAATAAAATGATTTTTTTAAAAGAAAGCAAGCTAATACAATATCATGGCTTGATAGGAATATCAGTTGAATGATATCCTTGATGCACTCTAATACACGGGATTGCAATATTAAAATGCCAACAAACTACCCATTTTAAAAAGTAAAATACTGGATTCTAGTTTCGCTTACAATTATTCTGACTGAATCTTGACTGGTGCTAAAAATAAATAAATGAACTGATAAACTGATACTATGGAATGAAATAAGAAAGAAAATGTCAGTGGTTGGTATTAGTAATCATTTTTTAATCATTTTTGGGGGGCTCTACAACTCTTATCATAATCCAGACAAACATCAATTGTGTAAAGCATATTTGTACATTCCTTGCCCTCATCATTCTCAAAACATTTGCTCTCCACTTAAGCTCCTAGCATCAGCTTCTCATTTTTCCCCCTCCCTCCCCTCTCCCCCCTCCCCCCTCCATCATGAACCTTTGATAATTTATAAATTATTATTTTGTCATATCTTAAAAAAAAAAAGCTCAAGAACTCAGATTGTAAACTTCAGCTTTCATTCAGTCAGCGAGAACCTTTTCCGTCTTAGTATGAAGAGAGGGTCCTGTGACAGACATTTAGAAAGTGGTAAATGGAGAGTGGGCTTCCTTACACTGGAAAAAGAAACATCACTAGTATTATGATTGTTACCTTTTTTTTTTGGTACTGTAGTAGGAAAGAATGGGCCACCTCAGTAGTCCCTGAGGCTAAACCATTACTGTCCCCACAGTGACTTTAGCAGACCTGGTTGCCCTTGCTTCTGCAGCACCATGCAGACCTGGTGATCGAGTCTGCAATGATTGTTATCTTCGTATATTTCTTATCCCACTTACTTGCAATTATAACCTCAAGCCAGTCACTTTATCACTCTGCACCTCAGTTTCCCATATTCATAAAATGATAATGCCCGTTCATGTTATTAGGAAGATTAAATATGGCACTACTGAGTGCTTACTGTATTTTTTTTATCTCTGAGGATTTAGTGGTCAAAGAGTGCAGCCCCTGCCTTCAAGAAGCTGAGAGTCTACTGAACGTGCCATGAGTAGACTCGGGTTTCTTCTGACCTGAAAGGACACAACCTCCTACCATCTGCTTTAGGTGTGCCTATTTTAGCTCCATGACCAGGATCTTAACTTTATTGAGGTCATAGGTACTGCAATACTCATGTTTTTTGCCCTCTCCCACCCCTGGGCCTCAGCCTCGCCTGCTGACACAGTATGAACTTAATAGTAGTTGTGCACTGGATTCAGCCCAGTTCAACTAATATCTATCAAGTTGTTCTGAGGAAGAGAACGTAATATTTGCTGAATGGAATTTAAAGTGACTTTAGAGCACAAAAGGGTGACGTATCATGAGGTGGGTTAGACTATACCAGTACTAAAAATGCCGATGATCTATTTGGGGGGGGTGGATAACAAAGGGGGCCCCTAAGAAAATTCAGCAGCAAGCCTAAAAAAATAATGTATTCTTTTTCTCTCTCAGTGCTTTCCTGTTTGTATTTCCCGGGGAACCGGTGTACTGCTACAGGCACACAGTCGAGATGAGATCTCAGACAAGGCTATTTAATTGATTTGTGGCTCATGGCCAAACCCAGCCAACACCCCAAGGCCCAGGAGACCCTCCACAGCAGGCCCCTGCCACCTCTCCATCCTCCCCGGGGCCTTGCTGTCTCGACCTTCCATTAATGCACGCCCCCTGGAACTGCACTGGGCTGTTCTATACTTTTGCCTAAGCAGGTTCCTTCACATGCAACACCCTTTTGCTTGTTTTCACTTAGCTTTTGAGACAGACAGGAGGCCTGACTCATCCAGGAAGCCTGCCCTGGCTTCACAAGCTGATTGGGCCCTGCCAGCCTTCCCTGCCAGCCTTCTTCCATTGCTAGTGTAATCACTTGTTGATGTGGTCTAATCCACACCATATAATCAATTGTTGATTTGTCCCTGTTTCACCACCTCTCAATAATCTGGCTCTGATTTAGCTCTGTGTGTGGTACCTAGTAATTGCTAATTTTTAAGTCATTGATGCTAGATTGTCCTAAAATGGGCTCCTGTCATATGTCCTGTTAATGTCTAGCCTGTGAATCCAAAGCTCCTCTGTCATAAACACTATGGCACCATTATTGTTCATCACGAACTCTGGCAGTGTGGTGGGTTACACGTTGGAATTCTAACCACAAGGTCAGTTCAAACCAGCCACTTGATGGGACAAAGATGAGACTGTTGGCTCCCATAAAATTTTACAATCTCAGAAACCCAAGCACCAGTCCTCCTCCTAACCCGGAGGTTTGCTACTCAGTGGAATTCACTTGATAGATGTGGGTGGAATTACTCATGAAACACAGTTTATAACTTAGAGCGAAAGATCTTGAGAATGTCGGCTGTTTACTTGGAACTTTTTACTGATCACTGTGACTCACCTGTAATGCCTCAGTAAGTCTTTCTTCTCAACTTCTTGATGTCACTTGCTCTCTGTACCACACAATTAACAATGATGCATCACAGAAACGGGGACCCTTTATGTTGAAGCCCTGGTTGCACAGTGGTTCAACGCGGAGCTGCTAATCAATAGATCAACAGTTTTAACCCACCGGCCATTCTGTGTGAGAGAGAGGTGCCAGTCTGTTTGTGCAGTGATTTAAAGCATCGGGAAATTTACCGGCAATTCGACTCGGTCCTAGAGGACTGCTTTGAGTTGGGAGTAACTTGAGGGCTGTGGGTTCCGTGGTGTGTGTGTCAGGCTTTGCAAAAAGAATTGTCCTTAGGTTATCTCTTCATCGTTCCTCCCAAGCACCCAAGGAAACAGGTGGGTTTTATTCCCATCTTGAAGAAAGATTGCCATATCATGTAAGTAATTTGCAAAGGTCGCCTGGCTAATAAATGTCAGATTTGTGATTCAAAGCCTACCTTCTCTGTTTGAGTCCAAAAGCCATGTTGATCCCCCACCCGAAAAAGGTAGGCAAACGAGAGGCATGAAGCCTCGTTAGTGGTTATTAATGGGAAATTTGAGTGCAGATGGCCTAAGGGAAGATCGTGTGCGATCTTGGGCAAATTACTTAACCCTTCCTATGTCTTGATTTGCTCAGTAAAGGAGGGTTGTTGTGAGGATTGGGATGGACTATTATAAATGAAGCATTTAAAAATAGTGCTTGGCATATGAAGTGATCATCATCATCAGTGATGCTACCATACGATCTCTATTTGTATCCCATTCTTTAAATATTTGGCGAGTGCCGGCCATGGATCAGGTACTATTCTAGGTGCTGGGGATGCAGTGACCGCTAAGACAGGCCCTCCCTTCATGAAACTTTCGTTCTAGCGTGGGCAGACAGACAACAGAGTACGTAAATAAGTAGCTATTACATACTTGTGCTATCTTACCATTTCACTCAATGAAAGGTGCTGTTTTTCCAGTCTGTGGAAATCGTGGATTGGAGAGTGACGCTAACAAGTACTTGTTCGTGGTCATGCCGTGAGGCTACAGGGATTCAGCCAATATCTTGCTTCTGCTTGGCAACCTCAAACAGTCAGCCCCTTGTCCTGGGAGTGCGTTTCATATTCAGCTGCTAGCTGTTAGGATGGAGTAGTCATCCCTAGAATAGCAGGAAATTCAACTATTGGGTTGAATTGTTCTGGGTCTCAGGAACTCCCACCATAGAGAACTAGACCTGGGATCCTTAATCTATAAGAGATAGGTACCACTATCTCCCTTTACATGAGGCTGTGAAAAATGGGGTAAATATCCCAAAAGGGATTTGAGGGTGCAGAGCATTTTTTGGCATAAGCAAGGCTACAGAATCTCCTAATGGCAATCTGTGGGAGCCTAAAATCGGAGGTTGGGTAGTACTGGCATTGTAATGCCAGTCTTCATTTCCAGGAGGATTTTAGTGGTTATGAGCACAGACATAGGACTCCGAGGAATCAGAGGGTTTTCTTCCCCTCTGATATGTGGTGTGGTCATCATAAAGTCATTGACTTGTCTCAGCCTCAGTTCCGTAACCTCTAATGCGGACTAGTCAGACCTTCCTCACGGGCTTGTTGAGAGGAGCGAGATTGCATTGTAAAAGCTGGGTTTGGGGCTGGTATACTTTATGACATAGAAGGCATCTGTTAAAGTAGATTTTTTTTAAAAAATAGCTCAGTCACCCTACAATTTTGGATTTTAGTCATTTATTGTGGGGCTTATAGGAAGAGAAGTTTTAGACTGAACTATGAAAGCTACTTTCCACTGTCTAACCTTCAAAAAGAAGAACAGCTAATTTGAAAACCGAACACACAAACATATCTTGTGGATCCTGGCTTCAAGTTCAGAATCTGCTCCTTTCAGATTATAAATTTAAAAGTATTTCATTTTTAACCTGAGGGACACTATATGATATAATTATTTTCATAAGTCAAAAGTCTTCCAGCAAGAACTCCTGTACTAATTGGAGTTGTAAACAAGCCTTACTTGATGCTCCACTGTAAATAGACAGTTTTAGGTGTTTTTACTTCCTCCATTGTGTATTTTGCGGTTGTTGGGTGCTGTCGAGTGGATTTCGACCCACAGTGACCCCATGTGACAGAGTTGAGCTTCCCCCATAAGGTTGTCTTGGCTGTACTCTCTATATAAGCACTTCCACAGGTCATTCTCCCATGGAGCTACTGTGGGGGGATTTGAGCCAATAACTGCTAAGTTATTGGTTAGCAGTGAGTACTTAACCATTGTGCTACCAATGGTCCTTCTACGTTAAATATATTTCCCCCATAAAATTACATTAAAACCTTAAAGGCAGAGAGAAAGAGGGAGAAAAAAAATGCTTTATTTATTCTCATCCCCCCAAAAAACCTTTCTTTTCATTAGCCATGTTCAGATTTAAAATCAGTTTTTAAAATACTCTCATCACACACTTTGAAGAGCAGACACGCGCATTTCTGAGCGTTTGGCAGCGCCCCTTTTGTGGCCGGTGGCGTGTTAGTGTTGCGGTGTTTCCAGGGTGCATGTGACCTCGCTGGCCACTGGTTCACATTCGTTTTGCTCTTGATACCAGCGCGCATCTAAAATAATTAGAGCAGGCAGAGAAAAACAGGCGAAAGGAAGGATTTGAAAGTGCCGAGTCACACGTTCTTCCCGCGGTTTTCTCAGCAACCTGCAGAGCCTGGTGAGTGGGAAAAAAGGTTCCTCCAATAGGCCCGCCCTTCAAATTCTCCAGGCGCCCCCGCACCTGCCGCTAATTCACCTGATCACTAATCCATCCAGCAGCCATGGATTGAATGCCTTCCATGCACTGCATGCTGGAGGCAAAAAGGCAACCCAGAATCCTGGCCTTGTTTTGAAGGAGCTCCCAGTCAGCAGAGAGACAGGCAGGCTGGTGGTGACTGGATGAAGGTGGGGAGGGCGGAAACGCTTCCCCCCACTCTGTAGGTCAGGGAGGCAGACCCTGGTCTTGTGAGCTTGTAGGATTGTTCTGATGGTGGTGGGGAGCTTTGCAGCATGGATGTGGTACAGTAGAACCCCAGACCTCGGCGGTAACCCGTTCTAGAAGGAGCATCGAGACGCCATGCTGTGGAGTTCCGAAGCGATTTTTCCCATAAGAATAAGGTGACCAGGCGTCCCGATTTTTAACAATTTGTCCCGTGGCGTTTTTTTAAAAATCCCAATTTTTGGAAAGAATGCACAAGCTAAGGTATACGATTTTCGGCTGCTATGTGGCTATTTCACCAGGATATGAGTTTTATTAATGGTGTCCCGCTGGTGTCCCACTTTTTACCAATGTTAAAATCTGGTCATCTTACATAAGAAATAACTGAAAACGGATTAATGCATTCTTGACCACCAAGTTTTTACCCTAACCTTGCCATTTTATACAAAACTTTATACAGAAATTTCAAAGTAAATAAGCTCAGAGTTTAATAATATAATTTAAATAAGAAACACAACATTTTTAATTTTTTTAACAACTACAATATGACCCATGCCTTGAGACTGATGAGGATCTGGATCTGTGGGCACGGATGTGGAGAGGAGGCTTGGAGGGAGAGTCATTGTTTGGAAGGAAAATCCCCTTCCATAAAATCAACTGGTAGCTGCTTTGCCATTTTTCCCCTTGCTTTTTTTCACTAGGATCTGGCTAGCTTTCTCTTTAAAAAAAAAATCTGTCTAATGTGGTCTGCTGTTGACATTTCCTTAACTGTTCTCTAAAAGGGTTTACTAAATTATTATCAACAATATCAATAACACAATTAACCAGTTCCTTATCATGATGATTCTTTCTTAGGACCCATGTTTGTTTATCTAAAAACAGTACAAAAAGCCACAAAGACTAAGAAAATTATAGCAAAATGCTTGGAACACAGCCACAAAATGTTTAAACAACGTATACTAATAACGCCAACTAACACAAGTGACCACAATATGAACTGCTTTTGTTTACAAAAATCACCTGTGTCGGGTCAGATTCAAATGTTTTATTTGAGCTTAGATGCAAATTTCCCCACATTTCAAGTGAAAATCTGATCATGTCGAGTGCAATGCAGTCAAGTACGGGGTTTACTGTGGTCAAGTATGGGGTTTACTGTATATGCAAAGACATGAAAAGGCCACCCTGCAAGAGGCAGTAGATTATGGCACTTACTTCAGTGCATTTTGGGACTTTGTTCACATGTTTGTCTAACTTCCTCCTCAAGACTGAATTCCTATGGGCAGGGACCAATTGGTCCCAAACTCAGTAATCTAACAGTAATGATACACTTACTTGACTTTACCACACTCTATGAAGCCCTAGTGGCATAAGTTACATACATGCTCTGCAGCTAACCAAAAGATTGACTGTTCCAACATGCAGCTGTGCCCAAGAAAGGTCTAGCTACCTGCGCCTGTGGAGAAAGTACAGCCTGGAAAACCTATGGGGCAGTGCTACTGTTACACGGGATCATTCAGAGTGGCATCAAACAACAATCACAATAAGAACCCCGTCAACCAATTGGACATCCCCTTACAGAAGGGTCACAAGGAAGAGACAAGCCAATCACGGTGCAGTATAACACCAATGAAACACAGGACTTTCCTCTAGTGCTTTAATGCTTCTTCCCCCACATTATCATGACCTCAATTCTACCTTACAAATCAGACTAGACCAGAATAGGTACACTGCTACAGATTAGAGCCCACAACACAGGGAATCCAGGATCCATAAACCCCTCAGGACCAACAATGAGAATAGAGATACCAGGAGTTTAAGGGGAAGGTGGGGGGAGAAATGGGGAATTGATCACAGGGATCAACATATAACCCCCTCCCAGGGGGGAGGAACAACAGAAAAGTGGGTGAAGGGTGACAGAGGGCAATGTAACATATGAAAATAATAATCTATAACTTATCAAGAGTTCATGAGTGAGGGTGGGGAGGGAAAGGGAAGAATGAGGAGCTGATATCAAGGGCTCAAGTAGAAAGAAAATGCTTTGAAAATGATGATTCGAACATATGTACAAATGTGCTTGACATAATGAATTGTGATAAGAGATGTAAGTGCCCCCAATAAAAGTATTTAAAAAGAAGAACCCCATCAGCATTACCCTAATGATATGCCCCATTTACATTTGCGAAAAGTAAGACCCAGAGAAGTTAAGTACCTTGTCCAAAGTGGCAGCTGAGCCAGGATTCCAACCTGGTCAGTCAAACTCTAATGCCTGTCTTTTTAGCTATTATGCTGTACAGTCGGTACTTAGTAAATGTTTGCATTGATTTGAATTGGATGGATGTGTAAATAATTATATGATCATGTACTTATTCATTTGTTTAAGAGTGATAATAGCATCTCAGGCTCACCCAAGTCTAAGAGTTAACTGCAGCAAAACATGAAGCGCTTACATTAGCTTTGGCAGGCATGCCTTTGGCTCACAGAAACTCTCGCAGAAGGAAATGATGCGTAGACCGCTTGACCTAAAGGTCCGTAGGACTTCAGCCATAGCGAGACCCAATGTGAACTTAGGGCTAAAACAGAGGAGATTTGAGGTCAAAGGAATGTGTGGGTGAAGCCAGGAAGGTGGCCTTATAAAAAAAAAAGGAAGACCCTTCACCTTAATAATATGTTTTAAGGGGCAGATGGAAGAAACTGAGGGATATGATGAGGGAAACAGATGGGCTTTAGAAGATGAAAATGCTCCTATTTTTAATGGAGTTTGAAGAGGAGAGCGAGGTGAGGGAGAGTTGATGTGAAAGCAGAATGGTGAAGGAAAGCAGATAGGTCGTAGAGAGTCAGCCACGCAGTTGTTGATTCTACCAACAGAAGCCAGAGCCTGGGGTTATGCATGAGCCAAACAACCCTGTCTTCAAGGAGCACACAGGCCAATGACAGAGTCAGACAGGAAGCTGGAGAGCTCCAGTGCTGTGTAACAGATATCCATGATGGAAGTGTGTACACAGGCTGAGGTGGGAGCTCTGACTAGGGGATTGGGAAAGGCCGTGTGTGACCTTGGCAGAGAAAGGAGGCCTCCCCAGGCCAATGGAAGTGAGTCAGATTCCAGCTCTGCACCACGTCAACACAGGCTACTCACGTTATGCCCGTTTGCTCCTTTACTTCTTTGTTTTTGAATCTGTAAAATCCCAGTGTAAAGGAGGGGGAAATCCACCCGTCTCTCGGGGTCTTCTTACAGACTAAATAGAGTAGTTGGTGTGACTGTTCTCCCAAACCCCTTGGGTCTAGCATGTTGTCTAATGAGTTCTTGCCAGTGGCGAGATAAGAGCGAATCTCGTTTCCATCACAGGTTGACACGTGCTCTCTTACCTCTGCCCTCCCACCACACCTTTCTCCCTGGAAAATTATTTTGAAGCTCATTCCATTGATGTAGCTGCTCCCTATGATTCACAGGAAGGAACCCAAGCCAAACCCATACTGGCAAGTCCATTCTGACTCATGGTCACCCTGTTGGACAGAGTAGAACTGACCCATCCAGTTTCCAAGGCTGTAAATATTTTTCTATACATTCTCCCTAAGAGTGTCTGATGAGTTCTGTCCCCAGCCTTTCAGTTGACAGATGAGCACTTGATCGCTGCACCCCCAGAGCTCTTTCACAGGAGAGGAGCAGTGCGAATGGTAGAAGGTAGACCAAGAACAACCCTTGCTCTTCCTGACAGATCCATCTGGAAAGTCAGAAATGCCCTCAGCCCCCAGTGTACAGGAGTCCCTGTTTGGGACTAAGAGCTGTTCGTTGAAAGCTTGCAGCTTTGATTCACCCAGAGGCGCCTCAAAAGCAAGACCCGGTGATCAACTTGGGCAAAGCATTCATTGGAAACCCTGGGCGCACAGTGAGATGCTGACGCAGAGAGGCTGCTAGGGGTTGGAACCCACTCAATGGGAACTGGCTGTGGTGTTTTCTCAGCATACAGAACACACTGGCCAGTTCCAGAAATTTCCCATGCAGACATCGGGGTTCTCCCTAAATGGAGTAAGAGACCGTAACCGCCACGCTTATTAAATTTCAAGTGCCTAACTTTAACCCATTCCCAGTGCAGGGTTTTTTGAAAGAGCCAGGCGTGTCAGAAACTGTGTTTATATGTGTCAAAATGGAACTTTCTTTTTTTCATTTTGAGCGTTCACTTAGCCCTTCCCTTTGCCATGTGTTTTCCTGCCTGCCGTTGTTTTGAGAAGTTACTAGTGAATGCGTGTTGAAGGTGACGAGAATAGCTATTGGCATAGATGAGGAGTAGCCATGCTTTAACGTGTTCTTCTCCATTGCAGAAATTAAATTCCAGGGATCAGTCTTATCAGCTCATAGAATAATCAACTTGGCCACCTGCAGCACATTTTAATGGGCACATAGTTTTAAAGCGTTCCATTTTAGACCAGGGGAATGAGCATGCCTGGAGCACGTACTGTGTGCCGTGCTCTGAGCCAGATGTCCTAAATTTGCTGTTTTCAATCCTCACAACGACCCTCCGAGGCAGATGGAATTGTTTTCATTTTTCAGATGAGTAAACTTACATTGCAGCTCAGCGATAGATCTAAGTGGCTTTAACCCAAGGTCAAGGTTGGCGCTGGTTTTAATTTTTATTCAGATCCTTCCCATAACATCCATTTATTTGGCACTGCTGACCAAGTAATAGACAACAGATACACAGCCTGGAAAGGTTTAGCTTTGTTTCCATCAGTAACTTGCTTTAAAATGACTGGGTTTATTTTATAGTGATAGGACTCTTGAGAGTTGAGGAAAGGACACAGATTTTGGTTTCAGATGACCGTTCAAGTCCAAGTTCTAGCTGAATAGCAGTAGACACAGTCAGACCCCTGAGTTCTCCATCAAACGTAAGCTCTCTTGACTTCATCCAGCCTCCATCTACTCCCAGGAAGAAGGAAGGGTCGGGACAAGAATACCCACTTCGTAAACATGTAGGAGAAGTACGTGCGCACTGTACATGGAGGCCTACATCACCAGGCATTGTGTGCTTACTGTTTGCTACTCTCTCCATGGTATTCTCAATCACCGCCCTTGCATGTGAAAGTTGGATGTTAAATAAGGAAGGCTAAAGAAAAACGGATGACTTTTAACTATGCTGTTGGCAAAAAATATGGAAAATACCACGGACTGCCAAAAAAACAAACAGATCTGTCTTGGAAAAAGTACAACCAGAATGCTCCTTAGGGGTAAGGATGGCGAGATTTGTCTCTCATGTACTTTGGACATGTTATCAAGAGAGACTGATCCCTAACAAAGAACGTCATGCTTGGTAAAGTGGAGAGGCAGCCAACAAGAGGAAGTGCCCTTAAGAAGGTAGATGGACACAGTGGCTGCAACTATGGCCTCAAACACAGACCAGTTGTGAGGATGGAGCAGAGCTGGTGATTGTTCCTTTCGTTGTCCGTAGGATTGCTAATAGTCGGAACCCACTTGACAACACTTAACAATAACATCATGAGTAGTGGTGTCTCTGGGTGATGTGAGATGGTTAATCCACTCCGCTGTTAGCTCAGAGGTTCCAGTCATTCCAGTGCACCTTGGGAGAAAGGCCTGGCGATCTATTTATGAAAAATCAATCATTGAAAGTCCTGTGGAGCCCAGTTTTGCTCCAACTCACGTGAGGTCGTCATGAGTCAGAGCCTGCTGCACAGCAAGCGGTAATGGTGTTTTGTTTTGTTTTTTCCCTAATAGTGCGAGGACTCAATAAGTATTTGAATTAAGTATTTTCCAGTATAACCAAAAGCACTTTCTAATCAGCGTTATAAACAGGATCTCCACGTAAAGAGCCTTTGCCATGATCTGGGCAGGTAGGAACTTTGACATTATTATTACATTTATGGCATTAGCTGGTAGTTACGCATTTATCTATTATTTCATTCCTGGCAGGCTGTACCCCTCCTCTCCTTCACATCACAGCCTCCCACCCCTCAGCATACTGCTCTCTGGGCTACCATAGACAGTCATTCGTGTGACAGAACTTATCTTTTCCTCCTTTGCTTTGCTTTTCTCCTTTTTAAAATCTAGCTTCAGTTAGAAGATGGGGTTGCTGTTTGAAGTATTCTGTTTTTTCATTGTGGCTGGTCACTTCCTTAAAATATTTCCAGAACTCAAATTTTGAATATTTGCTTGCCTTTAGTTTTCTTAAGGATAAATTTCTGGGCTGAAACAATATATCGATAATTAGAAGAGCTTGCCAAGCAAACTTACAAGGTCGTTTCAAAGGGCCTTGTGCCCTCCTCATGGAATAGAAACTCTTTACAAATACCTTAGCATATGCATGTGTTACATCCCAGTTTATTCTTAAAATTAACATTAGCCCAGAAGTACTTTATCTGAGGATTATATTATGCAGTTTGAATTACAATATAAAGGCAATAGTTTTGAACCTTTACATCATGTTTTTAAGTCTTATTTGTCTTTTATCTGTTTATGGTGGTGGAAATTTGGCAATAGATATTGGTGATGGTTGCACAACACAATTGATGGAATTGAATTGTACAACACTTAGTTATACGAGTGAAAATGTTGGCTTGCTGGGTTATGCATATATTTAAAACAACTTTTAAAAAAGAAAAAAAAAACACCAAAATAGTCCCAGTGTTTTGCCCAATTACTGTGAATTAGTGAAATTTAAAAAGCATGTTTTGAAAAGGGCAAAAGATTGTGTCAGAAATTTGAATTTATTTAATCTCTGTTTAAGAAAATATCAAAGTTCCATCAATTAATAAATAAGATAAGAAAATGTTTTAGAATTAAGTGGTGGAAAATGTTCAGAGATAAGATCCATGTTTTAAAAGAAAAAGTTTGTATTGGGGTCCCATGGTCTTGCAGAGGCAGAGGTTGGGGGACCTGGATGTTTTCCCAGCAGTGTTACAAAGAGACTCCCCAATTAATTACAACACTCAGTGACCACAAAACAAAAGCAAATCCACCACACAGAGGACAGAGAATATCAGGGTCACAGCCATACTAAAGCATTTGCCTCAAAGCAGACAGAAATATTCAGGCAATTGGTATTTGTGATTTTCATTTTTCCCCTCCACTTTGCGGCTTGTTCATGAGATTTTTTAATAAATGTGGATTAGGAGGATCTCTGTACGTGGGAGCGAGAAGCTTTAAAACGCAGCGTGGAAGGCTGCTTGACAGTGTCACACATTCACAAGATGTCCTTGAAGATGGAGCACAGAAGAGAGATCAGGGGAATTTTGGCAGCTGCAGTTGGGGAAATAAATGGCTGTTGTGTGATTGGGCAAATCCTGAAAGCAGGCTTCTGCTCAGACCATGTAATTAAGAAAAGTGGGAGCTTTTGTCCAAGTGCAGAATGTTCATAATATCAGAGTTTGTCAGCAGGAGCTTTTAAAACGGATCAGTACTTTTCACTTCCTGATCCAGGGAATGGTTTTCTTATAAATCATCTTCTCTCCTTGCTGTCCTCATGAAGGTTGCCGGCAGGTGACATGGCAGACTGGGATGGTAACCTTGCTAATGCACGGTGATTTAGGTGGAGGGGAGATGGAACCAGGGAAAGGTGATTTTTATTCTTTTGGGCTCCCATGTGTCCTGTAACATAGGAAGAAGCCGAGTGTGGCCAAGGTCAGGTCCTGCCAAGGAGCTCTGGGGAAGGATGGAATCATTTTTAATACTGTGGCTCCAAACTGGTTTGAAGTAAATAAATATCTTCTATTCAGATTATGAAAGGCCTCTCTTCTTATGGTTAAAATAAATAAATGTGGACGAGTGTAATAATCACCCATCACCCTACATCCGTTGCGAGCATTTTGGTTTTTCCCTCCTGCTCTAGTTAGATTTATATCACTGAGATAATCCATTTTTTCACCTGTTTTCTACACTGATCATACACACTTTCTCATTTTCTAAACACTCATTTTAAACATAATTGTAGCAGCTTCAAGGTACATACCATGAAACTCTGTCACAAGCATTCCCTTCTGGAAGGAGGGACGGGAGGGAGATAGGAAGTGGGGCGGAGGATGACATGAAGAAAGAAGAAAAGAGAGAATGAGGAATCAAGGTTGGGGGACATCAACAGCATTTAAAGTGTGAACAATTATTCTTCCTATTTAAAACTGCCTTCTCAGAATGGCATTTAGAATCCTTTCACTAACGAACACGTAGATACCAGTGTGAGTCCAAAAGTATTACTTCTAGGATTATGGTACACAAGGGTTTATTCTAATGTATATTTTCTCCAGTATTTAAACATGTCTCTGGGATCAGAGAAACACCGCCTTCAGAAGTGTTTAGAATTTAGATGGTGAGCATCTTAGGATGGCTAGTCAGGGGGTGGGGGGGTCCCTTTAAAATTAAAGGTCATTGGAAACTGTATTCCAAAGACATCTGCCGGGGAAGTTCGATTTAAGGCAGGGAGGTTCAGCTCAGCTCAGAAGGTCACAATGACTATTGGGGGGGTTTTCCCAGGTGTAATCTGGATAGGTTTTCTTAGAGTATAATCACTGGAATTTATTAAGAAGCTTTAAGAATATGGAAAACTGCATTGGTAATAAAAAAGCCAGGAAAATTGTTCTAAGGAATTTTTTGCCCATCACAATACACCTGCTCTTTCTTTAAGAGCTGCAAGGGCTGTCCTACAAGACTTACATTGGGAAACTACCCAACCCACCCTCCAGCCCTGATCTTGCCCCTTGAGGTTTCTTTTTGTTCCCAAAGTTCAGAGAACATTTTAAATGAATGCCCTCAGAATTCCCCAAACTCCTTTAGTGCAGAATTTTTCGACGAAGGATTGGAGTGATGGCAACACTACCTTCAGAGGTATTTAGAACTTATATGAAGGATATGTCATGCAACAATAGCTTCACGTTTTGATATTTTTATATAAAAGGTTGTCAAGATTTTTAGCAATACTTTTTGACTTATCCCTACATAAAAAATGATGAAGCTGTGTGAATTGTCCATGCATATTATTTACCATTGCCTATTTGTATATATTGAAATGCTGGAAACCATTTTAATTCACTCAGTCTCTTTACCTTCAGAATATCCACAGTCTCTTCCTTTGAATTGCGTAGTTGTAAAAGCTGTTAGCATTATATGAGTCCTTTTAACAAAGAGAAGGCTGCTGCACACAGATCTTTCTAGATTCTAGTTCTCTCTACTCCCTTTCATCCTCCTCAATTCTCCACCAGCTGCGTAAGAAAACAAGTATTTATTTTCAAAATAAACTATGTAACTGGAATTAATTTAATCTCTGTGAAAGAGCTTAAATCTAGAGATGTGATCTAATTCTTTAGATCACAATATACATGTAGAGGGGCACATTTCTTTGTATAGCTAAATCTCCATGTGTTTTTTGACCCTCAATCACTGGCCAACCGTTGTATAAATCAACAATACTTATGTTTACATGGGTTGTGTCACTGACTATTGTTTATGCATTTAATCAGAGGATGAGTTGACTTCATCAGTCCGTGGGCAGGTTTTAAAATGGTTCATTGGCTGTTCTTTTAATGGGGGGGAAAGATAACATATTTGCCATCACAACAGGTTCCCATCCCATCAAGTGCCAGCAGCTTGTGAGGCATTTTGTTGTTTTGTCCACATTAAGCATCCAGGGTTCAGAAAGGATCAGAAGTCAAATGGGAAAGAAATTGTGTTCCAGCTGATGTTTTTTATTAGAGCTAATGTTTTTGCAGGAAGCCTGAGCTTGCCCATGAAATTGTATTTAATTTGAAATGAAAATATTTGTCTTTTTCCAATATGACTTTAACAAAAAGGCTTCCTGAAAGCTTGAAATTGTATTGATTTATTTGCAGTTTGGAAAAGAGGACTGAATGGGTCAGGGGGAAGGGATCAGAGTAACTAATGAAGGAAAGATTGCAGCACCTTTATAATGAACTTGATGATCAAGCTGTTCACTGAACTGGAAAGTGTGCTGTGGGGAAAAGCAAATCAACAACAACAACAAAAACCTGTTGTACAAAATACATAGAGGCTTTAGAAGACTGCATTCCAGAGGGTATTCAAAAATCCAACTTGCCAACAACTGGTTTGGGCTATTTGTTATTGTTACCAAGACTGCACCAGGAAATAATTTTAGGCCAAAATTGAAGCCCTAAAGAAACAGTGTAAGATGTAAAGGAGGCCATTATTTATTTAGGAAGGGAAATGTGTGTGATGCGTCTGTGGAAAAGATTAGAAACTTGGATTCCCGTGGATTTGAGAATAATGCCTAGTAGAAATTAAATTTTGATTGTGCCTTTCATATCTACGTTAGCCCTGGTGTTTTAAATATTAATGCTTCTTGTACCCTCCAGTGGCGGCAGATTTTGAAAGCCCTGACTGCCAACACGTTTTCCCATCACCATTATAATCTTCCTTTATTGGCTGTCCTTGTATAATACAAATCTACAAGTTTAGGTACCTCCCCAAAGTCTGAAATTAGAAATATTTACCAGGCACTTCTCACTTTTGTGCCCAACCCCAGTCCCAGCCTCAAGTGGCTACTTACATGAGTGTGGTAACCTGATCCCTACCCACCATAAACCTTAAGGCCAAGAAATTTCTGAGGGACTGGCAAAAAGGGTGAACCAACCATTGGCGATGAATTCAGTAAGGGACACAGGGAAGCCCACTTTCAACAGATGCTACTTTGGAAAACCTTACTTATCTATGCCAAGAAATTTGGAAGACAGCTACTTGGCCAACCAACTGGAAGAAACCCATATTTAAGAAAGGTGACTCAACTGAATATGGAGATTATTGAACAATATCATTAACATCACATGCAAGTAAAATTTTGTTGAAGACTCTTCAAAAACAGTTGCAGCAGTAAAATCAAGAGGAAATTGCCAGAAATTCAGGTCAGATGCAAAAGAGTATGTGGAATGAGAGCTATCACTGCTGATAGCAGATCTTGGCTGAAAACAAAGACTTCCAAAAACATGTTTGCTTATGTTTTGTTGACTGTGCAAAGGACCTCGACTGTGTGGACTGTAACCAACTCTAGATACCATTGAAAGAATGGCAGTGTCAGAATTGGGTTCATGCCGAACCTGTGCATAGACCAAGAAGTAACTTGTGGTTGTTAGGTGCTGTTGAGTCAGTTCTGAGACTCACAGTGATCCTGTGTTCAATAGAAAAAACACTGCCATGCCCTTTGCCCTCTTCGCAGTCACAACAGATCAGCGAGTACTGTGTGGTGTGAAATCAGAACAGGTGCATAGCAGCATTCTAAGCTTTCACCATACTTTTCAGTCTGTACGTTGAGCAAATAATCTGAGAATCTGGACTATATGAAGAAGAACATGGTGTTAGGATTAAAGGGAGGCTTATAAGCAGCCTTTGATATGCGGATGACAGCCTTGCTTACTGAGACTAAAGAGGCCTTGAATAACTTACTGATAACAATCAAAGCCTTCAGCATGCAATATATCTCAACATAAAAATTTCTCGCAACTGGCCCAATAAGCAGCATCATGATGAATGGAGAGTTGTCAAGGATTTTGTTTTATCTGGATCGATACCTTTTGAAGCAGCAGTCAAGAAATCAAACAACATATTGCACTAGGAAAATCTGTACTCCATCTATTTATTAAAGAGCAGGATTTCACTTTGTGGACTAAGGTGCACCTTGCCCACGCCATGATATTTTTAACTGCCACAGAAGCATGCAAGAACTAGACAATGAATAATGAAGACCCAAGAAGAATCGGTGTATTTGAATGGTGGTGTTGATGAAGAATATTAAATATACCATGGACTGCCAAAAGAACAAAAAAAAAGTTGTCCTAGAAGCTTAGAAGCAAAGATGGTAAGATCTTTTGTCTCACATACTTTGGACATGTCACAGGAGGGACCAGTCTCTGGAGAAGGACACCTTGCCTGATAAAACATCTGTGAAAAACAGAAATACTCTCAATGAGATGAATCAGCCCAGTAGCTGCTGCAGGTAGCTCAAACATAGCAGTGATTGTGAGGATAGTGCGGGGCCAGGCAGTGTTTCTTTCCATTGCACCGACGCAGGAGAATTGACTTGACAGCACCTACTAACGCGACAGCCAGCACTGAGGATGCTTTGGGCATCTCCCCTGAAGAAGATGCTGCTTCAAAGGAAGGATGCCTCCAGCGTCCCTCATTTATAGTCAGTCACTTGCTTAGAAAATAGGCATTTAGACCAGAAGCAATGCTGTCTTTTAAAAAAATCAAAATGGGATATGGTTACCAGTACCATTTGCCATGTAGTAGATCCTGACTCAAGGCAACCCTATGTGTGTCGGAGGAGATTTGTGCTCCATCGGGTTTTCAATCACTGATTTTTCAGAAGGGTTTCTAGGCCTTTCTTCACAGACACTTTGGGTGGATGCAAATACCAACTTTTCAACTTGCAACCAAGCCAGTTAACCATTTATACCCACCCATCCAGGACTCTGGGGTAGGTTAGTATTTGTGGACTTAATTTATGTGCTTTGGGTAAGGAGGGAAAATCGTTAGAAAAACTAATGAGGGGTATATGCAAATTGATTTAAATTATTTGTTTGCACACCACCTGTCCTACCCCCAGCCTGAACTCTCTAAAGCAGTGGTTCTCAACCTTCCTAATGCCACGACCCTTGAATACAGGTTCTCATGTGGTGGTGATTCCCAACCATAAAATTATTTTCGTTGCTATTTCATCACTGTAATCGTGCTACTGTTATGAATCAGGCAACCCCAGTAAAAGAGTCATTTGGCCCCCAAAGGGGTCGCTACCCACAGGTTGAGATCCGCTGCTCTAAAGGCAAGGACCAAATTACCTTTGTGTCCTCAATTCCTAGAACAGGCCCATAACAAGTCTGTAGCAGCACTCGATAAACTTGTGCTGAACTGGACACACTTGTTTTAAGGATATGCTGAGAATTTATTACCACATAACTTCCTAGAGTAAATAGGTCTTTCAGGTTATTTGTGCATCTGCCCAAAGGTATTATTAAGCTGTCAGCATGTTTTCCCCAGTTGGAATTAAGTATTTTTTTTTTCCTAGACTTTTCTAGTTACCTTCCAGCAGATTCTGCAGAAACTTGTGCAAATGATTTGGGGTGGGGGAGACATAGGTGCAGTTTTCACTCAGAATCCTGTGGTCTAGTGGTCTTTGGAGTCATTACCGTGTGTGTGTGTGTGTGTGTGTGTGTGTGTGTGTGTGTGTGTGTAGGGCACATATTTTCAAACTCCCTTTTCATATTGCCATCAGATCCTATATCTCAGTCCTTCCTCTTGGGTCCCTTTAATAACCTGTCTCCTTCAAAGTTAAATCATAACCAGGAAAGAGTAGCATTTAGGAGAAAACATTAACGTGATGGGCATTTGAGCAGATTCGAGCCTCTTGGAAAAGAGGTTGTGGACTCCACGAGCTGATGGAAGACACTCTAAGGAAATGTTCAATTAGGGGGTAGTAAGGACATTTTTAGTATCTTTCAAGGAGCGAAAAGAGAGGTGAGGAATTATTCCTAAAAATAATGTTTGTCTTCAGGAACACGAAGCCTGCTGTGTAATTTTCTAACTTTGGGGATTTGTTTTTCGGGTTTTTGAAAGGTGGGTGAAATGCACTAGTCTGGGCTGCTCCACCAGAGGCTAACATACTGTGTGTCAGAATTTATAAGGGCTAAGTGGGAAATACCTACAAAGAGAATTAGGACTTTCATTTTTGTTCTCATGAATAATTTAAATCTACTTCTTTAATGGTTTGATTCAGTGACTGCCCTTGGTAAACATTATTCTTCATGCTCTCGGGAGCGCTTGTTCAGTTACATAAGGGTTAGCTTTTACACATACATTTCCAAGAGTCCTCCTACCATGGTAAAGGAAAGAAGCCTTAAAGACTCCCTGAAATAGTTAACAGTGTGTGTGTGTGTGTGTGTGTGTGTGTGTGTGTGTGTGACACAGGTACACATGCTTGGCGGTAGGTGCATTCATTCACTAGCTTCCTTATTTCTGGGCATGCTGGCCTGGAGAGGGGGCTGAAAGCAGAGGAGGGAGAATTTGGGAAAGAAGCACCGTAGTCCTGGGAGCTGCCTAGGTTCTTTCCTCTGGACCTGTTTGCTTGAGCTGAGCAGGGAGGCCACACCTCCCCCACAAACCCCCCAGCGGAGAAGTGCCGAGAGCACCTTGATCAGTGCCCACAGCCCCACCCTGGGCTCCTAAATGACCGATATCCACTGTGAAGAGATAGTCATCGCGTCAGCTCCCTGTAATATAAAGCTGTAAACTTTTATTTGCCTCGTGAAGTAAATCCTGAGAGTGGAAACTAGGTTAAGATACATAAATGCAGAGCTCAATATGGTTTACTGTCAGACTGCCATTTTTATGGGAAATATTAGGCAAGACCATGATATGATATGGCTGAGAAGGTTGTGGCGACACCTCTGACGTGTAGCCCAGGGACAATGTCTCTAATCTCAGTCATCAGGAGGACCAGTCCTGTAACTGCAGTCTGACCTTCCCCAAACTTTAGCAAACATAAACCTGTGAAAGAGCTGGACGTGAAAGGAGGTGTAAGGATTTCATGAGTTGACGAAAAATTGTTAAGTGGAGCTTCAAGTATTTTTCTTGGGGTTTTTTTTTTTTGGGGGGGGGGGGTTTGGAGTCCCTGGCCAGTGCAAATGTCTCAGCTGCTAACCAAAAGTTTGATTGTTCACGTCTACCCAGAGATACCTCAGAAGAAAGGCCTGGTGATCTACTTCCAAAAACTAACCATTGAAAACCCTATGGAACACAAGTCTTCTGAGACACTCATGAAGTCTCCATGAATTTGAACCAACCTGATGGCAACTGATTCAGCACATTTATAGTACATTAGAATTTACGCATGTTTTTAGAATGTTAGCGTGATCTTCCTAAACGCACATAAAGGACCTGACTTACTACAGCACATACACTCTGACATGTGGACCCTTTGTCAATGAGTATTTGTTTGATGGATGAACGAGCGACTGTCCTCTGAAAAGGAAATTGCACTTTAAAAGCGTGGTTTGGGAGCGAAGGGGTTTCTACCAGTTGACTATATTGCTACTCTTCATTTTTCTCTCCCAACTCCCAACCTAGTTTCTTAGGTGTTTGTATTTGTCTTTATGCCTGTTCTTTTTCCCTCTTGTAATACTATTAATGGTAGAAGTTAACACTTAAGAGAGGAATTATCATGCCAGGCACAGCATTGAGGACTTCACATACATTATATCCTTCAGTCTTCAATATAATTCTGTTTGTGCAGGTACTATTAATATTCCCCAAAACTTCTGACCTCTTTTTTCCCGGCTCAGTCATGGCTGAAGATTGATGAAGCAAACCAGAATGGACCCGAATTTGTAAAATATGTGGGTGAAACAGAACAACAGAATGGGAAAAGTTACCAGCTGACACTCACTAGAAACCTAATCACCTTCTTCGAAAATGAGGGCAGTGTGCATGTTGCCTAGTAAGGATAGCCACAATCTCTGGATCAACAGAGTCAGAAACAACAGTGGCCTGCTCAAAGATGGCAACTAGCCATGCTGCTATGAATGTGTGTCACTTTCCACAGACCTGGCATTAATTAGTTTCCCTCAGCAGGTTCCTGAAAAAAAAAAAAAACTTGCTATGCCTCTCCCAAGTCTCCTCTTCCAGAAGTTTGACCCATAAAATTTTCCTGTCCTGGCTACTGTTCTGCTTCACAAATTCACCAAAAATTTGAGTCTGTACTGATTTTGCTATGTCAACCATGACTAAATTGATTCAAGCAAGTTCAAAGACCTGGCAGTCTCTTGATAGTACCGAGATCATAGGATGTTCTGAATGACCAGGCTCTACACAGTCTTGAGTGGTGATTCAATGGGGCACAGAGGAGAATGTGAAGGGGCCTGCTTAGGGCAACAGACTCCATACGCAGGCAAGATTCTAAATTCTCCTGTCAAGAAGTAAAAAGATGGTTAATCTACAAAAAGGTAGAAATCTCTCAGGTGTATATGAGAAGGGAATTTTGTAACACTTAATCCATTGATTGATTTTAATGCACATAAAATGTGTGCACAGACATGATTTTGAGGAGAAAGGGTCAAAGCATCAAGGAGCTCTCTAAGGTGTCCATGTCAGCACGCCTGCTTAAATAAATGCTTCTTACAGCCTAAATTTCAAATACGGTCTACATATATGATATTTAATTGGCACTCACTAAGTGAAATCCATGAATACAGGGAGACCTTTCTTAGACTGAGGATCCCTGGTGACATAGTGGTTACTCACTGGACTGTGATCCTCAAGGTTGGCAGTTACACACTACCAGCAGCTCCATAGGCGAAAGACAGGGCTTTTTACTCCCATAAATGGTTACAGTCTCAGAAATTTACAGGGGGCAGGTCTTGCTGTCTTATGGGGTTACCATATTAGTCAGTATTGACTTGATGGCAGTGAGTTTTGTTTTGCTTCCTTGGGCTGGCTCACCTAATCTATCTTCTGCTATTATCCTTAAAATGAAAGTGATGCTAGTATCACTATGCTTGTGCATCATTGGGTTATTGGAGGGATCCAGTGAGCTGTTAAGTATTCAAGAACCTTCAATCATTCAACAGTCCTTTATCTAGAACCTACCCTGTTCAACATGCCAGAGATACTGTGATAAACAAAACAGATCTGGTCTCTGTGCCATGGAACGCAGAGTTCAGGTTGCCCTTATTTTTAAACTGTAAACACAGAAAGGTATGAATATAGATAGACACTTTGCCATACCTCTACTCAGGTGTATGGTATGATCACCCCTCCCATCACCTGAAAAATAATGAAGTAAACCTGTATTCAAATTGGTATATATACTTGTCCCAGAGCATGCAAGTGCAGTCGTCTGTAGGCCTGTGCTCTTGTCCCATCTCTGTCACTTACTAGACAGTGTGGCCTTGGGCGGGTCATATTCCCTTAGTGGTCCTCAGTTTCCTCATCATCATAATGAAGGAATTGGGCTTTGTGGTCCCTAATGTTTTTGTTTTTATATTTGTTGTGCATCGATTCTGTGTACTCTTGGTGGGTGGGCTAGCTGCCTCTGTGTCGCCAGGTCTGGGCTCTGTGTGGTACCTTGAGGCTCCATCTCTGTTGGTTTAGCATGCCCAAATCCAGCCACAGTGGAAATATTTCCTTTTTTATAGGAAGTAGTGAAAGATAAGTACCTTGGGTAGGCAATGGCAAGAGATGTGACTGAACAGATCATTAGAACCATTGAAAGGGACCTGGGATTGTGACGGGGGTGGAGGGGTGGGTGCCATGAAGGGTAAGGAGATTCAGCTTTTTGTTGCAGAAGCGCCCTGAGAAAGAGGCTGATCCCAGGCTCTGCTCCTACTTAGCCTCCACCGAGATGAACGACCCTGGTGATGATCTGGCAGCTGCATGTCTGAAGCCTTCCCTCTTGCTTTTGTTGTATATTTTGCAAAAAAGAGTGGTGGGAGGGGGGAGGTTAATGCGTTGAGTGTGAGTAATTAGTCATTCAAGCCATCGACATTTACAATGACAGGATTTGAGTGCCTACGTTATTGTGCACTGCTCTAATAGTTTATCCCTGAAATGTTCTGCCTGTATAATGTTTCTTAAAATATATCACAAGGACATAAAAGATTTAATGCAGTGCTTTGTAAAACCATTCGATTTTGAAGTCAACTGAACCTCCTCAGTGCTCTCTCCTGGTTGCTGCCTGTAATTTGGTTCTTAATTGCCTTTTCCGACAAAGAAGGGTGGGGGGCATATCAGAGGTTCAGAGCATGGTCAGCTGCAAAGTTACCTGTAAGAGGTTTCATTTAAGTATATCTGCACACTGAGTCACTGGTAAGATTATTTGCAATAAAAATTGTGCCTGTTAGAATCTCACAGGCCTTCGCCTGAGAAAGAAATTGGTCTGATATTCCTACCAGCTAGTGTGTTCAAGGGAATGTTTTCCCCCAATATACATCTCCTCTACTAGCTGTTTCCCAAGGGTACATGAGTCCTCGTTTTAGAATTTACCACGGACCCTTAGAATATGACGAAGCTTTGGAGAGTTTGGGATTTATCTTTTAACTCCATTTCCCCAAGAACTTTTCAGAGCCCCCTCATACTATAATTTCATATTCCTGGATCTCTGTCTTTGCATCTCGTCAACTTCTCTTGTTTTCCAGGTAATGTTTAAAATCCTGTTGATTCCTTAGGATGTCAGAGTTGATCCTGCCATTCTTAATTTCTGCTCCCTTTTTTCGTAACTGTCTTGCATTCTGTAATGTACCATTCAGATTGGGGAGGGGGCTTATGAAATGATGTATTCTAACACTTTTGCAAATGCTTTTCCGCTTTCAGACTGTGTGTACGCATGTGTGCGTGGGTATATCTCCATCAGTCCTTTCTGGATGCACAGGATAACCGGGGGCGGGGGTGCTGGGCAGAGCAAAGGCTCTCCATCTCCATTAGATGGAGATGATGCGACCTCATTTATAGGTATGGTTGGTGGAAGTAGCTTAGTAGCAAGTTTTTATCTAATGGCTCATTTTTGTTTTGTTTTATTGACATCATACAATTCAATAGTTCAATTATATTAAGGAGACTTGTACAATCATCACCACAATAACTTTGGAACATTTCTTACTTCTTGTACCCATTAGTGTTGACACCCCATTTCCACCCACCCTCCCCTTCCTTGCCCACAGCTAATTACTAATACAGTTGCTTTCTTCATCAGTCTACCTACCCTGGCTTTCCTATACTGCAAAACATATAAAACAAAGACAAAAAGAAAGGATCCAGTAACAGTGACCACATAAAATAAAGAAAAACCGTAATGTAAAAGAAAGCAGATAATATTTAAAATTAGAATAAATTCAAAATGAATCCAAAGAGAGACCTCATGGTAAGCTGTTAGAGTCCAGCATACGTACAGCTGCTAAAATCCCCTTTAAAATGTCCCTTGTCTGACATTAGGGTTGTTCACTTTCTGAGACTATGTTCAATGGGGATTTTCCAGGGACTCAACCTACACAAAGACTCTCCAAATGGATTTTTGGCTTCCACTATCAACCATAGCATTCTAAAAACTGAGAATTTAGAATTTAGGCTCTGGTTCCATTTCCTCCTTCTGGTTTCGATCTTCTTATTTACAATTATTGAATCATACAAGCTGACGTGTTTCTTCCATGTGGATTTAGCTGGCTCTCACTTAGAGGGTTGCTTAAAGACCTTTAAGACCCCCAGACACATGTTTAAGTCATTTTATTGGGGGCTCATACAACTCTTATCACAATCTATACATACATCCATTGTGTCAAGCACATTTGTACATTTGTTGCCATCATCATTCTCAAAACATTTGCTTTCTACATGAGCCCTTGATATCAGCTCCTCAATTTTCTCCTCCTTCCCTTTTCCCCCCTCCCTCGTGCCTTTGATAATTTATAAATTATTATTATTTTGTCATGTTTTACACTGTCCAACATCTCCCTTCACCCGCTTTTCTGTTGTCCGTCCCCCAGGGAGGGGGTTATATGTAGATCCTTGTAATTGGTTCCCCCTTTCTACCCCACCTTCACTCTACCCTCCAGGTATCACCACTCTCACCACTGGTCCTGAAGGGTTCATCTGTCCTGGATTCACTGTGTTTCCAGTTCTTATCTTTACCAGTGTACATCCTCTGGTCTAGCCAGATTTGTAAGGTAGAATTGGGATCATGATAGTGGGGGGTGGGGGTAGAAGCATTTGAGAGCTAGAGGAAAGTTGTATGTTTGGTTGTTGGTACATCGCACCCTGACTGGCTCATCTCCTCCCTGCGACCCTTTTGTAAGGACCAGACATAATTTTTACTGATAGCCAAGCACTATCTGATTTCTTCACCACACTTTGCTACAGAACCCATATCTTCAGTGGTCTCCTCATTAGGGCAAGTACCTGGCAGGGCTCAAATGGCTCTTTTTCCAAGTGGAGCTCAGTGGGGTTTTCCAACCTACAGATTGGGTGGGCTGTGAGTCAACACAAATTGAAAAGTCCACATAGGCTATAAGGATATCCAGAAGACTGACGGACTGGCAGGAATTACTTTGCTTCAAACTTGATAACTTTTTTTGAGCAGGAATACCCATGAGTTTGTCACATGAACAAGTGCATGTGTCTCTGAGGCTGGTATCCAGTGACTGTATGAAGAACCTTTCTACCAGGGGCCTCACCAGAGGTGACCTTTAACAGTCTTCGTCCCACAAAACCTTGGCATTTCATTGTGGATTCCATTACTAGCACATAAAACACTACCTCCACTTTTATATGTTTGTAGAGGAGCCCTAAGAAGGGTAACAGAGACAACCTGAGAAAGATGGAGAGCAAAGAAGGTGGTCTTGCTCTTGTAGATAGCAGGGCTGATTTGTTGCTGGCTTCGGAAGAAAATGTGTTCGCTGTGTAGTTCTTCTGTTAGCCAGGCCTCCTGAATGAGGAGAATTCTGTTATCCAAGTTCCTTATCAAGTTGGCAGTGTGCCATGTGTTGGTTGCCTGGGACACCTGACTCAGTGAAACAGTGAGATGATACAGCAAAGGGAGGAACTGCACAGACCCAGGAGGGTAACCAGCTTGGCAGAGCAGAAACCCAACTCCCGGCCAGCAGTTTTGCAGACACTCCTCAGCATCATCTCCATGAACATGTCCCCTTCCCCTGGGCACTTCTCCCTGACTCTTTTCCTCGACTCTTAGCTCAAGAGCAGAACAGCTGAATTGACTTTGCTAGCTCCAGTCTGAAACGTGATTGAGGAATTCTTCTCAAAGGCTTTGTTGCTTACCCCTTGTTGGTTGGAGCAGCCTTCCAGAATCCCACAGTGGACCTTAAGCCAGAAAGGAAATTCAAGGGATGCGTAAGGTAAAACCACTTAAGTTACTTACATGATGGTACCAACTCAGCCTGCTTGTCCTGGCTCCTCTTGAGACCTCCTTTCTTGTTTCCTTGTGCTTTTATGTCCCATTTGTGACCCTCAGAAGAGCAAATAATTAGAATAACCCTCAACCACTGGGGCATGAGGAGGCCTATTTGATGGCTTCTAGGCACTCAGAAGAGAAGATGTGTAGGCCCAGAGTACATTTGCCAATAGCTTTCGTTTCAGCTTTACCAAAGAGGAAACTGAGGCTCAACGAATTGAAGCAACCTAATGATCTACGTGAGATCACATATCTAACAAGTGGTAGAACTAGAATACATAGTAATGAGTCTTGACTCAAAATCTTTCCTTTTACTTTCTACTTTACTACTCTGAAAGAGAAACTTTAAAAAAAATCTACATGCTCATGAAGATGTGCAACAACAGGGACTTTCATCCTCTGCTGGTCGGAGTACACTTGGTATAATCATTATGGAAAATGCTGGCAATACCTACTACAGCCAAACAAATATACCCTAACCAAAGCCAACCAAATCCACAGCCTGACTCATAGCAACCCTATGTAGGGTGTCAGAGTTCTAATCTTTAAGAGAGTAGTCTGATCTTTCTCCTAAGGATTAGTTGAAGGGTTTGAACCACCAACCTTATAGTTAGCAGTCCAAGGTTTACCCAACAATGTCATCAGGGTTCCTAAATATGCCCTGTGGCCCAACATGTACTCCCAGGAATATATTTCAATAGCAATGTGTGTATATGTATAGCACAAAATATTTATAATATTCATAGCATCATTATCATAGTTGTTCAAAACTAGAAACAAAATGTTAATAAACTCTAAGATGAATATATGAAATGGATATTTTCACACAGAGTAATTTTGTGCAGCAGTGGAGAACAGAATACTGCTAAGAGTCATCATGTGGAAGACTTTACAGACATACCGTGTGAAAGACAAAAGACTAGGTATTGTATTCTGTGTACATTAAAGCTCCAAAAGAGAGAAAACTTACCTGTGAACTCACCTGTCGCTCTGGGGGATGAAGGCCTACGGAAGGCTTATGGGAGGTTAGGCTTGTTCTCTTCCATGATCTAAAAAGTGTGGTCAATCAGGCATGGGCTGTATTTCACAGCTTTGTGAAAATTAATTGATTCTATCCTTATGATTTAAACACCTTACTACATGCACGTTATAATCAATAGAACTGCCCTTACCCCCCAAAAAATCCTCTTAGTCACCAAAAGATAAGAGCAATGGAAGCTACAAGTTATCAAATGTTTATTAAGCATCAGTTTCCTCATCTATAAAATGCCTAGAATATTAGAATCTTTGCCTTTTTTGTGTGTAGTCCGTGAGAGAATTGATGTTGGATGGTTGGCAGAATGAGTTCATGAACATGAATGGCTGTGGTCACACTCTTATCACAGTGCCACTGCTTTATATAAATCATCTCACTGGATCTTTCTCGCCACCTTGCAAGGCATGTGACATATCCATCTTACAAATGAGGAAACGTGGGCGCTAGGACTTTAAATCCCTTGTCCAAAGTCGCACAGCTAGTGAATGGCAGAAAATGGACCACTGTAGGGAAGCAGTGCCAATGTAGATGAATAAAGGTGAGGTTGGAAAAGTGGAACTGATGGACTGCATGTGGGACCAGGAAATGTGGTAAAGGTCCAGGCTCTGCTCTGCTCCTCAGAGATTACAAAGAAATCACCATTACAAGGAAGTCACCAGATGTCTCTGGACTTCATCTCAGACATAAAGGCATTGAAATAGATCTTATTCCCTTAAGTACTTCCTGGATATGCAATTTTGTGTCATCCCATACATGGTCTTTTCATGACCTAGTGCCTTCAGTTGAAGCTCCTTTTCCATCTAAAACCCTAGTCCAGCACTATCTTCTCAGGATTTCTGCTGAATCCCCTTAACCTATGTCATTGTTAAATGCCGTCAAGTCAGTTCCTATTCAAAGCAACCATGTGTACCACAGAATAAAACACCGCCATCGGTCCTGCCCATCCTCACAGTTGTTTTTAAATTTGAACCCATTATTGCAGCCACTATGTCAATCAATCCATCTCATCAAGAGCCTTCCTCTTTTCTGCTGCTCCTCTGTTTTACCAAGCACAATGTCCTTCTCCAGGAATGGCCTTTCCTGATGAGACAATTTAAAACACCATGGCTTGGGTCAGGTTCATCTTAGTTTTCAAAGTGACGTCCTTGCTGTAGCACATGACTGCTCCTTCCATGAGCATTGATCGTGGATCCAAGCAAGACAAAATCCTTGAGGACTTCCATCTTTCCTCCATTGATCATGATGCTACTATAGGTCCAGTTGTGAATAAGGGCCTTCTTTACAGCAACTTGTAATCCACACTGAAGACTGCAGTCCTTGATCTGTATCAGCAAGTGCTTCAAGTCCTCCTCACATTCATCTAGCAAGGTTTTATCACCTGCATATTGCAGGTTGTTAATAATCTTCCTTTGATCCTGATGCCACATCCTTCTTCATGGAATCCAGCTTCTCTGATGATTTGCTCAGCATGGAGATTGAACAAGTATGGTGAGAGGCTACAATCCTGACACACACCTTTCTTGATTTTAAACCATGCAATATTCTCTGGTTCTATTGACAAAACTGCCTCGTGATCCATGTACAGGGTCAGCAGGAGCACAAAGAAGTGTTCTGGAATTCCCATTCTACTCAAGACTGTCCATAGTTTGTTATGATCTGCACAGTGGAATGCCTTGGCATAGTCAATTATACACAAGTGATCCCCTTTCTGGTGTTCTCTGCTTGCAGGCAAGATCCACTTGACATCAGCAATGAGATCCGTTGTTCCAAGTCCTCTTCTGAATCCAGCCTGAACCTCTGGCAGCAGCCCATTGATATACTGCTGCAACCTTTGTTGGAGGATCTTTAGCAAAATTTTACTTGCATGTAATATCAGTGATATCGGTCTATAATTTATACATTCTATTGGGTCACCTTCCTTTATAATGGGTACAAGTGTGGATCTCCTCAGTCAGTTGGCCAAGTTCCTAGCATAGAAGAGTAAGTGCTTCCAGGGCCTCATCAGCTTTGGAAACATTTCTGTTGCGATTTCACCAATTCTGGGCACCTTGTTTTAGTCTAATGACTTTCCGTGCAGCTTGGACTACTTCTCTCAGTGCCATCACCTCTCGTTCTCACGCTCCTTCTGGAAACGGTTGAATGCCGAGCAGTTCTGTTGGTCACGGAGACTCCGTGCTCTTTCCCTCTTCTTTTGATGCTTCCTGCGGCAGTCAATATTTTGCCCGTCGAGTCTTTCAACACCACAACTTGAACTTTCTTTCAATATGCCACTTGAATTGTCTAGTTCAATACTGCACTTTGAATTTTCTCTTGAGCTCCTGCAGTTTCAGACGTGTTGAGCATGTTCTTTCCTCTTGGTTTTCTAACTCGATATCTTTGCATATTTTATAATAATATTTTACTTTGTGTTTTTGAGCTTCCATTTGAATATTTCTGTTCAACTCTTTGGCTCTATCATTTCTTCTTTGTGCCTTAACTACTCTATGGGTAAGAGCAAATTTCAGAGTCTCTTCTGACATCCACTTTGATCTTTTCTGGATTTTTAATAACATTTTGCTTTATTCATGCAATTTTCAAAATGTTCTTGCTGTTCTCAGCTAAATAGGTCATCTGTCAGTAGTATTTAATGCATAAACTCTGTTCTTGAGATGCTCTTGAAATTTGGGTGGGATATACTCAAGGTTGTATTTTGGCTCTTGTGGACTTGCTTTAATTTTCTTCAACTTCAGCCTGAACTTACACATGAACATTTGATGGACTTTTCCACAGTCAGCTTCTGATCTGGTTTTAGCTTCTTATATTGAACTTTTCCATCATCTCTTCACACAGATGTCATCAATTTGATTTCTGTGTATTCCATCTGGAGAAGTTTCTGTGTTGTCAGAAAATAAAGGTATTTGCAATGAAGTTGTTGGTCTTCTAAAATTCTATGGTGTGATCTCCAGCTTTGTTTCTATAACTAAGAACCTGTTTTCCAACTACAGTTACTTCCTCTTCATTTCCCACTTTTGCATGCCAGTCACTAATAATTATCAGTGCATCTTGATTGCATATCAATTTCAGACAGAAGAATTCTTCAATTTCTGCATCAAAAGCATTAGTGGGACCCTGATGGCATCGTGGTTCTACACTGGGTTTTCAGCCACAAAGTCAGCTTTTCAGAACTCCTTGGGAGACAGAGGATGCTTTCTACTCCTATAAAAAGTTATAGCCTTAGAAACCCAGAGGGGCATTTCTACCCAGCCCCATAGGATAGCTCTGTGTTGGAACCGACTCGGTGACAGTGAGTTCTGAGTTTCAGCGTCAGTAGCCAGTGCATAAATATGAATCATAGTTATATTTCTTGGACTTCTCAGGATGCACCTAGACATAATCCTGTCACAGACAGCATTCTACTTCAAGATAGATAGTGAAATGCCCTTTTTGACAATGAATGCAAAGCCATTTCTCTTGATTGTATCATTCCCAACCTAGTAAACCATATAACTCCCTGATTCAAAATAGCCAATACCAGTCCATTTCAGTTCTCGAATGCCTAGAATATCGATCCTTATACACTCCATTTCATTTTTGGTTGGTACCTTCCAACTTCCAATTATCACTTGATGTTTGCAGCTCCTTCTGCTCATGTTCAGCCATTGCCCATCAGCAAACGAATGGCCTGAAGGCTTTCCTCCGCAGGCTTTACTTCTTTGAGAAGGCACCTCTCCCTTAGTCATAATTTTGAGTGTCTTCTGACCCAAAGGGTTCATCTTCTATCTCTGACAATATTCTGCTTGTATTCATGAGATTTCAGTGGCTAATATGATGCTATACATAGGGTTGACTTATTCCTCAGAAGTGGACAGCCTATTTTTTCATCAGAATCTGTTCTTAGTGTGGAAGCTCTGCTGAAACCTGTTCACTCTCAGTGACCCTGCTGGCATTTGAGATACCAGTGACATCGCTCCCACCATCACAGCAACACACGAGCCATCACAGAATGACAAACTGATTGACAAGTGATAGCCCTAACCTCTAAGTAGGGGTGGTTGACATGTCTGTTGTGCTCCTTGAGCTCTCTACAAAGATCTATCCCTATACTAGACTCTAAGTTCCTTGAGGGTAGAGGAGAAATCTTACTCATCTCTTTATTCCTGTGTATGCTGCCTGGAACACCACAAATATTTAAGGAAATCTTTAAGTAAATGTTCGTTACAGAAAAAAAAATTATTCTTGGGTGAAGCTTGAGAGATCAGTGACTGGGTAGAAAAATTATGAGACAACTTTTCAGCTCCCTAGCATGTGCTTATGAAATCTGAAGTGTGGTCAGCAATTAAACACCAGTAGAAATCTAAGCCCTTCCCATATGGAATGGCCCCACTTAATTTAATGTCCTTTTAACTTCATGAGATAGTGAATAAACAGGTACTGTATTTGATCTTGTGAGTGTAGCCCTCTATATTTAGCTTTTTCAGCTTTAATGGAACTATAATTTTAATCATGATTATTACTTTACATTTTAATTATAATTTGGTGTGGCTTAAGTATACATTTCTGAGAGTGATTGTGTAATGAAAACAGGAATTAGCTTTTCATTAACAAAATAATGGGAGAGTTCCCACTGCATTCTAGTCTGTGTTCAAAATCTACGGGTTGGCCTAAAAATAGCAGGGGGAGTTTAACATTTTGGTTAAAAACATGCCTCTAAATTGGCTGTGCACACAACCCAGGCGCTTTTGCTCCATCTCGCTTTATCCCATTCATTTTCCTTTCAACTATAAAGTAAAATATTAACAGGAAATTCAACTGTGACTTTGAGATTTCAGTAGGCTAACTCTAATGGTTTTTATTTTATTTAGATAATTAGCACCATGGAGCCTCAGGTGTCAAATGGCCCAACATCCACTACAAGCAATGGACCTTCCAGCAACAATAGAAACTGTCCTTCTCCCATGCAGACAGGCGCAGCCACAGATGACAGCAAAACCAACCTCATAGTCAACTATTTACCCCAAAATATGACCCAAGAGGAATTCAGGAGTCTCTTTGGGAGCATTGGTGAAATAGAATCCTGCAAACTGGTGAGAGACAAAATTACAGGTATGCTTTTCAGTATTCCAAGCGCGGGACTCACAGATACATGGTTCCATAAGATGTGCAGACTTCAGCAGAAATGCACATACTTGGTGATGCATCTGAGTGTCTGCTGTGTGTATCTTGCTTGCAAGGATGGAGTGGATACATAATCATAAACTCACACACGGGTGTAACACGTGCCTAAAGCCATATTGTGGATGGGTGGAACTGCGAAACAGATGAAGATGTTGGCATTTCCTCAAATTTATGGGAAATTCTCTTTTGATCGTATCCCCTTTTATTCTTAATCAGCCACCCTATGCCTTTGTTCCTTAGTTCTTCTTGCTGTCCTCTGCCCTCCCGATAGGCGCCCTAGCTTTTAGCCATCTGGTCCTGACCTCTCGAGCATTTGGTTTGTGTGTGTTCAATAATCTTTCATGTGTCTGAGACACATGTCTCAAAGGGGCCATTGTGAACTTGTGGAAGAGTGACAACTGCCCATTGTCCCCGGGGAGAAGCCAGCCCCATGGATAGCAAATTATTGTGGAATCAACTGCTCTGCAGGAGGAGGGAAGATGGGGAGATGTGTACCAAAGATCTACCGATGCGGTATTTCCTAATTTTATTTATTTACCTGTTTTGAAGATACTCTTTTGAGAAGTCTACGACTTTTCACTTGAAAACAGAAGATGAGGGAATATCCTATATAATTTCAGTACTGGAGGTACTGATTTTGATTTTCCCCAAATCAACAACTGCTCATGGAGGACTTACTATTTTGCGGACATGGGTGGATGGGGTGGGGGTTGTTGCTGTAATCTTACTAGAATGAGAAGTGGGGTACATAATGACGGCAGTAAAGCTGCTGCTCTCCGATAACTCGGAAATCACTCACACTCTACATCTTTCTCCCTTGGAGCGTTGGCTTTTGTTTCCCTTTCTCTGGACAGTGTAATTGATGAGCAATTGGTCAATATAAGAAAAAGGGAATTCTGTGATTAAAATAAGGCCTGGAACTTCTGACTATCTAGTCAGAGAATATGATATGTGTGAGTATGTAGATATAAGTATTCTCTTAAAGTTTGCTTCCCTGCCCCATTAACCATGGGGCCCTGGCAGTAGAGTGGGGAGCACTGAGTTGCTCACCAAAAGGTCGGTGGTTCGAACCCACCAGCCACTCCATAGGAGAAAGATGTGGTGTGTGCTCCACACAGATTTACCCTGGGGAGCTGGATGGTCCAGTTCAACTTGGTCGTAGAGGGTCCCTCTAAGTTGAAATTCACTTGAATTATTAGAACAGGTATAATAAAATACTGTGGAATTTCATAAAAAAATAATAGTGCTACTTTCTAAAATATGTCACAAAACCCTCCAAACGTAATTTTCTCATCTGTAAAATTAGAAAATAATACCTATCATAAAGAACTTCTTGAGAGGAGTACGTGAGAAGCTGGGTATGCAGTGCCTAGTGCCTAGCAGCCCCTCAGTAAATGGGGGGCTGTTGAGAACTTTTTTAAAAAATCAACCACTGAAAACCCTATGGAGCCCAATTTTACTTTGAAACACCTGGGGTTTACATGTCAGAACTGAATTTATGACAAGTGATTGACTGGTATGTTGTGTTATAGATGTGGTTAGTGTGTTTCAATGAAGGTCGCTAGGCAGGAAAGGGCTGGGATGTGGAGTGGGAGGGAGCCAGATCAAGGAAATTACATGGAGCTGTCCAAATAGGGCCAGCATTTTACTGACCTTCTCCTAGAGTGCTGGGTCTTCCATCTTTAATAGGATTATTCATATTTTTAGAAATACAGTGCTTGGATTCCTGAATATTCTTTATATAATAGGATGATAATTCAAACCAAATTAAAGCCGGTTAACCATATGATTCTTCCTCCCACTCCTGTATAGAAAATATATTTTTGGTGTACCCTTACCTTCTAAATAGGGACTCTGCCAGCTATATTAGTGAGTATTATTAATCACCTTTTCAGAAGAGTTTCTTTAGAACTGTAGTGAGATTTTTGAGAGGTACTGATTCATGGTGTTGTTCCTTGTTGTCTGCAGACACATGTTTAAACAAGCAGATTCCTTTACTGAAAGAATGCTAATTTGGTAGTTCACCGAGTAGATTTGAATAGGAGTGACAGCTTCGAAGACAGCCTTTAATTTGGTATACAAAACCAAAATTGTCAACTTTAGTTTGTTTAGCACCCTCTCCAGCAAAAGCAGAGACATACAGTAGCATCTGAGCCTAAAGAAGAAGCTTACGGGTTGAGAGCAGAAATACAATTCAGGCATAAATTTATAATTATGTGTTTTTTTCTTATTCAGTCAAAAAAGAGCAAGAGAGAGAGAGAATTTTATTTTCAGGGAACTTAGGGGAATGAGGCAGGAAAATATAGAGAGACCAGAGATATTTGCCCTCATTTGGTAGCAGTGTTTAATAAAAGTAGAACTTGTGGTTGTAAAGAGTGCTTATTAAATTCTTCATTTACACTACCTAATTAATTCTAGCATTTTAAATTAACAGTGAAACTGGTCCCTGCTGTACCATTCCATAGATGCAGCATATTTCCTCCATCCACCCGTTGTGCAGGTTTAATTGGCTACACTAAAAGTCAGAGAAGGAGTCTGAGATCGGGATGTGGGGAGGAAGGAAGGAGTGGGAGTCACTCAAACAGATGACCCCCCAAGGCCTACATCTGGGGTGAAGTCATAGCACAGCCTAGAAGAGGTGAGGTATCACACCAGGCAAATTGAACGGCGGCTGGTGGTGGTTTAGAAGTCAGGGTAAATGACATCATAGGTATTTTTGTTGCCCTGATTTTTAACATCCCAGTCCCCCCTTTCCTCCAACACCTCCTACAGCTCTCAATGCATCTCGATCCTGTGAAGTTTAGAAGGAGTTCTAAATATCCAGTGGGAGGGTTAGGGGGTGGGAGGTGGCAAAGAGATAAGAATTCAAGATTAAGATTTCCCAGCCCTACACCACTCCCCAAGAGATGGTCATGGGTGCCCTTGGAAGGATCTGGCTTATAAAATTAAGATCCCTTGAGAGAGAGAGAGGGAGACTGCTGGTGGTGGCAGTTGCTGGCAGACTACATTCACCCCTGGCTGTGGGTTGTCAGTGAATTCACATTTGAGAACACAGGACATTCATGCAGAGACTTAAGGTTTATGATGCCGACTACATAATTGCCACTGTTTATCAAGCACTTGTTCTGTGCCCAGAACTTGCTAGCGCTGAGCCAGGAATGTGCTAACCCCTGGATATACCTTATTTTATTTAGCACTCAAAACAGTCATTATTTTCTTAGGTGAGGATATTGAAGCTCAGAGAGGCCAAGTAACTTTCCAAGGTCAACACAGTTCACGTAGGTGCTGGAACGGGATTCATCTCCGGCTCCCAGAACCATGGTTTTACGTAGAAGCACATCCAGGGTGCCACTGGCTGCCTATGTTGAATTCAGACACCTGATGAAAGCCCCTTTCTTCCAGAACCCAATACAACATTGTGTTCCTCTGAGTAGAAGTTGGTGGCCACCCTCTGGAGAGTCTGCCTAATGCACCATGGCTTTAAACGAGACTCCTGTGTATTCAGGCAGGAGAAGATAGTGATATTTAACATCCTCTGGGGGTGTAGCCTGCATCTTCCTTCAAAGGAGAGCCAAATTTACTGGTAGAGCCAGGTTTTAAGATTCCCTCACAGGGCTTTTGGACATTTTTATTACTTGTCTTTTTAGATATTAGACTTTCCTTTTCCAACTTGGGAAAGTATACTTAGCAGGATAATCTCAGTACCAGGAGGGAAAGCACATGACATGATGAGTTGTTTTGTGTGCTGGTGCGGGCATGCGATGGCATTGCAAGCCAAGCCCGTGGCTTCTCGCCTTCATCCACTTGTAGCCTCTGCTGTTTCAGAGAAAGGGACCTACAGGTGGCCTCTAGGATTCATGCAACACTGAAGCTCAGACAAAGAACAAATCCCTGCTAGGGACTCAGTTATTCTCATGGACTTCCAAGATTTTATTTAGTGTCTTGGGTTTTTCCTTTGTTACCTTTTGGTTTTTAATTTGCATGCCTTGTGGTTGTCTTACCAAGTCTGTGTTCCTGGGTGATCAGTATTGTAGGAGAGGAGACAAAAACTTAGCCAGGACAAAGTTAGGTGACTCCGGATATGTTGTGAAGCCAGCAGAGCTGGAATGCTGACTTGCATTTTTGTACATGTCTGAGTGGTGTAGTGGTTACACGTTGGGCTGCAATCTACAAGAACAGCAGTTTGAAACCACCAGTCACACTGTAGGAGAAAAATGGAGCTTTCTACTCCTGTAAAGAGTTGTAGTCTCGGAAACTCACTGGGGCAAGTTCTACCCTACCCTGTAAGGTGCCTGTGAGTCGGCATGAACTCGATGGCAGTAAGTTTTTTATTTTTTTTAATCTTGTTATCACACCTCCCCAAAAGAGCAGAAAAGAGAAGGGAAGGGATGTAACAAATAACATCCTTAGAAAGGAGTCAGTATAAGACCCAAATAAAAAAGTAAATCATTTTGATCTGCCTCTCCCAAGTGTGTGGTTGTTTGCATCACAGTGGCAGAAACGAATTTTATATGGACTTAGTGTCCTGCTCTGTGTCCATGCAATCAGTTTTTAGTAGTAGTTGATCTATCCATCTCAGCCAAGTAAGAGGTCTGTGGGGAGAGTTTTAATGACAAGGCAATCCCAACTGAATTCAGTTATAAAACTGACTCGATCGAGTGACCAGTGTTGGGGGCAGACCACAGTGCAGGGGGTGGTTGAGAAAGGGTAAGGTCTCTGTTAGCTGGAGCAATTGTGGGAGATTCGAAAGATGAAGTTAGGGTTTAGGTAGAGGAAAGACAGACACAGGCAAAGAGCTAAAATTCCAGTCTAAGGAAGGATGAAGGCATTTTTATCCCTCTGCTTGAGGCAAAGAAAGTAGAGCAGGAACATGGCTCTTAGGAATCAAGGGTCTAATATGAACCCGCCTGGCCTAATCCCATTAAGCATCCTCAAAATTGACGTTAGTGAGAATTGCACCCCAGTGGACAAAGACGACATTGCCTCAACACCACCTTGACTTTGTGTTTCCTCCTTTGTAAAATATCTTTGGCTTGATTACGGTTATCATTCTGTCAAAAGAAAAACAAAACAAAGCTACTTTGGGACTGTGGACATCGGGGTGGGTACTTGGCCACTTCCTTTACGTCTGGATTCACATCTCTAGTGAAAGGAACCACCCGTTCTGATGCAGTGACATCTGGGTTCCTTCTGTTCTTTGGGCTTGTGAAAGCGTGAATCAATCATCTTGTGTGTCCCTCTCAGTAGGTAAGAGTCAGGAGGGGACCCGTGACAGTGGTGGGCATACCTATTAGAACATCAAGGTCAGGAAGACTTGGTTGGATACGGTGCACACAGCTTCTGAAGTTGAAGAGAGAGGAAGACGAGGGTTGGGATTGTTTTGTTAGCTCATATACATTTAAAAGATCTTGGGCTACTATAGACTCTGTGGGATATTTCATGTCTGATAGATCCCTGTAACTAATCAAAACTCTGAAAAGTCGTAAAATGTGAAAGTGCTCTGAATTCACTCATGAACCCTGAGGTGAGTTTATTCACATGATGTGTTCTAACAGCCAGGAAAGAAGAGACGATCTGCAGCAGTTTTTGTATGTGTGTGCCCCTGGTGTGCTTTGCTTTCAATGTGGTAGCTCATTTAAAGAGTAAACTGAGACCTCTCACCAGAATCACAAGACTAGCCTTGTTCATTGAGTATTTCTAAGCATTATGCCAAAATTGGTGTGTGGATCCTCCTGTTTCCTCAAGACAGCCATTCAAGAGTTGAAGAAACTTAGATTTAAGGAGCAGTGGAGTGACCTGCCCAAGGTGACCTAGCTTCTTCAAAGTGTGAGAGTTGGGGCTTGATCTGAGGATTAGTCGACACATTCTAAGTTCTCCAGTTTACCGTTTATATGTAGCAGTTCCCCTAAAAATAATTTCTCCCCTCTAACAAACCAACTCAGCTTCTATCTCTGGGGAATGAAAACTTGTGGTACAGGAAACACATAATTAGAGCCCTGGGTCTTTTGTTTTGGAAAAAGCATCCTATGCATTAAGAAAACAGTGTTTGTTTGGTTTTTTTAATTAAACAAGTCTCTGCTTACCTGAACAAGGGAGAATAGATCTGATGTGGTGTTTAACTTCTGATCATCTCTCTGCAAGAAATACATTTCCCTGTCTCCAATTTTTTTGCAAGCACTGTATTGAAATGAATACTGCCTTAAATTTAAGTATAGTTAAATCCAAACCTCAATTATGCATAACCAAGAAAATCCTGAGATATCGGCTAGCTGAATGAGCATTGCGACATGCGCATCAGCGAGAGACACATTAGGAGTGTGGAGGTCAGGAAACAGAACATTTATCAGCAGGTTTAGCTGCTGATCTGGATAATGCACTTAATACAGTTTGATGGGTCTTTGGAATTCAAAGGAAAACCAGGCAGATTTGGATCTATCATTTTATTTATCACCTTTTTTTCATCATCTGATGTACACTCCATAAAGAAGGATAAAAGAACTTTGATCTGGTGACTTCCAGAGGTTGATGTTGTGGGTGAAAAGAAAATTTTAGGTATGTAAAAGATTTGGCAGCCTATCAGGGTTAGAAAGAAAGCAGGCTAGGGGCTCTTATTAACAAGGGAACTTGGGAGAATGTCCGAATGTTAAGTGCAAACAGTAAACCATGTCATCGTTACGCCTCTTAAGTCTCCATCAAGGGCAATCAGAGACCCTCCATCCTTTCTAATTAGGACAGGTTAGCAACTGAATGGAGCTGGGAGATTTAGAGTTTGGACAAGTACTTTATGCATCTTTTGACACACTTTCCCCAGGCTGGCACTAGTCAGGATTATGTGCCAGGCATGGTTTCCTTTTGGCCTCTGGCTCCCTTTGCCTTCATCTTTCCTTCCAAATCACACGGTTCTGCCCTGCTTCCGAACTTGGATAACCACAGGGAAGTATTCTCACTTCCCAGGAGAGATGTCTCAAAGGATTTTAACCTAGGCTGTGAATCAGGCTTGGGTATTTTAAGGATTTTCTATTTCTGTGCTTTAGCTGACTGCTTGGTTGGTAAGACCAATTCCCTGTTCACTTGGCCTCCTATCCTTCCCCCAACACACTCACACCTACACATACACACACCACCACCCCCGCCCCATGCTCTCGCTCTCTCTCTTGACTTCTTTGTAGACTGACTTGGTTGATTTAGATGAGGAACTGAGCAATAAGGTAACGTCAAACTGAAATTTCTACACATATCTAAAAATTTAATTCATGAGCTTCAGGGCAGGAGGAACGTGCTTTCTGAAATCTGTTAATGGGAAATTCTTTTTCAGTTCTTTTTTTTTTGGGGGGGGTGGCTTGCCTTCTGTGACATGTGGCAGTGGTCAATTATTTCTTTTAACCTGCCACACCCCCTAATCCATGTCTCCCTCCCTGCTTTTAATGAAATAACTCTCTGTATTGGTCCTTATTCCTTATAAGAACTAAAGATCTTCACATTGCCTTTTTGTTTTTCTACATTCCCCAAATTGAGCTTTGATAAGAAGATTTTTCTTGTTTAGAGAGAAGATAAATTCTGCTCGAGGACATACATTTGTTTAAACCTTTTACATTTATATTTTCAGCCAGGTCACACTATGTTTTTAGTATCTCTCTCTCTCAAACCAAATAGACGTTATTCCCTTTTCTTCTCCAAAATTTTCTGTCATGGTCTGTGAGGAAACCAAAGACACAGAGTTTGTGACAATGATCTGCTTGTAGCAGGGCCTGTTAATAGGGAAGCCGGTATAAAGTACTGGGCCTGCTGAGAACCTACAGAGTTGAACAGGACTGACAGTCTATTTTTAATATATTATCATGATAAATCCCCTGTTGCTATTTTGTGGAATGCTTTGTTTGTTTTTCACTAAGACCCAAACCTATTTTGGGTGGGATTGGTTATTAATTTCATTGAAACTGTAGCACTAACAAAAAAATTTTTAAGAGAGAAATAAAATAATCCAAAGTCACCACTATGCAGTGAATTCTGCCTCATAGAGACCCTATGAGACACAGTAGAATTGCTATGTGTTTGTGCTCCTGTAAGTCTTTGCAGGAGTAGAAAGCCTCATCTTTCTCCCTCAGGCAGCTGGTGGGTTTGAACTGCAGAGGCCTACTCTGTATGAGTTAACTACAATGCTAGTATATCATCTCGTTGGAGCTTTGCATCAGTTCCGTAGGATAAGTGGCATTAAGCCCATTTTATAGATGAAGAAGCCAAGGCTCAGCGTCCGACAGCTGTTGGATGGGGTGAGTCTGCCCAACAGCAAGGCCTATGGTTTCTATAACCACGCTGCCTCGGCCAAATGAGGCCAAAAGCAGCATCAGCTTTGGGCCTTCTGATAAGAGAACGATGACATTGGGCAGGAGTTCTCAAAGCCAAGTATCTAAGAAGAATGAGTCTTAGCCTGCCCTTGACCTTTGGGCAGAGGGTTGATTGTGAGAAATCAGTCCATGCTGAGAAAACAACATAAACCAAACTCCAGAAACATCTTCAAAGGATCATGGATCGAATAGTCAGAATTGCCCTGCGGGGTAAATGCTGATAACTCCCTATGTTGATGAAATAACTGAAGCTCAGAGAGGTTAAGTAATTTATCCAAGGTTATAGATAATAAGTGGTGGAGCTAAGGTTTGAACCCAAAGCTCATGTTACTTGTACTTTGGTAATAAATAACCTGACCTAACACAGAAGGAGGTTGATAATTTACAGACTTCCTATGGTGCTGAAAATGTGATCCTCATTTATCTCACTGAGGTCAGGTGCATAGTCGCTCAGTGACTCTTTTCCTCTCTACTTCAAGCTCTTGCTGATTTATAAGTTTGTTTTTCTGCTTGGTCTTTACTTTGTAGTCGAATGCCCTGGTGAGAAATGAGGTGTTGATCACAACATGGGTATAGCTAGTTGGGATAATTGCTCTCATTTCTGTGGCTGCTAATGGAATTCTGCATCATAAACAACCAGGATGAGATGAAATCATTTTATAGTTGGTGTCAGCGTAAGATGTGTGTTTTAGAATCCCTCTGTTTCACCTTTGTTTTCAAATGCTTTTCTATACAGAACTTACGTGTCCCCTGTTGAAGTATTCAATAACGGTGGTGTCTGTACTCAACTGTGCTGATGAAGCCCCAGGAAGACTTAGGACGAGAGCATTTACTTGACCTCTTATTTTCTTCCCTTGCTTTACTTGTTTCCCTTCTCTCCTCTCATCTTTTTCCTTGCTTATTTATGTCATCCTAGTCCAAAAAGGTTTTGAATTTGCTTATAAGGAAAAGAGAAAAGATTATAAAATAGCCATAGATTTTGAGAAAGCAAGCTAGAGGAGAATGGCATCCGTTGGTTAAAGGAGGCTAGAAGGAGAAGCAGTCAGTTGAAACAGAGCTAAATGACTTAGCTGAGAAGCAGCAGACCCAGTGCTGACCCGCCTAGCCTCTGCTTTCTTTACATCAAGGAAAATCGGGTGATGGCAACTAACAGGATCCCAGAGCCTCCTCCCACCCCTGTTCTCACCACACTTACTAGACATTGACTGTGGGCATCAGGCCTTTGGTTGTCAAGACAGTACCAGTTATATTTTAGGGCAGGATATGAAGTCTAAAGCCACATACGTACAATTTGTTTTGCCCTAAAATCTCATCTTTTAACTTGGACCAATGTTGTATCCATGGACTTGGTTTGTTGTTTATGGCCTGGGTAGTCAGTGACACAGACTGCCCGAGAGGAATCTCTGTCTTTGCTAGCATTGCGTTTAGGCCGTGTGCCAAACACGTTCTCTGAAGCAGGCACTTGTCACCTGCTGCTCTGAAGTGAGGAATTGCTGGCCTCTAAGTCTGCTTGCAGGAACCCCGGTGGCATAGTGCTTACAAATTGGGTTTGTAACAAGGTCAGCAGTTTGAAACTACAAGCTGCTCGACAGGAAAAAGATGAGACTTTCTACTCCTGGAAAAAGTTACAGCCTCAGAAATCTACAGGAGCGGTTCTCCCTGTAATATAGGCTCCCTGTGATTCAGAATCAACTCCTAATTCTGAGTTTGGCTTTTGGTTTTTGAGTGTGTGTAGTCAGACTGCTCCTCTGAAGTTGGAGACACAGGAACTTCAACTTTTTAATCTTGTCAGGGGTCCCACATGAATTCTTGCTAGTTCCTGTTCACCCAGAACCCTGAGCTAGACACCCAGCAAGAAGCATGCATGGCACTCCCACTTCCTGGTCCTAGCTCTGGAATCTGAAACTAGTATTCAACGGCTTTTTCTCTGGCCAGTACCCCTCACAGTCGGTGGAGTTTTCCCCACCTAGACAGACCACTCTCTAAATACAAGAGCGTGAGAGTACTTCCCTTGATCCTTCACACCCGCAAACGTACACCCATCCCCCAAATGTTTTCCCATCAAAAATAGCAGCACAGCATAATGAATTAACCAGAACAGAAACAGACTGAAATGAAAATACTACCCACCCACGAAATAAATGTGTATGGCCCTGCAGAAGTCACTTTGTCACCTTGGGCCAACATTTTTCTCACTATACAGTAGAAAAGATAAAGCTTTCTTTGGATTGTACTTAGGAGTTCAAACCAAATAATTCACATAAAAGCACTTTGTAAGCTAGGAGGAAAACATCAAAACCTAGTTGCTGTAGAATAGCTTCCTACTCCTGTTGACTTTATATGTGTCAGGGTAGAACCACTGCATATGGCTCTCAGTGACTGTTTCATGGAGGGGGGGGCGGTGGAAAATCACCACATCTTTCTTCTGAGGTACCTCTGGGTGGATCCAAACCTTCAAGAATGTTAACCATTGCACAGCTCAGAGATTCCTTGTAAAAAGACCCCCCCAAAATGAGAAGCTGATAGCAAGGTTGATCAAGTAGAAAGAAAATGTTGTGGAAAATGATGATGGCAACAAATGTACAAATGTGCTTGGCACAATAGATGGATGGATGGATTGTGATAAGAGTTGTATGAGCCCCCAATAAAATGATTTTTAAAATAAATTCTAAAAATAAACAGACCAAAAAACCAAAACCACACCCATTTCCAGGAAGTCACTTCTGACACATAGTGACTACAAATGGAAGGGGCCTACCTATCTTAAAATTCCTTCTCCATTTCCTATCCCTAGCAAAAACAGGAAGGTAGAGAAAAGGAGAAAATAAGTAGATATCTGCTCTTAGTTTAGTCCACAATTACATAGATGCAAGTAGAAAGCAATCAATGCAAAAACTGGAAAATAGAATAGAAATTTACATTTATTATGTCCATGTTAGAAGCTAGTTGGCCTAGAGGGCAGTTACCATGCTCAGGTGCTAAATGAGAGGATGGAGGTTCAAGTCCATATTCTTCTAGAAAGTCAGCCATTGAAAACCTTACAAAGCTCAGTTGTACTCTGACAAGCATGAGGTCACTGTGAGTAAGACTCAACCAGTCCGATGGTTAAGGTCCCCATTCTTTAGGTGACAAAGCCAAGGTTCATGGGTTTAAATTGTGGCCAAACAGGCTACACACCCACGTGTATCTGCTGCTTGACAGGAAATAAGCCTTCGCAGAGAGGGTTGCCCATGTTCTTCCTGTCTCCTCCAGAGTGGTGAACGTGACTGTGTATGGCATGTTCCAGTAAGTCTCCGAAATAGCTACTGGACCACTGAGCACTAGTGTTGATGGTTTCTTGAAGATTAGAAATAAAAGTCCAATACTTGAAAATGTCAGGATAATAGTTTGTGAAGTTATCCTAAAAAAAAATCAGGCCACTTTTATGAATAATATCGTGACAAAATGGGAGGACTTTTCTGTCTAGCTGTGAGGGGTGGGGTGTATCATATCATTTGGATACTCTTTTTATTATGTGTAAGAGAGGGATATTCAAATCAGTGGTGAGGAGGGTGGAGGAGGCCTGGTAGGGCGTGACCAAGGGTAATGTAACCGAGAGGAATTACTGAAACCCAAATGAAGACTGAACATGATAGTAGGACAAGAGGAAAGTAAAAGAAAATAGGAAAGAACTAAGAGGCAAAAGGCATTTACAGAGGTCTAAATAAAGGCATGGACATATGTAAATATATTTATATATGAGGATGGGTAAATATATTTATGTGCATATATTTACAGGTTTAGTATTAAGGTAGCAGATGGACCTTGGGCCTCCACTCAAGTACTTCTTCAATGCAAGAACACTTTGTTCTATTAAACTGGAATTCCATAATGCTCACCTTCCCCGACACGATCGTTAAAGACAAAGTGGGTGCATAAGCAAATGTGGTGAAGAAAGCTGATGGTGCCCAGCTATCAAACGATATAGCATCTGGGATCTTAAAGGCTTGAAGGTAAACAAGCAGAAGAAGCAACAAAGCCCACATGGAAGAAGCACACTAGCCTGTGTGATCACGAGTTGTCGAAGGGATCAGGTATCAGGCATTAAAGAACAAAAAAATCATATCATTTTGAATGAGAGGGAGTGCGGGGTGGGGACACAAAGCCCATCTGTAGGCAACTGGACCTCACCTTAAGGAATGGCCATGGGGAGAAGATGAGCCAGTCAGGGTGCAGTGTAGCAATGATGAAACACACAACTTTCCTCTAGTTCCTAAATGCTTCCTTCTCCCGCACTATCATGATCCCAATTCTACTTTACAAATCTGGCTAGACCAGAGGATGTACACTGGTACAGATAGGAACTGGAAGCACAGGGAATCTAGGATGGATGATCCCTTCAGGGCCAGTGGTGACAGGAGGGTGGAGGGAGAGTGGAGTAGAGAGGGGGAACCGATTACAGGGATCTACATATAACCTCATCCCTGGGGTGTAGACAACAGAAAAGTGGGTGAAGGGAGACGTTGGACAGTGTAAGATATGACAAAATTATAATTTATAAATTATCAAGTGTTCCTGAGGGAGGGGGGCACGGGAAGGGAGGGGAAAATGAGGAGCTTTTGCCAGGGACTCAGGTGGAGATGAAATGTTTTGAGAATGAGGAGGATAACAAATGTACAAATGTGCTTTATACAATTGATGTGTGTATGGATTGTGATGAGTTGTATGTGCCCCCAATAAAATGATAAAAAACAAGAGGGATATTAATCCTGACACTGCCCATCTTATTATGTGTTGTGATATCAGTTAATCTGCTGATGTGTCCATGAGTTGTTAAGGTGCTCCAGCCACTCAGGATATTGCTATGATCACCTGAAAGACAGGCCATTGTAAGCAGGGGATTTATGAGAGTGAAGCAAATACTAAACCCCCAGTGATAAGCTGACTTTGCTTTCTAGATGGCCCTCCAGATGTTTTGTTCAGTTATCTACGTACATCTCAGTGAAAGCTGATTAACTCTCTCAGACATCAGTGTCTAACTGTTATTAATGCTCAAGCTGATCAAATTACAATGCTACAGATCCTAGTTGTGCGGTTAATATTAGATTTTTGGATTCCGGTCTATAATGAATTATTTTTCCTCCATGCATTGGAAAAATTGGTTAGCAGAGTTCATAAGAAAGTTTAATTAGCAGACTGTTTGTGAAAATATCGGTTGTGAGTCATCGTTCAGAATGAACTAACATTTCTCAGGCTTGAATTTGCTCTTCTGTCCCTTGAGCAGCCTCATAGGAGTGTTGTGTTTGGGAAACTAGTGTCTGCGTGCTGCCCACTTGATCTGCATCATGTAATAAACTAATGACAAAAAGAGCAGATTTTAAAACCAGAGAGGAAGAGGGGGTGTAGGGTGTGTATATATGTGTGCTTGTGTCTCCTAGGGAATATTGTGGACCTGCTATACCCCAGTACCGTGGCATGTGGGTTACAGTTGGTCTATGAACTGCAAGATTAGCAGTTTGAAGCCACTTGCCACTCTGAAGGAGAAAGATGAGGCTTTCTACTCCTATAGGCAGACTTGCAAACCCACAGGGCCAGTCCTATCCTGTCCTTTGAGTGTCTAGGAGTCATGATCAACTCGATGGCAGTGAGTGCTAGGCTGTACAGCCTGGTGATTAAGATATAGACCGCCTGAACTTGTATCCCCAGCTTAACCACACCTAGCCAGGCAACCTTAAGCAACCTCTTTGCCACTCTATGGCTTGTTGTATCCATTTGTAAAATAGGGTTATTGTGAGCATTCGTATATACAAAACACAGGAGTGCCTGACGTGTAATATTCTTACAACAGTCCTCTGCAGGGTAGGTATTATTAGCCCTCTTTTATATTTAAAAAACCAGGTTCAGAAAGATTAAAGAACTTGGCCATGATTACACAGCATCCAAATAGCAGAGTCAAGTGTAAATCAAGTTTGGCACCAAAATTTTTATTGTTATCTTCTACTTGATACTGCCTCCTAGGATTATCCATCTAGTTTTAGTAAAGTGTAGATAGTATGTATGTACCTATAAATTGTGCTCCTGTTTGGGTGCCCATGTAGCCACACACTAATGTGTTCTGATTTTCATTGGGCCTTTGGTTCTGCTTGTGAGATTCCTTGAGCTCATTACAAGCTGACTACTCACACATGGTGAGCTAGAACTAGATTTGTACTTCTTGTACTGATACAGAAATGTATCTTTAGATGTTTGGCCTCTCTCCACTACATTTCTTTGTCCTATAACTAGATTATCCCCGAAACAAGCCTGTGTGATGTCTTCTGAGAGACAGAACTGTAAACCAGTGTGGGGGAAAGAGACATTAGCCACATTTGCTGATTTGGTCTCCTTGTTTACTATGGGCCCCTGAGGTATCTCCGGGACTACATGTAGCTCAGAGTTGGGGACCAAAGCTCCATCACATTTAGGATAATTGGATCCTTAGGCAGAATTTGGTCCTGTACAAAGGATAATGCTCATAGGAGACTCCTACTAAACATCTTTCCCCAAAAGTGTTTATAAGCAATTTTTTTTAAAGAGGGTTCTGTGACCAAGTGAATTAGGGAAACTGCGGTCAACTAGGTTCAAAAAGGGGTTGTTTTTATCAGTGTATCTATGAGTCTATACTAGAAAGAATTTAGAGTTGTAAAAGGGATTCTATCATGGCTAGCGTTTCCCACAGAGCCCTTCTTTCGGACATTGTGTGGGCTGTACTTTCTGAGTCAGGAGAGAAGAGTGGAGCTCCATCGGGGATGTTGGTGGTGATGGTGGGAGGTGCCATTGAGTCGGTTCCAACTCCTAGAGACCCTGTGTGCAACGGAATGAAATACCACCAGGTCCTGCATCACCTTCGCAATGGTTGTTATGCTTGAGCCCATTGTTTCTAATCCATCTCATCAAGGGGCTTCCTCTTTGGGCTTCCCCTCTGCTTGACCAAGCATGCTATCCTCTCCCAGTGACTGGTTTCTCCTGATGACATGACCAAAGTATGTGAGACCAAGTCTTGCCATGGTGGCTTCCAGGGCAGATGTGTTTGTAATTTGGTGGTCCACAGTCCTGTCAATATTTGTCACCAGCATGGGAATTCAAATGCATCCACGTTTCTTCAGATGTCCCTATTCAATGTCTAACTTTCACATGCTCATGAGATGATTGGAAACACTGTGGCTTGAGTCAGACATACCTTAATTCATAAAGGATTTGATAGGATCCACAGAGTCAAATGCCTTTGCATAATCTATACCAGTAAATATTTTCCTGATGAGTTTGGATATCAAAGGGAAGAAGAGAGTTTGGCAAAGTTCTCACATAGTGACCTCCTTTCCTTAGAAGGAAACCAGTCGGGTCCTCTCCTGCATGTGAATGGGTAAGCGGAAAATTTGAGATCCTGGGAAAGTCGTTTCGCCTATTACCAGCAATAACCAAAAATGATGCCATTGTATCTAGTGTCCCCACAGTTCCTCAGTTCCCTGATGTACAAGCTGTCATTTGTGTTGAAAATTATTTGATTTCCTAATTGCCAGGGTGACTTTCCATTCACTATTGCCTAGAAGAGTGATCTATCAGAAGTGTTTGCATTTTATTTCACTCTCACCACATTCCTATGTCCTCCTCCACTTCTGCACTTACCATGTGATTAACTAGGTATCACAAAGCTGGGCGTGCTTACTTGCTGTAGCCCCTCCCCAAGAAGCCCTTTAAGCTTTCTAGAAAACCATAGAAAATAACTGTTCTCCTCCAACTCCCTCCTACAGACCCATTTCTGTATGGATTCGTTTGTTCTTGGATTTTGTTTCGGTGGGGTGGGGCTAGGGAGCAGGGGGACTTTGTTTGTTTGTTTGCCTTTTTTCTTACCCAGCAAAGCCAAATGATAATACAGAAAACAAGAAATATGTTCTTGTAGGGGTTATTTTCCCCCTTCTGATTTTTAACTTTCTGTTGGGATCCAGGCTCGCTGTCAGACCACTGTCCTGAGATCCAAGACTGTTTCTTAGTTATCAGTGAACTCTCTAATGATCAGGACTGTGGTTGTCTTCTTTGGATCTCAAGTAGCTATTAATGGCAGACCCAAGCCATTACTTCAAAAATGACACATAAAGTTTTTCAGAGAAAGTCATTCTCAAGCCAACATGTAACATCTTGATGTACCTCTGTACAGACAAGTTATTCATTTCACCTCCCTCATTAAGAGTCCTTAGAGTAAAGGCAGTTATAATAGATTTGTAGTCAGCTGATATTTACCTCCTGTACTTTGTGCCAGGCCCTCTCAGACAACATGGTCTCAGGAGCTTCCACTTGCCCTCTTTAAGATTGCTTTGTAGTAGGAGTTTGGGAAGCCATTGCTTGGGGGTTAAATACCCCCACAGGTCCTACCTCACCCCCACCTCCCTGCTGACATTTCGGCCCAAAGGCTAACTACAGTGGATGTAACTAGTATTAACCTGATAGCTTTTGCTTCCTCCTCTTGCTTGCTTGCCAAGCCCCGGTCTTTAACATCAACAGCGTTTCTGGAGTCACCTGTTGGTTTACGTCCTCTCTGGATGTAAAGTCTTCCCCCTCGAGCCCCCATACCTTTGTTTCAAGGGAGAGTGAGCCCACCAAGAATGAAGAATTCTGGCTCATTTTTCTGGCAAACTGGGAGTTTTCAAAAAAAAAAAAAGCATCTTTTTGTTTCTATCCTTGTTAAAATAGATATATATTTTTAATGTGTGACTATTCAGTCCTGCCTTGTAAGAATATTCAAAACATAATTTAATTTAATGTTCCTTCGATTAAAAGTCTTCCATGGCCCCAGGGTCATTAGTCTGAAGTGTCTCCTTTTTCGTCTGAGAAATGTGAGAGGTGAGATGGTTGTCACCGAGGCACCTCTTGTCCCCAGAACACTGCCTGGAAGACTGTCTCCCTTTCCATGCATTTTGTTCTAAGTCCTTGATATTACCCTTTTATCTTATGAAATGCCTTTCTTTCCTGAGCAGACTGAAGAAAAATGGGGTTCAGTTTAGTTCAGTTTTTCTTTTATTGAGGTTTATTATTGAAATGTATATTTGAAGACCTGTCATTTTGAGCAACTTACTTTAGAAGATAAACCAAAAGGAAGAGGGAGCGAAAAGAATTAAAACCTCCTTTGAGAATGGGTTGCCTTCCTTTATCAAATAGGGTGGCTTTGTCCCCGGGTTTCTTGTTTGGGGGACTGCTAGAAGGCATGGTGGGCCTGCTGTACATTGCTCTGTGCAGAGGCATCGTTTTACGTGGACTTGAACGATTTTGGTTGGTGTCCTCTCTGAAATCAAGAAATCCTATCAAAAGCCAGTGTGAGCTCTGGAGCTAGGTGGACATATGCCTTGAGAGCAGAGTTTCCCTTGACTGTAAATGGGAATGGTAATGACTACATGGCAGGGTTGTGTAAGACTGTTGACAAGATGACAGGTGTGACGTGTTTTATACAATGATTGGCACATAGGAACACTTCAAGTATGGTCATTAGTTCTATTACTGATCATTCGGTTATTGAATTTGGTCATTCATTCAACATAAACTGTGAAAGCCTACTGTGTGCCAGGCTTTAGTCATGGCAAGATTAATAAAACCTTACCCTTAAAAGACTACGAGTGCACTGAGAAGTATATTCAGTTCAGCAAGTTGATATTGGATGCTTACTGTGGGTCAGGCATTTTGCTGGTTGACATCTTGATTCCACATGATGAATCCACTTGTGGGAAATTACATCTGCTTAGGAAGCCAGAATGTAGCCTCTGGAAGTAGCCCAGCACTGAGTCAGAGTCATTTTACCTACTCTGGGAATTCAGAATAAGGGAGGCTGCGTTCCGGGTCTTTCTAATAGTGTTGTTGGCAGAGAGCAGACACACTCCAAAATCTCAGATATCTTAAAAGCACTGACTGAGGAAGATAATAGCAGCCCATCTGCTAATGAATCCCGAATCTCTGCCAAAGATGTGGGGAGATCTCATATACGAATCTGAGAACAAATTCAACGCAGAAACAGTACCGTCCATCCAAGTTGATACCAACAACCAGTGGTTTCCTGGAAGTGATGGCTGGGCGCTTAGTGGGAGCTCTTTCTCTTCAAGGGGTGCTCATGCTGTTCCTCTTCCTGGACTGTCCTCCTCTGCATTTATTACCCGTGTACACATAACAACTGATGTGAGTCACAGAGGGGAGGGGGCGAGCTGCATGTGAGTAGTTCAGAGTTCTCGCTCAGTGCCTGGAGGATTGTTGTTGTTGTTGTTGTTAGGTGTTGTCATGCTCATTCTGACTCTGCAGCCCTTTTACAACAGACCAAAACACTGCCTGGTCCTGCGCCATCCTCACAGTTGCTCGTAGGTTTGAGCTCATTGCTCCAGCTACCGCGCCGATCCATTTCCTCGAGGGGCTTCCTCTTTTCACTGCTCCTTTACTTTGCAAGCATGATGCCATTTTCCAGGCTCTCCTGAAAATATGTCCAAAGTACCTGAGACAAAGTCTGGCCATCCTTGCTTCTAATGTGCATTCTGGCTAAATGTTTTGTCTTACAAGAGAGACTTGTTGGTTCTTTTGACAGGCTGACACTTTCAGTATTTGTCAGCAGCCCCATTATTCAAATCAGTTCTTCTTCGGGCTTCCTGATTCAGTTTCCGACTTTCACAGACATATGAGCGGATTGAAAATACCATGGCCAGGATCAGGCACACCTTAGTTCTCAACGTCGCCTCCTTGCCTTTCAGTACTCTAAAGAGGGCTTGCACAACAGATGGATCCAATGCAATGCATCATTTGACATCTTGACTGCTGCTTCCAAGAGCATTAATTGTGGAGCCAAGCAAGACAAAATCTTTGACCACTTCAATCTTTTTCCATGTATCATATATTGCCTGTTGGTCCAATTGTGAGCATTTGGATTTACATTACATGGAGTTGTAATCCACACGGAAGGCTGCAATCTTCAATCTTTATCAGCAAGCTCTTCAAGTCCTCCTCGCTTTCTGCAAATAAAGTTGTGTTAGCGGCATATCGCATGATCATAAGTCTGTCTCCAAACCTGATCCTGCAGTCCTCTTCCGAGAATCCAGCTTTTCTGATTCTTTGTGGCGTGCAGCGTGCTCACCAGACTAATTGAATAAGTGGGGTGAGAGGATGCAACCCTGACACACACCTTTCTTGATTTCAAACCATGCAGTCTGCCCTTGTTCTGTTCACACACATGCCTCCTGATCCATGTATAGGTTCCACATGAGCACAATGAGGTGTTCTGGAATTCCCATTCTTCTCAAGTCTGTCCATAGTTTGGTCCACACAGTTGAATGCCTTGCATGGTCTTGGACTATATATTGAAATTAAGTTAAAAGAACAAGGAGAGGTAGCCCTAGAAATGGCACATCTCTCAAAGCCTCATGCACATTGTGCTATGTCAGGCCAGATTTTCAGCATGGAAGTGAACACACGTTCAGGAAACCAAGGCACAGCAGAAACTGTACAGGCTCTCACATCAGCTGGACGTAGTTACGACTCTCTTGACTCATACCTTTGGTTAAGTTACTTCTCCTGCCCAGGCCTTAGTTTCCTCTTTTATAAAACAATGATTGAAATGGCTGCCTGAAAGGGCTATGAAGATTCGAGTCATAATGTGTGTGAAGGGGCGCCCCTCATCATAGGTACTTGCTAAGTAATCTGTGTCGTTTTTGTTTTGTCAGTAGGAAGAATAAACTAAAATGAGCTGTGTCCAGTAGGTCTAAAATAATTTCTCGTTACAGTTAGTTGGTTGGTTGGTTGGTTGCCATTGAGCCAGTTTCCACTCCTGGCAACCCATGTGACCAGAGTACAACTGCCCACTTGGGTTTTCAAGACGATGACCTTTTGGAAGTAGATCCTGTCTCTCAAGATGCTTCTGGATGAGTTCAACCCACCAACTTTGTAGCTAATAGTCTAGTACTTAACCATTTGCACCACTCCGAAATATAACTGAGAACCTTTGAATCTTAGCATTGAAAGGAAATCTTTAGAGCAGTCTCATTGACTGCTACATCTTATCTTGGCAATGGTAAGTACACTTCTAGTAATGGAAACCTTACCACCTCTCACAACAGTCCAGAACTTTTCAAATCATTATTAGAAATTCCTTCTTTATAGTAAAGCAAAAGTCTGCCCCTTAGATTAAAGTGAAAAGTTCCTTCTACTGCCTAATCTTCGCTCTCTTCCTTTGGGCGCCCTGATTCAGTGGCTACTCCTGCAACAGTCTTTCCTTGAAGCCATTCGAAGGACCTTAAGCATGTCCGGAATCTCTTCTAGAATCTTTCTCTCCTTCATAGTCCACAGACTATGGGATATATTTCATATAATTTGACTCTAGATTTCTTATAACTTCCTCTAGGGGCAGGTTATACATTGGGCGATGATACAAATGGTCGTCTATTTGAAACCACCATTCTGTGGGGAAAGCTGGAGCTTTCTACTTCTGTAAAGAGGTACAATCTCAGAAACTCACAGGGCAATTCTGCCCGGTTCTAGAGCACCACTAAGACTGGGCATCAAGTCATTGGCCTTGAATTTGGTTATGAGAGGGGTTCTATGAGTTAGAATCAACTCAGTGGCTCTGAGGTTTGGGGGTGAGGGGAGTTGTTTGTTTGAGTTTCAAAGAGAAAGAGAAGCCAGTTGATACCAGTTAGCATATTGGGCTGCTAAACAAAAGGTCAGCAGTTTGAACCCACTAGCCCTTCTAGCAGAGAAAAATGAGGCTTTTTTAGATGTTCAATAAATATCTATGAGATAAATGAATTAAGTACTTGAAATCAGTCCTCAGATTCAGTCATCCCTGGTATAAGGGAACCTTATGAATGTCCACTCTGGCTTCGAAGTCTATTTCAGATATCTCTACCTCTAAGACACTTGCCCTTACTCAGTCAGAATCAGTCTCCCCTTTCTCTCTGTTCCTAAATAAACCTTTTTAAACATTTAATTATGGATTGAGTAATATAGAGAGCTTTAAGATAACTCTCCGGTATGTTTCTTGTTTTTGCTGGCCTGTAATTAGTCATTGGGAAACGCCAGCATGTTCTTCCCCTGTAGTTTGCCAACCCCAAGTCTTTCTTGTATTATAATGCGGCACTTTGTCTTCTCGAGCTGCCTTTTGAAATCTTCAGTCCAGTACTCTCACATGGGGATCTTTCCCTTTCACTCCTGCTACCTTGCTGTGTTCAAGAGCAAGTTTCAGAATCTATTTTGACAGCCATTTTTGATATTTTCTTTCCTTCCTGTCTTTTTAATGACCTTTTCATTTCTTCATATATGCTGTCTGATGTCATTCCACATCTAGCTTTGGGTCATTAATGTTCTGTGGAAGAACACTCTCAGAAGTTCTTAATAACCAATTGTAGCCCAGCAAATAATAATAAATAAACCTGAGATTTTTCTTTCATAGGTGTATATATATGAACAGAGAAGAATTTGAGCATCATTCTCACAGAGCAGAATACGATCAGTTTCATAGAAATGACATTTTTTATGGGTTCTGAGGACAGAATAGAAGCTTCATAGGGCTCCCTATCAAAGGAATGACATTAGAACACACACAAAAAGAAGAAGAATCAAAATTTGAGTTGAAATGTTGAAGAACTCTGTGGGCAAAATCTCGAATGAAACAGAAAACATCAAAAGATGACGAAAGGAACACATAGGATCACTGCACTGAAAAGAGCCAGTCACTGTTAGTCCACTTCACGAGGTGGTCAAGACTGGGAGTTCTGAAGAAAGAAGCTCACGCTACACCAAAGGCATTGGTGGAAAACACAGCTCCAGGAATTGATGAAATACCAACTGGAATGTGTCAACAAATGAATGCAGCACTGGAGTACTCATTTTTCTGTGCCCAAGAAATTCCCAAATTGTCTTATTCCGAGACAGCTATCTGGCCAGCCAAGTACTGCATGTATGTGCCCATTCCAAAAATGGTGAATTAACAGAAAATATCATTAGTATCACATGCAAGTAAAATTTTGCTGAAGAGAATTCAAAATCAATTACAGTGGTATATCAAGAGAAATTCTAGTTGAATTCAAAAGAGAATTTAAAACAAGGTATATCATCGCTGACTTCAGATGGATCTTGGTTGAAAACAGAAGATAGAAAAGCAGTGTTTATCTATGTTTTATTGACTATGCAAAATTACTTGTGTGGATCATAGCAAATTATGAATAACGTTGCAAAGAATGGGAATTCAGTAACACTTACTTGTGTTCATGTGGAACCTATGCATAGACCAAGAGATAGACTTGACCCAAACAAGGAGATACTGCATGGTTTTGAATCAGGAGAGTGGTGCATGTCAGAACTGCATCCTTTCCCTACACTTATTCAGCGTCTCTGCCCAACAAAAGTGTGAGAAGCTGGGCTGTGTGAAAAGAACACGGCTTCGCTATTGGAGGGAGATGTACTCATGACCTGTTATATACAAATGGCAAAACCTGGCTTGCTGAAAGCAAAGAGGGCTCGAAGAACTTACCAACGAACATCAAACACGATGGGTCTTCAATATGGATCACACCTCAAGATAAAGAAAACAAAGATCATCACAGCTGGGCCAAAAAGCCGCACTACAATAAGTTGAGAAAAAATTGAAGTTGTCGAGGGTTTCATGGATTTACTTGAATTCCCCAGGAAGCAGCAGTCTGTATTCAAATGACTTTTGCACTCGGCAAATCTGTTGCAAAGATTTCTTTAGTGTTAAAAAGCTAAGATGCTAGATTGAGAACTAAGGTGTGCCTGATCCAAGCCATAGTATTTTCAGTCACCCCATAAACACTCAAAAGATGGACAATGAATAAGAAATATCAGAGAAGTATTGATGCCTTTCAATTATAATATTGGTAAAGAATATTATATATACTATATGGCTGGATGAACAAACAAATCTGTGATGGAAGAAGTACAAGCAGAATACTGTATATACTCATGTATAAGCCGAGTTTTTCAGCACATTTTTAATGCAGTTTGGTGGTAAAATTAGGCTGATACTTGGGTCAGTTTATACTCGATTATATACAGTATTTTTCAAAAGTGAAAATGGTAAGACTTTGTCTCGTGTATTGGACATATCATCAAGAGGAGCCAGTCCCTGTAGAAAGACATCATGTTTGGTAAAATAGAAGGTCAGCAAAACGAGGAGGGCCCTCAAAAGAGAAACTGGCACAGTGGCTACAAACATCTCACCAAGTGTGAGGATGGCATTGGACTGGGCAGTGTTTTATATTCTACTTGGGCTTGCCATGAGTCAGAACCCATTCAGTAGTACCTAGCAAGATAATTTTTCTCATGTCTGTGTTCCCCCATCTGTATAATAAATCGCCTGAAGACAGGACTAATTTTTGGTCATTTTGCTTCCTCCCCTATAGTATCTAGCATTTGATAGGTGCAAGATATAGGGAGACTTTATATGCTTAATGCATATTACATTCTCTGGTTCTAAAGGAGAACCATTAAAACATTCTTTGTCATCAGGGAGGTTGGGACCTCACTGAGCAAATACATCCACATAGACAATCATGTAAGGCAGTATCTAATGGACTCTAGGGTTGGGGAGAAAGAGAATCAGCATCTATGGAGCATCTGTTATCTGCCAGGCACTTTGTATGCACTATCACTTTTAATACTCTTACTAACTCCTTGAAAAACATTATGAATCCCATTTTACAGATTAGAGTAATGAAGCACAAAGAGGCAAGGCAGAGGTCAAAGCTTTGTGTTGGGGGGGGGGCCAGGGAGAGGGAGTGGAAATCAAAATTCTGAGAGCTTTCCTATCAAAACTTCCCTTCCCTGCTACTAGAGATTGGATGTGTAATTTTACCAGAAACTAGGGCTCAGCGAAGTTCCTTTAACTTTACTAGCAGAATAGCCAAGACCCCGGATGACCAACAGTGCATAAAAATACTCACAGGGGTGGGATGGGAGAGACCAGAGCCCTGGGTGCTTCAGTCCTGAAGGCACCCTCAGTTGGTGTTAAACAAGGGAAGGGGCCCTAGTGTGGGGTGAGTGAGTTGTCCTGAGTGCTTGCCCTGTGCCAGAAGGTCTGCAGAGAGACCACCTGGTGCAGAGGGAGAGGAGCTGGAACTCCTGCATTCCTGGGTTCATTCCAAACCCAGCCCCCACTCCCACTGACTGGCTGACTTTGGGAAGGTTATTTCATTTTGGTTCACCTCAGCCTCCTTGTCTGTAAAATGGACCCCTGATTTCCCTTTCACAGAGGATTAAACGAGGTAATGTTAGCAGGGCACTTATCACCATTCTTGGCACAAAGTAGGCAACAAATAAATTGTAGCTGCTTTTATTCCACATCTTAATATAGTTAATCCTCACAGTGATCCTATGATTGTGAGGATTAAGGGCTTATCCCCATTTTTCCAGATAAAGGAGTAGGCTGATGAAGCTTAAATGACTTCACCAGGGTTATACAGCAAGCCTGGCTTATGGACACACACGCTGATATGCAGATACAGTGCCAGCCCACTCTCTGGCCCACTGTTGAGTGTGTGTTCCTGTAGATACCGAGGCCGCGGGCAGCAGAGGCGGAATCTCAGGTCTGGCAGGGAGGAGTCCTGGGATTTAGAGCTGGCTGTAATTAACCTCGTGTGTGGATTACTGCCACACAGGTGATCTGGAGGTGACTGGGGATTTGATCATGTGCTCTGAAAACGGAATTTTAGCCTGTGCTAGGGGTTCTAGCATCCACAAAAACTCCTTACTCAACTCCGAGGTTTTCATCAGCAGCAGCTACCCATCTGGCTGCCCCCTGGGGGCTTGGCAGATGAGAGGGGACAGGACGGCTGGTAGGTTTCTAGAGGAGGACTGGTTTTGAAGAGAGAAAGAGCAAGGTATGCAGGTTGGCGGTGCAGCCGTGCTGAGGTCCTTTCCAGCTAGCCTTGTTAGGGGACGGCTTCTCTGTCCCCAACACCCCAAAGGCAAGGGAAAACACATTGTTTTCCAGAACAAATTTTAAAACTTGAAAGGTTGTACTCACCTATGATCTCAACACTTTCTAGATTTTGAGTAAATAAATATTTTTAGCACATGAGTTGTGTTAAATATTTGAGGCTGATGAGTTGGACTGCTGGCCACAAGGCTGGTGGTTCACGAGCTGCACCTTGGGAGAAAGATGCCGCTTTCAGCCTCAGAAACCACTGGAAAAGTTCTAATCTGCATCATAGAGTCACCATAAATCAGAATTCACTTAATTGGAAGTAAATAGGGAGGATGTTTCTGTTTGAGGGGAGATAACTTATTTTTTCTAAAATGATCCAGAAAAGCCTCTTTGAGATATTTCGGAGCCACTGAATATTAGAAAATGTTCGTTCAAATGGAGTAATTTTGGTTAAGAAAAAAGATAATTGATTTGGAGCCAAAAGATCTAGAACATGGTTAGCAAAGCATACCTCAGAGCCAAATCCAGCCTGCTACCTCTTTTTCTGAATAAATTATTTTGGAACACAGCTGCATTCATTCAGTTACATATTTCATATGGCTGCTTTCATGCTGTGGACAGAGTTAGGTAGTTGTGACAGCTTTATGACCCATCAAGCCTATTTAATCTACGGATTGGCAGGGGGTTAGGGGGGCGTTGCAGACCTCCGAACTAGACTAGATTAGACCCCATTTTCTTTGATCTTTGGTGGGTGTCTACATCTGTAGAATGGCGACTCTTTTACTAGGGTTGTTGAGATAATCAGATGGGACAGAATCGATGAAAAGGAAGCAGTCTGAAGCTTGTTGCCGTCTTGTAGTAAGAGGATGTATGTGTGTGTGTGTGTGTGTGTGTGTGTGTGTGTGTGTGTGTTACACAAACAGAAATATTCAGGTTCAGATTTAGCAACAGCTTATTAAAAGTAAGAACCTGGTTAAATCCAAAATACAATGGTTAAAATGTAACCATTGTGGTATAACAGTTTTCCCTTGAAAACCACATTCTGAATTATCAGCTTCCATCTCAAACTGCCCAGAATGCATTCTCTGCCCAGGCATAGTAGCTGGGGACCCCTCCGTCTGACCTGCTGGCATGACCTGCTGGCAAGCACAGTAGGAACCAGACAAAGAAAAGAATTGTAGGTCACCTTCGCTTCATGATAGTTTCTGAATCTTGAAGACAGTCTTTATTATGTAAAATTTTACTGTTTCAGTAAAGATGATTCAAAAAACACTAACTTGATTCCAAAACACAAGCTCTGTGATTTAATTACTTTATTTGTCAACTTATCAAAGTAAATCCATGAATTGGTGGGAAATAAAGTTTATTCCAATTTTCTGGTCTACTAATACTGCTTCCATACCTATATAATAAAATCTTTGGTGCTGGTGATAAAGAGAGAAGATAGTGATTTGGGTGGAAAGCAAAAGGAATAAAAAGACCTTATTAATTTCTGGAATGCAGATCCACACACACACACCCTTAGCTCTAGGCTCTAGACTGGGTCCCCTGAGCCCTCCCAGCATGGCAGCTTTCTTTGTCCCCATGGAAATAGTGTTGGTATTCTCTGTGAATGTGTTTCATCTATATTTTCTAAGTGCATTGAAATGCAGAACTGAAAATCCAAAACTCACCACCAGTATATAAACACCTGAATTAAAATTTTTCATCATTTTACACTCTCCCACTACTGAAACCGTTTAGCAAAGGAGACTTGAGTTTTTATATTTTCTACCTAGGCATTTAATCCTCTCTAGCACTGTAGCTTGTTGGGCTCCTAACCACAAGGTCGGAGGTTCCTACGCATCAGTTGCTCTGTGGGAAAAAGATGAGACTGTCTGATCCCATGAAGATTTATAGTCTCCGAAACCCCAACGAGCAGTTCTACTCTGTCCTATAAGGTTGCTATGGACCAAAATCATCTCAATGGCAGTGGGTCGGGTTTGATTTGGGTTTCAAATGTTCTCAGAAAGCACCTTTCCAGTGCAGTGGTTACATGCTCAGCTCTCACCACTCAAGGGAGAACTAAGTGGCAGTCTGCTTGCTTCTGTAAAGATTTACAGCCATGGAAATCCTCTAGGGCAGTTCTACTGGACAGCAATGGGTTGGATTTGGGTTTGGTGCTGTAGAATGTTTTAAAAGAGAGTAGTTTGGATCCATAGAGAATTTTCTATTAGGCATGGTGGACCCCTATGGTGGGGAGAAGAAAGACTGGGTATGAATTGAGCTAACTCCAGGTCATGTCACTGGGCTGCCAGTTTATCTCCTATGTTTCCATTCTTGGGTCAGTTTTTCTCCCTCTGCTTTCCTCTCATTCAATGCAGCTTTCTATTTCAGAGTTTGCAGTTCATGATTTTATAACAAGGAGAATCTCAAGTCATTTTTGTCTCCTTCCTTTCTGAAATGATGTTCATCTGGCTTTTAGTTTGCCCCCAAAGTATTCTCATTCTTGATGTTAAATGCAGCCTCTCTATAAACCTAGAGCAGGTGGCGACAGCACAGTCATACTAATTGCAGGCAGGTACTGAGGTGTTGGTGGGCTTACAGCTGATACAGGCAGGTGACTGAGGTGAGACCTCTTGCTGGCCAGGGCCCCTTCACTCATTTGACCTTCAGAACCTTTCTAGGACTGAAACCATTTCCCTGGGCTTGAATGTGTGTATTTTTCCCCTTGGAAGTAATGGTCTCAAACAAAGATAAAAACAACAGAATGTAACGAGCATGGGCATGGTATTTATTTTAGATTTCAATAAACAGGTGTCTAGTTTTAGAAAGGATAGTCTGTCAGAGCACATGCACAGCAAGCAAGTGTGATCAGGATGATGGATCAGGAACTATTCCATTATGAGTTGGGTCTAATGTTTATAGTTAAGTGGTACGTGCTTGGTTCATCTTTTTCCCTGTTTTCATTTTCATTTCCCACAAATTAAATTAGACTTGATAGATTGACCACTTTCCTAGCCCTCATACGTAAGGTGTGTCATTGAGATAATTGCTTTAAAAAATGCCCTTTAAAGCAGCTCACCTTGGTGCATGACTGTTTAAAAGAAGCAATCATAAAAATATTTGTGTGCAACCATGCTTCAAGTTTCTCTTGTATATGAGGTAAACGTGGCTGAGGAATGTGCAGGATGAAAATGGATTTAATGAGATGAATTTAGTTAGGCTTGATGAGGTAGAGCCGAATCTAGGATAAATGGGATTTTTAAACCAATGAAATTAGACTTGCGTATTTTTGTATTTGCAAAATGGAGTTTCTTAGAACATGTGGCATGGTCCTGGGATTCACAGACACCGCGCACACACTCTCTCTCACATAATGCGTGAGCAAGTGCACGCGCGCACACATCCTGCCCTCACCCAGCACACAGGCACAGTGAACCGGACCAGAGGGCCCTGCAGCCAGATGTCCCCCATGTTGTCCCAACCCCCTTCTCTCACTAATTCTGGCTGGTGAAGGGCATATTTGGCAAAGTTTGCCCCCCTTCTTTCCTAGCCTTACTGTGCCTTTCTACCAACTCAAAGGGGAAAGTGTTGGCTTTGGGGGCTTCCCATTTTGGGGGACAAATGTGGTTGTGGATTTCCTCCTGATTCTCTTTGTCTCCATCCCATCAAGTCCCCCATTTTCTGATCCAGAACCCAACTTGTTTTCCCAGGCTCCCTCCTACAACCAACACAAACACAGACATTCACCAGCAAAACAGAAGCTGTTGGAAAGCTTTTTTGGCTGCTGAAATGGGCTCCTGTCACCAGGACATGGCAGACTTTTTGCTGTATTGTCTCCCAGGCCTGGCCCCGGTACTCCAAAGAGAACTTTATGTAATCAGTCTTTACTGACATGTGACGTCCTGTCATTTTCCTCCCCTTCGGCTCTGCTGCCGCCCACAAATCAATAACATTGCCTGGGAAGTTCAAGCTGGTTTTTGCAGCCACCCAACTTTGTTTCTTAAAGGGTATGTCAGAAAATGTAAAGTTTCCTAATGATATTTCTGGCTGATGACACATGGCAGAGCTGATGGACTATTTATAATCAGTGGCACGATCGCAAGCACATTATTTTTATTTCACTGGGGTGGGGTGGGGGGGGCCTGTCACTTGCAACCTCTCTTTGCAGACATGTTGATGCCATCCCCACCGAAAGCAGCTAAATCCTCTGTGCAGAAATTGCTTGCACTCTCCTCTTTGTGTTAAGAGCTCCCTGGTTCAAATAGCAGTCTTTTTGGGGGGTGTTTTGTTTTGTTTTGTTGATATATATATATATATTCCTTTGCCTAGTGGGATAATGAGGGCACGGAATGATTTGTAGCAACCGCTTAAAATTCTGGCCATGCCTGCTTCCTTCACTATAACTGTCTCCAGTTGCCGTTCAGGTCCCGCAGCAGCCCTCTAAGTGTGGGTGTGGCTGGCAAGACTGAGGCAACAGACAGCTTCTCTGTCCAGCACTGCTCTCATTTTAGTCCTGAATATAGCTTTGCTATCTTTGACTGAGTGCCTACTAACTTCTACAGGAGCTCTGATGGTATAGTGGTTACACATTGGGCTGCTACCACGAGGTCAGAAGTTTGAAACCACCAGCCACTCCTCAGGAGAAAGACGTGGCTTTCTATTCCTGTAAAGAGTTACAATCTCAGAAACCCACTGGGGCCGTTCTATCCTGTGCCACAGGGTCTCTGTGAGTCACTGTGATGGCAGTGAGTTTGGTTTTTGTTTTGTTTCATCCATTCGTTTGGGTGTTGAGATTTACTCTGCGCTAGGCCCTGTAGGCATTTTGTAAGCAATAGCTCCCGTAACTCTTTCACATCTGTCTAAGGTGAATGTTGTAATGTCCGGAACAGAGATAGAGGAGAAAACCCGGAGGTTAAATGACTTCTCTCCAAACTCACACAGCTTCTCTCCAAACTCCCTGGGCTTCCAGGTCAAGCCTGTCCTAACAAGTCACACGTGCTATTTCTGTGTTCTTTCAAATCTCGCCCTGCGGATGTGCCTACTCCACAGGTGTGGCTGACATGGCCAGAGAGACGATGGCCTTACTCATTCCCAGCTCAGGCAGCTCGATGAGGTTAGAGGCAGGCCGGAGTGAAAGACGCAAGACTTAGAAAGCTTTCCCCCTCGGGGTAGTACCAAAATACACTAGAAACGCACACACCCCTCTCCTCCTCACTGACCAGCTATCTAGTTACGCAGCAGTTCACGTGTACAACAATAGTAAAAATCTACGCCCCGACCACTGTGCTCATTAAAAACAATAGTGGACGCCAAGGGGCTAGGTGAGAGCAATGCTGGCTCTGCTGATTAAGGTCACGTGTCAACCCGACTGGGCCCTGAGTCTCAGTGACCATGAGTCTCAGTTATGCGCTGATGTCATTTGGCAGTCAGGTAATGGTGTCATCCTCTTCCACTTAGTGATCTGATGAGATCATCCTCGGTTTTTGCGTACAACTGAGTTTTCACGTAATGACCTCGTCTTTGGAACCTAACCATGTGGACACGTGAGCCGCTGGTGTATACAAAGAAGAGAGTTTTGACTCTGCAATGGACAGTGGTGTCTCTTAAAAACATACTGAGTCTTGTTTTGTCTCTCTCCTCTTTTACTGTTTTTCCACAGGACAGAGTTTAGGGTATGGATTTGTTAACTATATTGATCCAAAGGATGCCGAGAAAGCCATCAACACTTTAAATGGACTCAGACTCCAGACCAAAACCATAAAGGTAAGAAGTGATGTGCTGCCTCCTCACTGGGGAGACAATGGTTACATGTCATCCCTTTGATCTAATAAACCCTGCCTGAGCCCCAGCTAGTAGTGTGCTCTTTCTCTGGTCAAAGACCATTTACCGTCCACCTGCACGAAATGTGAGGCACAGACCCCTAAAGAAAGGCGGAATAGTCGCTAAGGTGAAGGGAAGGACCAAGAGCGGTGGGAGCTCCATCCCAAGGCGTAGATGGGTATCGAGAATGACTACCAGACCAAAGAGGGCCTGTGAACCTAAGTCTGCAGAAATGGCCAGCACTGAGCCAAGGGAAGAAGGCAAGGCAGGGAAGCAGCTTGAGACAGAGGAAATAGTGCGTGCACAGCTGTGAAAATGCAAAGAAACATGGCAAATAATTCTAGTGCAGCCTCGTTGTGATTGAGGAGGTAATGGGAAAAGGTGGGGATGGGGAAGTAGACCTGGGCCAAGGCAGGAAGGCTTATGTGCCAGATTGGCAAGGTCGGGCTTCCCTTCAGGTAAAGAGGACCCTCCTAGCAAATACTCTAAAAGGAAACAATAGCTATAAGTAAAGGTAATTGTGTCATAGTGGTGGGTACTATAAAATGGATGGGAACATAGTAAAGGAGCTACAGAGGGAGGAGCATTCCAGCAATCAGCCAGCCCAGTAGATAATACCTCAGGAGGGTTTGTTTTTAACTTGGTGGGGGGGGGGGGGTACAGGGGGTGGAGCACAGTTACCCAGAGCTTGCTCCTACCCATGGAGGTTTCTGAGGCTGAGTGTCGCTCTTGGTTCAGACTTCTTGGCGTGATGAACCTTCAGGAGATGGCACTGTTTGCTTGAGAGCCCCCTGGGGGGGGGGGGGCTGTGATGTTCTCCTGGATGAAGCCTGCCCTCTCCTCAGACTCCTTCCCCTTTTCCCCCCACCTCCAGGCAGCGTCCTGTTTGAGGGCAGCTGCCAGCCAATTAATGAGTCCCATCCTTCATAGCCTATTAAACCGCAGGGAAGTGTCTCCTGGGCGCGCTTATCCTCACGACAGCAGGTCTGACGCAAAGTAGGACAAAAGAGAAGCCTCTCCCAGAATGGAAATCTATAGATGGCACCAGCTCTCAGAGTCTAAAACACAAAGCCAGAACTTTTTAGCCCAATGAGAGACTTTCCCAGCATCTAGACTAACTGAGGAGATCACCTATCTACGATCCTCTTAGCAGGGAGGTAATCAAAACGAAAACAGAACAAAAGTCCTTTCTTTGGGCAATAAGTTCTGTGATTATCTTTGCTTGCTTCCTTCCTCCTTCTCCTGTTTGGAGCAGCTGTACTTCTGCAACCAAGTTTAGCTTATTTCTGAAGATGATTGCTTTCTTTCCCTGATTTGATACCACACAAAGCCCCCAGACGGCCCTGATGCAAGCTGCCTCTTGCCTTGGCTTTTGATCAGTTTAGACACATTCTCTAAGGGGGAAATAATCGAGTTGTATAATTATGGGGTACACGACCCCGAGAGGAGATGATTAATTTCTTTCAAAGGAGAACCATACCTACTTTTATGCTGTAAGTAAAGATGGGGCACTTGTGTCAGTTGACTCTGAAGGGACCTCACCAGGCTGAGAGCTGTATTTGTGGATTTGATTGATTTTTTTTTGTGCTATCTAGTTTAACATTGACTATCAGACATTTACTCCTCCTTTGACCTTGAAGTGAGCAAGATGCCCTCCCCCACCTCACTTCTACAGTTTCCTTGAAACCTAAACTCTTCCCCAAAGGGTTTCGGTTCAAATCATCAGCCATCCATTCTGTTCTTGTTATTTTAAGTATTTCATGAGTCCCTTGGGTTTGGTTTTGTTTCTTTCCAAAGACTGAGTGGACCAGGCTTCTCTGTCTCCTAATGCATCCCCTGGCCCATCATCCCATCAGAAATGGTGCTTTGTCTAAGTGCTTTGTCTTAGAGACAAGGAGCATTGATTATTTTCTTTCTGGGAAGAGCCACTCTGCTTCCGTCCCTTATCTCTCTCCCTATTCCCCATCCCCTCACCCACCCTGCATCTAAATGCTGCCAACACATTTGCACCCGGCAGTATCATGGGCTTCTGAGGCACTGTAGGATTCAAAATGCATGATGCCACGGCTGAATCAATAATTTCCATTCTCTACTACGAATGAAAATTTAATGTGCAAACCTGGGAATTTCGGGCCTTTCATTAAAGCAGTTTATTTGCCATACGAAAAATTAAGTTTGAGTGATAGGTCCTTTTATTAACTCTTCTTCCCTTTCCTAAAGGGACACTGTGTTTAAGGTAAAAGTCATTATTAAAGGTGGGGGATGGGAAGCAACTCCTTTTTGTCTGCTGTTAATAGTCTCATCATTTATTAATTTCTTAAAATTGCTTTTTTGCCATTCAAGCCGGTGTTTATGTCTTCTGCTTCCGTTTGCTTTGATAAGTGACATGAGATTCATCTCTTTACTCTGACTCTCAAGTAGGATTGGATAACCTGCCTTATTTGTGGGGTGGGGAGGGGGTCGGGGGTGGGGGAGAAACAATTCCTTCTTTAAAGTCATGCAATCCAGGGATTTTCCCAGAACCACTTCAGACATGTTTGCAAGCTTCACTTAGGTTTGTCTCTCCTGCCCTCATTTCTGCAGCATTTCTGGGGTGCTGGTAATGAAAGGGAGCCCTCGGGCACCCTGGTTAAAGCCCTTGGGTTGCTCACTATAAAGGCCAGTGATTTGAATTCACCATCGGCTCCATGGGAGAAAGATGTGAGAGTCTGCTCCCAGAAAGACTCCAGCCTTAGGGACTCAGGGTGCCATTCAACTCGGTTCTGTCAAGTCTCTATGAGTCATCATCGATTGGATAGCCAAGGGTGCTTTAAATGTAACAAACAAAATAGGTGTGGGCAAACTGAATTCCTAAGCTGTGAAGGGAAAGCCCGTGTCTAAAGACTAGATTCAGGCATGTTTCTGGGAAGCCTGGAGGAGTGGTGGAGGCTGTGGGGAGCTGGAGAGAGCAGATACCCCTGCGTTTTTAAGCCCAGAATGTTGCCAGCTCTTCCAGTTATTCAAGGGAAATAGAAATCTAGATTTGTTTTAAAAAATACTAAATCCCCCAATTTATAACAATTGACAACCAATTCAAAAATTCCGAAGCATTATGTCACCAAAACAAACTCACTGCCATTGAGTCGATGCCTGCTCATAGCAGCCCTGGAGGACAGGATAGAGCAGCCCTGCGAGTTTCTGAGACCATAACTCTTTATAGCAGTGGTTCTCAACCTGTGGGTTGCGGCCCCTTTGGGGGGTAGAACATCCCTTTCACAGGGGTCGCCCAATTCATAGCAGTAGCAAAATTACAATTATGAAGTATCAATGAAAACAATTTTATGGTTAGGGGTCACCACATGAGCAACTGTATTAATGGGCCGCGGCATCAGGAAGGTTGAGAACCACTGTTTTATAGGAATAGAAAGCCCCATCTTTCTCCCACGGAGCAGCTAGTGGTTTTGAACTACTGACCTTCAAGCCCAGTTTGTAACCATTATGCCACTAGTGTTCCTCAAGCATTATGTAGCTGGGTAGGGCAAAAAGAACTTCAAACTTAGATTTAAATGCACTCAGTGCAGGGCTGGACGCTAACAGGCAGCGCCTACTCATACAAGGCACCCCAGATGATGGTCCTCTGTGAAGCGATATTTATTTTGCCTGTACAAAGGGAGACATGGAGACCCTGGTTACGTAGGCGGCTATGAGTCAGCAGTTTGAAACCACCTGCCTCTCTGCAAGAGAAAGATGAGGCTTTCTACTCTTGCAAAGAATTAACAGTCTTGGAAACCCACAGGGGCAGTTCTACCCTACCCTATAGGATCGCTTTACATCAGAAGTGACTCGAGGCCAGTGAGTTTGGTTTGGGGTTTTTTTAGAAGGGAGACATAATATGACTGCATATGAATACTGAGCCCGTGCAGCAGACAGGGCCAGGTATCTGTCCTCCAGGAGCATGCACCCTGAGCACTCGCCCTCTGAGCACCAAGGCAGACAAGGCACCAATGGATGTCTGTTAGCCACAGAAGGCTGGTGTGGATGGCGACTGCAGAGGCAGCATCTCTAGATGCTAACTTATTTGGTAGGACGTGGCAGCACTGGTTCTCACTCCTTATCTTGGAGATCATGCACAGAGAGTGAAGTGCCTTGCCCAGAGCCACACCGCTCTTCAGCACTTGACCTGGAGAGAGCGTGCAAAGATCCATGGCAGATTCTGCCAAAAGCTTTTAAGGGAGATAATAATATTCACAGTACCCAAACCAACCAAGCTTACTGCCATCAAGTCAGTTCCAACCAGGGACCCAAGATAGGGTTTTCAAGGTATAGATTTGCATAGGAGCCTCATCTTTTTCCCACGGAGGAGCTGGGCGCGTTGAACCATGGACTTTGTGATTAGCAGCCCAATATATACAGGCCAGCGCGCCCAGGGCACCTTGATAACAGGATGGCTCCCTCATATGAGTGCTAAACCCTGTGTTCAATGCTCTGCTAAACCCTCTACATTCTTGATATCACTTAATCCTTGAAATGTCCTTGAGGCTAGGTGCTTTACTGTTTCTGAAAATTGCCCTGTGAGTAGGTGCTATGATCTCTTTTATACAAATAAGAAAACTGAGGTTCGAAGAGGTTACGAGACTTACCCAGGGCCACACACTTAGTAAGTGAGGTTTAGAGTAAGGAAAACAGACGTTTTAAAAAGCAATCACTGGCAATGGGCCATGAATGTTGGGATGTCACACTGCCTGTTTGCTCCGTGGCACATGCATTCTGGGAGGCCGTGTGGGTGTATTTGGTTCTGCAGACAAATGTGCGCGCACACACACAGGTTATACTTATTGGCACAGGAAGGAGGCTTTTTAAAAGCAAACAAATCAATTGCACAAAGAAACTTCCAGGTGCTTCAGTAAACTGGTTTGAGGTTCAGGGTTCTACCATCAACCGGGGACACACCACACTCACTTCAATGGTTTCTTCTCAGCAACAGGTATTTCGCAGCCTGCTCCTTTCCAGGCTCCGTACTGAGTCACGGGATTAAGATGAACTTGAGGTGGTGTGTCAGAGGCAAATGGGGTATAGAGGATAGGCTTATATTCTCAGGATTGACTCCCCATTAGGCAAGTGAGTCCTTCTCAGCATTTCAAGCCCAAACCCAAGTGAAATGATTTGTAAGCCCATGTAGACCTTTGAAGTATTGTTGGGGTAATTTTTATTGGTTGGTTTGTTTGTTTTCTGTTTATCTCCAGAAGGAACCACATTCAACTCTGAAATTTGGAGTGAAATAGCTTTGGGTTTGGGAAATGATTCCCAATATTCTTTGACCCATACCTGATAAACAGTCTGAGCCTCTCTGGGGGCTCTTAGAGAATAGCCCCTGAACTTACTCTATAACTTCAGCCTCTTACTAAGGTGCAAGAAGCCCTGGTGGTGCAGTGGGTTACTAACTGTGAGGTCAGAGATGGAGAAAGATGAGGCTATCTGCTCCCATAAAGATTCAGTCTCAGAAACCCCGTGGAGTAGTTCTACTCTACCCTCCAAGGTCATTCTGAGTTGGAATCAACTGGGTAGTATGATTTTTTTTTAATGCAAAAGCAGGAAATACAACTAAGGAGCGCTAGATGAAATCCAGTCACATTGGGTCCAGTTGGATTAATTAGGAACAAAGACAACAGGATGGTTCTATATTGGTAGGTGCCTTTGGGTCAATTCCAGCTCACAGCAATGCTCTGTACTCACAGCAGAGCAAAGCATTGCCTGGTCCTGCACCATCCTCACAATTGTTGTGTTTGGCCCATTGTTGCAGCCATTGTGTCAGTTCATCTTGTTGAGAGTCTTCATCTTTTACCCTGACCCTCTTCTTTCCCAAACATGATGTCGTTTTCCAAGGATTGGTCACTTCTGATAACATGTGCAAAGAGCATGAGGACAGAGTCTTACCATCCCCTCCTCAAAACAGCATTCTGGCCATACTTCCCCCAAGCCAGATCTGTTGTTCTTCTCGTGGTCCCTGGTACTTTCTTAGCCAGCGCCATCATTGAAGTGCATCACTTCTTCCCCTGGTTTCCTTATCCATTGTCCGGCTTTCGCGTGCATGTGAAGCGACTGAAAATACCATGGCTTGGGCCAGGCACACCTTAATCTGCAGAGTGGCACCTCTGCTCTGTAACATTTTCAATAGGTCTTATGCAGCAGGTTATGCCCAATGTGATGGGTCTATAGTACCTTTAGCAAAGGAATCTGTACACCGAAAGTTCGAATTGATGCTAAAGTTATGCTGGAAACTTCAGTAAAAAGTGATCTAAAATGGAATTTGAGAGTGTAGTACTATACCCACTAAACCCTTCCAATTTCAAGCTGAATTTGGGAAGCCAGATTATAGAGGTATTCACAGGAGCCCTGGGGTTTTAATGGATGACACAGGGAGCTGCCAACCACAAGGGCAGTGGTTCAAACCCACCAACCACTCCATGGGAGATCAATGAGGCTGTCTACTCCTATAAAGATTTACAGCAGTGGTTCTCAACCTGGGGGTTTAGATCTCTCTGGGGACTGAACGAACTTTTCACAGGGGTTGCCTAAGACTATTTCCGATGGTTTTAGGAACTGAACTGAGACACTGTCCCTCTATCTGTCTCCAAGAAGGTCCACCCCATGCAGATAGGTGCACATATGGAGTCATCACAACATGAGGAACTGTATAAAAGGGTTACCGCATTAAGAAGGTTGAGAACCACTGCTCCACTGATTTACAGCCTCAAAAACCCCAAAGGGGTAATTCAACTCTATCCTATGGGTCGCTATGACTCAGAATTGACTCAATGGTAGTGAGTTTGGAGTTTCCGTGGCTCTGTGTTCAGAAGCACCTGTATGCAACGAGACACAAGCACATAAAGGAACAGCACTAATACAATGGGGGGTGGGGCTGGAGGGGGAGGAGAGGGAGAGGACATGGTCAAAGTTAAGCCTCAGGAAGTTTCGTCTGGCAATGAAATGCCACTTGAGGGGGTTCTGTTGCTATGGAAGGGTCTTTTTGTTTTAAATCAGCTATGTTCAGTCTATTAGGAGTTTTTCACTGGTGTAAAAAGACAAGACATGTTTATATGTAGGTAATTTGGACAATTTGGAATCATAGCACGAAAGCATTATCAACCATGTCCAACCCAATCCTGTTAACGTTACATAACAATCGTTATGCTTCCTTCCTTTTCTCATTGCATTACATATGCACAAATCACGCTCATGTATTCCTAATAACTGCAAATACTGCTCAACTTACAAAAGTGTGTGTCTATGTTTTCCTTAATGTCACATATATGTCCTTAAGTACATTTTCAGAGCATAGCTTCCATGCAAACTAGAAGCGTGAGTGATCTTGACAAGGCATGGGATGAAGAAGTAAGAGGGCTGCCTCCCACATTGAATGCTCCCAGGCTGGTTGGCAGAAGAGAATAGAAAGCAGCCACCATAGCAGGAGGCCACCGCACGTTTCCGCGGAGCAGGGCTACAGAGGGGCCCGTGTGTGAAGGAACAGCCTGCAGAAGGACAAATCTCCCTGCTCTGGGAAGCAAGAGAACCAGCCTCTTTTCTGGCAGCCCCTCAGTGCCAAGAACACTGTTTAGCCATTTCTCCATTCTCTCTCTGTTCTTCTAAGAGCGCTAACAGTGCTCCAGGGGATCTTTCCACACTTCTGCAGGTTCCCGTTTGCCCCTCCTGCTACTTTCTCTTGCCAGGGGTCACCAGGGAGCCCTGCCTTCCTTTCTCCCTCCCCCTCTCCCTCCCGAAATTCACCTGCCTTGCTAAAGGCCTCCATTCCGCTGAAGCATCTTTTCTTGCACTCGGAATAAGCAATTATTTCTCCTATCACTGCCCTTAATGCTTCCCGGAGAGTTAGCAGATCCTGTTTTGCTGACGAGTATCACCCCACCCAGCAATGATGGACTGCCTCCTTCAGTCTTGTTAATAATAAAAAGGCATTTTCTCTCCTCCCCCGGTACAGCTATAGTCAGCCCAGTGCAGGAGCGTTTCCTGGCCAAGGTCAGCGGGGGCGGCTGGATCATTGAATCCCCAAGGAGCCAAAGGAGGGCACGTGGCAACACCAGTGGAAACTGGAGACCCGATTACCCTAGTTGTGCCAGGCTGCCCTCTCTTGTGGGACATTTTATTTGACTGCTCTGCTTAACCTCCTTTGAGTGACTAATTTCAGGAACAGGGAGAGGAGTTTAAGAAATGGAAATATAGTTCTCTTCGTTTCTTTTTCTTTTCTTTTTTTTTTTTTACCAGCCCAGTGGAGTTGATTTAATCCCACTGTCTTAAAGGTCGTCCATTCACGGTGTTCGGAGTCGGGGTTACCAAAGAAAATTGGACACACACCGGTTAGAAGGATGCTCTGGTTTTCAGAAGTGTGTGCAGCAAGGTGTGGGGGCTTCAGCAGTCTACCCGTGTGAAAGAACTCAGCAGTGTTGATGTGAGCGACTTAAAGAATATCAGCATAGCCTTAGCTGCTGGGGAAATTCTGGATACCAGATCACAGGAAATGGTGATCTCTTCTTGTCCTTGCTGGTCAGCTCAGACCAGGCCTCGTGGTCGCATGTTCCACATGCGAATGAGACAATGTTATCCAGAGGCAAACCACCGAGGTGGCGACGAGGGCACTGCTCCCAATTGAGCCCCCATGGTCACTGTTCCACTCTCTGGGAAAGGAAACTCTTCAGTGCCTCGAAGTCCTGTGTTTCACGTCTCCAAGAAGACAGTCTGTGACTCCACCAGGGTGGAACTCCTGCCGTAAGTGGCAAGACGTCCTTTGTCATCTGAGGCATGCAAGTGGAGTCACTAGACACGGTGTAGTAAGGAGGCCTGGGCCATACCAGAGCCTCACTAAATGACCTTAAAGGACTCTTCCAGCCCTTAGATGCTCTGTGTTGTTTGTGGGCCTAGAGCTGCTCTTCCCAGACCCGAAACACTAGCCAGGTATGGTTATTCACATTAAATGGAAATTTAAGAGATTAAGATTAGGGACATTCCAAGTGCCGTGAGTAGCTCCAAAGACCAAAAGCCAAGCTCCCTGCCATCGAGATCATTCTGACTCACAGAGACCCGATTGAACAGGGTAGAACTGCCCCCTGTGAGTTTCTGAGGCATTAGCTCTTTAGAGGAGTAGAAAACCCTGCTTTTCTTCTGCACCTGTAACTACTGACTACCATTTTGAACAGTGAGGATCTAGAACATTTTCATGATCCCTAAAAGGTGAGGACGCGTTTGCAGGCGCACAACATCCCAGTCCTTGAAGATTACAGAATCACTTCTTTCTCTCTGGTGATCCTGATGCCTCGAGGTGAGACCGCTCATAGAGTAGCCCCTCCCTCTTCCCTGTTAGTGTCCATTCAACAGAGCTCTGTGTTAAGATGCAGCCTGGAGACCAGCCCCATCGTGAACTACTAGGGTGAGCTTGGCCAACTTGCTTTACCTCCCTGGACTTATTTCCTCATCTGCAGAATGACCCCTTCTAGTAGCTCAAACGGTCTAACCAGTTAAAAAGTATGACCCGATCTTCCCAGCTTGGTAACTTTCCCGAGCAAGGAGCAGTTGGTGCCAAGCACAGCCTTTATTTCACTGCCCAGGTTAGTGTGGATTGGTGGAAAAGATCCAAGAACTTGACTCCATATCTGGATTTGTCTTTTAGTTCAGCTATTGGTATGACCTTGGCCAGTATTTGACATCACTGAGCCTGAATTTTTCATCTGGAAAAAGGAACTAAATTTACCTCCCTTACAGGTAACAACAGAGAGCCCTGGTAGCATAGTGGTTAAGTGTTGGGCTGCTAACATCAAGGTCACCAGTTCAAAACCACCAAGCACGCTTCAGGAGAAAGATAGGGCTTTCTACTCCCGCAAAGAGTAACAGTCTCGAAAACCCACAGTGCAGTTCTACCCTGTCCTATAGAGAGCTGCTGTGATTTGCCATCAACTCGATGGCAGTGATTTGCCATCAACTCGATGGCAGTGAGTTCGGTTTGGGGGGGTTAGTAACCATGGCTTATAATGAGTACTCAAGAAATGCTCCTCCATGTTAAAGATTACAGTGATAACATCACCCTTAAGGTAAACAATTAAATGAGGAGAGAAGGAAGGCCAGTCACCATTTCCCATCTCTGTGCTTCAGGGTGGACAGAGAGCAATGAGTTGAAGTCTGGCTGAGATCCAAGCAACATACTCACAGTGTAAAGATGCCAGTGTGCTTATCAGGGGTTGCAGTTCAGTGAGGAGACTGAGAGTCTAGGGCCCTTAGTTGAAGAAGATCACTCCCAATAGGCCACCGCTTCTGATAACTAGTCCATGCACATCTCTCCTTTCTGCAAGCTGTTGCTCAGACAACATAATCCTTAGACTAGGTATCTTTGACAATTTGGTGGACTTCGAAAAGGAAGTTATTAGATGCCTGAATCTATCACCAGGCTGTTTTTACATGTTTTAACATATATGTTGCCTACTCTGTGCCAGATACACTTATAGTATTATTAGTCTTCAACTCCATATTTCCCTCTAGCTCGTTCTCCACATCAATGAGCTCCTGGAGGAGTTCAGATCTACTGCATCCACTATATGTAAATCCCACTGCATTGCGGAGCGCATTCACTGAGCTCCTACCCTATATAAGGTTGCGAGGCTAGATGCCACCACGGGGAGCTTGGAAGAGCCTGCAGTGGCCACCACAATGCTCAGAATAACATGGGAAGCATGTCCTCACAGATGGTTCTGATGGGAGGCAGGGTCTGAGAGCTGCTGCCATTGAAGTGTTGCTCATCTGTAGAAGTCAAGGACAGAGCAGTCATTTTAGCCTGGACCTTCTGGAGGAGCTGGTGTTCAGACCGGGCCTTGGAGAAAGTGCAGGGGCTCCCCTGGGATGGTAAGCACACAGCAAGAACAAAGATATGCATGTAGAAGCCTTCAGCACACACTCAGAAAACTGGCCACGTTTCTGCTTAAACTGAAGCACAGGGTCCATGAAGGGATTAGTAAAGGTGACCCATGGGCCAGATCTCAGAAGACCTTGAATGCTCAGGTCCAGGGTTTGGACTTCCATCCTGAGGCTTTGGGGAAACATTTGTGCTTTTGTTTGTTTGGGGGGTTTTTTGGTTTTGTTTTTATCAGGGAAGTAGCATGTTCAACAGTCATTGGAAATGTGTTACCATTAGGTTTTGCCCCTGATAGAAAGTATCCTGTATCAGTAAGCTAGGGAGGGAAATAAGAGGAATGGAGCCTCCAGGCCTTCCTGCATTGGAGGGCTTAGAAGCAGACACCTGTCGTGTCTGTGGGTGAGGCTACAGCTATAGACACAGGGAGATGATCCTCAGAGTCAAAGCTGCTGTTTCCAGGAGCCGCCTGGCTCCTTTCTTCTCTGCCTGCTTCTGGGGGTGGGACCAGAGGTCCCTGGGAGGCTCTGTTCCTAGAAGGCCCTGGCAGCTCCAGAGTCTGTTCTCTGCTACCATTCTTCTGGTCTCTGTGGAATGAATGTCCCCCAGGGACCTGTCTGTGCTGGGGAGTTGTGCGCACTGAGAGAGCAGAGTGTTCTAACAGATTGGGGGAAATCTGTAGCTTGATATTCTGTAATGATTGGTGGGTGTGTGCCCGTGTCTCCTCTGCTAGACTAATAGTCCTACATGTTGAGGACTGTGTTCTATTTATTCATTTCTACACCTCCTGTGTCAAGCATACGGCTTGATGACATGGCAGTTCCGTCAGTCTAGCTTATTGAACGCTCACTGAGTGCCAGGCCTAAGCACCTTACATGCGCTAATTTATGCACTCCTACAGCTCATTGGCTCCTCAACTACACAAAGTAACTTCGAGAAGTTTGTGGGAAGACTTCATTATCTTTTCATCCCATTTCTCCACGAACATTTTGAAGCCCCTTTATGTATCTGTTATTCAAGTGACGTAGCTAAGAAAAGTGAAGTGACTTGCCCTGAGAGCAGCCAGCGAGTGGGTGGTCAGGATTCAAATCCACTTCTCCGCAACTCGAAAGGCCTTGCTGACAGCCCTTTCCCTTCCATAATAGCTACTCAATTTCAGTGGCATAAATGAGAACGTCCTTGGAATAGCCTGTCTCAGAGCACAGTTATCTGCTATGCTAGCTGGCACGTTATCATTGAGACCCACAGGATAAGGGGAGAGGACAGGATGCTCCTGGTGTGTGAACTACAGAAGAAATAAGAGGACAGAAGATTCAGAGAAGACAGATGGGAGCACATTAGAAGGGAGGGCTTTCTCAACCAAGGTTCAGGATGCTTCATGAGGTCATGGGTGAGCTCCCTGTCCTTGCAATGGCCAACTGTCATGGAGCCTGCCCTCAACTCTTTTTTTTTTAAACCATTTTATTGGGGGCTCATACAATTCTTATCACAAGCCATACATCCAGCCATTGTGTCAAGAACATATGTATATTTGTTGCCATCATCATTCTCAAAACATTTGCCTTCTACTTGAGCCCTTAATATCTGATGCTCATTTCCCCCTCCCTCCCCACTGCCCCGTATTTCATGAACCCTTCATTCATATATTATTATTATTATGTCATATATTACACTGTCTGACGTCTCCCCCTGCCCTCTTCTCTGCTGTCCCTCCCCCAGGGAGGAGGCCATACGTAGATTCCTGTAATCAGTTCCCCCTTTTTACCGTACATTCTCTCCACCCTCCAAGAATCGCCACTCTCATCACTGGTCCTGGAGGAGTCATCTGTCCTGGATTCCCTGTGTTTCCAGTTGCTATCTGTACCAATGTACATCCTCTGGTCTAGCCAAATTTTCAAGGTAGAACTGGGATCATGATAGTGGGGGTGGGGAGGAATTATTTAAGAACTAGAGGAAAGTTATATGTTTCATCGTTGCTACCCTACACCCTGCCTGGTTCATCTCCTCCCCACAACCCCTCAGCAGGGGGTGTCCGGTTGGCTAGCATTGGGTTTTGAGTCTCCACTCTGCACTCACCCACATTTTCAATGATATGATTTTTTTTTTGTTTCTTGATGCTTGATACCTGATCCCTTCGACAGCTCGTGGTCACACAGGCTGGTGTGTTTCTTCCATGTGGGCTTTGTTGCTTCTGAGCTATATGGCCACTTGTTTATCCTAGAGCCTTTAAGACCCCAGATGCTGTATCTTTTGATAGCTGGGAACCATCAGCTTTCTTCACCACTTTTGCTTATGCACATGTTTGTCTTCATTGATCGTATCAGGGTGGTGGGTACCCACTGATATGGTTTTTAGCTCTTTGATGTCTGATAACTGGTCCCTTCTGCACCTTGTGTGGTCAGACAGGCTTGGTTGCTTCTTCCATGTGGGCTTTGATGCTTCTCAACTAAATAGCCGCTTGTTTATCTTCAAGCCTTTAAGACCTCAACTCTTGAAGCCAATTCCAGCACTGGTTTACTGTGCAGCCCATTTTAAGAAGAGCATAGTCCACTGAGTACACCAGTGTCACCTCTGTCACCTTTGTCACCATTTAGTTGAACCTAGCTGTAGAAATTGGCAGCTTTGTTAATAGAATGCCTCGATTATAAAAACATCCATTTTGTTAGTGACTGTTATTTTAGGGGACTAGAAAGGACTCCCAAAGAACCCCCTCTGTTTTCCACGCCAAGGTCTAAACCAAAAACAGAGGTAAGCCCAAAGAACAAAGTGGGTGGAATCCGTAGGTCTCCTTTACTACTGTATTGCCTGTGTGGCCACAGGAACAGCTGAACACTGACCTATACACAGTGACAGGCTTCCACAACCTGTCACAGGTGCTCTTAGGCCCTTAGGCCTCCCCACAGGAAAGCAGAACCCACCTCTGAGAACTTGGGACCTAGACCTGAGCGAGTACTCCCTGGGGCACCAGGCTCCCAACTGAGAAGAGGCAGCATTGGCCCAGTTCCTCTACTGAACTGTTCTATTGGTGCATTCACTCCATCTGCCGGGGAGGAGTCGAGAGAGGCTGTTCCTCCACGTGGAAGGAAACACCGGGAGCAAGAAGAGAATCGAGAATCCCATTCCAGGACTACACTCTATACTACATGTTTATTTACTTACCTCCCTCACCAGACGGCAGGATCTTTGAAGCAGAGGCACCCCTAACACCCAGCACAGGCCTGACACAGAGTAGGTGTTCATGGAGGGGAGGAATGAACAAGTTCTTGTTTTTGATGCCTAATGTTTCCCTAAAGGATCATCTACGCATGCACGAGAGGGCTCCATGTTTTCCACATCCTCTCCCTTTGCTGTACCATGGCGGGCCAGAGAAGCACAGGGTGCTGTGTTGCAGAAGATTTGGGACTTTGTTCCCCCCCCGGGCCATGCTGCTCCCCTTGCCCTGCCTAGGTCAAGCCCCGGCTGGAGCAGCAGCAGGAAGCCACCGGTACCATGAAGAAGAGCACAGAGGGTCTGGGAAGTAGCCCTCAGCCCAGTCCTGCTGCCTTCCCTACACTGGAGGGCTTCCCTCAACAGTAGCGAACACTACTTCCTTACCCTCCTGGGGGAGAATTGCTGAGGGCGGTTTGGAAAGCCACTTTGGAACGTGAGAAGGACTTCATGGATATGAGGCTGCAGGATTTTCAGGAATCGTTGAGAGGAAATTCCTGGCAATTGAGTGGGAAAAGATGACCCAGAGTCCACCAGGGTGGCAGATGAGGACAGAGCCTCTACAGGTAGTGCTGCAGGGCTTGCTTTCTTGTCCGGTCGAACTCGAAAGGCCCTGAGGGAGCCCTGTAAGTATAGTGCTTGTATGCTGGGCTGCTCAGCACAAAGGCAGCAGTTTGGAACCACCAACTGCACCCCGGGAGAAAGAGGGAGCCTTTTACTCTTGTAAAGAGTCACAGTCTCAGAAACTCACAGGGGCAGTTCTACCTTGCCCTACAGGGTCACTATGAGTCAGAATCAGTGAGTTTAGTTTTAGAAGGATGGCTGGATTCTACTAGTTACTAAAAAATAAACTCAACCCCACTGCTAGTGATTTGATTCCTACTCAAAGTGACCCTACGGTAAGGTGACCAGCTTTTAACATAGGTAAAGCGGGGCACCAGCAGGACGCCATTGATAAAACTCATATCCTGGCAAAATAGCCACATGGCAGCCAAAAACCTATACCCTAGTTTGTTGTGCATTCTTTCCAAAAAACGGGACTTTTTTTAAATGCCGTGGGACATGGGAAAAATTGTTAAAAATCAGGTCTGTCCTGCCAAAAGCAGGATGTCTGGTCACCTTACCCTATGGGGCCGAGTAGATCTGCCTCTGGGAGTTTCCGAGACTGTTACTCTTCATGGGAACAGACAGCCTCATCCTTCTCCCATGGAGCAGCAGCCGGTGGTTTCGAGATGCTAACCTTGTTATTAGCAACCCTGCGTGTAACCCTCCACGCCACCCGAGCTCTCTACTATTTATTAAGTCACTACGAAATTCCAAGTAGATACTAGGCACATTAAATATATTGTCTCAGAGTTTTACAACACCTCACCCAATGGGATTGTCCCCCTTTTTCCCAGTAAACAGACTGAGGTCTATTGAGATCAACTCCATCGCTCAAATTTGCACAGCTAGTGAATCCTAGAGCCAGCTCAGAAGCAGGTCGGGCTTTCTGTGGGCTACAGCATTCACAGCGCCGTCAGAGGTTGAAAGCCTGAGGAACGGAGAGGGGCATCAAAACCCTTGTCAGGACCATCCACAGAGCTGGCCCCTCGTGGCCACCTTTTGACCACCTTGACCTGATGGGACAGCAGTGGTCTCCCAGAAGAAGATCAGCCCGGATCTAGAAAATGCCAACCTAATCTTCAGAGTTTCTGGATGAGTGATTACTGTCTCAGGCAAGGGCAGGGGACAGGTGTGGGAGGGATGTTGAGGGACTCTAAGGTACTATTTCCAGTATCCAAAGCCTCAAACTGTAGGGGCAAAGTCTCAGTGAGATTATCATTTCAGTAATGGCTGACCCTCTGTAGGGGCTGAACGCCAGAGATGTTTTTAGAAGAATTTTTAGGAGGACAGGCTTTCTGGACAGGAGAGAAGAAGTATAAAAGTTCCAAAGCGAGGAGAAAAGCCAAGCTTGTAGCTTGGTAGAGAAAGAAGAGGTTTCTGTTCATCATGGGATTCCTCCCTGTTTTGTGGCTGGGTCTGTCTCCCATCGATTGCAATCATTCTCCCTGCCTAATATTCTGCTTCTCTGACCCATCTATTGGGGACATGGTCTGGCTGTCTCCTTTTCCTGAGCAGGAGCTACACCCCTCTGTTCTCCACCTCTGGCCCCCCAGAAGGGATGAAAATCAAGGACATCACTATCCATTAGTCACTGAGTGTGTACCAGGTAAGGTCTGAGACCACAGGTACCTGATATTCTAACTTGCATATATCAGTGAGGCCTACAGGACACGGGCTGGGCTTGCAGGAAGACTGTACCTGTTGTACTAAGCCCGAGGCCTTTATCTTGTTTGTTCTTAGAAACGTCATTTAAAGGGTTGCCTTCGAGTCGGTTAAAACTCGTAGTAACTCCATTTGTTGCAGAGTGGAGCCACTCCCCATAGGGTTTTCAAGGCTGGGCTCTTTCAGAAGCACAGCAGCAGGGCTTTCTCCTGAATTGCTTCTGGAAGGGCTCAATCTGCCAACCCCTTGGCTGGTGGTCAAGGGTTTGACTGTTAGCACCACCCGCAAAGGAGAGCTGGTGTCAGCCACCACTCCGGCCCCTCCACACGTCTTCACACCTGCTTCATCACGAGTCTTGGCTCTGTATTCTTTGTGGCCCATTTAATCCCTGCTTAGTTTCCCTTCTCTGTGTTCCAGTTGCACCTATATATAGCCCTGGCAAGGCACATGTCTTGAGGCATTGTGAGAAATGGTCTCTATGCTTACTCATTCATTCTTCCGTTCAACTAATATCTGCTGGGTGCTTCCTTTGTGTTGTCTCCCCACACACACACACAACCCCCACCACCACCACCACTTGGAGGTTCTTTACTGCACAAGACCATGCTGTATCTAACACTATATCCAGCTCATCACAGTCCTCAGGAAATGTTTGCTGAGAGAAGACCTCTAGATGATGTCCATTCAGTCCTTCTGACCCTAGAAGGGAAATAGGAAACTTGGGCCTTAGCTTATCAGGGAAACACAGCTATGATTCTAGGTATTTGACACTCAGTGACCTCCCCCAAGTCCCCAAGTAGGGGAATCCAAGTTGCAGTTAACCTCAAGCAGTCGTGGCTGGCGGCATTGGTCATCTTACACTGGGGTGTTCATGCACCTTTTCACTAGGTGTTGAGTACCCTTCAGGGATTGAGCTATATGCTGGGATGTATACACGTCACGACCTCAAGAATATCAACAGACGAGCTGGGAAGATGGTGAGTCAAGGTCTGAAAGGGCTAAATATCGAGGGTAAGTTCAGATAGCGCACCTTTCAAGAAGAAACAAGATCAAGGGAGGCTAGCCAGAGGAGGTGGCTTTGTGCTGAAACCTGGGGCGGGGGAGGGCGGGTAGGAAATAGTAGCCTCTGAGCAAAGGCATAGAGGTGAGCGTGAATGCTTGGGGGAGCGCAAAGGTCATTGAGATGACTTGTCAGTAGTTGTCAGCCATTAGGCAAGGGTGACCCTCATTTCTGAGCACTCATCACTACAGCATTTCCATGTCCCTTTCCCTGTCATCCCCCCACCTGTCTGAAAACTCATTCTGCTGGGTCGTACCTTCCTAGTCCCAGGGGCAGGAGAAGTTTCTGTGGAGAAAAGAGCCCTCTCTGAGCAGTTGCATTGGGTTCTTGGTCTGTCCGTCCCTCTCCCTTTTCTTTTACTTAAAGTCATTTCCAATATTGCCCTTCAACCTCCCCAGTTCTTCCACACCCCAAGTGTACACAGGGACCTTACACGTAGAAGTCCTTCTGTCTCTCACCCGTGTGCTGAGATGAGTCTGAGGATGCTTCCCGGACAGCCCCTGGGTTTCTAGAAGTAGGCACTGCAGCGGGATGCCTCCCGCCACCAGCAGGAGGGGGCCAGTGTGGCAGATTAGTCACTCACATCCCTTTACCTGTTGCATCAACATCTATTGTTAGGTCTGGAGCCCATAACAGGACCTGGCTTCTCTGTCACTGAGAGGGAGTGATGGCATGGGCGAGGGGCCTGCTGCTCCTTCTCCTTCAGTTGTCTCTGCTGAACCTTCTGCTCAAGCCATTTTCTCTCTTTAGGACCTCGGGATTACGGTCCGCTTTGCTGGGGGAGGTTTAGTTCTTAATGCCAACGGTCCATTTGGCGTGTGCAATCCCTCTCCCGCCAGTTGTCTGCCAGTGTGCCTTCCAGTAGTGGTTTGCATGTCTCTGTGATGGAAGTTATGCCACTGGTATTTTAAATACCAGCCGGGTCCCCCATGGTGGACAGATTGCAGCAGAAGCATCAGATTAAGACAGACTGGGAAGAAAGGCCCGTTGATGTCCTTCTAAAGATGAGCCAGTAAAACCACGATAGGTCACAACAGAATACTGGCTGGTAGAGGTCGTGCTGGAAAATCAGCCCTGCAGTCGAAAGGCTCTAGGAATACACCGTTTCTGCAACAATGGACTCTAAAAATTCCAGCCATCATGCTGATGGCGAGGGACAGTGTCATTCTGTCATGCTCAGGGTCACCACGAGTCGGAGCCAGCCGGACAGCCACTACCCACAAGGCCTTTTGCCCACACACATGCACAAGCTCACCTCACAGCCTTCGCGTGTGTGGCGAACTGGCTGGATAGATTAAACAGAACTCCCAACTGGAAAGCGTGAGTCTTCCAGGCCCCGTGCTGTCCGGCGATATTAGATGTGCTCCAAAATGACTGTTTTTGTCATCTATTCTGAGCCATAACCACCCAGAATAGCTTCAGCAGGAAAGTGCTTTTGTTAGTAGGGCTGTAAATTATATTTCAAATGTCTGATGTTGCTTTCTTAAAAAAATAAATAAGTAAATGAAAGTCTAAAATTAATGACTGCTGGGGCTTGCTTTGCTTATGTGTACTGCTACCAATTTGGCTTCTTGCAGATGGAATTTCAGATCTGTTTACACTTCTGTGTTAGCTTTTCTTGGGTGGGGGGGAGCAGAGGACAAATTTACAAAGTCAAACTCATTCGAGCAGTCAGTGAGGATCTCTTTCCTTTTCCCTCCCACTGCGCTCTCCCTCCACCCCTTCTGCTGGGCCCCCCATCTGTTGACTGGCGTTTTATCTGCTCAGCCTGGAAGTTAGAAGGCAACTGGTCCTTACAGCTGTGGCGACAAGGTCACTGACACAGTTTCACAGGCAGCTGTTCATCCAGCCCCGTTTCGCCAGTGCTTTGTCATTCGGCGAGAGCAAACCTGGTGGGAACAGATGGGAAAAGCAACGAGGATGGCACATGAGGAAGCCTCACCGAGAACCTGATCACGTTCATGTGCTCAAGAAGATGGAGGGGGGGGAGGGGAAACGAGAGAAATGTGCAGAATGGAATTTCAAGGGCTTCTTTCTGGGTGTTGGGTTTTGGGGTGGTTTTTTTTTTGGTTTATCCAAAGATTATTATGTGTTGGATACAGTAAATCGTCTATACACCCACACCCAGGAGGTAAATCTTCAGAACTCTGTGCGTGGGTAGCTCTGCATTTAACAGCTGCCATACAGAAGCTATTTTGTTCGGCACTTAGAGACCCTTATCTGTGCATTTGTTTTACATTACCGTCAACTCTCCTTTTGTTCCTCTATTGCTGTTCTCCTGGCTCTCAGGACTCTGACAAGTATAGCTAAAAATCTGAACTGCTGAGTTCTTTAAACTGACAGCGTGAGTCGTAAATACAGACAGGGGCTGCTTCTGGGTTGTTGACTCATGTAATGCTGGGGGTGATGGCCTGTAATGGCTTCACCTCCTCTTGCCTTTGCCTAGGTCTCATATGCCCGTCCGAGCTCTGCCTCAATCAGGGATGCGAACCTCTATGTTAGCGGCCTCCCCAAAACCATGACCCAGAAGGAACTGGAACAGCTGTTTTCGCAATATGGCCGCATCATCACCTCGCGAATCCTGGTTGACCAAGTCACAGGTTAAGTATCTCTCTCCTTGCGTTTTGGTGTGGCCAGCAAGGTGACCTGTTACCCAGAGGTGCAGAGGTGTGGTAGTCAGTTCAGATGAGAGGTTTAGGTCATGAGTGCATGATTTTTTTACTTTTTAACTTGGGGGAAAAAAGCCTCCTTGCAGTCAAGTACTCGAATTTAAAATGGACCACCTTTGTAGAGTGTCAATTCTCCAGCTTTGGAACTGCTCTGGCAGCAACTGACCTACGAGAACTCGTTACAAAGGTGATATTAGGAATGGGACTGTATGGCCTTCAAAGTCTCTCCCTGAACCAACCTCAACCAAGTAACATTAGTTTGTATGTGAAGGAACGTGTCTCTATAGGTGTGGCTCCAAATCATATATCCTTAGCGAGTGAAAGGGAACCTCAGACCCCCGCGGTTCCCGAGCGAGGAAGCACAAGTCCAGGGTGGGGGAATAGCTAGTTAGTAGCACTACTGAGATAAGAGCCCAGAGTCTGACAATGTGATCAGCCCACTGCCCCATTCACCGCAGTGCTGTAGGACAGAGTAGAACTGCGCCCGCGGGTTGCCAGGGTTGTAAATCTTGATGGAAGCTGACTGCCGAGTAATGGGTGGGTTCAGACTGCTGACCTTTTGGTTAGCAGCCTAGTGCTTAACCCACTGGGCGCCGGGCCTCCTGGCACTGACAGCATTATCAATAATAAAGAATGGCAACCACCACGTCTCAGGGAGAAGTAGAAGTCCCCTGGAGTTGCTTTTTCAATGACAAGGCATCTTCACTTACCTCCCATTTGATCTCGACGTAAAACTCACCCCAGATTGTAGCTTAGCATCTCGTCATTGTAGCAAACACTCCGTGAGGCTGCTCTGTGTGGACACTGCACAGGGGGCCCAGCCCGGAGATGAATGCGGCACAGCCCCCCACATCACAGGACTCCTACCAGGGGCCGCCCGGAGCAGCTCAGGAGAGGGTGTGAGATGCTGAGTGTATGGGCCTGCCAGGCCCAGTCAGGCTGTTGGGGAGGGAAGCGATGCCGGGGCATGGTTTGGAGAATTATCTGGCAAAAAGGAGTGGTAGAGCATTCCAGAAGGAAAAAAATCAGTAGAAGCTATGGTCTGGAGGAAGAGTACAGACGGCTTAAGGAACAGCAGGTGGCTCAGGGTAGCTGGCAGGAGGCTCAATAGGGCATTTAAGCCAGATCATGATGGCCTTTGAATGGTGTATCACCATTGCTGGTCCTAATCCGTAGGCAGTGTAGAGCCATGGAAGGCTTTTTTCATTGGTTTTGTTTGTTGTGCTATTTAGGGAGGGAGAGAGTAAGCAATAGGTGCCCCACAAAAGCTACAAAACACAAAAGGTATCAAAAAGGATAGCAAAAATCCTGCTAAAGTGTGTAATATAGTTAGCTTTGATTTTTCAATGGATTACCACCTAGTTGATTGGTTTCTAGTGCTCCAATGTGTCCGCATACCTAAGACAGGTGCCGTACGTTGGGAGATGAGGGCTAACCCCAGAGCAGAGGTGGGCAACTGGAGGGGCCGATGGGAAAGATCCCTATGAGTGACACTCAGAAATGGGCAGATGGGCTTTGCTGGGTGAGGTGGATTTGGAGAGCCTGCCTTTGCTCTTGCCCTGAAGGTGAGCTGACACCTCATAGAATGCCGCTGAAGCACAGTCTGCCTCTTCCCAGAGATATTGACTGGCCTCTTCTCTCTCTGTGAATCTCTTTCTCTCCTCCAGGAGTGTCCAGAGGGGTGGGATTCATCCGCTTTGATAAAAGGATCGAGGCAGAAGAAGCCATCAAAGGGCTGAACGGCCAGAAGCCCAGCGGTGCTACAGAACCGATCACTGTGAAGTTTGCCAACAACCCCAGCCAGAAGTCCAGCCAGGCCCTGCTATCCCAGCTCTACCAGTCCCCCAACCGGCGCTATCCCGGCCCGCTCCACCACCAGGCTCAGAGGTTCAGGTAGGTCTGCCACCAGGGGAAGGAGCCCTGAGAACGGGGTCCAGGCCCATGCAAGGGCCAAGATAAGCGCCTCCAACTCTGGGGGTACTCACTTTGCAAAATTCCCTTCTGAGCTTCAGTTTCACTCGTGTAAAATGGCCTGATTGAACCATATACTCTTTAAAGCCCCCTTCCAACTCACCTTGTGATTGTGTGCTTTAAAAAATTACTGTTTTTAACCAATGAGAAGATTCTGTTTCATTAAGAGTTAATCTCAGATAAGTGACCACATTCAGCAACACAGACTTTAAGCTGGACCAGGGCCTTTCACTGAAGGCCCAGAAGCAGGAAGAGAGAAGGGTAGGCCTGCAGACAGATCCCTGCCAGAGGAAGCCGTTTCGTTGCCCTCTTTTACCTCAGCAGGTGATCCTGTAAAGAGTAGAGGAGATGCTCTCTTGGGGTGCCCCGGTCTCTACCTATTAATGGTATGGAGACACTGGGAAAACAAGAAGGGACATTTTATCCCAACCTTATTAGTGACTCCTGCTTCCAGCACCCAACCCCACTGAAAGCTCTTAGTGCAGTGTGGGGTTTCCCCTCTGGACTCTTTCTAAGCACTGGCTTCCCGTGGTGATGGCCCAAAGTCCTGGAACAGCCTCCGGTGTACAAGGATATTTTTGACCTCTCCATACTGTATTAGACAATCATCATTTTATTCCTCCATGCTGCAGCCTCCCTTTAATGAATGAGGTTTGTTTTGTGTTTCCTCTTCTCATTGTCAGATAGCACATGAGGAGGGAGCAGGCCCTGTGGCCTGGCCACAAGAAAAGACCAGCCTCTTTATGGCCTCTCCTTCCCCCTGTGAATCGGAAATGGTTAATGATTTCATGAAGAATCCAAGTCATCTCATTTTTATTTTGTGTGAGGGCACATGCAGTGTTTATGTAAAAAGCCTCTCCAGCAGCAGGCTTCTACTGGTGGGAACTATGGTTACTACTGCCCCGTGGTGTCAATAGCTTGTCCCCAAGTGAGGTGCTGAACGTGAGGAAGACTATAGCATAATGGCAGTGTGCCAAGAGGTGCTTTCAGGTTGTAAATATTAAGCTATTTTATTTATTATATATATATATCTCTCAAAATAAAAAAAAATTAAGAAGCCAGCAAGAAAGGTGTGGGTGCTAGGAAGGTTTAGTTAATGTAGCTAGGCAGAGAGAAAAGGCTCGCTCCGGTGCACATGGTGTGAGGGTATATTGTTCATCCAGAGCAGAGACCTTTCTTCACATATTTAATTACCCTCCAAGGTGAATAATCTAAGAACTCCCCTTTCCTTTTTTAAACAATTGCATACACAATATAAAATAAAATCCACACAAATCTTCTGAGAGATGGGGGGAATGGGACTCATTGAGACCTTGAAAGGAAAGGCGATTCATTAGACACTTTCTTTAAACCCCAGCACTGACCTGCACATGAATTACTTACAGTTGGAGGCAGGAATGGGGGAACTGCTGGTGGATAAACTCGTAAGCACTGGGGAAAGTTGTTGAGCTTTTCTTCTTTGAAAATGGAGCATTCTTATTAATAGTTCCATTGAGCGATCTTGCCATCTGTGAGGCATTAACCCAGAGACCCTCCTTCTCTTTGCAGGCTGGACAATTTGCTTAATATGGCCTATGGCGTAAAGAGGTAATTAAAACTCCACAGATTGCCAGATGTCCGTGTTGGCACAGACTGGGGCTAGAATTTTTTTTTTAATTCACTAACTTTACTTTTTTTTTCTTTCTTTCTTTCTTTTTTTTCCTTATAAAAAGTCTTCCTTTTTCCTCCACCAGCATGTCAAATTCTTCATTTTCATTTCGGACCTCAGTTGGTTTGATTTCGTTTAGGGCACACAAAGTGGGTTTGTGTGTTTCACGTTTCTTTCATTTGCAGGTGGGCTTCTCGATGGTTCAGGTGCCACAGCTACCAAGCCCTTGCTAATAGGTCCTCGGAGGGGCTCCCTGCCCAGGGAAGTCTGACCCTGGGCGGGCTGAGTTTGCAAACTTGCACTAACTGTGCCAGGATTCCAGGAAGAGGGCAGGTCCCCGCAAATCAAAATTAGAACATTTTGCTAATTGTGGTTAATGATCTTAAGATTGTCAGCGGAAAAATTAGATTTGGGACTACCAGCCCTGGCCAAAGCATGTATTAAAACGTGGCTGACTTTACCTCTGGCTCCCACCCATCTCAAAGCACATTTCCCGAGAATCCTCAGAAGGAAGTGTAACTGTGTGCACCTCAACCGGAGGTTTCTTTTGTTACAGGTTTTAACGGTTACTGTAAATCCTCCCCTTGGTTATTATATGTGTATGTGTGTTTTAAACTGGCTGTTTCTTTCATTTTTAAAATGCCTTTTTTGTGGGGTAGGAGCTCAAATCGAGTCAAGGCTCTGGGGAGGTGGGGCTCTCTGAATGCAGCCTCACAAGTCTCCAGGCCCAGTCTGGAAGCTGAATCACGGGAAGGTGGGTGTGTTATGTCCCTGTGTCCAAGAGATTCCCGTGTGGGCTTTTGATAAGCCCCACTGCACTGCTAGGGATGCAGCGTCTTTCTTCATCATCTTGCTCAGTAGAGCTGCACGCTTTAATCCCCCTTCCTGCCGCCAAGGGAACGAGATGTGGCCCTTAATAGTCAGCGTCACACTCCCTATGGTAGGCTGTTCTTCCACCCCTCAACCACCCATGGTAAGTACCCCTGGCCCTAGAAGCTGGTGCCCAGTGGAGGAAGACATGTGGCTGCAGCCTTGAGGAGGAGAGCACCAGCTCTTCCAGCCTCTGGAGTCTCACTCCTGGCACACTGAGAATAGCTGTGACTTATCTCCACGTGGCTGGAGCACTGCTTGTCTGGACCGTGGCATGTTACATCTTTCCTCGCGTAGTCACATACCCCTGTCCCTTCTCAACTTCCTTTCTGGGAAAGGCATGCTGCCGCCGCCTCCTGCCCCCACGCATAGTACACAGCGCTGCTTGGTGGCAGCGTTCTTCTCTCCCTGCAGGACCCAGGTTTGGATCCAGAATCTTTCTCCTAAGTGCTCCAGATACTCATTATCAACTCGAGTTGATGCTCTGGAAACCTCTTTGCTGGCCCTGACTCTGACCATCTAGTAAAGATTTCCCTATGAACTGAATGAGTCCCATTCGTCCAGGTGGCAGAGAAAAGGTTGAAAAGACAGTGTTCAAAAATAATGCCGACAGCAGTTACACAATGGAGTTGCCCTTCTAAGAATATGTCCCAGGCTGGTTTTGTTTTCTTTGTTTTTAAAAGAGAGAGAGGATGAACTTGATGAAGAATAGCAAAAACCATGTTTATGGACTCTTCCTGCGTTTGTTGCTAAGCATACCTTCAGCAGTCATTTGATTGCTGGCCCTCTAGTGAGAGACAGGACAATTCTTCGAAACAGGACTGTCCATTCTCCCCGAGCATCTTCTTGTCCCTGGGGCACATTTTACCCTGTGCTCATGCCCAGGTTTGTCTTCGCCTCCCACTTCCCCCCAGACCACCACCCCCAAAAGAAAAAAAACCCTTACAATGAAAAGCAAACTAATGGTCGATGAATAGGGTCAAAATTTCTATATAAATTCAGTCGGGAATAAAATGTTAACAGATTTGTCTGCTGTAGGCACTGGGAACCTAATTATTTCATCGGCTGCATCCAGCACAGATTACACATGGACTTAATTTATCAGATGCCGAATAAAATCTGAAGGGTTGATTTTCTTTTCACGATTACACAGAAACTGAGAAAGGTTCCAGACCTAATACAAAAATAGTCATACTAGGGGAAATGGTGGTTTCCTGGTTTGCTAATGTACAGTAATTCGAGCTATTTACAATGTGCAAATCGTATTCGGGTGCAACTTTGAAGTGCATCCCAGATACGATCGCCTTAAGGGTGACACGCCTTTAGGATTATTGTTAACATTGGGGACTGAGGAAACCCCTTTAAAATTACAGGGAAAACAGGTGCCAATTGTCAACACGATGTGTCTGTTCATTCTCACGCATCTCTGTCCTTCATACCACTTAGAGAGCTTTGACAACCAGAAGTTAAGAAACTGCAAAGATGGTAGACTTGGTCACTTCTAGGCCCATCCCCTAATCTACCTAAAAATGTAAAATTCCCAAGCATTGCGATCCATCAAAGTTATTCACTTACTGAATGATCCATTTTTATTGAGCATTTTCGCTGTGTCGCTGTGTCTGAGAGATTCCCCCTAGGAACACCACTAACTAGAGCAACGAAAACCAAAGCCAAACTCACTGCCAGCCAGTTACTCCCGACTCACCCGTGCCCTGTGAGTTTCTCAGACTGTTACCATTTATGAGACAGAAAGCCCACCTTGCTCCCCCAGGAGGGGCTGGTGCTTTCCAATGGCCGACCTTGCAGTTGGCAGCCCAACGTGGAACCATTACATAGAGCCCCTTCCCCCAAGAGCTTACTGTGTATGGTGAGGGACGGCGGGATACCCCATTTGGCAAATCCTTTGCCAGAACTATGCCAGATCCTTTCTCCAGTAGCCCTGTGGGGATCGGCCTAGGCTTTCCTGTTGGCATGCAGGTGTCTCGGCCAGTCTAGCCATTCTCAACCACAAAATGGCACAGCATTTGTGTTTATATTTTGCTTTTTAAACCCTGCAGACTCTCCTGCAAACACTCACTCAGCCCTCTGCCCTGTGTCTGTGTCTGTGCATCTGTGTGTTATCCATGGTCAGACTGATGTCTGGACCAGCCCCCCCTTCTGCTTGTCCCCCCAGGTTCTCCCCAATCACCATCGATGGCATGACGAGCCTTGTGGGAATGAATATCCCTGGTCACACGGGAACGGGCTGGTGCATCTTTGTCTACAATCTGTCCCCTGACTCCGATGAGAGTGTCCTCTGGCAACTCTTCGGTCCCTTTGGCGCAGTGAACAATGTCAAGGTCATCCGTGACTTCAACACCAACAAGTGCAAGGGATTCGGCTTCGTCACCATGACCAACTATGACGAGGCAGCCATGGCCATCGCCAGCCTCAACGGGTACCGCCTGGGAGACAGAGTGTTACAAGTTTCCTTTAAAACCAACAAAGCCCACAAATCCTGAATTTCCCATCCTTACTTATTAAAATATATATATAAATATATACGAACAAAACACATGCGTGCACACACACATACACAAAAGAGAGAGAAACAAACTTTTCATGGCTTATATTCAACCATGGACTTTATAAGCCAGTGTTGCCTAAGTATTAAAACATTGGATCATCCTGAGATGTACCAGGAACGGATTTTATAATGCTTAGAAAAAAAAGAGAAGAAAAAAATACAAAAAAATACCTTTGATGCATTGAATGTTCTTTCATAGCTGTCGTTGTTGAAGATACTATACATAGATAGCGACGTGCAGGGACTTTTACCCAGCCAGCTAACTTTACTACCTTCCTTGAAGGTGGGTCTTTTTAAGATGACCATTCGCTCATTTGAAGAAGAAAAACAAAAACCACAAAAAAATAAAACAATTTTTACAAAGTAATGGGATTCAAAGAAAGAAAAGATTTTTCTTTTTTGTCAACATGTTGATCCAATCAGATTGGTTTTAAAAAGCCCCACGCAAATTAAAGAGGAATAATAAAAATTGCAAAACTGGAAAAAAAAAACTTTTGCAAATTTTTTTATTTTTCCTTCTTTGTTTTATATCATGTGAACTAAAACAGTCTTCTGTTAGGGGATGGGGGCCCGGGGGGATACCTGATGACATTAACAATTTAATAACATTAACATTGTTGCCAAAGAGGTGGTCTCTTTGCTGAAAATGGGTTTCAAGAAAAATCTATTTTTATAAAATATAAAGAATTTTTACAAGAGAATCTGGATTTGAGAAAAAATATTTTGACTGGCTAATTTAGGGGAAATTGACAACTTTGTCGCGTTCATACTGCACTGGTAACTTTTTAGAGATCAAGATGTGTGTTTTAAACTGGATTCGTAGACTGTTTTTTGAAGGATGGGCTATAAACAGATGATCTTCATATCTTTTCATAGCATGTAACAATTAAACAAAGTAATTATTAATTACTAGGGGAAAGGAGTGTTCGTTCTGCCCAGGGTACCACAGTTCCCCACAGTCAAAACCCAAAAGCAAGGAGATGCGTTGAAAGACAGTTTTTCTTTAAGTCATCAGTATGGGATGTCAACAGAACAAAAATTTAAAAGAGATTACTTTTCCTTTTGATCGACAACTTCCTTAGTTTGAGCAGTAGGTGCTATGAAATTATTTACATATCTTAGTATCATAGTTAAATGTAATGTGTTTAGGAGAGGAAAACAAAAGATACATTTGCTTTAAATTCATTAAGGAATTTTCAAATTCACTTTGTAGCCCATGCTGATAGAAGTGGGCTGTGTTGGTACATTTAAAACACTGTTTATGTTGCTTGAAACACGTATTTATTTATCGCCGATGTGATGATGCCTATGGCCGAGATCAAATATAGCTAGATTGGCTAGACTGCTTATTTGTTTACTTAAACTATGGGAAGAAGCATATTATTGTGTCATTCTGTTGTGTGTGTATGTGTATATACAATATAAATATATATATATATAAAGTTATTTTTTTCTTTTGGTTAATTTATTATAAGTTGTAACACTTGGCTAGTTTTGTTTGTATATGTCTTAAAATGTTTACTTATGATATTTAAGTGACAGTTAAAGAGGTATCAAGGTAACTTGTGTAGAACTATTGTTTGATATATTGTCATGTTCGTTGTGAATATTTTTTCTGACTGCACAGTAGAAAACTAAAAACAATTGGGTCTTTATTTTAATGTAATTCAGATTTGGGGAGAACAAAACAGAGCTAAGGGAACAAAATGAGGGAGCCCTCTCCCCTGTCCAGTGCACTGATCATTTTAGTATGTTTGTGCTTTGTACGGTTATATATTTAAAACAAAACAAAAAAAGACAAGGGTTCATGCTCTTCCCTGGGTAATAGAAACAGTTACTCGCTATGCATATCTAGTTGATAGTTAAATTTGCTATTGCTTTTCTTGTCTTGTTATATGAAATCTTTTCAATACCAGTTTAGTCTTAATGGTAATAAAACGTTATGGTTATTTATAACTTGTGCTTATTTTGTGCATTTTTTCCCATGCTGAACCCACTAAGTGCATGTGGACGTCGTCATCATAGTAGACAGAGAACCAAAACCAGGGCTGCATCATAGACTCTGCCTTCTATCTTTTTTTTCTGCCTTTTTTTCCCCCTCTTTTCAGTTTTGAAAAAAAGAAACACACACACACAAAGTAGATTTCAGTTTAGAGAACACTCGTTCCTTCTTCAGGGAAACTGTTTTACATCACCTGCTATGAATCAATGCAGTTTGCTAGCAAAGTCTGATGCACTTGCTAAGCATTAGTGGGAAAGGCATGCCCAAATCTCTTCTCTATCATGTGTTCACTCTTTGGGGTGGGGGGGGAAAGGAAAAACAAATCTTAGGACCAGGCAGCTGTATTCTTCAGTTATAATGAATGACTTCATGTTAATCTTGCTAGTTTAGATGATTTCTGAGGGAAAGTATTGTAAATGTTTTTTTTCATAATCTTGTTGTGTTTGAATTATTTGTACTTTACCTGTCCAGAAAATAAATGAAAGTGTGTAGAATGGACTTGAGCTTCCCAGATGTTTACATGTGTTTATTCAAATCATTTTTCGGTAGCACCTTCAGATGTCCCCCAGTATTTTTCTCATGAAGCAGAAAACACAATGTAGAGGAGAATTCTGGTTTGCACCTTAGCCCTCACGGAGCCAGTTTGCTAGAAAGTGTGCTCCCCCATCAACAAGCAGTATTGGAATCAGCTAAGAGCTGTTAGAAATGCAGATTCCCAGGCTGGATGCAAATTAGTATTTAAGCAGTTCCTCGGGCAAGTTTCTGGTTCTTTAAAGTTTGAAGACACTGCCCTGGTTGGTAGCGTACCAGGACACTTAGCATTCTGGTTTCCATTGAAACAAGCTGGTATCTGCTCTTCATGCGTAAGTATATTCATTGTGACTTGTTCAGAGGGAAGGAGGTCACCATTTACAGGGCACCTTCTAGGTGTCAGACAGGCTGGGCAGTGCCCTCTTAATTCTCTCATTTGCTCCCCAGCCAGATGAGAGCAGTCGATCTTGTCCCTGTTTTACCGATAATAATACTGCTCAATGACATTAAGTCACTTGCCAGGCTCGTACAGCCAGCCAATTTCCAGCTGGGACGTAAATCCTAGGCTGACCCTACTGCCCTGTCCTCAGCGCTGAGCTCGCCAAGCTTGAGCAAGCCTAGCGGAATAGTTCGATGGAATTGGACAGTCATGACGAGGCGAGCAAGGTCGCCTTTTTATTGTATTCATTTTGACTTAGAAGAACTTGCAAATATTTGATTTCTTTACCCTTGGATAGAAACCCTAAGTAGTCATGTGTAAATAACATGATTTAAGCTCGACCTAGGAGGAAAAGCTCTTAAGGTGTCATGGAGCCGTGTTAAGATATGCTTTGAACTTTACAAACGAATTATAAGTGGTTCCTTGACGCGGTCACTGAATGATCTCCTGCCTGTCTCCTTTTCATTTTCTCACTAATTGAAAATGCATGCATACCTTATAAAACATCACCATCCATAAACATACACTTAAGGGAAAATTCCCCCACTGAACCAAGCGAACAAATAATTCTCTCCCATTCCTTACTGGCCTCCCATGGTAGTTGGGATAATTAAATTCATGATAAAGAATTGGATTCAATTAACCAAACTATTAAACCTCTAAGACAGCCTGAACCTCAACTAGTTGAACTTACTCATTCTTATTCTGGTTTTATCTTGAAGACATGCACCTATGTTTGGTTTGGTTTGGTTTGGGTTTGTTCGTTGGTTGGTTGGTTGGTTGGTTGGTTGGTTGGTTGGTTGGTTGGTTGGTTTTTCCATGGAAAAAAAATGAGCATTCGGGCCAAGAGTTTGACTCCAAGAATACCAGGGCCTCCCACATGCTGAGAGGATCAAACTATATGGCTGTCAAAAATCTGATAGCTTCCCGTCATGACTAGCCCTGCTCCTCAAAAGGATCATCATTATGTACCGTAAAGGAATGGTTACCTCATCTTAGACTACTGGAGCTTAGAGGTATTCATTCATTCTCCAGCCTCCAGAAAGGTCTCAATGTTTTACAAATAGACACAGGTCTTAAAATGGCTCATTAAAATTTCCTACATACACTCTCTCAGCAACACTTCCCAACAAGATACAATGTGTCTGCCTAACAATGGGGTGGGGGTCGATTGGAATTCATCTTGTTCCAAGTGCAAGCTTTATATTACCTTAAGTCTCCAGGCAAATATTATACAGTTTCTGTAAATGTTTGTGGGAAAGGCCTAGCACATCACAGAAATGCAGAGATTACTCAATTCCTTTTCGGTCCTGGGTTCATTATATTTTTGCTTGAACGAAAAATTGCATATCATAGAAAGCTGACTGCATTCATGTAGCGTTATTTCTGTCAAATGTAGAAATAGCAGGAGAAGGATACCCAAAAAAGTCTGTGTCTATAACCTCCCACACCATTACCACCATTATGAAAACTGTACTTTCATCTATTGCCAGAGATGTAACACAAAACTAATGCTGACTACACCATGGGTCCTGTTAAAAATGTCTTTTATCAAGATCAATATTTGTTTATTTGTAAATAAGACATTTAAACCCCCACAGAGAACAACTTTTCCCGTTTAAATGAACAGCCAATGTTTGTGAGTCTGGGGACTTTAGCTTTGTCAAAATTTGGCACCTAGGTGCCTTTTGTCATAGATGATTTCATTCTCGGAAACAGTTTGCCCTTAATTTCTGTACAAACTGCACAGTTGTACTTCAAATATCACGTACAAACACGCAAAGGCAAATACTTTTACAATTGAATAGAAAACATGTTTTTAAATTTTCTTCTCACTTGTGAATTCAAAAATAATAGAATTAGCAGCTGTGTGTGTTTTGAGTGATGAATTATTAAAACCCTAATGTGAGGCCCTTCCACCTGTATCAGTTCCACAGCCATAACAAGAGCTCGTGGAGAACAGCTGTATAACATCCTTACACCCCTCACTGCCTCTGAGAAGAGGATAATGAAAGGAAATTACATTTCATTTCCAAGAGCTAAAAATCCAGCTTTTATATTGTCCAAAAATGACTTGTACCCTTCCTTTATCTCATTAGCTTTTTTGGCGTATTGGGTAATAAGATAATTCCTCGTGAAACAGTATTTATGTAAGAATCATATTTCTCTGTGTGCAGATCACTTACAGAAGTATCTGTTAACAGGAGAGAATGATGCATAATCGGCACTTACGATTAAAATAGACCTGCGAACAGGAGAGTGTTCCTTCAATTAAAGGAATAGCATTTCTCCAGTCTCACTTTTTTCTTTTTCTTTTTTTGTTTGCTTCTACAGCAGACTGAAAACTGGCTTAAATTCCAGGTTAATTAGTGGAAGGTTTTCATCTGCAAGTCCACCTTGCTCTATCAGTGACTCAGATGCCCAGTGAACTCACTTCACTCCACTCACTAGGCCATGTTCTGTCATTATTCCCAATAAAGTAATTGAAGTTTAAGAAACTTTCTAGCAAGGGCTCCAGAGTTTCAGTCTTTCAAGAAGCCCAGCACTATACATGCCTTTAATACTTCTGCCAGCCCATTGAGGGATGAGTATTATCCTGATTTCACATTGAGTAAAAATAACTCCGAGATTGTGTATCTTGCACAAATAAGTCCTTGGAGAAGTCAGAATTCAAACCCAGGTAGGTCCAACCCCAAAGTCCCCAGTTGTATTCCTCTGGCCACAAGCCAGTTCTGCGCTAACTAGAGCCCAAACAATTACGGAGTGGTCCACACCTGAATTACAGGTGGAGATGGACTCTGGCCATGTAGGGAACCAAGGGAAATTACATGAACGCAACTGTGCCTGGGGCTAACCGCCCTCCCCAAATGGTCACAGAAAAACCATTCTATTAACATTGGTTTACAAGCAAGTTGACAAAAACTAAACAGTGATGGTTTTGAAACTGACTGAGCCAGGTTTCAGAATTACATTAGATTGTTGCCATCTATTTTAAACATCAAAGTCACTGAGGAAGAAAAGGCTCCGCCGAAGAGAAAGGAAAGCATGGTAACAGGTCAATTTAGCTCCCTTCAGAGGGGGCTCCAGCTTCTCGACAATTATCACCCAGATCGGAGACTTCCTTTCCCGAACACCATCCTGTAGTCTCTAGTCTACAGCTGACAAAAATAGATGCAGAGAAATTAAGTACCTGGCCCAAATTTCCACAGCGTGTAGTAGAATTGAAAAGTACACCCGTGCCATCTCACAGCTGTTTACTGTCTTTCCACGACCATCACACACCGGGTTGAAACTCACTCAAGGGGAGCCATGGCGGCGAAGGGGTCATGTGCTTGTCTACAGCGAATGGCTGACTCTGAACGCGTAGCACAGGTCAGGTACTGCATTGAGGACATGGTAGCCTTTGGCTGGGCGGGGCGGGCGCCTAGTTGGGGCAGACCAATCTGCAACAAGTTTTTCTTGCAAAAAGACATGAAACCGTTATTTAGCCGTGCCGCAATGAACAAATACACATAAGCATCACCTGGGAATGCTGTTGGTGGATAGATTGGGCTACAGTATATCGTGGGCGGAAATGGGGGTTCCCAGCAAGGGATGGAACCAGAGTAAACCAGGTAGATGCTCTAGCCAGCTAGTGCACTACAAGGAGAATGACCGAAAACGGTGTTACTTTGAAGACTACAGTGTGTCTGACAAAAATCATGGTCTTTCCAGTTGCTTCGCACACAGGGGAAAACTGGACAGGAGATTAGGAAGGCTGAAGGAGAATTTGGTGCATATGAATTATGGTGTTGGTGAAGACTATTAAATATACTATAGATTGCCGCAAAAAATCTGTGTTGGAAAAAAATACAGCCACGATGCTCCTTGGAAGTGAGAATGACTTTGGACATGTTATCAGGAGAATAGCATCATGTGTGGTAAAGTAGAAGGTGGGAGGTGGGGTGGAGAAGTCCCTGAATAAGATTAATTTAACACTAAGCTCAAGCCTAGGAGCGGTGGTGAGTATGGCACAGGACCGGGCAGTGTTTCACTTTGTTGTACAAAGGGCATCATTCATTATGCAATGACACCTAGCAATAACAATAACAATTGGGAAGTAAAAGGAGAATTTGGGCATTGGGAAAGGTCAATGCCAGTTGGTGGTGACCCTATGGTGTCAGAGTATAACTGCTTAATGGAATTTTCAGTTACTGGTTTTTTGGAAGTGGATTGGCAAGCCTTTCTTCCAAGGCAATTCTGGGTGAACACACACCTCCAGGCTTTTGATTAGCAGTGGATAGAATTAACTCTTCGTACCCTCAGGAGCATCATCCTCAGGTAACCATCAAAGGCATTGTCGGGGAGTCAATTCTGGCCCATGAGCAGAGAAGGGAAGAAATGGAGATACATGTGGGCACAGGCTGCCTGGGAGTCTCACTCGCTCTTCGGAACTTGAGCTGTTTGGGAAATAGAGCAGTCACCCCACGAGACTTGGCCAGCCTCTGAACCCAGGGACCTCATTGCTCCCTCCTCTGGCAGGATCATTACAGCTACCTAGCAGTCCCCCGCCACTCCCCCCTGTGAGTCTTACATGACGCTCTGTCTACCAACTGCTCAACTCCCCCTGAACTAGCATTCAAATTCCAGAGATTGGACCACGATGCCCTGGTTGGTTGGCATTAGCAGGCTACTGGCATCGCTAATTATCCATCACATAGACCAGCCTGGTCCGGTCAGCTGAAACCAGAGCTGGAGGCCACAGGATCTCAAACACTGGCCAGCTCGCTGGTAGAGAAAGGCTTGGGAGCGTTTCCATGAAAAGGGAGCTTGAGGCAGGGCAGGCAGTGAACAGCCTGGGCAGGATAGTAGGAAGTGGCCAGGTAATGTGGATTTGAGGCAGACCTCACAGGGACGGTGAAGGGATCGAGACCGATACTGAGGAGTTGAAGTTGGCGGTGATAAAGATGAGGACAGAGGTGACTAGGGGAATGAGGGCCCTTCATTTATAATCAAAGTCCTGAGTGGGGAAAGGCTGAAATCCCCAAACCCTACCCTTCCTGTCAAAAGTTCTATCTCACCCAAGATGGAAAACAGATCCAACTAGATCATTTGTAAAGTGCCGCCCCATTTGTTAAATGATCAGCCTTATCATTGTCTGCCTAATTAGCTATGGGAAACCTCTGAGAAGCCAGCTCTGTCTCACTGAGAGAAAAGGGACTTGGGGTTTCCACCCCTCCCACCCGACCCTGGGTGACTAGCCTGCGCCACATGTAGATGTGAGTTCATCTCCTTAGACCGCCACCACCGGCTCTCCGCCAGCCCCCATCAGCCTCCATTTGACACCAAGCACTGTCCCCTCCGGCTAATCCTTGCTCAGCTCAGGATTCCCTGCCTCTTGTGGACCTTGCCTGACCCCAGGCTGGGGTAGGGATTCCTCAACAACCCCATATCCCTCTGCTCTCCTGTATGTCAGCACATTCCACACACACTAGTTGTACTGTTGCAAGTATGCCTCCCTGGGACCAGAAAAAAATCAGACTCAGTGCCTGCCTCAGATGAGCTCAAATGTAAGCAGAGCATCGAAGAGAAAGAGCAAAGCTAGTGGGGCAAAGGGAAAAGAGCAGTCAATTCTGACTTAGGAGAGGAGGCTGGAATGCTGTTGATAAGAAACAAGAAAAGCGTCCAAGAGATGGTTAGGAGTCAGCTGTATTTGGAAGGATGAATTAGACTTGGACAGCCAGGGGTGGACACAGGGAGCCATGGGAGGGGCCTGAGCCCAGCAATAAGAATTCTCAGCTCCGCCCCTGACTTGTGTGACATTAGGGGAGTTGTTGTCCCCTTGCTAGGCCTCAATTTCCCAGAAGTTAATGGAAGATATTGGACTCAATGGTTTCTGATGCTCTGGCTTCTGCTAACTCTAATAGCCTCTCGTTTCCCTGTATTTCATTGATTCAGCAGATGCTTGATGACCATGTCTTACGTGGCACTGAGGAGAAGGTGAGAGCACAACAGAGGTGCTTGTGTCTGGCAAGGCAGGCACCTGCTGTCACTTGGGCAACAGGGAGACCTGCCTGGCTGAGGCTAGGGAACATCCTCTCTGAGACTGTGGCACTGAGCTAAACTCTGAAGTATTAAAAGGGTGTGTCCGCTCCTGGGCAGTAGGGACAGCATTTGCAAAGAGCCAGAGGAGGAGGAGGAGTGAGGCTCGGTTGAAGGACTGAAAGGAGCCCGGTGGGAAACGGGCTGAGGTTGGGGTGATAAGAAGAGCCTGGGTCACCAAGGACCTTGTATGGCACAGAAAAGACTTTGATCTCTATCTTAAAAGGAAAAAGAAAACCTACCTTCCAGCCAATGCTCCACCTATCTTCGCTTGGTCTGTTTCCTCATCTATAACACAGGGAACGTAATCGTATCCACTATATACAATATTGAGAGGATGTAATGCATCAACAGGTGCTAAGAACTTGAAAAGGAGCCCTGATAGTACAATGGTTAAGTGCTTGGCTGCTAACCCAAAGGTTAGTGGTTCCAAGACACCTAGTGGCTCAGTAGGGGAAAGAACAGGTGATTTGCTTCAATAATGATTACAACCTAGAAAATCCTTCTCTGTCACCTGGAGTGACTCAACAGTACCTAACAATAATAGAAGAGCTTAAAGGTGACATGGCAGAAAGCAATAACTACACAAATGTCTGCTATACCTATTGTTTCTTGTTAAGTTAAACAAATACCTCAAAATTCAGCTCAGATGTCCTCTCCTTTGGCACTCCTTCCCTGGCCTCAGGGCATGTGCCATTCCTCTGGAACCCTGGGCTTCCTCTTATCACCTCATCGTACAATTTGCTGTTTACCCCACTTTCCTCATAAACTGTGAACTCCTTAGACATACGTGCAACCATGAAAATGTGGTGCGTGAAATGTGCGCTATTCATCAACACAAAACTAGGCACAAAAAGAAGTCAGTGAAGCTGCCCAGCTGTCGTAAGCAGAATGATGCCATCCCATCGACGTCCTCATCCTAATCTCTGAAGCCTGTGAATAATCAAACCATACTGAACTCACTGCCTTCGACTGAGTAGAAGGAAGTTTCCACAAGCCAAGGAATGCAGGTGGCCTGTAGAAGGCCCCAAAAAGGCAAAAATCAGATTCTCCCCGGCAGCTCTGCTCACACCTTAATTTTAAACTTCTGAGCTCCAGAATTATAAGAGACTAAATGTGTGTTGTTTCAAGCCACCAAGTTTGTGGGGATTTCTCAAGCATGAAGCAGGCATTTGAGAAATAATAGTTGAGGGTAAAGACAGTGCCGGTCCCTCTTGGTAGGAAAGAGAGCAGGAGCCAAAGCAATGAAGGCCCCTTGCCTACCCCCCAAGTTTACTCTCACCCTCAAGGACCTCCAGAAGAAGCCATAAATCACTACCATCTTATTAGCTTCGTAACTTAGAGCATATGGTCTCTCATAACTTGCAGAGTAGATTTGGGAAAAGAAGAATCAGATTTAGGAAGAGAAGCATCCATAAGCAAACAAAACCTACCTATGTCAAATTGACTCTAACTCACAGTGATCCTATAGAACAGAGTAGACCTGTTCCTTAGTGTTTCCAAGACTGTAAGCCTTTATGGGAATACACAACCTCATCTTTCTCCCACAGAATGGCCAATAGGCTCAAACTTCAAGCCTTTCAGTTAGCAGCCCAAGGCTCAACGCACTAAACCACTAGGGGTCAAGTGCAGTGGAAATCTAGGCATCAAAGAAGAAGTGTTGGAGGGCAGAGTAGAGTAATGGCCTATAAATCCTCAATTTAAGTACCAGCTCTGCCACCAGTTTCCTGTTATTTTGAACAAATTATAAGAAAAGCTAAATAAAATTCATGAGGAAATTATCTACTAATTCCATTTGTCATCGAACACTTGGAAGCCCCCTCGGGCACTCTAGAATTATTACTCTTCTTAAGCTCCACATCTCAATTAATGGTGGGAAACTCAAGAATGTTCCTAAACTCCTTTCCCTCTTCACCCCAAACATCTATCTGATCAATTAACAATCCCTGTCAACTGCACCTCCTGGAATTTCTTCACATTCCTTCTCTCTTTCCCTTCCTCGTTGCCACAGGCTTAGCATAAGCCTTACCATGTCACTCAAAGCATTACTTGATGCTGCCATCTCAGGCTAAAACCCTCTAGAGAAGCAACGCCAGTGATGTTTATACATGTTTATAGAAAAAGAGGTTTCTATCAAAAAGTGACTCACATAGTTGTAGACGCATGAAGTTCCAAATCTGTAGGTCAGATGTCAGACTGGAGGCTTCTCTTGACTCTGGTAGCTGCAGTGACTGATGAACCCACGTTCAGCAAGTCAGACAGCGGGCTTCTGGCTGCAGAGGTGAAAGAATCCAAGGTTGACAGATACAATGGCAGACTGCTGACAAATCCCAGGATCAGCAGGCAATATGGGAGACCACTGGCTCAGGTCCAAAGAACCAAGGTCAGGACATGAGCCAGATAGAGGATCTGGACCTAGAAAAATGCAATAAGCAACCATTTACATTGAAAGTACACCACACCCCAAGGAAACTTACTTTCAATTAATTGGCTAGCTGCTCACAGCAGCTGTCATTATGGAGGTGATTATCTGAAGTTATATCTCATCATTGGAGAGTTCACAAAGAAATACAGCCAGGATGCTCTTTGAAAGTGCAGATGGTTCTTTGAAGCTTCCTCGCCGCCGCCTTCCACCCCCCCCCCCGCCCACCATCATGACCCCAGTTCTGCCTGTCAGGTCTGGCTAGATCGGTGCATGTACACTGGTACAGATAAGAGCTTACCACACACAGAATCCAGGTCAGATAAATTCCTCAGGAACAGAAATGGAAGTATCAATACCAACAGGGTAGGGAGAAGGTGGAAGGATGAGGGGGAGGAAGGAGGAACTGATCACAATTATTGATGAATTCCACCACCACCACCCCGAGGGAGACAGCAGTCAGTGTAAGATATGAATATAATAATAATAATTTATAATTTATCAAGGGTGGGAGCAGGGGGAGCGAGGGGAAAAAGTAGAGCTGATATCAAGGGCTCAAATAGAAAGGCAATGTTTAGAAAATGATGATGGTAACATATGTACAAATATGCTTGATACAACTGATGTATGGATTGTTATGAGTTGTAAGAGCTCCCAATAAAATGATCATTAAAACACACACAATCTACAAGAAGAAGAAGAGAGGATGGTGAGACCACATCACATATACTTTGGACATGTTATCAGGAGAGATGATTTTTTGGAGAAGGACATTGTACTTGGTAAAGAAGAAAGTCAGTAAAAAAAAAGAAGACACAAACGCACACATCAAAAGAATGCACTTCAGAGGACAGCACTGAAGCTACAACTTGGGGGTGGGGCAGGGACTTCTGATCAGAGTACACAGGAGCAAATGAAGAGGCTAAGAGAAAGTGGAGCATATCCTGGCCCACCAAACCCTGAGGACGATATTCCTGCTCAGAGCAGCTAATGCACAGAGAGTACCATAGGGCCGACCCCACCATGAGAAATGACTTCCCTCACTGACCCATACAGCTACAAAGGACAACACGGGAGACACAGTGCAGGACTTGTGCCTGATCTGACCCCACCACACCAGAGCGTAGCACTAAGGGCGTGCAACAGAGCAGCAAGGGGAGCAAAGGAATGAAGTCCTTGGGGGATACCAAAAATAGACTTTGGGGCCAGGACACAGCACCCCATCAGACTCAACCAGAAAGTACTCCTAAAGGTCAACAAACAGACCTGGAACTATTTAGAGCTTTTCTTTGTCATTGGTTTTTTTGTTGCTGTTGTTTTGGTTTCTGTTTTCTTTTGTTGTTTTGCTGTGCTCTGTCTTGTTTTTGTGCTTATTATTGTCTCTGAATGTCTATCTAGATAAGATCAGTGGGATAAACAATCCAGAGGAGAAAACAATGGAACCAAAGGTTGTGGGGGGACATGGGAGAGGGAGAGGTGGGGGTAAAGGAAGGGAGGTATTTACAAACCCAGGGGCAAGGGAACAACAAGTGATCTAAAAGTGATGTCAAGGAGGGTATAGGGTGCCTGGTGGGACTTGACCAAGGGCAATGTAGTCGAGAGGAATTATTGAAACCTGAATGAATGCCAAACAGGATAGTGGGACAAGAGGAAAGTAAAACGAAATAGAGGAAAGTACTAGGAGGCAAAGGACATTTATAGAGGTCTACCTATAGGCATGAACATATGTAAATATAGTTCTATATAATGATATGGAAATAGATCTATGTGTATGTACATATTTATTTGTTAGTATTAAGGTAGCAGATGGACATTGGGCCTCCACTCAAGTACTGCCTCAATGCAAGGACACTTTGTTCCATTAAATTGGCATTCCATGATGCTCACCTTTCCAACATAATCGCTGAAAAGAAAGAGGGTTCATAAGCAAATGTGAAGAAAGCTGATGTTGCCTGACTATCAAAAGAGATAGCATTGGGGTCTTAAGGCCTGAAGATAAACAAGCAGCCATCTAGCTTAGAAGCAACAAAGCCCACATGTTAGAAACACACCAGTCTGGGTGATTATGAGTTGTCAAGGGGATCAGGTATCAGGCATCAAATACCCAGAACAAAAAATCATATCGATGTGAATGAGGGGGAGCGCAGAGTGGAGAACCAAAGCTCATCTGTAGACAACTGGACATGCCTTTGCAGAAGGGTCACAAAGAATAGATGAGCCCATCAGGGTGCACTATAGCACTGATGAAACATACAACTTTCCTCAAGTTCTTTAATGCTTTCTCCCCCCTACCCAACTCTCATGAGCCCAATTCTAACTTACAAATCTGGCTAGACCAGAACATGCACACTGGTACATAAAAGAGCTTGCAACACAGGGAATCCAAGACAAATAAACCCCTCAGGACCAATAATGAGAGTAGTGATACCAGGAGGGGAAGGGGGAGAAGGGGAGAGAAAGGGGGAACTGATCAAAATGACCTATATATAACCCCCTCCCAAGGGGACAGACAACAAAAAAATGGGTGAAGGGAGATAGCAGTCAGCGTAAAACATGAATATATATATAAATATATATTCAAGGGTTTATGAGGGAGGAAGGGTGGGGTGGGGGAGAAATGAACTGATATCAAGGGCTCAAGTAGAAAGAAAATGTTTTGAAAATGATAATGGCAACATATGTGAAAATGTGCTTGACAAATGGATGGATGGATGGATTGTGATAAGAGCTATAAGAGTCCCCATGAGGTTTGTGCAGGACCAGGCAGTATTTCATTCTGCTGTGCTAGGGACATTATGAGTCAGAACTGACTTGATGGCACCTAACAACTGCCAAATCACAGGAATCTTGTAACAGCCAAGTTGACACAAAACCTTAACCATCACACCAAAAGGTGTACTTGGAGGTGACACTAATCCCATAGGAGACTTTCTTGTCTTCACATCTGCTCCCACCCTAAACACACTTCACTCAGAATGGCCAGTCTAACATGAATCTGACCATATCACATGGTGTGTGTGTGTGTGTGTGTGTGTGTGTGTGTGTGTGTGTGAACTCACCTATATATTGGGGTGAGGAGCTCTAATGTAGTGATTATATGTTAGGCTGCAGTCCACAAGGTTAGCGGTTCTAAACCACCAGTTGCTCTGCAGGAAAAAGATAAAACTTTCTATTCCCATTAAGAGTTACAGTCTCAGAAACCCACAGGGGCAGTCCTACCCTGTCCTATAAGGTCACCATAAATCAGAATAGACTCTATGGCAGTGAATGAGTTTGAGAGAGGTCGTGGACAAAAAGTCAGAGAGAGGCAGAGAAAGTTGGCTTCGGGGCTCGTTCTCACATGATTTCAACCTCTTGCTTCCATTATTACATCCCTTACTACTAATCAGAAGCTCAAGTATATGAAGAAGAATGTGGCATCAGGATTGTAGGAATGCTTAGTAGCAACCTGTGATATCCAGATGACACAACCTTGCTTTCTGAAAGTGCGGAGGACTTGAGTACTTGTTGGTGAGGAAAAGGATTGGCGCCTTCAGTATAGATTATGACTCAATGGAAAGACCAACATCCTCACAACTGGATCAACAGGTAACATCATGATAAATGGAGAAAAGATTAAAGCTGTCGAGGATTTTATGTTGTTTTCATCCACCATCAATGCTCATGGAAGTAGCAGTCAAGAGACAAAAGATGCATGGAATTAGGTAAATCTGCTGCACAAGACCCCTGTAGAGTATTGAAAAGCAAGGACATTACTTTGAGGACTAAGATGGGCCTGATCCAAGCCATGGTATTGTCCATTGCCTCATCTGCATGTAAACGTTGTATATTGAATTAGGAAGGCCAAAGAAGAATAGATGCATTTGGATTATGGTGCTGACAAATAATATTGAAAGTACCATGGGCTGCTGCTAAAAGGACAAACCTGTCTGCACTGGAAGAAATACAGGCAAAGTGCTCCTTAGAGGCAAGAATAGCAAGGCTTCATCTCACAAACTTTGGACATGTCGTCAAGAGAGACAGGACATCATGTCCCTCGAGAAGGGCATCATGCTTGGTATAGCGGAGGGGCAGCAAAGCAGAGGAAGGCTCTCAAGGAGATGGGTTGGCACAGTGGCTGCAACAATAAGTACAAGCATCGGAACAATTGTGAGGATGGCGCAGGACCAGGCAGTGTTTTATTCTGTTGTGCTTAGGGCCGCTATGGGTTAGAACTGATTTGATGGCACCTAACAACAATACTATATTCACTTTGATCATGAATATTATTCATCTCTGATGTCAAAAAATATACCTGAGCCTTGTAAGTATTTTTTTCAGTTGCCACATACAGAAAAATGTTGAACAGCCATGACTGCCTAGTTTAAACCCCTCTCTTCTAGATTTCTCACGGTCAAGTGCAATCCTAACCACCAAACTGCTTCCTGCCGCGTCGTCTGTGCTCACATATTTCCCCGTGTCTTGGACATGCCCTCTCTTACTTTTCCTTGCTGTTGTTCATCTATGGTGAGTTTTCCTTACAAGCTCGCTCAGGCATTACCTCCAAGGAGCCAGTCCACAGTTAGGCCCCGGGCATCCTCTGAGGGCGCACAGCTCCTCGATAGTGTTGTGATTGTCTCCCTGATACACTGTGAGCCCCTTGAGAGGCAGGCACTGGATCTTGCTCCTCCCTGTGTTCCCAGAACCCCCAGGCAGGGCCCCGCCCAAAGTGCCAGTAGCCTCTAGGGAGATCTAGCCACATGTCCCGAGGGACCCCTCACCACCACCATCACTGCCTTGTACATTCTTGGCAATGTCAACTGATCTTCATGACCTCAACGCTCATTGGAGACATTTATATATCCCTGAGCCTCAATGATGAGCGAGTTCAAGTTCTTCTCCATCCCGTATTTGCCAGTCCTAAGCAGCAGAAGGGCATAGAACGTATGTGGAGCCCTGAGCTCCAGCTATAGAATGAATGATTGCAATGTCTGGGCTCCGCTCTCCCCGCCTCTACATGCAGGCTCCAGGCTCCGAGGTCTGACGCCAGCAGGACCCCCCCCAAGCAGGCCTGAGGGCCCGAGTACACTGGAACCGGCACAGCAGCTAGTGGAGGAGGAGGCCTGGCGAGGAGAGGAAGTTTTCAATCAGGTGCTGAGCTTTCTCTGCCAAAAAATTTCCCACAAACAAACCCACCCCAGCAAAGGAAGCTGCAGTCGGCTGGCACGAAGCAGAAAGCGGCTGCACTAGAAGGCGGCCACGAGGCCTCATTAATCCGGCGGCTGTGGGCTCAGTTGAAGATACCCCCGCACGCCCACTTCTCGCCATCTGCCGCTGCCACTGAGCAGCAGGCTCTCGGCTCGGTGGGAGCCCAGCCTGCCGCCTGCAGAGGGTCCTGGGCTCTAGACTACAGGAAACCTCGGCAACGAGGAGCCAACACACTCCCCTGGGGTCAGCTTCACGCCTGATGGCCCCATGCCCAGTCCCACCGCCAATGCAATGTCACAACACGCCATGACATTCTGCCCCAGAGGCAACCGAGGGGAAGCCCAAAACCCCGAATAGCGAACGAAAGCCTGACCTGCATTGATGGAGAGCTCGCTGCGTGCTACTTGCCCTTACGGAATCTCCTCAAAATAGCAGCACGAGGCTCTTTCCAAAAACACCCTTGACTCGGAACACACCCAGGGGCTCCCGCGGGAAAAGCCCTGGAAACACCGGGGAAGACCTGCTCTATCAGACGGGTCACGGTGTCAACAATCAACCTGATGGTACCCCACACCAACAGCTCTTTTCCATTCCTAGAGAAAACCAACAATGGTATCTCTAAATGACGCCTGCCATACGGCTTGATGGTTTCCATTTACCTACAGGTGATCCCTCCAACACCAACATCCTGCCGATACCAAGAGCCCTCCCATTGCCATTCCTCCACTCTTTGCCCAGCTGCAATTATGACATTCTTTGTCATAGTTTAGTACCTTGACTTCAATTCCAAGCATCCTTTTTGTCACTGTCCACCTCCTCTCTCACTTCCTTTACCATCCTGACTCAAAATAACCCTTCAACCTTGTGGAAGCCTTCTACTCCTTTTTTACCACTCCCTCCTGCTCTCACCCACTTGCCTTATGTCCTCACTTTCCTGCCTGAGTCAAATACCCAACCTGTGCCCAGCGAGGCAGTGCCAACTCATTGCCACCTCACATGTTCCAGAGTAGAACTACGTGCCAGAGGGTTTTCCTGGTGGTTTGGGAAGCAGCTCAGGAGGGAGATGGTCTCAGCCAGTACTTGAACTTACAATAGCATTTGACTCCATTGAGTGCTCTGCTAAGGATACCTGATGGCATAATGGATTACAAGTCAGGCTACTAACAATAAGGTCACCAGTTCAAATCCACCAGTGGCTCCATAAGAAAAAGAGGAGGCTTTCTACTCTGGTAAAGTTAGTGTCCAAAACCCAGAGGAGCAGTTCCACTCTCTCCCAAAGACTCACTATGAGTCGGGACCAACTCGGTGGTCTTGAGTTTAGTGAGTTAATCGTCCTCCTTGGACACCTGCTTCCTTTGCCTTCTAGGACTCCACGTGGATTTGTTTCTAGGGCTGCCTTAACAAATTATCATAAAACGAGTGGTTAAGACCAACAGAATGCATTTCCTCAAGATTTTGGATTCTAGAATTCCGAATTCAGGGTGTCAGCTGAGTTGCAATAACTCATCCAATGGCATGGCTTTTGATATCATTGATGCCATGGTGGCATAGTGGTTATGCATTGGGCTACTCGCCATTCAAAGCCACCAGCCTCTCCTTGGGATAAAGGCAAGGCCTTCTACTCCTGTAAAAAGTTACAGTCTCAGGAACCACAGGGCAGGTCTACCCTGACCTCTAGTGTTGCTATGAGTCAAAATTTACTTGATGATTCCCAAATTGTTATCTCCAGCCCAGATATCAATCCTGAACTCTTGTTGAAATCTTCGCAGGACTAAAAAACATTTCAAACTTACCATATTCTCCCACCAGTTCGACCACTCTACCAGCACTCTTCCCTGCACCTTGGTAGACAGCAGCAACGTTCTTCCAGTTCCCCAACCACAAACCTTGGAGTTATACATAAGGCCATTGTTTCCTGCTGTCCCTTAACCAGGGATGGGGTCCGTCTGGCCCATTGGGTCATATAAGACCTGCAGTCTCATCCATCTCAGCTAAAGCCACACGCCTCACCAAAGCAAGTCGTTCCAGCCATCACATTAGGGATGAGTTAGTTAAACGTTTGATCAAATAGAGCAGGCTAAATTTCAAGGTGATAATCTTGTATGGCACATGAAAGATACGATAAATATAAAATGGCTCTTGGCAGAAAAACATTTCCCTACCTTTACCCTGAACAATCATGCAGAGATTTTTATGTTTTGTTTACTACTGCACACAAACTTAGTTCATGAAAAAATACCTGGCCATTAACAGGTACTTAATAAATGAAAAATCAAATGTCCTCTGACTACCAGCTTTCATTCAACCATCCAAATATTCAATAAATTGCACAGAGATTATAATAAATGCTAAAGAGAAAGGGGATATGAAAGAACATAACAGGGGTACTATTTAGACAAGATAGAGGTCTCTTCCCTAAGTAAATGATTACATTGAAATGAGACTTGAAACATGAGAAGAAACCATTGTGGGAAGAATCAGGGAAAGAAAATCCATGCAGAGGACTAGAGCTGAGCAAGAGCTTCAGGAGGCCTAGGGAACGATAGCTGCCAGAGAAGTACAGATGCAGGGTAAGGGGAGGAGGTCTCCGTAGACACTGGAGAGCTGGGGAGAAGGCAGATCATGCAGCCGTTTGCAGACCCTGGTATAGAGTGCAGATTTTGTTCTAAGGCTACTGACTTCGATCATCTGGTTGATTTTCTAACTAGAGAGTGCAGGATAATGTTGAGAGCTATGGATTTGAGCCCCTAGTTCCTGATCTGCTAGGCTTACGCTATTCAAATTTTAGCAAGTGTCTATCCTTCTTTGAACGCCACGTCTGTAATCTAGGGATAACCACTGCTGGCCGGTTTACATTGTACCATTGTCTTGAGGTTCAAGTCAGCTCAGTCAAGGATTTTCAGCAGTATCATTGCCACGGCATGAGGAATTCTTTAACCAGGTTGTTAAAAAAACAAACATCAAGCAATGGGGAAAACTAAAAATGGTTTGTATTTAAAGGGGTTAAAAGTAATGAAAAAAAATTTTTTTAAGTAATGAAAATCAGCAAGACGATTTTGCTCTGGTACAAGCTAAAAGGTATCTTCTAATGCTGCCAATGGGTTTCCAGCCAAGAGTCTCGCAATATTATCGGTATTTGAGAAGGCAAGTGAAGAAGTAAGCCACTGACAGGAATGTACCTGGAACCTGATACAAAGTCAGAGCTCACTTGACCTAATCCCATCCCTGCCTTGGCCATCAACCTGGGCCTCACCTCTGTGCTCAAGGAGAGCTAAGTAAAAACTTTCATGAAACTTCAGACACTGCTGCTCTGAGGTCAGGACAACCTTAACAATGGTTACAAATGGAACAGGGCATCTGGACCAGGCCTGTCCACCCTGTTCTCCTTGGTGACCCAGAGAGGGAAGTTGACGTTCCACTTCCAGCTGGGCAGGGTAGCGAGCCCAGGTGCCTTCCATTTTTCCTCTATCATTAGATGGTTGTCTAGAGATGCTCAGAGGAAGAGGAGGAAGCTCAGGGAAATGGATTAGAACTCTATACACCCAATATGGCCACCAGGCCTGGGAGCTTACATAGAAAAATGCATGATTGATTAATTGACAGGCAGCTGCCATTGAGTTGATTCTGACTCACAGTGAGTGCCTGGGCCTACATCTTCCTCCCCATCATCGGCATGCTCCAGTTCATGGCAGCAATTTCCACACAGCATCTCCCTGAGGGGCTCCTGAACCACTGCTGGCCTTTTGCTTCACCCAATGCAACGTCCTCATTCAGTGATCATTCCCTGCTGATGAGGTGTCCCAAAGAAGCGTATCGAACAATGTCTGTGCTGATCCATGAGGTTTGCGCCAGCTAGTTTTCAGCAGTACATCGACAGGCCTTTCTTCTTAGTCTGGAAACTCTGATGAAGCCCATCCACCAGTGAGTCTGTTGGCACGTAAAGCGTCAATGGCATTACGTACAGCATCACAACAACATGCAAGCTATGACAATATGACAAACTGACAGGTAGTGAGGAGCTCATAGAAGAGATGATAGTAATAACTGCTTTTTGTGCATATACATCAGGAGCTCTAGGCTTATTACATTACCCTTTATCCTCTTAATGCCCCTGTGGAGTATCATATTTTCCCCACTTTACAGGTAAGGAATCTGAGATGCAGAGAAATCCTATAAATTTGCCAACATCTATAGCTTGTTAGTGGGAAGTTGAAATCCTAGACCAGTCCATTTAACTTCAAAGCTGCTTATCCCATCTCTACTATGTTTGTCTTCCTGTCAGAAAACCTTGTGAAAAGGGACAGCGGAGGTTTCTTCAGTGGCAGTTTCCTCCTCCCAGGGGATGACCTAAGAGTGCTTAACTTCTCCGGTTGTCGGGAGCAGTCGATAACTGAGAACATAAGCTCGCACATTTGCTGTTGTTGCGAGGTGCCGGAGAATCCATTCTGACCCAGAGCAGTCCTGTGCACAACAGAACGAAACGCTGCCTGGCCCTGCGCCGCCCTCCGCTGATGCTCTGCCTGAACCACTGCTGCAGCCACCGTGTCAATCCATCGCATTGAGGGCTGTCCTCTTGTTTGCTGTCCGTCTATTTACCAAATATGCCATCCTTTCTCATACCAGTCTCTCCTGGCAGCATGTCCAAAGTCCGTAAGACGAGGTTCTGCCACACTTGCGTCTAAGGCACACTCTGGCCGTGCTTCCTCTTTAGCCAGACCACGGTGCTTTCAATGTTCCTCATCAGCTCCACAACTCAGATGCATCAACTCGTCTTTGGTCTTCCTTAGTCAATATCCAACTTTCATGCACATGAGGCAATGGACAATATCATGGTAAGGACATCTTAGCCCGGAAAGGAATAGCCTTACTTTCCGATCCTCCCCAGAGGCCCTGCGCAACGGATTCCCCCAGCACAGTGCATCTTTTGCTCTCTTGACTGCGGCTTCCATGAGCATTTATTTCCGACCCAAGCAACACAAAGTCCGTAGGCATATAGTGAGTACCTTCCAATGTTCATTCTCGTGGTCATATTGTTTTCGTCACCATCATCATTTAATCCAGGCCCCCTCCTATGATCCTTGTACTTCTATCATTAGGAGACCCAAGTGGAGGCTTGCAGACCCAAGTTCCTTCCACGCTGCTAAAGCCTGGAGTCCTCTGCACAGAGCCAGTGGGAAAAGGAGGAAAGGGAGACTGTGTGTCGGCACTAACTGCGAGAGAGAGGGGGAAGGCAGAGAAGCCTCGTGCTCTAGGAGAATCCTGAAGAGATTTTAGTGAGTGCACCTAACTCCCTACGAGCACACTGAGCATCTGAGGTCCCGTGTGGCCTCGCCTAGTTTCATCACCTGCCTTAGCCCCTTTGGAGTGAATACCAGGCAGTCGGTGTCTTATGACACTCCAGAGTTCCCATGCCTTGGCACATACTGCTTGCCTGGCCTAGAATGCCCCTTCCTTACTGCCCCTCACCAGTGCCATTGCCTCTCTTCCCTGTTTGGGGTCATTTCTCCTGTAAAGAGGCTACTCTGGACCCCACTTCTCTAGGCCCTGGGAGAGTCGCCAATGACACAGTTCCTTCAACAGCCATCTTGTTCACTCTACCCATCACACATACCAGCAGTCACCCCTGCCTCCTTCCTTCAGTGTTAACTCCGAGAGCGGAGAAATGAGCCTTGTACATCTGTCTGGCTGCAGGGCCAAGCTCAAGCCAAACACAGTGTTGACCTCAGTGTTTACTGAGGAAATTAGTGGCTTGGAAAAATCTTGGGCCAGCTAAGGCCAGGGTGTGATATCTGTAGCAGATTGTAGGAACTGATCGTGGAAATTTGGGGTAAGAAAAGTATTTTCTTTTAAAAGTGGAACTTTCTAATCTCATTGGAGGAAGCAGCAGGAACCTGCAGCTAGACCTTGCCCCTATTGGGCATTTAGGACATGTAGGCTGGGGCAACATGATAGACAGGATAGAACCAGAACAGGGGTCTTTCCCAGGGGACAAAGAGGATGGAGGTGGTGAGTTAGTAGAAGATGATCAGAAATGTGAGGTGCCACTAGTGGGATTAACTCACTGCTGTGAGTCATTCTGACTTATAGTGTCCCTTTAGGGCAGAGTAGTACTGCTCCCTGGTGTTTCTGAGACTGTAAATCTTTATAGAGCAAAAAACCCCATCTTTCTCCTGCAAAGTTGCTGGTGGGTTTGAACTGCTGACCTTGTGGTTAACAACCCAGTTTGGAACTTACTATCCCACCAGGGGTCTTTGTAACTAGAGGGAGGGGTTTGAAATCTCCAGTGGTGGAACTTGGGGATCCAGAAAGTCAGGCATTGGAAATAGAACCTCAGATCTTGCGTCAAAGATCAGGACGGGGCTCTAGAAGGAAAAATGAAAACAAGATAGCACCCAAACCTGGGAAGGTACTGATCTAGCAAGTTGATTGCTAAATAAAAACCCACTCACTGCCATTGAATCAATTCTGACCCACGGCGACCTTAAGGACAGAGTAGAGCAGCCTCTACTCGTTTCCAAGGCTGTAATCTGTGCAGGAGCAGAAAGCCTCGTCTGTCTACCATGGAGCAGCTAGTGGCGTCAAACTTCTGACCTGCAGTTAACAGTCCAATGGATAATCTACGATGCCACCACGGCTCCTCGGCCAGTAAATGTTGTTATTGTTGCTACCTGACCTCAACACAGCTCTAATTCAGAATGGCCCTGTGCACAAAAACTTTAAAAATTCACCATCTTCACAATTGTCCTTTTGTCTGACCTCTGTGTGGCAGTCTTGGTGTCGCTCCATCATGGTTTACTCTGTTTTGCTGTCCCTCTACTTCACCAAGCATGGTGTCCTCGTCCACGGACTGGTCTCTCCCGACAATATGTCCAAAGCACGTGCAATCAAGCCTCGCCGTCCTCACCTCTAGGGAGCATTCTGACGGTACTTCTTCCAAGGCACATCTGTTTGTTCTCTTGGAAGTCCATGGTACTTTCAATGGTCTTCACCAGCACCGTGATACAGACGCATCGATTCTTCTTCAGTCTTCCTTATTAATGTTCAACTTTCCCTTGTGAAGGAGGAGATTTAAAATAACCACGGCTTGGTGGAGCACGCCTTAGTACTCTCTCAAAGTAATATCCCTGCTCTGAAACACTACACAGAGGCCTTGCACAGCAGACTTGCCCAATGCAATGGGTAAATGGGCTTGATCTCCTGACTACTGCTCCATGAGCTTGGATTGGTCCTTGACCACTTTGATCTTTTCTACATTTCTCATGATGTTACCCATTGGTCCAATTGTGAGGACTTGGATTTTCCTTATATTAACTCATAATCCATCCTGAAGGCTAAAATCCTTGATCTTCATCAGCAAGTGCTTCAAGTTCTCCTAACTTGCAACAAGCAAGGATGTGTCATTTGCATGTTGCAGGTTGCCAATAGTATTCCCCCTAGTCTGATGCTACATTCTTCTTCATCTAGTCCAGCTTCTCAGATTATTTCCACCATGTGTCTGTCAGTCTGTCATACTATGGAGGCTTATGTGTTGCTGTGATGCTGGAAGCAGTGGCACTGGTATTTCAAATGCCAGCAGGGTCACCCAAGGTGAACGGGTATCCAGGGAGCTTAAAGACTAAGGACAGACCATGAAGGAGGACTCAGCTGCCCAATTCAGAAGAAGTAGCATTATACATAGCTTCTTCATATATACATTTTTCATAGATGCTTCTTCTGCATATAAGCCACCTTCCCTGATTAGTCCCTCCGTGACAGACTGAATGCGTCTGATGATAGGATGCGAACCATGCAGTATTCCCCTGTTCTGTGGGAACAACCATCTCCTGATCCAGGTACAGGTTCCACATGAGCACAATGCATTCTTATTGTTCTCAAGGTTATCCACACTTCATTTTGATCCACACAGTCAACTGCCTTGGCATAGTCGACAGAACACAGGTAGACATCTTTCTTGTAGTCTCTGCTGTCAGCCAAGATCCATGTGACGTCAGCAACCCTGTTCCCTATACCTCATCCTCTTCTGCATCTGGCTTTCACAGCGAGAAGCTCCTGTCAAGGCACAGCCTGCCACAGCTGTCGGAGGGTCTTCTGCACTGTGTTACTTGCCTGTGAAAGCATGACAGTGTTCGATACTTAGAGCATTCTGCTGGGTCGCCTTTCTTTGGAATGGGGACAAATATGAATCTCTTGCTGTCAGGTGAACAAGCAGCTCTCGTCCAAATTTCCTGGCATAGATCAGTGCGTGTTTCCAGTGTTTTATCAGCTTGTTGAAACATTTCCATTGGTATCCATCAACTCCTGGATGATCCCACCCACCACCACCACTTTGTCGTTGTTGTTGTTGTTGTTAATGCTTTCAATGTAGCTTGAACTTCTTTCTTCAGCACTATTGGTTCTTGTTCATACGCTACCTCCTGAGATGGTGGAATATCAACTCATTCTTTTTGATACAGTGAATCTGTGTACACTTTCCAACCTCTTTTAATGCTCCCTGCATCGTTCAATATTTTGCCCATAGAATCTTTCAAGATTGCAACTTGAAGCTTGATTTCTCTTATTTTCTTTGGTTCTTTCTGTTTAAGATATGCTGAGCCTGTTCTTCTTCTTTGGTTGTCTAACTCCAGGGCTGTGCATATTTCATTATAATGTTGGCTTTGTCTTTCTGAGCTGCCCTTTGAAATTTTCTATTCCGCTCTTGGACTTCATCATTTCCTCCATTTGCTTTGGCTCCTCTATGATCAAGAGCAAGTTTCAGAGTCTCTTTCTGGCATCCATTTGGATCTTTCCGTTCTTTCCTGTCTTTTTAGTGCCCTTTGCTTTCTTGAATGATCTTCTTGATGTCTCCCCACAGCTCATCAGATCTTCTCTCACTGGTGTTTAGTGCATCAAAGTTGTACTTGAGATGATCTTGAAATTTAGGTGGGATAGATTCAAGATCATATTTTCGTACCTGTTTTGATTTTCTTCTGCTTTAACCTGAATTTACATACTTAGCAATTGACATTCTGTTCCACAGTCAGCTCCTTGCCTGGTTTTAGCAGCTGAGACTAAGTCTCTCCCTCATTTCTTCCCACAGATGTAGTCAAGGTTTTTATAGTCAGAGAACTCTTACAGCTAACTCGTCCACATAGCAGTCCAGAGGGCTCAGTTTAACTCACTTTCATCAAACAACTAATATACTGAAAGCCCTTCAACTCATGCCCACTGCTGGTCCAAGATCAAGAAATCAGATAGTGGAATCTGCCCTTGGGGGAGACAAGTAGGCAGCAGGCAGGAGGCAGACAGCAGGGTGGGGCAGCAATAGTCAACAGCTTGGGAGCATTGTGAAGGGGGTCCCAATGGAGTCTCAAGCTCTAACCATGCTCACACACCAACACAGTGCAGCACACAGTTGGGGCAAAGGACTAGCTCAAGCAGCAGCGCACTGCTCCAATCACCAGGAAGAAAGAGAGATGGGAAGCTGGCCTCAGAAAGTATTGATCTCAGTTGCCCTCCAATCAAGCTTCGAACTGATTAAACTCCACCCACATGTTCCTATGAGGCCTGGTTGGCACAATAAACCTAACTATCGCAGTCCACACCTTGCCAACTAGGCACTTGCATACAGCCATTAATTATGTAAATCATGCTTACACACATCATATAGCTAGCATATGTACAAATGAAAAACACACTGAAGCTATTATATCTGGTATATTATATATGAACAAGGGAGAGATATTCAATAAGCACAGATAAAGAAGAAACACTGGCAGTCACAAACCTCATTTTTGCAATTCATCACATGGCTGTAACTGATGGATAGAACTACCTTTTTCTACTACCCATTCTGTACTTCCTTTGCCTTGGCTAGCACCTCAGCTGGTTGGGGAACTTTGCCTGGTGATGTGACCCAAAGCTTCATTCCTGAGGGGTCTGGGTCGTTAGCAGTCCTGTCAGGATTGGGTTGCTGTAGTTTACCATTTATTGTGATCACAGGACATGGTAGCACTAAGACATGGCCTAGGGAATCTTCCGGATTCCAGATATATTCTTCCTTACCGCCATTATGTAGCACCAATCCAATTTTCCCTTGGTAATCTGGATCAAGCACACCACTCAGTACAGTGACACCATTATTTACCTATTGATCCAAAGGCATGAGGAGCCCAAAATGGCTAGGGGATATTCTTTTTTTTTAAATCATTTTATTGGGGGCTCGTACAATTCTTATCACAATCCATACATACATCCATTGTGTCAAGCACATTTGTACATTTGTTGCCATCATCATTCTCAAAACATTTGCTTTCTATTTGAGCCCTTAATATCAGCTCCTCATTTCCCCTCCCTCCCTACTCGCCCCTCCCTCATGAATCCTTCATAATTCATAGATTATTATTATTTTGTCATGTCTTACACTGTCTGATGTCTCCCTTCACCCCCTTTTCTGTTGTCTATCATCCAGGGAGGAGGTTATATGTAGATCCTTGTAATCAGTTCCCCCTTTCTACCCCACCTTCCCTCCACCCTTCAGGTATTGCAACTCTCATCACTGGTCCTGAAGGGGTCATCTCTCCTGGATTCCCTGTGTCTCCAGTTCCAATCTGTACCAATGTACACCCTCTGGTCTAGCCAGATTTGTAAGGCAGAATTGGGATCATGATAGTGGGGGGAGGAAGCATTTAAGAACTAGAGGAAAGTTGTATGTTTCATCATTGCTACCCTGCACCCTGACTGGCTCGTCTCCTCCCCATAACCCTTCCTTAAGGTGAGGTCCAGTTGCCTACAGATGGGCTTAGGGTCCCCACCGCACACTGCCCTCATTCACAATGATATGTTTTTTTGTTCTTTGATGCCTTATACCTGATCCCTTCGACACCTCGTGGTCTCACAGGATGGTGTGCTTCTTCCATGTGGACTTTGTTGCTTCTCAGCTAGATGGATGCTTTAAGCCTTTAAGACCCCAAATGCTAAATCTTTTGATAGCCGGGCACCATCAGCTTTCTTCATCACCTTTGCTTATGCACCCATTTGTCTTCAGTGATCATATTGGGAAGATAGGCACCCACCGATATGATTTTTTTGTTCTTGGATGTCTGATACCTGGTCTCTTCTACACCTTGTGGTCACACAGGCTGGTGTGCTTCTTCCATGTGGGCTTTGATGCTTCTGAGCTAGATGGCTGCTTTTTTATCTGCAAAACTTTAAGACAGCCAGGGGGTGTTCTTAGCTGCCAGTTCAGCGGAACCAGTGTTGCGTTTCCAGGTGGAAGTGTTCCTTCCTTCAGAATTAGGACAGCCAGACTTTAAAAGCAAAGGATTGTTGGGACATAAAGCAAACACACTGCAAGTGGATCCCTAGAAGTAATAGTGAGTGGTGCCACTCCAGCTTCCATCCCTTGGCTCCTGGACCCATGAATCCTGGCTATTGGAGACACAGCACCATATATTGGCTGCTGATTTAGAGCATATGTAGCTTTCTGGTTTCTCCAGCCCTGCAAGGTGTTGCCACCTACTTGGTGCCATGATTGTGTCTTTAGGAGGTCATTCCACCATTCTATCAAACCAGCTCCTTCAGGATGATGAGGAATATGGTATGACAAGTGGATTCCTTGAGCGTGGGCCCATTGCCACATTTCATTTGCTGTGAAGTGAGTTCCTTGATCTGGAACAATGCTGCGAGGGGTGCCAAGTCAGTAGATAAGGCATTCTGAAAGTCCACAAATGGTAGTTTTGGCAAAATCATAACATGCAGAGAAGGAAAATCCATATCTAGAGTAGATGTCTATTCCAGTAAGAATGAAACACTGCCCCTTCCATGATGGGAGTGGTCCTATGTAATCAACCTGCCCCAAGTTGCTGGCTGATCTCCCTAAGGAATGGTCTCATATCTTGGACTCAATGTTGTCTTCTGCTGCTGGCAGATGGGGCACTCAGCAGTGACAGTGGCCAAGTCAGCCTTGGTGAGTAGAAGTCCATGTTACTTCATTCCATCCCTGCCACCCTGTCCACTCTGTTCATGTGCCTGTTGGGCAATGACAGGAGTGGCAGAGGGAAGAAGAGGACTAGTCTCCACAGCACGTGTCATCTTAACCATTTGACTGTCAAAATCTTCCTCTTCAGAGGTAACCCTTTGGTGAGCATTCACATGAGACATGATTAACTTTACTTTCTTGGCCCATTCAGAGAGGTCTATTCACATACCTCTTCCCCACACCATGTTCCTTCCAGTGTCCTGATCATCCAGCCAAACCATTAGCAACAGCCCATGAATCAAGATATAGTTGCATATTTGGTCATTTTTCCTTCCAGCCTTCCAGGCAAGCTGAGTGGCCAGGTGCAGTACTCAAAGTTCTCCCCATCAGAATGATTTCCCTTCACCACTGTCCTTTAGGGAGATCCCATAACGGGGCTGTAGTGCTGCTGCTGTCCACTTATGAGTGGCACCTGCATATCGTGCAGAGCCATCTGTAAACCAAGCATGCCTTTTCTGCTCCTGAGTCAACTTAGCATAAGGAATGCCCAAGGATGCCATAGGTGCAGACTGGAAAAAGGAAGTCACTGTGAGAGGAGTAGAGACTGGGAATTTGGGCCACTTCTTCATGCAGCTTCCTTGTCCCTTCAAGTCCTGCTCTAGCCTGACCTCATATATTCCACTTCCATTAAACAATGGAGTGCTGCTGCGCATGTCCAACTTTATGACTCTGTGCATCAGACAATACCCAGTTCATGATAGGCAGCTCAGGCCTCATGGTGACTTGGTGGCCCACAGTGAGGTGTTCAATCACCACTAAGGTCCAGTAACAGGCCAACAGCAGTTTTTCAAAGGGGAAGTAGTTTTATGCAGAGGATGCCAGAACTTTACTCCAAAATCCCAAGGATCTATGATTTGATTTGCCAATAGGGGCCTGCCAAAACTCCACACTGCATCTCTATCTGCGACTGACACTTCTAGCACCATTGGGTCAGCTGGATCATATGGTCCCAGTGGCAAAGCCGCTTGCACGGCAGCCTGAACCTGTTGCAGAGCCTTTTCTTGTTCTGGGCCCCACTCAAAATCGGTGGCCTTTGATGTCACTTGATAAATAGGTCAGAGCAATCACACCCCAATTAGGGATGTGCAACCTCAAAAATCCGTAGAGGCCCACTAGGCGTTTTGCCTCCTGTTTAGTTGTTTGAGGAGAGGGGGCAGAGGCAATAGCTTATCCTTCACTTTAGTAGAAATATCTCAGCAGGTGCCACACCACTGGACCCCTAGAAATTTTACTGAGGTGGAGGATGCCTAAATCTTCATTGGGTTGATTTCCCACCCTTTTGTACACAGATGCTGTACTAATGAATCTAGAACCTTTGATGCATCTTCCTTAGTGAGTCCAATCAGCATAATGTCATCAATATAATGGACCCGTGTGACATTCTGTGGAAGAGACAGGTGACCAAATTCCCTTCAGACTAAACTATGGCATAGGGTGGAAGAGTTGACGTACCCCTGGGGAGAGTTGTGAAAGTGTATTGTTGCCCCTGCCAGATGAGGACAAACTGTTTTTGGTGGTCCTTCAAAGCTGGTATTAAGCAGAAGGCATTGGTCAAATCAATAGCTGAATACCAAGTACCAGGAGAAGTATTAATTTGATCGAGCAGTGAGACCACATCTGGAATGGCAGCTGCAACCGGAGTTGCCACCTGGTTAATTCCATCTGGTGAAGTCCATGTATTGTTGGGAAAAAAAAAAAAGTATTTTCCACGAATAAGTCGTTGATCTTGTAAAAATAGTAAATGATGCAGGAAGCATCCGAAGAAGATGGAAATAATGCAACGATTCTAAGGGCAAAATGGCTGCAACAGTGAGGTCAAGCATAAGACACAGTGGTCACAACAGGGAGATCAAGCACAGCAACAACTGTGAGGATGGCATGGGACCAGGCCTTGTTTCCTTCAGTCCCGCATAGAGTCACATTGGGTTGGAGTTAACTTGATGGCACCTAACAACAAGAGCAAGGGCAAAATGTTGACTAATGGAGGAAGTATCAAAGGAAGATTAAAAGAACACACAGAGTCACTGTACCAAAAAGAACTACCATATATACTTGAATATAAGCCGACCCGAGTATAAGCCCTGGTACCTAATTATTACCTGGGAAACCAGAAAAACTGATTGATTCGAGCATAAGCCTAGGGTGGAAAATGCAGAAGCTATTGGTGCATTTCAATAATCAAAACAAATGAAAACAAACTACTAAAAATTAAGACATCAGTGGGGTAATATATTTAAATATTTATTTTAAATTGAAAACATAAATAAAAGGACAACAAGTCATTTAACATTAGTAAACCAGCACAATAAGTGGAAAATAGGTTCAACAAAAACAATAAGATATCTTAAGAGTACTTATTCCCTAAGCTCAACCAGCAACCAAACTAAAATGTAAAGAGTTAAAATCCTTCACAAATGGATTCCTCATCATCATCCGTATCCCAGTGCAGAGCTTCAGCTGGTGTGAGGTCATCATAGACGCTGTCCTCACTGAGATCGCCATCATCACCATCACTGCTGTCATTTTCATACAAAGCGCAGTCTTCACTGCCATCCATAGCATTACTAAGGCAACATTTCTGGAAGGCACGTCGCACCATGTCTTCTGGAATGTCCTCCCATGCATCTCGAACCCACTTTGCTATTAACTCTGTCAGGCTTCATGCGATTTCCTCCTTTTGTTAGTCAGGCTTGACCAGATGACATGCATTCATGCCACATCCTTCGCACACGGTCTTTAAAAGGTTTATTCAAAGATACATCCAGAGGCAGCAATACAGATGTAAGCCCACCTGGAATAACAGCTAAAGTAACTTTACTGCATCTTGCCAATTTTTTTATGTCATCTGACAGGTGGGCTCTGAACATATCCCAAACAAGTAACGATGGCTTTTTCTTTAAGGCTTCTCCTGGTCGTCTGTTCCAAATTTCTTCCAGCCATTTTTTTGTTCCGTCTTCATCCATCCAGCCTTTAACATGTGCACGCACAGTAATTCTTGGTGGGAAATTGATCTTTTTAGGCAAGATCTTTCTTTTAAAAATAATGACAGGACGCAGCCTAGTTTCATTAGCCAAACATGATAGAACAACTGCAAAGTGGTTTTTTTTTCATTTCCTGTGGTTTTGAGAAAAATGGTTTTTTTTGTCCTAACCTTGCCACAATTCTATTGCTTGGAAGATCAAAAATCATGGCAGTTTCATCCATATTCCCAATATCTTCCAGATCATAATCATAAATCCTTTGTTTTACAATAAATGACTGGAATGACATAATTTTTTTCTTTAAAGTCTTATGGCAATTTCTGGGAAAACTTTGTTTTTTGTCTCAAACATATTCATGAAGCGGGTACACCATCCTGCTGACGCAGCAAATTTTTCAATACCTGGTGCTTTATATTTGTCATGCTTAGCCATTTGTAGAGCACGTATACTGATTCCCATGCGTGTTACGCAGTAACCGTTTTGACGACACTCCATAACCCATTTATGCAATTCACTCTCTAGAGCTCATAAAAAGACGTTAAACCACGACGAGCATTTTTAGCTTTTGGAATCTGTTCCAAGTCAGCCTTCATTTTCCGCTACTCCCTCACTTGCTTTTTGTCAACACAGAATTCCCTACTTGCAATACTGTTATTGCTCTTTTCTGCTCTTGACACAGCCTTCATTTTGAAACCAGCCTCATATGACCGGCGTTTTTGTTTTGGTTCAAGAGTATCCAAGTCTAATATTATACAAAAACAAGACTTTGAAAAAGAACTTTCATGGTAATGCTCCTCCCCACGTGACATGTTAGCCCGGAGGTGGGGGATGGGGGAGTCCATATGGGCGGGGAATGTAGGATGCGAATTAACACAGAGATCAGAGGGCAAAGACAGAGCGCAACCATAGACACATCCTTACCAGTTCAGTTGCCTGCGTAAGTGAATCACTACGGGTGCTTCTGCGAATTGGAGCCGTCCACATCATAGGACACCTCTGATTGGTTAGATGTGAGTAAACAAACATTCAA